>NW_027040846.1:0-1200000 GCF_037179485.1 Ochlerotatus camptorhynchus
CGATTCAACACATTGTAGTTTCATTTTTATACCTATGATCTTGACTTTTTTACCTAGGGGATGAGTACTTAAGGGGGTTAGATTTTGATAAGTTCTTTAGTGGGAATGACACTGATGAAGACTGCACATTGTAGTCGAAATACGTATCTGTCATGGATACCAAAATTAATTAAGTGGAATTAAATGGAAGATAAACCCTTTTGCTGTTTTATTTAGCATTCCGCTAACAACCCAATTTCATTACTTCATTATGATGGCTACCAAGCCTTTGGGGATTTTCCTTATTAGAGATTTGTATAGATTTTTCTCCTTTAGCTTACTTAAATCTTTGGTTTTTATTAGTTAGGTAGGTTCCGATTCAACACATTGTAGTTTCATTTTTATACCTATGATCTTGACTTTTTTACCTAGGGGATGAGTACTTAAGGGGGTTAGATTTTGATAAGTTCTTTAGTGGGAATGACACTGATGAAGACTGCACATTGTAGTCGAAATACGTATCTGTCATGGATACCAAAATTAATTAAGTGGAATTAAATGGAAGATAAACCGTTTTGCTGTTTTATTTAGCATTCCGCTAACAACCCAATTTCATTACTTCATTATGATGGCTACCAAGCCTTTGGGGATTTTCCTTATTAGAGATTTGTATAGATTTTTCTCCTTTAGCTTACTTAAATCTTTGGTTTTTATTAGTTAGGTAGGTTCCGATTCAACACATTGTAGTTTCATTTTTATACCTATGATCTTGACTTTTTTACCTAGGGGATGAGTACTTAAGGGGGTTAGATTTTGATAAGTTCTTTAGTGGGAATGACACTGATGAAGACTGCACATTGTAGTCGAAATACGTATCTGTCATGGATACCAAAATTAATTAAGTGGAATTAAATGGAAGATAAACCCTTTTGCTGTTTTATTTAGCATTCCGCTAACAACCCAATTTCATTACTTCATTATGATGGCTACCAAGCCTTTGGGGATTTTCCTTATTAGAGATTTGTATAGATTTTTCTCCTTTAGCTTACTTAAATCTTTGGTTTTTATTAGTTAGGTAGGTTCCGATTCAACACATTGTAGTTTCATTTTTATACCTATGATCTTGACTTTTTTACCTAGGGGATGAGTACTTAAGGGGGTTAGATTTTGATAAGTTCTTTAGTGGGAATGACACTGATGAAGACTGCACATTGTAGTCGAAATACGTATCTGTCATGGATACCAAAATTAATTAAGTGGAATTAAATGGAAGATAAACCCTTTTGCTGTTTTATTTAGCATTCCGCTAACAACCCAATTTCATTACTTCATTATGATGGCTACCAAGCCTTTGGGGATTTTCCTTATTAGAGATTTGTATAGATTTTTCTCCTTTAGCTTACTTAAATCTTTGGTTTTTATTAGTTAGGTAGGTTCCGATTCAACACATTGTAGTTTCATTTTTATACCTATGATCTTGACTTTTTTACCTAGGGGATGAGTACTTAAGGGGGTTAGATTTGGATAAGTTCTTTAGTGGGAATGACACTGATGAAGACTGCACATTGTAGTCGAAATACGTATCTGTCATGGATACCAAAATTAATTAAGTGGAATTAAATGGAAGATAAACCCTTTTGCTGTTTTATTTAGCATTCCGCTAACAACCCAATTTCATTACTTCATTATGATGGCTACCAAGCCTTTGGGGATTTTCCTTATTAGAGATTTGTATAGATTTTTCTCCTTTAGCTTACTTAAATCTTTGGTTTTTATTAGTTAGGTAGGTTCCGATTCAACACATTGTAGTTTCATTTTTATACCTATGATCTTGACTTTTTTACCTAGGGGATGAGTACTTAAGGGGGTTAGATTTTGATAAGTTCTTTAGTGGGAATGACACTGATGAAGACTGCACATTGTAGTCGAAATACGTATCTGTCATGGATACCAAAATTAATTAAGTGGAATTAAATGGAAGATAAACCCTTTTGCTGTTTTATTTAGCATTCCGCTAACAACCCAATTTCATTACTTCATTAAAATTTATTTTTTGCTGTGTACACTTCCTGCGATCTCACGGAGGTGAGACGCTGTTTAGGCCGGATTTGACATCCTGCCATTACGTGCGGCCGGTGTAACAATGTTGTTTTTGTACCAAAAGACGTCAACCCACTAATCCCGCCAATTGAGATGTTTTGGGCCATCATGAAGAAGGCCGGACTTCGTGAAACACTTAAAGTGTTGGAGAACGAGCTGTCTTTGAAGAAACAGTCGGTAAAAGAGTATCAAAAGAAGTCGGCCCCACCATTGCCCAAAACCTTATGCGTGGTGTCAAGGGCAAGGTGCGGGCAATCGGTTATAGAGCGGAGATCCAATAAATCAATGAAATAGAAACCTTACCATAATTTTGTAGTTTATTCGCTGAAAATTTGAAGAAAATCCGACTCAAAATGAATTTTTGGCGACCATTTTTGTGTGTCTCACTTTTTTTGAGTACAGTCTTTAGTAAACTAGCAACATCACATAATCCTCAGATTTAGTATGTTTTTCCTTTTTATTTATTATAGTCATTTTAACAGTTTCGGTTCATTCTTGACTTGACCGGGGATGAGATATGAACACGAGTTCGTGACTTTGGCATGAGAGGTTTGGATGTTAACCACTACGCCGGGGCCGTCCTCACATCCGAATTATAAGATCTTCAATCCTCAAAACGTTTTAGGTTAAGCGGATGCAAATATAAATTTCAATTTATGTTTGACACCACTCAAAAATAAATAACACGGGACGAAAAAAATCATGGCCTCACTGTCGCTTATTAATAAAGCCTGGAACGCGCAAAAATTGGTCAACTTCAAATTGGTGTATTTCTGTTAAAAATGCATAACTGAAATGCTGCATTTGGAAGTTGAGTGTATGGTTGCTATGATGAGTTTTCACCGCTTGCTCTCCAGTTTTAAAAATGACGTCCAGGCAAGAGGAGCAGCGTGTCAAAATTTTGCTCGCGCAGCAAGAGAATCTGACGTTTTCACATGCCAAGTTGGCAAAATTGCTGGATGTGGCCAAATCGACCGTGACAAACGTTTTAAAAGTGGTCAGGGAACGTTTGTCGACCGCCAGGAATCCTGGAAGCGGCGGCAATCGTAATCTGGACGTGGCAGCGACGACGAAGAAGGTGGCGGTGAAATATAAGCGGAATCCTAACCTCTCCATCCGGTACGTTGCTGGCTGGGAGGGAGAAACAGACTCGGAAAATGTGAATGTCAAGTGAAGCCAGAAATGAGCTGTCACAAACTGTCAGTGGGAGCCAGCAGTACAAAACATCAATCAATGGGAAGTATTGATATCGAATACAAAATATTTTCTTGCTTGAAAACAATTTGCACTGCAAAATTTTCGTTTCTTCAGTTCAGGAATCGGTATGTAATTTAGCTAAATTGTAGTGTATCAAGCATGTTATATCGTAAATTTGATAGTTTTCTCAAAATGGAGGGGGTTGTAGAGATATTCAGGTACTAAATTTCCGGGTTCGTGTCGGGTACGAGTATACGAAGAAAATATTTTTGAGTTCGGATCGGGTAAGGGGTATATTTGGGTATGGGTAGCATCGAGGGGCACGCAAAAACTTCAACTCCGGCACAGGAAGTAGCCGTAATTAAATTAATTCCATTAATTACAGGGGTCAAGTCGGGTTCGGGTTCTTGAAATTTTTATGAATTGGGTACGGGTTTGGTTTGGGTATTCAAATGTCTATATCTGACCATCTTTATGGGATTGTTTGTTAATGTGATGTATTGTTATTGATAAATAAAGGAAATGCTTAAAATATTCAACATTCATTTCATAACAGTTGGTAACAACAAAATTTCAGCTCAAATCAACTTAACATACTTCGGCTTTCATATTTTCTTTTCCTCATTTTACGAACTCTGTTAGTTTTAATTTTGAAGAGCAAAAATCTTTTAACAAGCTTGAATTTGATATTATGGCAATTCTGAATTTGCAGCGGCAGCGATTACACTTCTGTTAGTTGATGCCTTGTCAGTGAAATTTTCTTTGAAAATTGAGTCCATACACGTAAAGAAATAAAATATTTCTTTCGAAACATAGGCATGAGGCCTTCCTCTCGCTTTTGCTAGTAAACATGAGAATTTGCCATAACTTTTATCAAACGAAATCGCAGTTATACCATAGAGGTAACTCTAAGACTAGAAGGTCCCGAAATAACGTGTTCAACTTTTTGGCTCAGCTCTGGTACTCTCTTCGGTCCCAAGCTAATCGATTCACCCCTCGAAACATAAGAAAAACCAATAACCCCTCAATTTATCTGTCAAACTTTCATACACGCTAACTTCTGCTTACTCACCAGGTGAGTCGATCGTACTCACTTTCGTCCGATGTATCGAGTTGTCAAAAATTGAGTAAACGAGAAATGTCAAACTGAGTAAAAGCCACTCAGTCAGCAAAATCCTGGACTTGGAAAAAATGCCAGTCATGTCGGAGGAAAGCTCATAGAAAATGTTACTCAAAACCGGCTGGAATGCCTTCAGGTAAATACGAATTGCTTAGGGAAACGGTGTTGAACCGTTTTTTGCTCCGGTAGAAGGAATCCGGAGCAGGCAATTTCCATTTCCTTGAATGAAAACCAAAATAAAAACCCTCCCTGCAACTGAAAATACCGGCGAGTGGATTTGACTCAGTCTACGTGAGAACGTAGTTTACTCAAAAGTGAGTCAACATAAGGCTACTCAATTTTGAGTAGCCATACTTGCCGCTGAGATGAGTACATTCGACTCAATTTTGAGTTGACCAGAATAAGCGTGTAGCGAATCAAAACAAACATAGCGTAGTACTAGAATTTTGACTAGAATGGGATACGTTAATCGTTTGCTTGGGACCAATAGGCTAGTCAAGTAGTGAGCCAATTTAAATCGTTAGTTTCGTATTGATTGTTGGTTATACAATCTTGTATACAGTAGGAGCATGAAGTGCTGTTCTTTCTTATGCTTGCCATTAGATATCCTGCAATGTGAAATAAGGCGTTAGTTTCGGCATTATTCAAATTTAGAAGGATCTGTTTCGCCATAGTTGATATTTCAGCTTTCGAAAAATCAAGAGTTTTTTTTCCAGGATCGCTGTACATTGCGTTGAAAAAGGTTGCTCAGCGTTGTTCAAGTGATCCATAAATCCTGAAAAATCTTGATAGAGCTGGAATTAGGGCGTAACAGTTTTTGTAAACAATGACTTCTCTCGATGATTTCTCGAAACTCAAGTCACCCCCACGCCAACCAACATAACCAACGGGAAGGGGAAGTCTTCCCCTACCCGATGGTGACGTTGATTTGAGTCGGCGAGTCTTGGATTTTTAGAAATCATCGAGAGGAGTCATTGTTTACAAAAGCTGTTACGCCCTAATTCCAGCGCTAAATAGAAATATTCTCTGTCGTGCATGTTGTAAAAAGAGTTTTTGACGACTACCGGGTCTGAATACTCTTCAGTGATCATCTTTTTCATCTCCAATAGCAACCCATTCAGGCACCACAGCAGAAAAGTTTGCGTAGTTATGATCCAGAAGAGCCGGCGAAGAGTAGAGGGGACGGGATTTATAAAAGTCCAACAACCGATCGCTCTCTTCCGGTTCGTCTTCAGGAGGTAGCAAGAAAGCTTCAATCGACGGAACGGCATCTTTTTTTCGTTTTCTTCCCATTTTTATCGACGCGGAAGCAGTCCTCTAAGAAATGGGCCTGCAAATAATTAAAAAAGATCATAGCAACATTGATAAAATGCAAAACACTTGTACCGTCAACACTCGCGAGCTTGGTTTAATTTCACCGGTTCCGGAATCCATCCGGCAGAACTTAATCCATTGGGATCTTGGGATATAATCAGTAGGAAAGCGCAAAAAACCCAATCCAGGATAATTCCTGCTGTTCCGGCCGCAGTATTTCACCTGACACTTCATTTTGGCTGATTCACTACGAGTCTCTACAAGTGATTTTTCAACTCCAACTTTACACAAGCATTAAGTCATCCGACGGTAACACGTAAACAACAGAGACACGAAAAACCGAAACCCCTCATTATGGGAACAAATTACTTGATAATTTTTATTTGCCAAGAATTTTCTTGCGCAATATTGTGATTGATTTATTAGATTTTGTGTGTAGTATTTGCTTCTCCCTCCCAGGTCGCTGGCAAGCTCAATGTCTCCCATACTACTGTGCAGTGGGCCAAGAAACGAGCCGGGTTGTCGACGTTTAAGAAGGTGAAGGTGGCGAAATGAGATTACAAACAAAACACGTCGGCAAAGCAGCGGTCCCGAAAGCTGCATACGAATCTGCTCACAAAGTTCAACTGAGTCGTCGTGAAGGACGAAACTTATGTAAAGGCGGACTTCAAGCAGCTTCCGGGACAGGAGTTTTATACCGCATCAGGAAAAGGGAAGGTGGCTGAAATTTTCAAAACCATCAAACTATCGAAGTTACAGAAAAATATCTCGTCTGGCAGGCCATATGCACGTGTGGTCTAAAAACCGACATTTTCATTACTACGGGAACCATCAATCAAGAGATCTACGTCCAGGAGTGCCTGGAAAAGCGGCTGCTACCATTCCTAAAGCAACATAATAGACCTGTGCTGTTCTGGCCGGACTTGGCGAGCTGCCACTATGGGAAAAAGACAATCGAGTGGTACGGCGAATAAGATCGATGAGACCACTGTGCAAAATTTAATTGAAGGGGTTAAGCGGAAGGCACGGCAGTTCAGATTTGGCAAACCAAAAGAATAAAAGAACATTTTTTCCTTTAAATAGGGGAATTTACGTATTCTCGGCAACCTAAGCAGCTACCTTCTTGCTATAGCCTTTTTCTCTAAGGAACGCACACATATGCAGTATTGGTTTGTTTACAATCTTTTGCTGCCAGCTGCTCTAACAATTTCAGTCGAAAGAATTGTCAAAAACTGTTTTGAAACGCATTTACAAAGCTCCAATCTTCTCTAGTGAGAGCGAGTATTGTCGGCAACCAGTTTTTCTTCGGCAATCGTCCATTTGAACTGCAAGTAAATCTGCTGTTCTATTATCGGCAACTCGAAATCAGCTACAATTTGTAGTGCGTGTGTTTCATTTCAAGAAAACCTTGCTAGATTGCTTTTTCTCAGTGGTAAAAATATAGTCAAATTGAAGCTGAAAGCATGAAGAATCGTTTGCATGCATTCAGCGAAGTGTTTACGTAAGAAAATCCAGTGAAAATAGTGTTTCAATTTGGGTTGCCGAAAATAGTCTGGTATGCCGAAGCCGTCATTTCCCCTATATGAATTGACCTGCCAAAAGAAAAATAAGAAGATTTTTGTGATATGAATTTTGACTGAAAGAAACGATTTTTTGTCGACCAATTTTAACGCGGTACAGTCTTTAGAAAATCGGTATCGCTGATAAACATTTGTATTGTACCTGGTGAAGGTGACATAAAATAATAATAAAATTTTAGTCAGCCTAACTTTAACAAACAAAAACTATTCGACATTAAATCATTACCCAATCCAAATTTGGCAAGTAATTAATAATATGGAGAAGATTGTAGAAGGACTGTGACTGCATATGAATATCATTACATCAGTAATCAAAAACCAACTGTTCATATTCTAATTGAGCCTTATTTTAAAACCACATCAAAACGGTATCTGAAAAGGGTAAAATGAAACTGTAACAAGTTTAGTTGAAACCAAAAATTGAACGATCCAAAGTACGTGAATCCTTTTGATTTCTCTCTTCCGCTCAGCAATACCACATGTGGCGAGACAACTCGATTAAGTTTCAATTTTTGCTATTCGCACAACATCAAAAGGCGACTCCCTATAATCTTCCTATGATGCGTGCTTGATCTGGCAACTGCAGTAATCGTCCTCATCATTGATGTTATTTTTTTCACGGTCTTTTAGAGATCATGATTAGAGTGAAATTTAAAATTGAAAATTATCAACTTGAGAGCCACGGCTGACGCGACCGACCGACCGAGGGGTTGTAAAAGGTCCCCTTCCCAGTCCCAGTGTCGCTAATGAGGCCAAAAGCGAAAACCACTTCAACGGATGCTCCTACGATGCAGCAGCGGGTGTATTTACTGTGGTGTGTGATTGTTGAGCCTCGATGGCGATATGTTTTTTTTTTCGGCGCGCAAACATGCTGTGTGTAAACACTTGACACGCCGAGACCGTCAAAGAATGGGTTGCGTGGGTGGATCGGGAAAGCGAGGTGCTTGGTTTTTGAGGCTCATAGAGGGGTGCTGCAGCCATCAACTTATTGGCACAGTCGGGATCCTGCTGGGTGATTTCGTGCACTGGATAAGGTAGGATTTGAATCGTGTTGTTGTCGCAACGCTACAAGGGTAGTTCACTCAACCAAGTGAGGATGGCGATGATGAGGACGATGAAAAAACAATTTGTTTTATTATTCATGCGTAAAAAAAACTTTATTTACATTTTACGCTCGGCAACAATGACACATATACAAAGCAGTGACCGGGCGATAAAGAGTTGAATGAGCAGAGTATGAACGTTATGGTGGTATGCTTTTAAATTGTTCGAACTTTGGAAGATGTTGAGCTTCGATTAGCAGGCCGAGGAATTTTATGGACAACTACTTCGTGAGCTAGTTTTTATCACTTATTATAGAAAACCAGAAAAGAAGTCGTTTGAAATTCTCAAACCAGTCCAAACAAATACAAGAGAAGTTAAAACGATATTCAGAGGTTGGTTCAGAGAACTTCAAGCGTAAGATAAGAGCCGAATCCTAAACACTAAAGAAGTTATATGACATTGGTACCTAGTCACATTAACGAATGATACCGGATTTAAGAGAGAATGGTTGACTATGTGTTTTGCGAAAATGTCTCAAATTTAAGTTTGTGTGTGTGTGTGTGTGAATTATACAAAATTGAGCAATTCATACTGCTTGGGCCTGGTAGCATCCTCAGCCTGTTGTAAATGGGTAGGCTAGAAGCACATTGCTTGATTATTTATTTATTTCTAATTGGGACATTGCTATTTGTCGTATGTTCACCGAAACGGACATCATTGGTCATTCGTAATGAACAAGAAAACACATTGCGTCGAGTTGCTACAAAATGGTAACAATGTTTGGATTTCACCTATCCGCCAGAGCTGGATGCGTCTGAAACGACCCGCAGGCGAAAATTCAAATTTTGAAGAAAGATAACTTCCTCATTGTTCGGTCTCTGACAGATTCGTAACCACGCTGGACATCCCAAAGCTGGCTCTGCTGCTGCTGTCGTTACTACTTTTGCTGTTTCGATTCTAATTTGTGCCTGTCGAACTGACCGAGGCACTCTACCGGGAAGCCATATCCCAGTCAACAGATCCGAAAAACGCACCCCCAAGTGATAAGCTCTGTAATGAGCTAAGAGTTGGACTTTACAGATCGCTCCTCCTCCTCCTCATCGACGCAGCAAACCCCCAGAACTTCTGCGTTCAATAATTGCACTTTAGTCACTTGATGAGTATCCAGATCGTCCCTTTCGGACGTCGGAGTGGGCCGACCGAGTCGAATCGAGATGCCATAATTTTCTCTCGTTCGCGCACGCAAACTCGTGCTGGTTCGAGGCGAATCGCGCTCCGCAAATTGTAGTGTATGATGGCAAGGACCAATACGCGAACGGCGGCGCTGTGCGATGATGATGCTGATGATGATGGCACACACAAGAAATAAAGGCACCTTTCGGAAGGCGACCTCAGTCAACCCGCTCAGCCCCCCCAGCTCCGGGCGCAGATCACTGAAAATACTACCAGGCACTTTTAATTAGGAACCTGACCAAAGGTGTACTTAACGTGTACCATACATGCACCGACCGGTGCAGAAGGAACAACCCCCGCTCTGGATCATCCCGACGAAAACGACGACGAGGGGGGTTGGAAAACAAATGCAGTTATGGCACATTAATTTCTGCATTCTTCTGCCTTCTGAAAACAGTGCGTAAATAGAGGCAACATTTTTATGCGCCACATTACATTGCGTTTTGCCGCGGAGAGCAGTTGCACTAATAAACGGTGCGGTTGGGTTTTTGAGAGGCGATCAATGATGAGACTGGTCATTATCAAAGTCACGACTTGTGTGCTGCCAAGGAAATGGGAACAATTGAAAAATTGTGCACATTATCATAATTGTGCCGCCGGAAGGGCTGGTGGCCGCTGCATTCAGGGGGCTTCTGCAGCTGAAGGTTTCCTAGAATTTTGCAAGCTGCCAAACGATGTCAGTAGAAGGTGATTTTGTTCACAAAGCGGCTATTTATATGGTCATTGAATTTGTGATAATCCTTGGTTCAATAATTATATGGGGACCAGCTTGAAGGTGGATACCTTGGTGGACTAGACTTATACAAATTATGCATAGCAGAAACATTGTCGAAAGTTTCCATTACCTCCACTCGAGGAGGGTATGGCTGCCTTTGCAAGTTACAAATTGAATTGAGTTTAAATTTTTAATTCAATTGTGAAATGTATGGAATTACTCAAAAGCTGCATGTTTTCGTATTAATGTGCCTGGAGCCCTCACAGCTTTCATTCAATTAATCACTTAGTCGAGCAACATTTTGAAAGTCCTTATACCAGAGATTTTTGAATATTTAGCAATATAGGGAAATGGTTCTAATGTTGGCCTATGGAACTAAGATTGGGCCCATCGCTAAAAACAGGATTTTTTATCAATTTTATCTAGATGATTGCTGAATTTATGTATGGGCCCAATTAGGGGCATTTAGGCCGACATTACATCCATTTCCCCTATTACAGCATTTATCGGCTTAGCATACATTTTCCAGAGGATTGTTTTACCCGTAGTTGGTGTGGTGTCCAGAAGTCAACAGAAAGTATAAATTGCATAGATGGTAAATTGGAGTGTGTATATCAATGTTCTGAAGCATGCTACTGCAATCGATGTGGTTTCTAAGCATATCGTAAATGAACAGAAACTCGTTGAAGCTCAGTTTGCTATCCACGATGGGATTTTTTTTTTCTCTGCAATCCACCAAACCTGTTTTTTTTTTCCCTTGATTTGTTTTCCGTCGATCTTGTTTTCCGTGCTGAGCACCAATGCTACCGACGTAAGGGAGGCAGCTCCCACACCTGGACCCTACCTATCGACCCATCAACTCATGAACCGGGGACCAACGGCTTTACTTCCCTTCCGAAGGAAGGCGTGATCAGAGATGTTATGCCTCAGAACATCCCGGCGGTGCCGAGTGGGATTGAACTCAGGCCTACTGGGGTGAGAGATAATCACGCTTACCACTACAGCACCGGCGCCGCTCACCAAACCTGTTATCCAAGGTCAATATAAACTAAAACCAGTGAAGTTCATTTATCTTCATTAGTGAGACTTTATTTAGTCCAGGGAACTTGGCGTTTTATAAATACAACTTAGCAGACCTTATTGAAGCTCGTCCAGAAAAGTTTGCAATTGCTCATTTCGCATTAAACAATGTTTTTCGGAATTATTAAACCATGTTTACTTATAAGTTACAAGAGATTTCGCTTTCAGAAAGTCGGTTTTTTTTCCCCTATGTTGGGGACATAATACCACCGCGACCATTACTTTGATCTATTGTGGTGTATCCTCTTTTTATTTATGCCATAACGCAGTAGTAAGCCACTATTGTTTGAGTAACTACCACTACTGTTGTAAGCAGTTATCCCAACCAGGTAATACATTCCTTATGAAATTTATTACCTGATTGGGAGCAGCAGCCCAGATTTCCCAAGATCTCATCAGACCCTTAGCAAGATATCTGCATCGTTTATGAAATAGTGCCACACAGTCACACAACAAATGTTCAGAGCATTCACTCTTTCAGATTTTTTTTAGCTTGAGCTTGAGCTTGAGCTTGATTGACCGCCCACGGTTGCTACTCTGTTACTGCCAGATCAGCTGTAATTACCAATAGACGATGCTTGGGACTAGCAATCATCCTCAATGTGTAAATCTTAAATTAGGCAATACCAGCGCCGGCCGCACCCGAACACAGGTCAAGAAAGGAATGGGAAGGATTTTGTTGACATGACACTCGCTTTGATGGAAGCCGAGAACACCTCTGCACTTCCACGAGGAATCACTGGGATGTTGGATAAGAGGGTTGGGTTTGCAGCATGGTTCGTTTTGGTAAACGATAAGGTGAATTGATGTCCTAACGATCATATAACGCGAAGGAGCTTGGGACTAAACCCACGGTCTTCTGCTCAGTAAGCAAAAACGTTTGCAACTAGGCAGACGAGCACCTTTTCAATCACCGAGTTGCTGTTATTACCATGTAGTCATATTAACAAATAAAACGATTTACGAATCTTGAATGTGGATGGGCCTGAGATTAGACTCATGATGTTCTGCTCAGTAAGCAAAAACGGTTGCTCTAAGGCCACCGAGCCCCTCATATCACATAATACCGTTGCTCAAATTTGTGTATCCATTCAAACCCGGAACCAACGACAACAACGAGTTTCGCAAAATACACGATACACAAGCGATTTTACCATAAATCTCTTTGATATGTAAGGACCTGGGTCCGCGTTTTTCTGCTCAGTAAGCAGGCCACTGTAACCGACGATCTTTCAAATCCGAAAACTAAAAACTACGAAAAAGTACTTAGGCCTTCATTAAGTTCCACTTTCACGCGACGTTCAATGACAGGGTCCTATCCAGGATTACATCTGAAAAATCCAAATCTGGCCAACGCCCACCCTAAACCTAAACCTGTTCTAATCCACCTGAAATGACTAACGAATGGAAGACTTTGACTACCCAGCCATGCAATAGTCTCATTCCGTGCCTTATGGCAACTTGATGATTCTATTGCGCTCATCTTTTGGCACCACCCAGGGGAGACTTGGTCCTGTACCCAATGCTTAACTTATCTCCATTCCACTCAGCTACTCGCAATTTCTTGTGATATAGTGGGCGGAATATTATTATATGAGACAATTCAATGCAGACGTCTTTCCAAATTTGGCAGATCGACAGGTAATCGGTGAGTTACCACGATAGTTGCTATTCAACAACTCGACAACGTCCCATCGTCAACGCCTGCTATGAGAATTTCCCATTGCAGACGCCAACGAAAAGACGTCATCGAGCTATCGATCAACTACCCTGGTTATCGCCTGGTACCTTATAGCACGATGCTAGGAGGCGAACCGGAAGAATCGATGAGCTACCTCTCCCCCTATGTACTCAGATTTTTTTTAGAAATATTAAGTAATTTTTGTGTATGCAAAGCGTTCGACTTTATAAAACGTTTAGATTGCCGAGAATTTAAGGTACTTGTCCAGTTGTACTGTACCTATGTTTTCTCCCAGTTTTAGCTCCATTTTTAAAGCACAAAAAGAAAGTCCAAAAAATGGTTAAGGACCAATGAATTTCGTGGATGACCCTATTTTTGCCAATTGATCAGCTTTTTCGTTCCCTTCGATTCCACAATGACCAGGTACCCTATAAAGGTTAACTGTATTTCGACAGGACAGTTGCTGTAATAGTTTAGTACATTCCCACACCAGTTTTGACGTGTAAGTTTTTGATTTCAAAGCATTCAGCGCCGCTTGACTGTCTGAACAAATGCAAATATTCGCATTTTTATGGTTAATTTTTATGCCAATTGTTGCACATTCTAAGAAAGCATAAATTTCGGCTTCAAATACTGTCGGCCATTTTCCCATGGACACCGAGAAGTTAACCCCAGGGCCGGTAATACCAGCCCCAACAATATTATCTTGTAACGATCCATCTGCTTAGAACATTACTGATCCAGGACTAATATTCAGTCTTCCTGCATCCAAGTCAACGCGAGTCACATCAGAAATTTGGAAATTTTGGCTGAAATAATGTCGCTTTGGCATACAACCTTCGTTCATCAATATTAAAGGACTTATCTGAAACTCTTTTAGAATGCTCAAATGTCCAATAAGATCTCCATCGTAGAAATTCATGGACCGTTTGAGCCATAGAGCACTTTCCACTGCATCCAGTTGAATAAATTAGGAAATAGGAAGGATATTGAGTAAAGCATCTAAGGCTGTAGAGGGAGTAACGGGTGGCAACTAAAATTTTGGAATTTCTTTCTCAAGCTGTCAAAAAAAGACAAACATACTTGAAGAAGATCTGATTTATTGAAACTAAAGATACATTGTCCATTGTTGAAAAAAGTAGAAGGGTCTGTGCCTAGGGGCACGAACGGAAGCTTGACGTAGGACCGACAGGGGACGGAACAAATGTGAACATTTAGTTCTTTTAATTGATCAATCATCAATTATCTTAACTCCTTCCGTTTTTTATTTGTAAGCGTATCAAATTTGTAGAATTTATTTCTAAGAGAAAGTAGCTGAAGAGAATCCAAGGGACTGTCAACCTGAGTATTTTCGATTCATCTACCCGGCTTTAAAAGGTGCATTTTAATTTTTTTGTTATTTATGAATTTTTATGTTTTGTGCATTTTGGTATTAAAGAGCATTCAATTAACCCCTCACAGGATTTCCTTCCGACTGAAATGAATGGGGCGGGGTGGAAAGTATCGTTTGTGCAGAATATGTAAAAAAGGAGGGACTTCGAGAGATTTAACTCGTGAGAGCTAGTTTTCTCACAAATTTGATTTTATTGGCTTTCTGGGGACTGAATATACACCCAAAGCGAATTATTCCCACTTCTCTCAAGTTCTATATGGATTTTTAATACTTTCTACCGGTGTGTTCTGGAAAATGGTCGGACGATGATTAATCTCACCAATACATTCGGGCCTACAATTCCACACCTTCTATAGAGACCAGGTTGAGCCTTGATAGCTAACTGCTTGCGGGAACTGATGACCTTGACAAATGTCCGATTAATACTCTTAACAAATGTATGGTGGTCCTGAAAAGGACCGTTTTGTAGTGATGGTTGAGTAATGCTGTGCTGAGCACGACGAGCTACTGATTCCGATCCTAGCCTAGCGGTGGGACTTCTTCCTCCTTCTCTATGGTTGCTCATGAGCTCTGCAGCTCGCTGCTTGCAGGCAGCCTTTCGGTTGTTGTTCTTGATGTTGTTGTTGAAAGCACTCCTGCTGCTGCTGGACTGGACACCACCACTTACGGTGATTGAATGAGCACCGTTCAGTGGGACCGCATCGAATTCGATTTTTAAGTCTGTGTTAGGGAATGCGCTGTTTTCAGACATTCGGAGGTAATTTTTATCACCAACAGTTAAATAAATTGGTAGATAAAATTTCCAATCGTTTGGCTTGTTTAGAATTAAAATTTATCTGCTATTGGTCGAAACCTGACCTCTTTTCGTAATGCTGTGCATTTTGGTTTTTTTTTTTTTTAAATTGCGTGAATTCTATAGATCCTGTGGAGATCTATCTAGCCTTGATGTATGTGTTGGTAGAGGGAAAAATGTAAACTTTGCGGGAGACGATGTCTTAACACTCGAAAGCAATTTTGTGAAATATGAAGTAAAACAAATCCTAGCTAGTTCTGCATGATGATTTTGTTTGATATTATTTATTTGTAAAGTCGCCGGGAAATACCACCTGGCGATTTGTTTTTTTATGAAAACTCCTTACTTGAAAACAGGCAAAAACTCACAAACAGGCTGCTTTTTCATGGTAAACAGTGTGATAATTCAATAATTAATAAATTATCTCAACATTTAGTGGCAAACCATTCATAGATTTTGGTAACATCAAAAAATTCTATAATCCACATTAAATTTCATATGTAAGCGCCGATAGAAACAATCTTTTCGACGTCACTACAAGGGTGATTGATTAAACGAAAGAAACGAATCATGCGGAATGAAAGCCGAGGAAAAACTAATTGCACCAATATATTCAGGCCTACAATTCCACACCTTCTATAGACAGGTTGAGCCTTGATAGCTAGCTGCTTGAGAGAACTGATGACCTTGACCAATGTCCAAATAATACTCTTCAACAAATTTTTGAAAAGGACCGTTTTGTAGTGATGCCTGAGTAATTCTCAGCTGGGTGCGTGGAGGCGAACCAGCCCCAGGCTGAATGCCTCCATAGTAAAGATAAATCAATCAATCAATCAGCTGGGTGTTCAACACGGATGAGGCTGTCGAGCTGTATGTCGTTTGGAGCGAGGGTGACACGCTTGGCATAGATGACCGACCCGCAGCGACTCACGAAGAGCTACTGATTCCGATCCATAGCTTAGCGGTGCAGCTTCTTCCTCCTTTGATGTTTGCTTATGTGGGCTCTGCAGATCGCTGCTTGCAGGCAGCCTTTCGTTGTTACTGGAGAACAATTTTCAACGCCACACGCCGAAAGCACTGCTACTGCTGCTACTGCTGCTACTAATTTCGACGACCGAACACCACCACACAGTGGTGTGGTCGTTGGAAGCGTGTGGTTCTGAGTATGGCGATGAGTGTGCAAAATATTACGCAATTCCATCCTCCCTATTCGCACGCGCCCGAGGATCGGAGGCGAATGCCACTTCGACTTGTTTCGTCTATTTACTACTCTCTGACGACTGTGCTGGGGAAGCAGCATATGCATGTAGGTAATTGATGGATGTATTAGTTAATTCGACGCTTTTGGACAATGCTGGACAATAAACAGTTTTTCAATAGTTTCTTGTTGAAAATCAACATTCGGAAGCATTGTCGATGCGTAGCCATATTTCTGATCGATTGGTGATAAAATTATTGAAATTGGACCAGGGACAGCTGAGTTATTAACGTTCAAAATCTTTCTTAATTTGTTACATGTGCCATTTTTGGTTTTCACAAAGTGTACCCCCATATAGAAATCAAAGACGTAGTCCTACGTCAAAACATTAGTGAACATTTGAAAACGGTCCGTAATCGGATGTTCGGCGAAGCTTCCGTTTGATGTCGGAACAGGAGCGTTGTACGGCCTTCATGTCAACTTTGCGAATGCATCTCTTGATTCTACCAATCAACTGTTTGCAATTCGTGGCTCTCCAGTTATTTTTGTACACCAAGGAGCTCAAAACCCCGAAGAAATCTTCGATTGGGCGACACTGAGGCAAATTTGTCGGGTTGTGGTTTTTGAGTACAAATGGGATCGAATGGGTATTCAGGAACGATTGTGTTTTTTTGGCGTAATGCGATGACGCTTTATCCGGCCAAAACACGTATTGTCCATCAGCGTCCATAATTTTGGCTGGTCTTCCACTACTTTGCTTGCGAGCAGTTGTTGGGGATCTTAGGATATGGTAAACAGTCGAAGCCGCAACATTTTCGCTTTTAAAATGTTGTACCGTATACTTTTTGCCGAGATTTCTGTGCAGTTCGTAGAACTGTACAACGCGCTCGCGAAATACTTCTTGTTTCGACGGCATTTTGAGCAAAACTGAGCAAGCATAAACAAAACAAAAAATACTAGCGGAAAGAGGAGAGAGAGCTAACACATACACACTCTTATTTCTCTCTGAGCTCGTTTGTTGTTGAGCATAGAGGCCTCGAAAAAATTCCAAAATTTTAGTTGCCACCCGTTACTACGCATTGCTCCAGTTATGGAAATAGTAGCAAGCCTTTGTAGCTTGTTTAGTTTGACTTGTGCCGTTTGTTGCTTAGTTTTCGGCCACCATATAAGTGAGGCGTAGGTAATCCTGGGTTTAACTATGGTCGAGTATATCCAGTGTATCATATTTGGCTTCAGACCCCATTTTTTTCCCAAACGTTCTTTTGCAAGTCCAAAATGCATTTGTTGCTTTTCGTATTTGTTGATCAATTTTTTTGTTCCAGCAGATTTTACTATCTAAAGTTACTCCTAAAAACTTTACTTCTGAAGATAGTGAAAGCTTTACGTGTCCTAGTTTAAGATCAGTGATAGAGATTTTATGTCTTTTAGTAAAAGGTACAATAGTTGTTTTTAGAGGATTGACATTTAATCGCTCATCTTTGCTCCACGATAGTGTGAATTGTAATGCTTTTTGCATTCTGTCGAAAACAACTTTATTTAATTTTCCACGGACTATGATGACAATGTCATCTGCAAACCCAATTATTTCGAATCCTTGATGCTTTAGTTTTAAAAGAAGGTCATCAACAACTAGAGACCATAGAAGGGGAGAAAGAACTCCTCCTTGAGGACAGCCTTTTACAGCTGTTACTTTCACTACTGAATCTCCTAGATTAGCTGATATTTCTCTTTTGGATAGCATTTCTTCAATCCAGCTGATTACGTTTTATTAAAACCACGATTTCTCATGGCGCTTATCATCGACGTGAAAGATGCATTATCAAATGCACCTTCAATATCAAGACACGTTGCTAGTAGAATGTCCTTAGCCGCAAAAGATTTTTCTATTTTATTAATAAGAGTATGAAGAGCTGTTATTGTTGACTTGCCTGACTGGTAAGCAAATTGTGTCTTACATAATGGTTTATTAAGAAGTATTTCTGATTTAACATATTCATCTATGAGTGTTTTCATTAATTTCAAGAATATTGACGACAGGCTTATTGGTCTAAATGATTTTGGTGAAGATTTATCTTTTTTGTTCGCCTTTGGTACGAATACCACTCGAACTTGTCTCCATTTTTTTGGAATGTATCCCAATAAGAAACTAGACTTGAACAATTTAATTAAAACATTATTACAGCTTTACAATTTTGAATATGTGCTGAACTAAAAGAATCTATCGCCCATTCAATTCTGGAGGTTTGTAAATATTCTAATGGCAAAGTTTTCAGCCTCTTCATTTGACATTTCTAGCCCACATAGTGAGACATTTGTTTCGGTAGATCTATCACGTTCACCACGGTCTGAAGATGTGGCATTTTGCATGCATTCATGATTTTGTAGTTGATCATCAGTAGGAAGGGACCCTGGAAAATGGGTTTGCATCATCAGTTCCAGAGTTTCATTTGATGTTTCAGTAAAATGTCCGTCAGTCTTTTTAAGAGTTCCAAGACCGTTAGAATGATCCTTTGAGAGAACTTTTTGAAGTCTTGCAGTTTCAGGAGTGTTTTCTATGTTTTCACACATGTGTCTCCAATCTTTCCGCTTGGATCTTCTTATTTCTCTGTTATATTCAGTTAACGCCTCTTTATATTGAGACCAGTTTGAAGTAGGTTTTGCACGGTTGAATAGTTTCCTAGCTTTTTTCCGTAGTTTTTCTAATCCATCATTCCACCAGGAAATATCTCTATTAGTCTAGTGCTCCTTTGTAGAATAACTGTCATTGTAAGCCTGATTCATATTAGTTATTAAGTCATTAGCAACTTTTTCTAGCTTTGTAATGTTATCAATATTATTGAAAATGGGTTCATGTTGACTCTTCATATTTGTGCTTTATAGTTCCCAATTTGTTTTACGAGGATCTTTATAAACCTCCTTCAGTATATAAATTCAAACATAATTTGTTTATGATCAGATAAAGAAATTTCGTCTGATACATGCCTATTTACTATTCGATCAGAAAGTATTGAACTACAAAGAGTAAGGTCCAAAACATCTTCCCTTATCGCATTAACACCTGCTCCATATCGTATGATGAGCGTTTGCATCACATCCGATGATAACAGCCTTATTTTGGCTTCTGCAGTGAGAGACGAACGCTGCAACTTCTGGAGGAGGTGCATCTTCAATATCGCCGGGAAAATATGCGGATGCCACGTAGAGCATCGTTTTTCCTTTGGTTGTTGGCACCTCTAGTGAAACTGTAATTGGTGTAATTTTGGCATTAATATTGACACGAATTGCTGCTCTTGGCGTGAGCTGAGTGTTGTCATATATTAACTTACACGAGTATGTAGGCATTCCTAAAATCCTGCTATTATAAGTCCAAGCATCTTGAAGTAAGGCTACATCCAGTTTGCCTTTGATAAATGTTTTGCTGAGAATAGCTGAAGCTGCCTTTGCGTGATGACGGTTTTCTTGTATAAACTTAATGCTTGTTCCAGTATTTTTTGTGAGCTTGCTAGGATGTTTGGTATGGTTAGTGTTTAAGTTTGGTACCCGTTTTCCACACCAAATTAGATCTAAATCACTTTTTGGGTTTTCCAAGAAACCAATTTATTTCCGTAAAAACCTTTATTGATCCACCGTTCAGGTGTATAGAACCTTTGTTACACAAGACAATTATGTTTCTGATATTATTAATAATAAAATTAGGCCCTTCTCAAGCAGCACAGTTTATCATAACTCATTTATTACGAAAAGAAGCACAAGAGGTGGGATCTATATTTATGTCATGTTATATATGATTGACTTGCGCAACTTATTCATGACTATAACGCAACCTACTGGTTTGAACATGTTGTAAATTAATTCCATCCGTCCAACAAATGGAATTTGTTTATTTTTCCATCCTCAAATTAACAAAACGTATTATTCTGGGGAACTTAACTGTGCGAATAAAATGCATAAACTGAGATTTCCCAAACTTTTGTGCAGTTGCAAATTTATGATTAAACTGTACTATATACTTAAAAAAAAAACTCATGTGCTCTTAGAAACAGCTTGATAAAATATATTAAATTCTACAAAAAATCTGGATAAAATTACCCAATTTTGAAAAATTTTTTAGCAGAATAAAAAAAAAATTAATTTTTTTAATTATCTTTTTTTTTTTTTTTTTTTTTTATTTTTTTTTAACTCTTTATTTGTTCCAAATTCAAAATAAATTACATTTCATTTTAACCTAGGTGCTCCAGTTACTGCAGTAACGTACCAGCCTTAATTGTTATGATATATATCTAAGTGTTTTTACATTGTTCATGTCTTGGCAATTCAGTATTTTAAACAGGTTTTTTAACCTGCATGTCAGTATAACAATTGATATCTTAAAACTAAAAACTAAAACTAAATCTTATCTAAGTATAAAGGGAATTAATCGTTGCAATTGAGGATTGCAACGATTTTTGCCTGAAATTATTCATTATTTTGTTGGACATTTGTGCTAAAGTCTCAACATTCGAAATTCTATGTACTTCGGTTGTACTGTACCAGGGAGGCAACTTCAAAATCATTTTCAGAATTTTGTTCTGAATCCTTTGAAGTGCTTTTTTCCTGGTAGTGCAGCAACTAGACCATATTGGTACAGCGTAAAGCATGGCCGGTCTAAAAACTTGTTTAAATATTAGAAGTTTATTCGTCAGGCAAAGTTTGGATTTCCTGTTTATAAGAGGATACAAACATTTTATATATTTGTTACATTTGGCTTGAATGCCCTCAATGTGATCTTTAAAAGTTAATTTTTGGTCAAGTATTAATCCAAGATATTTCACTTGGTTTGACCAGGAAATTGGAACTCCGTTCATAGTGACTATGTGACTACTACTAGGTTTCAAAAAGGAAGCCCTGGGCTTATGTGGAAATATTATAAGTTGAGTTTTGGAAGCGTTGGGAGAAATCTTCCATTTTTGTAAATAAGAAGAGAAAATATCTAAACTTTTCTGAAGTCTGCTGCAAATAACACGAAGACTTCTTCCTTTAGCGGAAATGCCTGTGTCATCAGCGAACAAAGATTTGTGGCAACCCTGAGGCAAATCAGGGAGGTCCGAAGTGAAAATGTTATACAATATAGGCCCAAGAATGCTACCCTGAGGAACTCCTGCCCTAACAGGTAGTCGATTAGATTTGGAATTTTGATAATTTACTTGAAGAGTTCTGTCAGTTAAATAATTTTGAACTAATTTCATAATATAAAGTGGAAAATTAAACTTTTTCAATTTAGCAATCAAACCTTCATGCCAAACACTGTCGAATGCTTTTTCTATGTCTAGAAGAGCAACTCCAGTTGAGTGGCCTTCAGATTTGTTTGAACGAATTAAATTGGTAACTCTTAAGAGTTGATGAGTAGTTGAATGCCCATGGCGAAATCCAAACTGCTCATCTGCAAAAATTGAGTTCGTATTGATGTGAAGCATCATTCTATTCAAAATTATCTTTTCAAAAAGTTTACTTATTGAAGAAAGCAAACTTATTGGGCGGTAGCTAGAAGCTTCAGCTGGATTTTTATCCGGCTTCAAAATTGGAACAACTTTTGCATTTTTCCATTTATCAGGAAAGTATGCCAAATGGAAACATCTGTTAAATAATTTTACCAAGAAAGACAAGGTACTCTCTGGGAGTTTTTTGATGAGGATATAGAAAATTCCATCATCACCTGGAGCTTTCATATTTTGAAATTTTTTAGTTATAGACCTTACTTCGTCCAAATCAGTCCCCCAGGAATCATCAAAAATATTTTCCCGAGAGAAAATATTCAGAAAATCCCGAGCAACCTGATTCTCAATAGGACTAGTAAGACCCAAACTGAAATTATGGGAACTCTCGAATTGCTTAGCAAGTTTCTGAGCTTTTTCCAAATTTGTGATCAAAATTTTACCACCTTCTTTAAGCGCTGGAATAGGCTTTTGAGGTTTTTTCAAAATTTTTGTGAGTTTCCAAAAGGGTTTGGAACTCGGGTCTAATTTAGAAATATTATTTTCAAAAGTTTTGTTCCTCAGGGCAGAGAATCGCTTTTTAATTTGTTTTTGCAAATCCCGCCAGATAACTTTCATGGCAGGATCGCGTGTTCTTTGATATTGTCTCCTACGGACATTTTTAAGACGGATCAAGAGCTGAAGATCATCGTCTATTATAATTGAATCGAATTTAACCTCGCATTTTGGTACTGAGGCAGCTCTTGCTTCAACTATAGAAGTAGTCAGAGATTCAAGAGCATAATTAATTTCATCTTTGGTTTGCAAAGGAATGTTTGGATCGAAGTTATATTCCATAAATGTTCGATACTGCTCCCAATCAGCTCTATGGTAATTGAAAGTAGAGCTGTTGGGATTACAAATTATTTCTTGGGATATTTCAAAAGTTACTGGAAGGTGATCAGAACCGAAGTCAGCATGGGTAACCAATTGGCTACAAAGTTGACATGAATCAGTTAAGACCAAATCAATAGTGGAGGGATTTCTTGCAGAAGAAAAGCATGTTGGGCTGTTTGGATATTGAATAGTGTAATAACCTACAGAACAATCATCAAACAGAATATTACCATTGGAATTGCTTTGAGCATTATTCCATGAGCGGTGTTTTGCATTAAAATCACCAATAATGAAGAATTTAGACCTATGACGGGTAAGTTTCTGGAGGTCACCCTTGAGAAAATTCTTTTGCTGGCCTACGCATTGGAATGGCAAATAGGCAGCTATAAACGTAAGTTGTCCAAATTTTGTTTCAACAGAAACCCCCAAAGTTTCAAAAACTTTGGTTTCAAATGAAGAAAGAATTTTATGCTTGATTCGTCTATGAATAATGATGGCAACGCCACCACAGGGTCCATCAAGACGATCATTTCTATAAATCAAGTAGTTTGCGTCCTTCTTAACCTTATGGGCAGGTTTAAGGAACGTTTCAGTTATAACGGCAATATGCACGTTATGAACTCTTAAAAAGTTAAATAGCTCGTCTTCATTATCTTTAAGAGATCGAGCATTCCAATTTACAATATTTAATGCTTTAAAATCCATTACTGAATTTTAAAGTCATGACAATATTATTTGCAAATTTTACTCCAGTTTGAATAGCATCAAACATGGAGTTAGATTTAAGCATATCAGAAATCATGTCAATTAATGAATTCTGTAAAAATTCCATTTTGGGGGCAGTAATGCTTCCTAAGTCAAAATTGTCAAAATTTCCATTAGAACGTTGGTTAGTATTTTGATTTCTACCCGCTGCAATAGCAGCATAGGTAGCTCCATTAACTCGCTGAACATTGTTAGCAGCGAGGGGAGTAGGTACAGATGAAACATTTGAAGCAGGGGAGATATTTGTACCTACGGGTACGAATGTAGAATTTGTTCCTCGCTGACCGTTGTTAACAGCAGAGGAATTTGTACCTGGTCGGAAACGTGGAGCGTTTCCTACCTGTCGGTTAGAACGAGATTGTAGGATCGCTTTGCGAGTCTTACATTCCCAAAAATTGGATTTGTGGTTTTCACCACAATTTGAACATTTAAATTTCTTAGGATCTTCCTTCACAGGACAGTCGTCCTTTGCGTGAGAGGAATCACCACAATTCATGCATTTAGCTGGCATGTAGCAATTTTTAGTTCCGTGACCCCATCCCTGGCACTTACGGCACTGGGTGAGGTTTTGGAAATTTCCTCCAGTCTTCCTGAAGTGTTCCCACTTCACTCGGACATCGAGCATAAGGCTAGCTTTTTCTAAGGCCTTAAGGTTGTTTAGTTCACTAGACTTGAAGTGAACTAAATAAAAATCATTAGAAATCCCGTTGCGCGAATCGCCAGGACGGGATTTCATTTTCATTTTGATTACTTGGAGTGGCACAACTCCAAGTAATTTTGCCAGTTCATCTTTGATCTGATCCAGGGATTCACCACTGGGCAGTCCTTTCATGACAACCTTGAACACACGTTCAGTTTTGGTGTCGTAAGTAAAAAATTTGTGCTTCTTCTCAGTAAGATACTTGAGAAGACATTTAAATCCGTCCAAGGTTTCAGCCAATACACGGCATTCACCCCGACGTCCAATTTGTAGTGAAAACTTAACTTTCACGAAATTCAAAAGTTCCATGCGAAGAGCATGGAAATCGGTAGTGGTTATCACAATAGGGGGAATCTTTTCCTTCTTGGCATTAAGCCGGGAAAGTTTACTAGAATTTTTCTTGGATGATGGATCATTCTCATCATCCGTGAGCAAATCAAATTGATTACTCAAATTAATTTCATCAGAAGGGGGGTCAAGAGTTTGCCCCTTTCTTTTGCGTTTAGGCGCCATGGCGGCAGTAAATTTTTATCCAAATCGACTTCCAAGCAGATTACTATAAGAATCTGAAGGATCGAAGAGGAATTTTCCAAATCGATATCCAAGAAGGATTACCTCGGGTAGGGTCCAAACAAGGATCGAAGAGGAATAAGAGTTGAACAAGGTAGAAAATTTTTACAGGTTGAGCACTGAAAAGTGCTGTTAAAATTTGTTGTAGCTTTAGGTAGTAGTAACACTTCCTTCAGCAAAAAGCAAATAGATCCGCACGGCAAGAGAGCACGATGCGGACTGATTTTATAATTATCTTACTTTTCTCTTCTACATAACGTGCATGTGATATTGAACGCTCTAATGAAATCAATTTTCACTCATTATTTCGCATCATTGGTCAGCCATATGGTAGTGCAATTTGTATAAATCATTAAAAAAATTAAATAATTGTAATCAACACATATTTATAACACGAAAAACAAGAACATTACTTGTATCATATATTGATGTTGTAATTCGGTATTACGACTCCCAATTACCTAATTATAATAAATACATCGCAATAAGTATCTGCAAATTGTTGAAGGAATTTTTATCTGTAATTGTAACCAGTTTGTTTGCTAATCTGGTTAAGATGTCGTACTTAATTATCTTAAAGGTAAATCGTCCAGCTCAAGTAAGAAGTGGGACCATCATCATCATCACTGTTGGAAGCTTAATTTGTGGTCGGTGATGTTATCAGCTATGACATGTTTTATTAAATACCAAATTTTCGAATAATTATTGAGCTTATGCATTAGGGTGTCCCAAAATTGTACTATGTCTGGAAATCTGGGGGCTCGACCTCCAAATGATACCTAAGGGTGTTACAAACAAACTTTTGTATGGCGGCAACTCTGGGAAATGTTGTTTAGAGGTCGCCCCGACGAGGTTTTTGAAAAAAGTCCATTTTTCATAGCTATTATCCAATAAATATTTTTAGTTCTTTTTTTTATGTGTTTATTTTTCTAGGCTCATTTACCGTAGCTTTGTGGAGCCGATATTCATCGTTTGGGTTACAAAATTAATTAAAACTAACGTTAGTAAAGCGGAGGCCGATTACTCGCGGCTATCTCGAGGTTAGGGGTAACAAATTGTAACAAACGGGTGGCAGGGTAGGGATTGAAAACACAGGGTTTTTAAGAGCAATGTGCTCTTGATCTAGAACTAAGCGACATACTGGAGAAAAAGACAAACATGGGGATACACCGATGGAGACCTAGCAACTTGAGAGAACGCAAGATGACACTAACTACTAAATCCGTAGATCGATCCGTTTTAAAAAAACATAAATTAAATTAAAATATTCTAGATCTCGGCTCGCCAAGATGTCTCTAACGGACTGCATAGGTTGTTTTCCTCGGGCCCTGAGGGATGCGGATAACTCGGATCTAGCAACACAATGTAGGGTGCATGATCAAAGCACGTGGTCGATATCGTGATAGCCACTACCACAAACGCACAAATTGCTGCCTGCGAGCCCGATTTGGAAGAAATGCGAGTCTAACGAGTAGTGATTGGACATGACCCTTGATATGACACGTATAAAGTCACGGCTCATGTCCAATCCTTTGAACCATGGCTTGTTTGATACCTGTGGGAGAATAGAATGTAACCATCTTCCCAGATCACTCTCATTCCATTTTTGTTGCCAGTTGGTGAGGACGTGCTGACGGGTAATTGAGAAAAATTCCGCAAAGGCGATTTGTCGATCAAAAATATCGCCTTCCATAGCGCCCACCTTAGCTAGCGAGTCCGCTTTCTCATTACCCGGAATTGAGCAATGAGATGGGACCCAAACTAAGGTGATAGTATAAGAGCAGTTAGATAAAGTACTCAATTTAGCTCGGATTTCGGTCAGGAAATACGAGGAGTGCTTTATCGGCCTCATTGATCGAATAGCCTCCAACGAGCTAAGGCTATCTGTAAAAATAAAATAGTGATCAGATGGTAGTGGGGCAATTTGCTCTACTGCGTAGAATATGGCTGCTAGTTCCGCAACGTATACGGAACAGGGTTTTTGCAGTTGATATGAGTTGGATTCGTTGAATACTCCAAATCCAGTGGAAGCGTTTATAGTTGACCCATCTGTGAAAAAACTCTTATTGTTACTAACATGGTGGTACTTGTTTGCAAAAATTAAGGGAACAACCATCGATCGATGGTGATCTGGTATTCCACGGATTTCTTGCAACATGGTCAGATCAAAATTTACAGAGGAACTATAAAAGTCTTGGAGGCAATCACGAGAGGAATTGAATGAAGAAGGGCCAATCTCCAGCGTCATGTAATCGTAATAGAGACTCATGAATCTTGTTTGAGGATTTCTGTCGAGCAGCTTCTCAAAGTTTTCTATTGCCAATGGATTCATTACTTCACAACGGATAAGAAACCGGAAGGACAGTTCCGCGAAACGATCTGTCAGCGGGAGAACACCCGCGAGTACTTCGAGGCTCATCGTATGCGTCGAGTGCATACAGCCAAGCTCGATTCGGAGGCAACCGTATTGAACCCGTTGCAGCTTCAAGATATGTGTTTTCGCCGCGGATTGAAAGCAGAAGCTACCGTACTCTAGAACCGACAAGATGGTTGTTCGATATAACCTGATCAGATCTTCCGGGTGTGCTCCCCACCAAGTTCCGGTAATTGTACGAAGAAAATTGATTCTTTGTTGGCATTTTTGTTTCACATACGCAATATGTTTTCCCCACGTGCTTTTGGAATCGAACCAGACACCTAAATACTTGAAAGATATACTTTGAGTGATTGTTCTACCCTTTAGTTGAAGCTGTAACTGTGCAGGATGATGCTTCCTAGAAAAAACAACCAACTCAGTTTTCTCCGGAGAGAATTCGATACCCAGCTTCATAGCCCAAGTAGACAAATTGTCTAAGGTATCTTGCAATGGTCCTTGCAGGTCCGGTGCACTTGGCCCTATAACGGATACAACCCCGTCATCTGCAAGCTGCCTTAGCGAGCAATTTTCATCAAGACAACCATCAATATCTTTTACATAAAAATTATAAAGAAGGGGGCTTAAACATGAACCCTGGGGGAGACCCATGTAACTAATTCGTGAAGTTGTCGAGTTTCCATGAGAAAAGCTCATATATTTCTCAGACAACAAGTTGCTCAAATAGTTGTTCATAATTGGTGAAAGCCCACTATCGTGGAGTTTATCCGAAAGGACATCGATACAAACAGAATCAAAAGCCCCCTTAATGTCCAAGAAAACTGAACCCATTTGCTATTTTTGCGCATAGGCCAGTTGAATTTCAGTTGAAAGCAACGCAAGACAGTCGCTCGTTCCTTTGCCTCTCCGAAATCCAAATTGCGTATCTGAAAGTAAACCATTCGACTCGACCCATTTGTCTAGACGAAAAAGAATCATTTTCTCCAACAATTTCCGTATACAGGACAGCATCGTGAGTTATAATCCGACGCGGGTTTACCGGGTTTTCGAATGGCGATAACTCTTACTTGCCTCCAGTCATCCGGAACAATGTTGTGCTCCAGAAATTGATTGAATAAGTTCAACAAGCGTCTCTTCGTGACGTCTGGGAGATTTTTGAGCAAGTTGAACTTGATTCTATCCATTCCTGGAGCTGAGTTGTTACATGAAAGGAGAGCAAGTGAGAATTCCACCATCGTAAACGGGGAATCTATTTCGTTATTACCCGACGGACGATCACGAACGTTGGTTTGGACCGGTCTCGAATCCGGCCCGAATCCGGGCAAACTTTCCGCGCGAAGCTGAAAATCCATCTGTCCGAGTACTCCTTGTCTTCATTAATCGGTGATGACGCGTTTCGCATTCTCCTGCCGACATTCCAGAGTGTTCTCATGGAAGTCTCTCGCGACAAACCATCGACGAACCGACGCCAGTAACCGCGTTTTTTGCTTTAATTAAGTCCTTAAAGGTTTTCTCGAGGTCGGTGTACCGCTCGAAATCCCCGGCCTTACCGTGTTTGCGGAAGCGTTTAAACGCGGCGGACCTCTCGCTGTTCGCGTTGGTGCAATCCTTATCCCACCACGGGGTGGGAGGCCGCTTGCGGACGGAAACACCCGGAACACGTTTCGTCTGTGCTCGCAGCGCACAATCGATGATGACACGCGCGAGAAAGGAGTACTCGTCCAGCGGAGGAAGTACGTCAACCGATTGACTGGCATCAAGAACCGCGGTCGCGAATTTTCGCCAGTCAATGTTTTTCGTACGCGATGTCGACCGAGCGAGTGGAAGATGAACCATTGGTAATAGAAATGTTGATTGGCAAATGGTCACTACCGTAGGGATCTTGAATTACTTTCCACGAACAATCCAACGATTGTGAACTCGAACAAAGTGAGAGGTCTAATCTGCTTATTTTTGCAGGAGGTTTGGCTACTCGTGTTGCTTCCCCGGTGTTCAGAATTGTCATTTTGAAGAAGTCGCACATGTCGTATATCAAGGTTGACCAAGATCAACCGTGGCTCCGGCATAGCCGTGCAGAGATCCGAGAAACTTTGACGAGAGATCGCGGTTCTCGGTGGAAGATATACTGAGGCAATACTGAGGCATTTACCTCGAATATTAACCTGACATGCAACTACTTCAATGCCTGTCACCGAAGGCAGATCGATTCTGTAGAAGGAATGGAGCTTGTTTATCCCCAGAAGCACCCCTCCATACGAATCTGCGCGATCAAGGCGAATAATGTTGCCCCATGTTTCACAAAGGGCAAATGCATCAGAAAGTGAGATGTTAACTAAAAATTTAAATGTGTCAAGTTTTGG
The DNA here is from genome assembly GCF_037179485.1 of Ochlerotatus camptorhynchus. Taxonomy (NCBI): domain Eukaryota; kingdom Metazoa; phylum Arthropoda; class Insecta; order Diptera; family Culicidae; genus Ochlerotatus; species Ochlerotatus camptorhynchus. Next base: position 29,544 of record NW_027040846.1, read on the forward strand.
CATAAGACTTCTACAGTTCCACTGAAGAACAGAGATCATATCCCCGACCTCATTCGGAGAATTATCCATCAAAGGATATGATCGATGCAAGGAAGGACCACCTAGAAGCTAGTTGCTTCAAAAGAGTTTTCACCATTGGCAGCACTAAATTAATAATGCTCCTCGTTGAGTCAGAGATATTGAATATACTGAAGAAACTATCCACAATACATACCAGAAAACGTGAACATGGGGGCATGTTCTTGCTGATTATTCAGCTGCTTTTCTGGCCAAAAAACTGGGACATCTGGGGTTTTAGATGATCCTGGAAGTGACGGAAAGTTCTTGTTTTAATTACAAGGTTTAAAACCCGGTGGAATGGGTTTCGGTGCATTTCCGTTACCTCTTGATTTTCCAAGGTGGAAGGGTGGTCCGTACGAGTGGCCTTACGAGGTTTTTCGGTGGTGTGTTTTTTTGCTCGATTTCTCGTATTGCCTTTAAAGACAAACGGACTACCCTCACCGACCTCTGAGTCAGAGTCTAGATCATCAACTGGCAAAATGGAGAACGTGTTACTGCTTTTTGGTGTGGTATGAGAAGATGAAGCGGTATTCTTCAAGAGTTCTGCTAGTGTTCTCTTGGAGCGAGCTTGCAGAGACCGCTTAAGTTTTTCTCCTTGCTGTTTGTACCTCGGGCAGTCAGTCAGGGTATGCAGGCTTTCCTTGCAGTACACGCATTTTGGAGGAGCACCGCAAGGGCCCTCTTGATGTTGCTCGCCACACTGATCGCAGCGTGGTTTGTTCGAGCAGTAGTCCGATGTATGACCAAGGGGCGACCCCGGCGTAGTGGTTAACATTCATACCTCTCACACCAAAGTCACGAGTTCAAATCTCACACCGGACAAGTCACGAATGACCCAATAGTGTTAAAATGACTATAATGAAAAAAAAAAAAAAAAAATGTATGACCAAGTTGTTTACATTTCGAGCAGTTCATTACCCGAGGTACAAACAGACGTACAGGCAGCCGAACCTTGCCAATAGCGACGTAGTGAGGTAACGCTGAACCCGAAAAGGTCACACGAAACGAGTTTGACAAGGAATAAGTTTTTTTGGAGCCTACTACCGATACTGACTGCATTTGAAGGCAGTCCAATATCTTCACCTTCGGCAGAGCACGGTTTTTAAAGATTCCGAAGGAATCGGGACCCAAGAAATCATCACTAGTCAAACTCGCTTCGGTGACCACTCCTTCAATTCTGGGTATGTAGACTCGGTATTCCAATGAAAAAAGCTCGCACGCAACAATTTGGTTAGCCTGCTTCCGGTCATCAACGGTAACGCGCAGTTTTATTGGTGTTACCTTGAAAATATCGGTAACGGCCGAAAAATGTGTTGTTAGATCCTTAGAGATCCTCGGAATGTTCAAAGGTTTTTGTTTGGGCCGGAAAAAACAACCCATGGGCCTTTCGAGGCTTCTGGGTAAGCCTTTAGGCGGGGGAGCGCAGAGGTTTTCGGGGGCAGTGACTGACGGCTTCCTCACTCGCGCACTAGTTGTCTTAACACTATGCCAACTAACTTTGGCGAGAAAAAACCCTCGCGTGGGGAAAAACTCAAAAACTCAAATACTAGTGTCGTACAACGAGACCGATGCGACTTGACCGGCTCAGCGTGCGAGACGGAATGATTTTTAGTTCTTTAAATTTCAGTGAAATCTCACCCTTTTATATTTTTCGAAGATTCCCAAGGGTCAAAACTCTAAGAGAAAAAATTGCTACGGCATGTTCTGTGTCCAATTTGTTAGTTACAATTTTTCAAATTCTCTAAAATGATGTTTTTTGTTGTACATCACTGCATTCAATCATCAAAAGTGGGTATCAAAAATAGCGCTATTATCAATCAAATGCAACAGAAATATGGGAAATTTTATAAGCAAAAACTTTGGGAAAACACTTTAACCTCATTTTTAACCGTTAAAAAGTTATTTGTGATTTACCGTGGAAAGAAAAGTTCAGAATTTCAATACATGCAGTATGTCGATAAATACTACAAATCACCTACTTTGTTGCAAATCACTTGATAACATTTGTTTCGAAGTTTCTAGAATTCAATCGGAAGATAGGGTATACGTCCCTAACCTCGGTCTAATATGCAGCCATAGATTACGTTTTTAATCATAACTCATCAATTAATTTACCTGCAAACGATATTCTACTGCTAAATGGTATGCTTAGATATGCTTATCATGTCGTTTGCTATCAGGAACCGCAAAAAGTTGAAAAACTTACTTTTTTTAAGACAAAAACTCACCAGGGAAATGTATGTAACATCGGTCTATTGTCCCCAAATTGGGTCTATTTATGGATGCAACTTCGTCCTATCCTGTTTGATTCTCAAAAAAAACGCTCTTGGTAACGTTTTCTTATGTATTTTTTTTTATCACTATCACTGTTAACTTAATACTCTTCATTCCTCAAAACATTTCTTAGAGAAAATTTTACGAAAACTACATTAAATCACTCAAGTTAAAAATTAAAAATTAAAAATTTCGCTTATCGTCTTTCGACCGCAGAATATCTAAATCAAAACATTGTGATGTTCATTATACAGATTTGGCAGAAAAAATCTCCCTTCCTGTTCGTTCCTTATCATCCAAATGCAAACCACATTGTTGACGTTACTCTTATTGCTATATGCTGTCAAATGAATTTCATGGGCCAAAGTTAGGAACATAGAAAAGAAATGTGTCCCTAAAGTTGGGTCCATGATTTACTTGTGAAAACGTTGTTAAACAATTAAAATAAACATAAAATATTCAAACAGTAACTGTGAGTTTTACGTCTAGTGTGTATTATCAGGTAATTCCATTCAATAAATGCCATAATCAGGCCATTTGATGATCGTCAGTGCAACCTTCCCATCTTAACCTTAGAAGTCATGGCGGCTAAAAACTCCGAACAGAGTGATATTCTCAACCAGTTTTATTACTTACGAGAGCTGAAAATGTATTGAAATGTTGTGATATAAATTGATTTGTGTGTGGTACACATTTATCAATCATCAGTGATCAATATTTTCCTTATTTTTTGTGTAATATTCCTTAATTAATTATTTATTTGCGTGATAGGCCGAATGAAAGGACTAGACCCACATTACATACCGTAACCCTATATGAGCGAAGAGGGATCACACAATTTATTAGTTTCCATTTGATTGCCGTAGCAAGCTGAACCAAAAACGAAAATCAGGTCACCAAAAACCAAGCTCAAGTCGGATCTCATCACCGGTATTGCGAGGAAGCATTTGCCCAGAAACCGTTTGTCGTCGGAGTTGGACATCATCAGGTACTTTCGATTCAAGCATGAAACCCAACAACTTTCAATCGGACAAAGCATTCAAGTTGTGGCTACCGAAGCTGTGGAGATTTGGAATCAAGCCGGACTTTCGCATCAGCTCAAGCGAAACGTTGTTAGGAGGGTTGCCAAGCTCGTTGTGACATGGCAACGCCAAAGTAAGGCCTTCAAGAAGAAAAATCAGAGCTGTTGCCAGCTTTGGAGATGTGTAGGATGCGGTTGAGTTACTTCTTCAACATAAGCGTAAACCACATCGATGAAGAGCTACGAAACGATACTGTCCGTGCAGAATTCTGGAGACAGCAGGTGACAAACAAAGTTCCGGTTGAGTTTCCGAAAAGCTTCTCAAGCAGTGTACCATTGATGTGCAAGCAGCTTCGGTAGCCACAACTTGAATACTTTGTCCGATTGAAAGTTGTTGGGTTTCATGCTTGAATTGAAAGTACCTGATGATGTCCAACTCCTACGACAAACGGTTTCTGGGCAAATGCTTCCTCGCAATACCGGTGATGAGATCCGACTTGAGCTTGGTTTTTGGTGACCTGATTTTCGTTTTTGATTCAGCTTGCTACGGCAATCAAATGGAAACTAATAAATTGTGTGATCCCTCTCCGCTCATATATCTTCCTATTGAATTCTAGAAACTTCGAAACAAATGTTATCAAGTGATTTGCAACAAAGTAGGTGATTTGTAGTATTTATCGACATACCGTTCCGATTCAAATTTCGGACACTTTCATTTTTAATTAAATATAACATCCAGTTAGAAACAAAGTAATAATGTTAGATGATCGTGGAGGGCACTAGTCAAAAAAATTTAAAATTTACAAGACATGTGGATCATATTCAACCGAGATAATCAACTTTTAAAAGTGTCCGAAATTCGAGTTTAAGTGTCCGAAATTTGAATCGGCACGGTACTGCATGTATTGAAATTCTGAACTTTTCTTTCCACAGTAAATCACAAATAACTTTTTAACGGTTCACAATCAGTTTAAAGTGTTTTGGGCAAAGTTTTTTCTTATACAATTTCCCATATTTCTGCTGCATTTGATTGATAATAACGCTATTTTTGATACCCACTTTTGATGATTGAATGCAGTGATGTACAACAAAAAACATCATTTTAGTGAATTTGAAAAATTGTAACTAACAAATTGGACACAGAACATGCCGTAGCAATTTTTCTCTTATAGTTTTGACCCTTGGAAATCTTCGAAAAATATAAAAGGGTGAGATGTCACTGAAATTTAAAGAACTAAAAATATTTATTGGATAAAAGCTATGAAAAATGGACTTTTTTTTAAATATCGTCGGGGCGACCTCTAAACAACATTTCACAGAGTTGTCACCATACAAAAGTTTGTTTGTAACACACTTAGCTATCATTTGGAGGTAAAGCCCCCAGATTTCAAGACATAGTGCAATTTTGGGACACCCTACTGTCCATTGTACTTTTTTAATATTTATTTCAAAAATGATGAAGCCTGATGATAAACTGATCCAGGATAGTAAACGCATAGATATTGTATAATTTCGTCATACAGAATCACCCAGTATACACCGTTCTAGAAAGTCACATTTCCAAGTGGTTGATGTAGGAAGTAAGATTAAATAGTTCTTTCTTTGGTTTTACATCAAGATGAATGTATTACAAAACCCTTAATATCTTTCAAAAGAACAACACATTATCGAGTCCGCTTTGAGAAGCGTCCGAGAACGGTTGTGTGTTTTTGCTCCGCTGCGTGCTTTTTTTTTAGAGCTCGGGCTATCTTTGTGCTGCCGTGTAGTTTTTCGGTGCTCGCATTTGAATAGTTTTGTGTCCCGGACGCGATGATTCTATTTAGAATGATTTGTGCTGATGTTTTTCCCCTGTTGCTTTGGTGCCTGGTGTGCTCTCGCTCCCTTTGTTGACAGTGTGACTCGACCGCGCTGATCTATTATTAGGTTTTTGCGGTGTGCATTGCTTTTGTGCACAGAGTGACATGAAGAAGGAAAGTGATATTTAGTTATTGTGTGTTTGGATTCGCTGGAGGAGGAGTTGTTTAAAAATGACTAGAGAAAATTAAGCATCGAGAATGCGCTCCCGGATGTATTGATTTGGTGAGTACGTTCCAGTTGAAGATTGTTCTCTCTAAATATCCCTTTTTTGAATACGTTTCATCAATCAAACATTATTATATGTTGGGTTTGGGGGGGGCAGCCTAAGGGTTTCAATGGATTTGTAGACTGGACAAGTGTTCGTGGATTTGCCAGTCCCTTGTCACGTGTTGATAGACGTACATCTTGTCGTTTGTCTTCCAAAGGTCTTCAATGAAGTTGATTCACCCAGCTGCAACAAACCATCAGGCAGAACTTTACAACCAGTGAAGTATCTGCAGTCATATGTAATCCTTGCACTGATGGTGGGTTCTATTCACATCACATGTTCCCCTATAAAAAAGTGAATTTGTGTCGCATATATTATAATCTCATCTGATTCTGGATTTTACAGTCAGCTTCACAGGTGTCAACCTCCTGCCCAGGAATAAGGAAAACTTCGTTAAAGTCTCTTATTGTGTTTCCCTTCCGACTGGGGGACTTGTAGACTTCGGGGCAAACTTTCTTTGACGGTGGTGGATTATTCCCTTCGTTCGCCTCCGTATCCGAAACTGGCTACATCTGTTCCAATTCTGCTTCAGCCTCCAAGCGAGTCTTGAACTCTCTTTTTTTCACTCAATTGATACGTTCCCACATTGGGTTTGGCATGGAGAACTCGTCTTGAGAGAGTTTCGCTACCGCGTTTTTTTTCCGGCCAGTGTAGGATTCCAGCTTCTTTCCAACCAGAAAGAATTACGGTTAGGCATGTTTCGCATCTTTCAATTGTTTGTACCACTTTAAATGGCATTTTTTCCGCACTTGAACTTGGACGACACTAGCTGACTCCCTTCCGAAACATTTTGAACTGTCACTTTTCTCCAGGCAACTTTGTCATCATAAAACTGAACGGTACCAAGTCAAGTCAAAATGGATAATAAATAAACAATAAGGTATTCAAATTTACTTTATAAATGCTATAATAAACCATTGTGCAGCAATGATCGAGACGTTTCCGTCGGATAAGATTATTTTGCGGCCGAGTGTCTAGGAAGCTATGGAAACCGAAATGGCTCTTGATTTTGTTTTATGCCCTTATAGTATAAACCACCATCGCACTTTGTGAGTTGCCCCAATAGAACCCTTGCTTTTGGTTTGAATCAGTACAAATTCGTTCTATTATATAAAAAAAAAAAAGAAGTATACATATTCATTTTCTTCCGAACTAAATAAACCACCATCACACTTTGTGAGTGGCCCCAACAGTATCCTTGCCGTTGGTCTAAATCGGGTCAAATCGGTTCTAATAATTATTTTATATTCAATCAAGTAAACCACCATCACACTTTGTGAGTGGCCCCAACAGCATCCTTGCTGTTGGTTTAAATCGGTTCAAACCGCTTATAATTAATTATTTTGGTCATTGATAAAATAAAATAAACCATCATCACACTTTGTGAGGGGCCCCAACAGTATCCTTATTGTTGGTTTAAATCGGTATACACACATCTAATAATGATCTACATCTCTAGACAGCCGGCTGTTTAGAGCATAAATCGAAAACACTTATAAATAACTACACAAAACAAAAGATCGCATCACTTATCAAGGTGAATCCTGATCCAACGAACCTAACCCACTAACAAAACCTCCTTCCTGTGACTTTTGTGGGATGCAGAGGTAAACACGGTCCCAAAACAACAAAAGTCACACACTAACATTCCTTCCCTCTCCCACCTGATTGCAAGGACGTGGCCGGTGACGTTATTGATCTTTAAAGGTAGGAGTCACTGGAACATGTACACTGAGAATGGCAGGTTACTACCAAGCCCCATTCAGTTGATTCGTTGTACAATTTCACTGGTTCAGATCAATCACGGAGTGCAACTATCGATACGTGCAGTCAGACTAAGCTAAGCTAAGCTAAGCTTCAAAAGAACAACACATTATCCAAAGGATCATTCGCAAAAACCGAAACTTGAGTTCCCACTTAGCCACGAAAAAAAAAAATCTCCTCAAAAACCAAATCACACTCCTCAATTTCCAGCCCACTTTTTCGCCTCTTTTTGCATGCTCGCTTTTTTACGAGCACTAAGTCATTCTGTATCTACCCTGCACTTGCCAGTCCGGACCGACACAAAGATGATGATGATGATGATACAACACGCTCTCTTATTGAATTTTGATGTTTAGTGATTATTATTTTCACCATCTCACCCCTTAGATGCTCCGATATCTCGTCGGTTTCGACACAAAAAGCTGGAACCATCCTGCGTAGGTAGGCACGGAAAACCACCTCTTGTACCGTCTGCGCGCGGCACGTGGCACACCACCGAGATGAAACATAATAACATAACCCCGTCAAGAAGTTGCGAGGTGTATGTTTCACTTTTTCGATTTGTGGCCCAGTTAGTTCGCTTTTTTCTGCCTGTAATGAAATAACGGGCGGTTTTTCCACGTGATCGGATATTCGTACCTACTTGGCCACGTGCGGCTCGTTGAAATCCATCAACGGATCATCGCCCCGACACTGACTGAGGCTTGCCCGGTGAACTCTGTAATTAAGTGGCTCTGTTGATACAGGATCAACGGTCATGTTAATAATTCTCGATGTTATGAAACCAGCCGACGTTGTTTGTATGTAAACATGCTTTACGCTCACACAATGCGCACTCTGGTCGACGGCAAATAATGGTTCTGCATACTTGACAAGTGAAGAGTGCCCTAGAAATAGGCAGCGACGACGCGACGGCTGCCGTCGCGACGGTCAAGTACTTAATTGAGGATCGTGAGAATACTGTACACCAGAAGCATCCCAGGCTTCGAACGTCCTTCCAATAACACATGTCAAAATCCATCAAAAATCATTTCTGATGCAAATCTACCAACATTCTTTCATACCACCCAAAGGGTTCGTGTTAAAACGTTAGAAATAATCCGTGTCTCCAACATAGCTCGGCTTTCGCAGCTGCTTTTTTTCTTCTTTCAGTCCTCAAAGCCATGACAGTGTGTTTCCTCAGCGTTAATCGTTTCTGCTCTCGAGGGGATAAACTACCAGAGAGTTAACGAAATAGACACACTTTTATCTCTTAATTCTTAATTGGTTGCTACCCTTTGGCTAGTTTTCATGCTGTTTCACCGCATTTATGAAAGAAAGGCTAAACCCGGCGTCTATCAGCCAATGGGTGCCTGAAACACTGTTGCAGCGTTGTTGTTGCGTGGTGGCTGTGGTTCGTCAAAACAAAAATAATAAGCGCAAAATGAGAAACAGAAACGAGCCCCCCAGCATCATCGACATCGTCAACTGCTGCTGTTGCTACTGCTGCCCATGCCCATGTGCCAAGTTACAAAAAGCAGCATTCGAAACATGTTTAAATTTAAATCTAAACTTTTCTTCGCTACTCATCATCGGGTCGTCTTCTTGGGCCGTAAAAATTTCCACGCATTTTTTCTCCGATTCAGAGGGTCCTTGTGCGCCTTGACTATATACGATGGCTGTGCAGGGAGAGATTAATTTGAATTTGATGTGATAAAATGTATGATTAGGAGGAATTGAATGAATTTTAACACTTGTTTGTATAAATAGCCGCTGGGTGGATTGGTGCGGTGCAGGGAGCTTGAAATGTGTCCATCCAGAAGCTCGACAGCTTCCATTGAGCGTACGCTAGAAGATGATTTCAGTGGAAGGGCGAGGCGAATGAAAAACAAAAAAAAAAGTTTGCATAGATTTCCTTTTGCTCTTGAAAAGTTGTCATGAGAAATAAACCGGAAGATGGCACAAATTGATTTATCGTGTTTTTGATTTACCAAATGGTTGATGGAGATTGTTGAAGAAGAAGCCATGGTTTCAGTGTAACTAGCAAATTTGCGGGATAAACTTTCTCAAATACAGCATATTTGAACTTTGTACGCTGACGATAGCCATTTCCCGAAAATGTAGTGGCACAATCACTACAAACATTTTTATTGTGTTTTATATTTTGGTTAAAACATGGCTGAAATCAAATTTTTCTTGGAAGTATGAAAAAAAAAACAAACAAAAAATAAATCAACTATTAATTAACAACAATACCACTAATATCAGTGATAAATAGTATTCAGTTGATCAAAAGAAAAAAAAACACCTTCAATTTACCGTTAAAATAATTGATATAACTTCATTACAGCCGGAGATGAGTAAAAGACTTTTTATTCACGGGAAATTTCAGTTTTTAGCTGTATCTCGAAATTTATCCTACTGAGATTATTTTTGACAACATTTTTTAATTCAGGGCACAATTTAACATAAGTATCATAGGTCAAACATTGAAGTTCATTTTTTCTACTTTTCTCTGATTAACTTATTTGCTGACTTCTTTCAGGAAAGTTCAGAAAGTTTATACAATTCACGAAGAGCGAGATTATCAATATTTTTCGTATCTCCCCGAGCCAATGAAGAACATCGCAGTAGATAATTTAACTCTCAAGGAAATTATACGTGGTCTTGAAACCCTGGATGCTTCAAATGGTGCTGGACCGGATGGTTTACCACCTATTTTTTTAAAGTCACTTTCAAAGGAGCTAGCAAAGCCTTTATTCTGGCTGTTTAATTTATCCTTGGACTTAAGTGTACTTCCTCTGATTTGGAAGGAATAATTTTTAATTCCATTTTTTAAAAGTGGTAAAAAGTCTGATGTTAAATATTTCCGTGGAGTTGCTATACTATCAAGCATTCCTAAATTATTCAAATCCATCATTAATGACAATGTGTTATTACAGATTAGGACGGTAATTACTAGCAAACAGCACGGTTTTGGTAAAGAACGATCTTCAGCTACCAACTTGATACATTTTGTGTCATATTGTTAAAACTCAATGGATAAAGGAAATTATGTAGAAACGCTATATAGGGTAGAGCGCTACTTCGTCGTAATCGCCCATTTCCGTTCTATCGATCAGAAAAGATCAATAATATCAATGATTTCACCGTGCACAAATTAATAATAGGTTTGTTCCGATGCGTTAGTTCATTAGCTACAACATAAATCCTGTTAGAGCGCATTATATGAATATTTACGCTCATTGCTCTCAAAACAAAAGAAGCGCTCCTAGCGAATCCCCTTTTTCTACGTTTATCCGTAGGACGAAGAAAATCTAATGGCGTTTCAATGCGTTAGGACGGAATTGAAACTCGTAGAACGAATTTAGAATCAAGAAGCAGTGTTAGATTTTAGACAATATCTCAACAATTTGTGACTCTTTATTAAATCCAACGATACGTATGGAAAGGTGAATAAATTTGCAAGTCATCTTTGATAGAAATATTCCATTTTTTGTTTAAACTCGTTCAGAACAGGGTCACCATTGATACCATCAGACCCAAATAGCATTACTTTCGTCTCGTCATGGTCCATGAAATGTGGTCCTGGGCCCACTTCAATCTTTTTTTTTTATTTTTTTGCAGACAACCATGGCTTCTTAAGAGCCACTCTGCCCTTAAGACTTTTCTTATGAAGACGATTTCGTACGGATTGTGATGTCAGTTGAATGGAAAACTCGCTTTCAATGTGTTTCGCAATTTTCGGAGCTGATAGTCCCCGGTCCAGCTCTACCTTCTTCATGATAGCTCGGTCAATTCGGCCAGTTGTCTTTAAAAGACGCCCCGATCGCTTAGCTGGTGAGATAGAACCACGCTTTTTGTACATCTGCACAATTCTAGCGACCGTATCTTTGTGAAGCTGGACAATATTGGCAATATCACGGATATTTTTGTCAGTTTTGTGATGTTCAATAATCAAATTTCGAATACTGATCGAAATTTGGACTTTTTTGGGCATTTTGAAACAAATAACCAGTGGCGTCACGTGAGAAAATTCACTAGTTGTGCACCTATTTTATTTATATTTTGTCTGTAACAGTAGAAGCCAATTTTGATGCATAATAAAAAAAAATGGGATACAAATCTTTCGACAGGGGTACCTGCATAAAAAATAAACGAAATGATGATGGGAAACAGTTCTGTTACCAGTTTTGCTTACTCTTGCATAGAAACTGATTTTCTTTTTAAGTCTCATGTTTATGATATTTGTCATCGTTACTCACCGTTTCCTAAGCAGTAGCGTAGAGTTGACGCCAATTGCGATTTCCTCGAAATGCTCCACTTGCCGCGAAATTTCCTCAAGCATGACACAACCAACAATTTCCACTTGTCGATTTTCGGCAAAGTTCCGCGTTGTGATTTTACTATTTCTTTTACATGTCGTTTTCAAGTTGTCCAACATTGGTCGAGGGACGTCCATTCTCGCAATAAGCATTTTTTCCTCCATGGATCTTCTGGCAAACGGTCTTTTCAGGAGGTCATCAACAATATCCTGTTCCATGATTCCTATTTAATTTTGCGCTATGCTATGAACAATATTCCATCAATGCGCTGAGGCTACTGAATGAAATGCAGACATGGTAGTGAGAAAATTTAAAAATTTAAAAATTCGATGTGTGCGTGTTGGTAGGTATACAACGAATGACAACAAGATTCAATCAATTTAGAGAGAAACTCAAATGCGACGTTGCCTATACCTGCCAATTTATTCTCTTCTCTTTAAACTGTGCACACATAGAAGTGCACAAAATAAACACTAACACAGCGGCAATTATGCTTACGGGACTTCAATACATATACAACTGATCTGGTTGTAAATACGAGCGTTTCTGGTGCACAAGCATAAGTGATCAGACTGGGAGAACTAAGCATGCGGTGACTTTGGTAGAACGAAGGCATATTTTCCTTGCTTGTTTTGTGTCGCTCATTCGCCATAGAAGCTCAAAAAGAGTGTTGTCTGCACGTGGTAAAATCCCAGTGAAAACGTGAAAACAAGATCGCTATGCCTCGCTTCTGTTTTACGTACATTTCTTTCAGTGGTGGGCAAGGAATCAAAAATATCTCCAAATGACAAATAACAAGCGATCAACGAACCGAATAATAACGCTATGTCAGAAGTGGAAAGCAATAATGAAATAATCTTCACCGTTCTTTTTCATGACAAGCAGCCCGTGCGACACAACTCATTCGGGGCGGTAGAAGAAAACGAGCAAATTGTTGGAAAGCTGCTTCACGAAGTAAGCCCGAAGATGATACACGTGTGTTAATGGGAATTTTTTTGTTATGTCTTTTCCCGATTCATATCAAGCTATGTCCTCATCCGTGTATATTGCAACAAAGCAGGCAAGCAACATATCATTATCCTTCTACCACTCGGATCGAGTTTTGTTACAGAGCGAGTTTGTCATGGTAGTCGTAGCAACCGTTTTGTCTGTATCGTTGGTTGCTTTATGTGTTTGGATTCGCTGGTGGTGGGTAAAACGGAGGTTGAGCAGCGATGTGGTAAACAATTCAGCTACTATCCAGTGATTTTGTGGATAATTCAGTTACGATCCATATGAAACCAATAAATAGGGCGGACAAAAATGGTTTTTATTGAGTATTAAATTTTTGCCTCTTAATTTTTATGAAATATAAATTTTACTTTTTGAAAATTCGAGACTGTGCAGTGCACGAGGTGCACATATGGACGAGACGCCACTGCAAATAACTTCCAATTTTGAACACAAAACTGAAATTTCGAGCACGAAACCTTCAAGAGCACTAAATGACAGATAGACACAATGTTTACATTCGATAAAGTTGCAGAATACACACTAACACTCTGTAAAACACACTTAAATCATAGTATCCGTTTGGGGGTCGTTAAACTTTTTTTTGCGTAATTTTTTACCATTTTGCATAATTTATTACATGAAATCTCAAGAAAAGATATAAACGCCGTATTTTCAATGGCAATGTGATAAATAAACATAAATTGATAAATCATGGAGGAACACTCATCAAATTAAACTGATTTTCACCAGAAAAACAAAAAAATGTCAATTGGTGAGGGGGTGGATAAACTTTTTTTGCATACTGTATAATTGTTACATTTGGCTTGAATGCCCTCAATGTGATCTTTAAAAGTTAATTTTTGGTCAAGTACTAATCCAAGATATTTCACTTGGTTTGACCAGGAAATTGGAACTCCGTTCATAGTGACTATGTGACTACTACTAGGTTTCAAAAAGGAAGCTCTACGTTTATGTGGAAATATTATAAGTTGAGTTTTGGAAGCGTTGGGAGAAATCTTCCATTTTTGTAAATAAGAAGAGAAAATATCTAAACTTTTCTGCAATCTGCTGCAAATAACACGAAGACTTCATCCTTTAGCGGAAATGCCTGTGTCATCAGCGAACAAAGATTTGTGGCAACCCTGAGGCAAATCAGGGAGGTCCGAAGTGAAAATGTTATACAATATAGGCCCAGGAATGCTACCCTGAGGAACTCCTGCTCTAACAGGTAGTCGATTAGATTTGGAATTTTGATAATTTACCTGCAGAGTTCTGTCAGTTAAATAATTTTGAACTCATTTCATAATATAAAGTGGAAAATTAAACTTTTTCAATTAAGCAATCAAACCTTCGTGCCAAACAATGTCAAATGCTTTTTCTAAGTCTAGAAGAGCAACTCCAGTTGAGTGGCCTCCAGATTTGTTTGAACGAATTAAATTGGTAACTCTTAAGAGTTGATGAGTAGTTGAATGCCCATGTCGAACTGCTCATCTGCAAAAATTGAGTTCGTATTGATGTGAAGCATCATTCTATTTAAAATTATCTTTTCAAAAAGTTTACTTATTGAAGAAAGCAAACTTATTGCACGGTAGCTAGAAGCTTCAGCTGGATTTTTATCCGGCTTTAAAATTGGAACTACTTTTGCATTTTTCCATTGATCAGGAAAGTATGCCAAATGGAAACATCGGTTAAATAATTTTATCAAGAAAGACAAGGTACTCTCTGGGAGTTTTTTGATAAGGATATAGAAAATTCCATCATCACCTGGAGCTTTCATATTTTGAAACTTTTTAGTTATAGACCTTACTTCGTCCGAGAGAAAATATTCAGAAAATCCCGAGCAACCTGATTCGCAATAGGACTAGTAAGACCCAAACTGAAATTATGGGAACTCTCGAATTGCTTAGCAAGTTTCTGAGCTTTTTCCAAATTTGTGATCAAAATTTTACCACCTTCTTTAAGCGTTGGAATTGGCTTTTGAGGTTTTTTCAAAATTTTTGTGAGTTTCCAAAAGGGTTTGGAGCTCGGGTCTAATTTAGAAACATTATTTTCAAAAGTTTTATTCTTCAGGGCAGAGAATCGCTTTTTAATTTGTTTTTGAAAATCCCGCCAGATAACTTTCATGGCAGGATCGCGTGTTCTTTGATATTGTCTCCTACGGTCATTTTTAAGACGGATCAAGAGCTCAAGATCGTCCCCTAGCAGCACACTTGTCACTGTGGTGACCTGTATGTAACTTATTTCAGTCACAATCTAATTACAGCAACTTATTATGATGGAAATGTGTTGCTTGGGTCGGTACTGAGGCAAGAGCATAATTAATTTCATCTTTGGTTTGCAAAGGAATGTATGGATCGAAGTTATATTCCATAAATGTTCGATATTGCTCCCAATCAGCTCTATGGTAATTGAAAATAGAGCTGTTGGGATTACAAATTATTTCTTGGGATATTTCAAAAGTAACTGGAAGGTGATCAGATCCGAAGTCAGCATTGGTTACCCATGGTTACAAAGTTGATATGAACCATTTAAGACCAAATCAATAGTGGAGGGATTTCTTGCAGAAGAAAAGCATGTTGGGCTGTTTGGATATTGAATAGTGTAATAACCTGTAGAACAATCATCAAACAGAATATTACCATTGGAATTGCTTTGAGCATTATTCCATGAGCGGTGTTTTGCGTTAAAATCAACAATAATGTAGAATTTAGACCTATGACGGGTAAGTTTCTTTTGCTAGCCTACGTATTGGAACGGCAAATAGGCAGCTTTAAACGTAAGTTGTCCAAATTTTGTTTCAACAGAAACTCCCAAAGTTTCAAAAACTGTGGTTTCTAATGAAGAAAGAATTTTATGTTTGATTCGACGCCACCACAGAGTCCATCAAGACGACCATTTCTATAAATGAAATAATTTGCGTCCTTCTTCACCTTATGGTCAGGTTTAAGGAACGTTTCAGTTATAACGGCAATATGCACGTTATGAACTCTCAAAAAGTTAAATAGCTCGTCTTCATTATCTTTAAGAGATCGAGCAATCCAATTTAAAATATTTAATGCTTTAAAATAAAGTCATGACAATATTGTTTGCAAATTTTACTCCTGTTTGAATAGCATTAAACATGGAGTTAGATTTAAGCATATCAGAAATCATGTCAATTAATGATTTCTTTAAAAATTCCATTTTAGGGGCTTCCTAAGTCAAAATTGTCAAAATTGTCAAAATTTCCGGTAGAACGTTGGTTAGTATAATAGCTCCATTACTCGCTGAACATTCTGCTAATAATGTTCAGCGAGTTAATGGAGCTATAATAGGGGAGTTGGTATTTATGAAAAATTTGAAGCAGGGGTGATATTTGCACCTACGAATGTAGAATTTGTTCCTCGCTGAACGTTGTTAACAGCAGAGTAATTTGTACCTGGTCGGAAACGTGGAGCGTTTCCTACTTGTCGCTTAGTACGAGATTGTAGGATCGTTTTGCGAGACTTACATTCCCATAAATTGGATTTGTGCTTTTCACCACA
The DNA here is from genome assembly GCF_037179485.1 of Ochlerotatus camptorhynchus. Taxonomy (NCBI): domain Eukaryota; kingdom Metazoa; phylum Arthropoda; class Insecta; order Diptera; family Culicidae; genus Ochlerotatus; species Ochlerotatus camptorhynchus. The sequence continues at coordinate 45,609 of NW_027040846.1, forward strand.
ATTTGAACCTTTAAATTTCTAAGGATCTTCCTTCACAGGACAGTCGTCCTTTGTGTGAGAGGGATCACCACAATTCATGCATTTAGCTGGCATGTAGCAATTTTTAGTTCCGTGACCCCATCCCTGGCACTAACGGCACTGAGTGAGGTTTTGGAAATTTCCTCCAGTCTTCCTGAAGTGTTCCCACTTCACTCGGACATGGAGCATAAGGCTAGCTTTTTCTAAGGCCTTAAGGTTGTTTAGTTCACTAGACTTGAAGTTAACTAAATAAAGATCATTAGAAATCCCGTTGCGCGAATCGCCAGGACGGGATTTCATTTTCATTTTGATTCCTTGGAGTGGCACAACTCCAAGTAATTTTGCCAGTTCATCTTTGATCTGATCCAGGGATTCACCATTCAGTTTTGGTGTCGTAAGTAAAAAAATTGTGCTGCTTCTCAGTAAGATACTTGAGAAGACATTTAAATCCATCCAAGGTTTCAGCCAATACACGGCATTCACCCCGACGTCCAATTTGTAGTGAAAACTTAACTTTCACGAAATTCAAAAGTGCCATGCGAAGAGCATGGAAATCGGAAGTGGTTATAACAATAGGAGGAATCTTTTCCTTTTTGGCATTAAGCCGGGAAAGTTTACTAGATTTTTTCTTGGATAATGGATCATTCTCATCATCCGTGAGCAAATCAAATTGATTACTCAAATTAATTTCATCAGAAGGAGGATCAAGAGTTTGCCCCTTTCTTTTGCGTTTAGGCGCCTTCCAAGCAGATTACTATAAGAATCTGAAGGATCGAAGAGGAATTTTCCAAATCGATATCCAAGAAGGATTACCTCGGGTAGGGTCCAAACAAGGATCGAAGAGGAATAAGAGTTGAACAAGGTAGAAATTTTACTGAAAAGTGCTGTTTAAATTTGTTGTAGCTTTAGGTAGTAGTAACACTTCCTTAAGCAAAAAGTACGAGAACGATGCGGACTGATGCTTTCCGCTGTCATCTTTCAATCCCCACAATGCTTGCATGAAGGTTTTCGCGATGACTTCGACCGGACCCACCAAACCAAGTGGGTCAAACAGTTTGGCGATGCAGGAAAGTGCGCTTCGTTTCGTGACGACTGTTGAGGACTTGGTTGTCGCTTCAGGAACGACGTATTTTAACTGGTCAGAACAGGGTTCCCAGTGTAGACCCAGTGTCTTGATGGCCTGATCCTTGTATAAATCCATCGAAGGCTGCAAGGCACGGTTTAGAACTGCAGGGTAATTGCTCGCTCACTTTCGTAGCTGCACTCCAGCTGAGTTGAACATGGCATCCATTTGCTCCCGTAATTCGATTGCTTCGGTGACAGTCTGTGCGCCCGAAAAAAAATCGTCTACATAAAAATCCTCACATGTTGCTTTCGCTGCGAGGGGATAGCTCTCCTTCTCATCCTCTGCTAGCTTCTTCAGTACTCGAGTGGCTACATACGGAGCTGAAGCGGTGTCGTAGGTTACGGTTCCTAATTTGTAGATGCGGATCGGTTCTGATAGTGAAGGACGCCAGAATATCAGATTCGTCAATTCGCTGCATCTGATTCGTCAATTCGCTCTATGTGTCCCAACTCTTCGTACTCGTCTATAAATTTACGACATTCGGCGGCTAATTTTGGATCGCGCCCGAAACGACCCTCGATCAGGCGAAAACGGTGGAGTGCAGTATGTCTATTGTCTCTTAGTTTGTCCAGAAAATCTTCCTTGAACGGTCTTCTTCTTCTTCTTCTTCTTCGCATTTCAAGCTTATTGCTTATGGCACATTAGCTTATTGCGTGCTCTCAACTTAGTGTTCTAGATGCACTTCCACAGTTATTAATTGAGAGCTTTCGATGCCTGCTATCATTTTTGCATTAGTATAATTGTGTGGCAAGTACAATCATACTCTATGCCCAGGGAGTCGAGAAATTTTCCAACCCGAAAAATTCCTAGACCGGACCGGGAATCGAACCCAGTCACCTCCAGCATGGTCTTGCTTTGTAGCTGCGCCTTTACCGACTGAGCTAAGGGAGGCCCTTGAACGTTACTCGTACCGTGTACCGTCCACCCTCGCAGCGACGAGTAGTTTCACTGAAGAATTTCTTGCAGTAGGCTTCGGATGTAGAGTGGACGACCGTTGAATCATCTTCGATGGCCCAAAATCGCTCCATGTCACGATGAATGTCAGCAGTGGTAGCGACATTGCAGACTACGGAAGATCTTGAATGTTTTTCAGGAGTTTTGCCGCTGATAATCCAACCGAAAACTGAATTAACCAGATACGGAAGAGATTCGCCCACAGTGATTCGACCAGCAACATTGAAGAGATCGAAGAACACCTCGGTCCCTAACACCACATCAATGACTCCGGACTGGTAGAATGACGGAACAGCTAACTGGATTCCTGTCGGGAGCGACCAACTCGACGCGTCGACGGAGATTGAAGGCAGATGTACGGTAACCTTGGGAAGAACGAAGGCGTCATGGTGGTGAAAAACTTGGATATCCGAGACTTAACCAATCCCTGCGATCGGAAGATTCACCTTATGTCGCCGAACCTTTATGTGTCGCACCACTTTTTATGATGCAATGTTCGACTCCCCGTCGAAATCAGTAAAATGGATGCAACTTACAATACAAAGCAATTGAAGTGTTCTTTGCTGCTCTACTTCAGCTGCCAATAAACTCCGATTTGGTGAGGTGGGTTGGGTTCAACCTTAGCATGCAATTTCTCGGATTTGCAATTACACACGAAAGTAACACAAAGAACAACAACAGTTTATTGCACTCAAACACTGTTGTTAAAACTTAAATTTATTTTACTCTTAATCTAATAACGACACAAACAAATTAAAATTGCGATCTTTTCATCCCTACGCGCGTGGTCGAACGGTGGATGATACCCGTCGTGTGGTCTTGCATGCACTGACTTATCATCGACGGGAAAGCAACCAGCATCACCGGCTCGCCCTCTTCGTAAAAGGCATCTGGATCTGATACGTTACGGTAAATCTGACAGTTAGACAATAGATTTAGCTGCCATTTTTCAAATCAGGATAGTGCTGCTCTTATGTGTTTTACATATCCTCTTCTAGCGATCGTTTGCCGGCTTTCAACTTGATGCACTTCCACAGCTATTAATTGAGAGTTTTCTTTATAAGCCAACCAATGCATACATTTGCCTATTGTGTGGTAAGCATTCAATTAATATTTTTGAAATGATATATCCCATCAGACTTTAATGAGTACCCGAGCAACTTGAATCTGAAATCATAATTTCGGACGAATTTGAAAACCAATTTTGCTCTAATTTTTTATTTTATTCGTATTTCATCTGACTTTTTTTCAGTCTTAATGAAATCTAGGATGGGGAAAAACCTCTTTGAGTAAACCATTCAGTTGGCTCAAAGAGGCGTAAAAACCCCATGTCTTTTCATACATATAACAATAAATAAAATTACAAATAGTCAATACACAGAATACCTTGAATACAAATGAATAGAAATGACAAACATATTAAAAGCTAAGTCAATAATCTAAAATAATTGAACACAACAATCTGCAAATGCGTCGCAGCTCACGCGTTGGAGGGTTGGAAACTCGGCGTAGTGTTGTAGAAGGACCATGTAATTAAAAAAAACAGGAGGTAATACACACTTTCGAAGTAGCAGTGATTGGACACATAATAACCGCTGTGCATTGAGGCGGCGTTGAAAAGTGGCAGCAGAAACATTGAAGTCAAATTGTCTACTAACATCGTTAAACCGAGAAGACATTATCCTGATAGGATCGTGTTGACCATAACGGCTGTTCCGGGTAGCAAGGTGCAGGAAATTACGTTGCCTCAAAGGTCTTTGCGGCGCATATACGTGCAATTCAGCAAGAATATTTGGGCCATCGATTTCATTGGTCATTACCTTAGCGACGAAGATGGCTTGCAAATTGGATCTTCGCTTCTCCAGAGTATCGATGCCTAACAGCATACAACGATGTTCATATGGAGGAAGATTTGACGAATCACGCCAGGGTAAGTGGCGGAGAGCGAGGCGCACAAACTTTTTCTGCACCGTCTCGATACGGTCAATCCAGTTTCTGTTGTACGGGCACCACACCAGCTCGGAAGATTCCAAAATAGATCGAACCAGTGCACAAAAAAGGGATTTCAGGCAGAGAGGATCACGAAATCCACCAGCAAGCTTAAACATGAAACCGAGCTTTTGGTTTTGGTTTGGCTTTTGCAATCACGTCTTCGTAATGCGGTCGGAAAGTGAGTTCGCGGTCCAAAATCACACCGAGATCCCTAACCTGATACAAGCGCTCGAGAGTTTGTCCACACATGCTGTAGTTGAAATTGATTGGTTGCCGCTTCCTGTTGAATGATATTGTGTTGCATTTGGCTATGCATAAATCGAGTAGGTTTCGCTTGCTCCAGTCCTCGAACAAATCTAATAACCTCTGCAACTCCAGGCAATCCTCAGTGCACGTGATGATCATAAAGATCTTAACATCGTCGGCATAGAATATTCGCTGTCTACGTGGCAACACAAAGGCAATGTCATTTATGAATAATGAGAAAAGCAGCGGTCCAAGATTACTCCCTTGCGGTACACCAGAAGGAATCATAAACGGCTCCGAATGTGACGAACCAATCCTTACTCTCACGGATCTTTCAGACAGATATGATCTAAAACAGCTAACAAGCGCGGAAGATACCCCCAGCTTCTCGAGTTTTTGCAACAGGATATCATGATTCACACGATCGAATGCAGCCTTGAAGTCCGTGTATACGGCGTCCACTTGTGAACCAGCGTCCATAGAGCGTATGCAGAGTAAGGTGAACTGAGTGAGGTTAGTAGTAACAGATCGTTTCGGGTAGAATCCATGCTGGGTACATGAAATGTAGTTTTTGGTGGCTTCAAACATTTGCTCTTCTAAAATATGATGTTGTAGTTTTGTTTTCATTGTCTTAGCCTGAACATCAAATTGAATACACTTCATTTACGCACCAAACTAGGGATTCGTAAATCTAATCAGTGCGTAAAAACGCGTTATTTGGGACCTGATTCGTAAAAAAAGTTTTTCAAAAATATTGCTAAATGCTCAACAATGTAGGTATTTTTGGAATCGAGGTGACGTTTAGGAACCAAAAATCCATGGCTGACACCATTTGAAAATCGATGATGGTGGCTTCCGTTTAGTGGAAAACTGGGAAATAGTGTCAAATACCTCACATATGTTTTTTTTTTAAATCGGGGTGACGCATAGCAGCGGGTGCCTTCATACTAAAGTTGGACAAATCCTACAATGTTTCTGAAAATCACATACTAGGTGGGGTGAAAAGTAACCTCCTTGACCGCCAGAATGCGCTGCTACTGCATAAAAGGTTATGGTGCCTTGTAGTCCGTTCATATTTCGGCAAAAAATGCCAAATTTCAGTGCGATACTGTCTTTAGTTTTGCTTTGACAGAGTGTTTGGACTTGCTGATGCGGAATCGGGCGGACTTTTGGCATCGATTGGTAGCTGTTGATGAAACTTGGATCCACTATTACACCCCAGATAACAGAATGAGTGCCCGGCTGACTGAAGCCGGCACGAGTGATCCGAAGCGGCCGAGGCAGGCTCGATGGGTCGGAAAGGCTATGGCATCGGTTTTCTGGGATTGTCATGACATACTCTTCGTGGACTACCTCGAAAAAGGAAAAACCATAAACATTGAGTATTACTGTGCATTATTGGAGCGATTGAAGGACGAAATCACTGCAAAACGGCCCAGCATGAAGCGAAAAATAATTTTGTTTTTGCAAAACAATGCGCCGACGCACAAGAGCATCGCAACCACGGCTAAAATCAATGACTTACGGCTTCTATTGCTTCCACATCCACCGTATTTGCCCGATTTGGCTCCCTCAGACTATTATCTCTTCCCAAACCTCAAAAGATGGCTCATCAATAAAAAAAAAATCAGCTCACGTGAGGAAATCATCGTCGCCGCGGAGGAGTATTTTGCAGACCTTCCGGAAAATTACTTTTCGGACGGGATCATGAAGTTGGAAAATTGCTGGAATAAGTGTATCGAGCTAAAAGGAGACTATATTAAATAAATAAAAAAAAAACATTAGAAAAACTCATTCCCAAGGAGGTTACTATTCACTTCCACCTAGTTTAGACAAAATATAATGATATTTATGAATTAATATTTTGTATTGAAAAACATTGATTGTATTGTTTTTTTTTATGGTTTTCATGGTTTTTAGACAGAAACCGCAATGTGTTTTTATATTTTTCCTACGTTTTGAGTGATATTTTTTAAAGTTATCAAGTTTTGGGTTTTAGCTCAGTACTCGTATGCGACTAGACTAGGGGGAGGTAGCTCATCGATTCTTCCGGTTCGCCTCCTAGCATCGTGCTATAAGGTACCAGGCGATAACCAGGGTAGTTGATCGATAGCTCGATGACGTCATTTCGTTGGCGTCTGCGATGGGAAATTCTCATAGCAGGCGTTGACGATGGGACGTTGTCGAGTTGTTGAATAGCAACTATCGTGGTAACTCACCGATTACCTGTTGATCTGACAAATTTGGAAAGACGTCTGCATTGAATTGTCTCATATAATAATATTCCGTCCACTATATCACAAGAAATTGCGAGTAGCTGAGTGGAATGGAGATAAGTTAAGCATTGGGTACAGGACCAAGTCTCCCCTGGGTGGTGCCAAAAGATGAGCGCAATAGAATCATCAAGTTGCCATTAGGCACGGAATGAGACTATTGCATGGCTGGGTAGTCAAAGTCTTCCATTCGTTAGTCATTTCAGGTGGATTAGAACAGGTTTGGATTTTTCAGATATAAGATACATTCATACCATTGGCATTTGGTATTTGAGATAAAGACAGAGACAGGATGCGGAGGGCCCGCTTAGGGGGAGCGTAACCCATGTTATGGCTTCCATTTATTAAATAGTTCAGATAGGCTGGAAATGATAGGTTCATGGTGAGAAAATGTACCATATGGTGCCCGTTCACTGATCATTGCAACGTTGATGATTTCCTATAGTGACACATATCACCTTCTTAATGCTTCAGTATGCCTCAAACGATTAATTCTTAGTTGTTAATAGAACTTCCTTGATGAAATCGGCTGCTTCATGCAGACTGAGCAATTATGATTATAGTGTCAGATTTGTTCTGTATACAGAGGAACTGGGAGGGCTTATTAGAAACTTATCACCAATAAAATAATGATCTTCTAGTAAATTTTGCATTTAATTTTATTAATATTTTATTTTATTTAAGCATATTATTTTTGTTACAGTCAATTTGCATTAGCATATGATACAAGAGATTTAATATTACTTGCTCGTTTTCGCGTAAAATAATCAATATTTATCTTACTTGTAATTACATTTGAAAGTTTTTTTTTTAAGTTTTTTTTTTGTGATCTGAAAATTTACCCAGTTTGGTTAGAAGTTTCGAAGCTAACGCATGTCCACAGGCCTAATAGAAAGATAGGCAGAACAAGTGTATCATTAAGAATGGTTGCATGCAGGGTTGCTTCCACTCACTTGCTATAGATGAGTGATTTTCGGAGTTTTGAATTCGTTAGATGTTGTAATGGAGATTTGTGCTGTTGGATGCGGGTGGAGATTGGAGGGCGGGTGTTTGATGCATAGAGCCTGTCAATTTCGCTTTCAGAGTGTCGCAGTCAGCGGTTTTATGATTCGTGAGCGCTCGCAATTCGTAGAATCGTTGATTGTGACTGCAAGTGGATTTGACGGGTTTTGTGTTTCGGACGCTTGTTTTTGGCCTTTTCTTGTGTCTAACATGTGCAGAGTATCATTATAACGTCTACTGGTTTTGAGATTCCTGGTGGCGTGAAATATATTTGTGAGAATATCTTTTTGAGATTTTAACAGTAACGTTTTGTTTGTAGTTTATATTTTATTTATTCATGTAATTATCGTAAATAATAGTTATTCAATAATAGATAGTTCATCCATATATTCGTACTTTGACGCGAAGCGCTGTGGATTATGAGATGCTCGATGACCCTGGAGGGATCGATTTTGCTTACTGAGCAGAAAATCATAGATTTAACCCCAAGCTCTTCAACAGCACAATAAATCGCCACCATCATGTGTATATTTGATATTAAACATTAACCTTGGAAACTATTTGCATATCAAGCGAAAACGTAGTCCTGTATTGTCGCGAAGCGTTATGGTTCTGAGATGCTCGATGACCCTGGAGGGATCGTTTTTGCTTACTGAGCAGAAAATTATGGGTTTAATCCCAAGCTCTCCGTCATGACTCTTAAAATTCATTATCACTAAACAAAATTAATATGTTCTTTCGATAGCCGGCTATCGAGAGATTAAATAAACAACAAATAAACAATACATACTTTTGGTTGCATCGCCAACTTGAGGTGAATCCTAACCGAATACCCTACCCAACCCTCCAACTCCGTAGCACTTATGAGGGTGTTGCTAAGTCGGTGGCCTCTCGTTAAGTAAGTACTACATAAACATTTCCTTCCTTATCCTTAGTTATGGTAAAGATGGGCGTGGCCGGGAATAGCGACAGTCATGCTTCTGTTACTCTTGTTTAGATTGGAACCAATGTTTACTCCTCAGCATTATTCCTGAAAGTAGTCTAACTGAGAATTTCAGAAGAGACGTGAGTGTCGCTAGTATCCAATCTACGAAGTATATCATAACAACGCTAACGCTAACGCTGACGCTAAGTACTCGTATGCGACTAGACTATAATGCGTCTATATCGGTTTATAGCGGCTGTAACATGGTCACTCTAAAAGTTGTATGAATGCAATTTTCAAGGGGAATTTAAAAAAAAAACGTTGGCGGTCAGAAACACAATTTTTAAATAAAAGAAATGTTTGTTCAACAAAGTACAAGCATTTCTGTTTTGACGTATTTTTATCTTCTTCTTATTTTTGATCGTGTGATCTCAATTTTCAACCAAATTTAGAGTAACTTGTGTTTCAAAAATTCATAGAAAATAAAAGAAAAATATACAGCGGTGCCGGTGGTTAAGTAGTAAGCGTGATTGCCTCTCCCCCCAGCAGCCCTGGGTTCAATCCCAGTCGGCGCCGCCGGGATGTTCTGAGGCATAACATCTCTGATCACGCTTTCCTTTGGAAGGGAAGTAAACCCGTTGGTCCCCGGCTCATAGGTCGATAGGTAGGGTCCAGGTGTGGCAGCTGCCTCCCTGTAGTCGATAGCATTGGTACTCAGTACAAAAAACAATATCGACGGAAACAAATCAAGGGAAAAAAAGCAAAATTCCTATGACGGTATTTTAATTTCTGAACTCACCAAAACTGAAGACAAAACCGGAATAATTAAAATTACTTAAAAACAAAAATGACCGTAGCTTGAAATCATATGTCTTCTAACTTTGACCAAAATCATGTGTCTCTATTTTCAAAAATAAAAAAAAGTTGAGGACCACCCAAATTTTAAAAATAATCTAAACACTAGGACTTTTGTCTTGCTAAATTCTCATCCTGGACCACTATGGATTGGGCTCACAATAGGATCGCTGATACGGTGTTATGAGTGGAGCCAGACGTCGGAAATGCTATGAAAATATCCACCAGAGAACCCGTCGGCGACTCCTGGGCAGACCTCGCACACTTTGAGAAGGACAGTAAATCGCATTACATCCGAGGTGACTGGAAGTGATTGGCTCAGGACTGAGTTCGAAACCGAGTTTGATGACTATTAAAACGTTTTCAAATATGTTATCTAAAATATCAACAAACCTCCACGATCCTCTAAATTGTACCATTATTCCCATAGCCGCACGGTCATCATTACCGCTATGGTTGTCTATCTTCTCTGAATTTCTCCAAGTCTAGAGTGGGTGGATTCAAGACGACCGACACTGCAAAGACGGTCGGTGGCTGCACTACCACATTCGCGATCGCCTCGGGGTGTCGCCTCCGCTCTCTTCTGCGCGGTGTATGCGAGATTGAACAAGGATAAAGCATCCAGAGCCAGATAAATAGGAGGATGGTCCGCGCTTTGCAACGGATTCTGACCCGGGCGCGCGCGTATGTAGGGTACGAAAGAAACAAGCAATTTATTTTATTATATGCACAAAAAAATAAAAACAACTGGAAGCAACAACCGCAAGAGCACAGCTCGTGGTGGAAGCATAATTATAAAATGCCCATCGAAAGGGGCTCGGGATGGGCGACACGGGGAAAGAATAGAAATGTTACCAGGATGTGTCGATATATTGCTTCTTCTTGAGGGTCGACGGAACGGCGCGACGGAGGGAATAACCAATCTCGGCTGCTGTCACTGCCGTCGTGAGCAGCGAGGACGACACCGACAACGCTCAGAGTCTTACCTCGACCGCAGCACACGGGAAGCGGTTGATATTCGTTGCGTTCCACTTGGCCCTCGCTCGGATTCGTTTCTCCAGGGCTAAATGTAATTTGGCTTATTATTTGAATTCTTTTATGAATTCTCGCGTATATTTGCATACAGAGCGCAGAGGTAGGGGTGTTCCGAGAAGGCTTTCCGAGCTGGGGAGGTTTGTATTGGTTCGCCAAGATCTCGTCCCGAGGCACCATTTCGCCCTTGTACTTGAATTGTGTTTTCTTCGAAAGCGAAAATCTTTCTTTGCCGGTCGACCGACGTGATGTCAATGTCATCTTCTGGTAATATAATAATCACCACCGAGGAATTGCCTTTTACCGGGGCTCCTCAGCTGTGTTGATGGTAAGGGAAAGTGTAACCGCTCTCATTGCATGCGGCACATTTTTCCGACGCAGCTCCACACGATCGATCGACGAAAATTGACGCGCGTGTTTGCGATCCCTACATGCTCGCATGTTAACCGACGTTAAGGTGTCGGACAGTATGAAGCTCATGAAGATGATAGATTAATAACCGTCTGGGGTAGATTTAGTTTGACCGGGTCTGGGGTTTGTTGAAGTGTTGGTTATCGATAGGCCGTAATTATGCGATGGATTGAAATTGTTTGAATATAGTTCAATCACGCTATCTTCTTAAAATTAGGTTGTGGTGGACTTTTGACCCGAAAGCTGAGTATATTCAACTACTTCGTTTAGAATGAAGCTTTGATTTTTTTCAGCAGTCACACAGTTATTACTTGAAAACCATCAAAACCTACGTTCAGAGAGGTACCGTTGTTTGCGGAAAGAGTTTTTCTCTGGGTTCCTTGATACATGGTTTTAAGTCATAAAGATTCCATTTTCGGCAGCTGGGGATAGGAGAAAAGGAATACCAGCTAAATCTCCATCCGCAAACAACGATCATTTTCTGTAAAACCATGCATTTACAGAAGACTGGCCCACATTTATATGAGGGAAATTTTTCAATAGTTGGTATCGAAAAACAGGCTATTGCTTGGTTCACATCGATAAACAATCAACTGCTGCTGACAGCTGAAGGACATGGATTCAAATGGTCATGTCACATGGTGTTTGGTACGATTGTTTGTTCAATTTTACAATTTGAAATTTTTTGTCGAGTCGGTAGACAAGTCGTTTTACCAAGTTAAATTGGTTCATGCATATTTTTCCCTGAAAACCAATAAAACTATCCAGTAGAGTGCTAAATAATCGAATTTTTCATTGCTCTAATGAAAGGGTATAAAACAATAGAAAACGGATAAATAGAATCCGAGATTTATCATTTTGAAAACGGGTCGAGTTAATTTTCAGTGTGGTGCTCAAAGAGTTACCCAAGTATCATTTGCAACATCGTTCATGAAAAATAATAGAAATGCCTTATGTAAATATGTTATATGTGAATTGTTGTGAAAACATCTTGTTTTAAACCCATTGTACTGTTGTTTGTGAAGAATTCAATCTTTATGATAGGCTCTAGTTATCTTGAATTTATTTCTGTATGACATGTCTCAATAACCAGTTACCTCGCGTAACGTCAGCTAGTAGTTAGTAGCCATCCATTGACGGCAATCGAATGTGCAGGAAGGTAGCTTGGGTCGGGACCAACGGCTTTACTTCCCTTCCGAAGGTTAGGTTAGGTTATCTTTATTAGCGAGACTTTCAGCCAGAGTCTGGTTCATCAGCGATTTTTATAGAAAAATCCCACCGACCTCTGCTGGGATTGAACCCAGACCTATTGGGGTGAGAAAGTAGTCACAATTACCACTACACCACCGGAATTTTGTTTATATGTGTTCGTTTTATTTTTTTATTTTTTTATTTAGCAACACACGAGGGGCACCAACTGTTAAGTTTTCTAGCCTTAGAATTTTTCTTTAACACCTTTTTCTTATCATCATTACTCTTCTATTCATTTCTGCTAGTTGACATCCAATTAGCATATTCAAATATCGCAATTGAGTTTTCGTTTTTTTGTTGGGAAGGTTAACGTTTTTTCCTCAACAGACAGAACGGCGTCTCCAACAACGTTCTCAGGATCATAATATAGTTCATCTGTGAAAATAGCTATCAAAAATTATTAAATGTCTTCAATAAAGATACACAATTCCAGTTACTATTTTTTTCGGTGATTTCCATTGGGGTGGCAGTCCATGTGTCACGAGAATTGTCACCAATTGTGTTATCTGGTACCAGAATATTCCCTTTTAAGATTTCATACAGCAAACGGTTTGAGAATGCTGATAGTCCCAAACATGATATTATATAGCTTGAGCAACGTAATATTAGAATTCAGATACGTACCTTTGCGAATGGTTTTGGCTATTATCAAAATCTTCATCTACGAAGTGGTTCGCACAAATACAACTGTTTTTAGTTACGTTTTTATTGCAGCAAAATTGTTTCCACGATTCATTGTTTCTACAATAAATTCCAATTTGTAGTGCAACTAATAGACCTTTGTTTTCCTAAAATATTGGAAAATGGATTTATAGTGACTCCATCAGCTTTATTAAGACATCTGAAAACGGCACAGCTTCAAGAACTTGTTATGAGCTAATCAAAGCATTTAATTTATGCAGAATTATTACTTTATCTGCCTTTTTCACCATAGTTGTTCCATTGCTGATTTTTTTCTTCATGGGCAATGGGTTTTGGTATTTTTCGCGACATTTTCTGAACAAAGTGGGAAACTTGTCGTGTACATTGTAAAGTGATGGTACTCGACAATCGATTCCAATGTATAGCTCATTTCCGCCATAAATGCTAATGGGACTGTTATGCCGCACAGGGCAGTTCAGGTTCAGGTAAAGACACTTCGCTGATTTTAGTTAAACTTTCTTCCGCAACGTATGGAGAGAGCGCTGATGAAATATTGTCGCTCGTGAATTGAGGAAGATGAGGGGATCTGATTTAAAGCAACTATTATAAAATGGTATACACTGATGGACGACAAATAAAATATTAAATAAAAAAAAAAATTGAAAACTTGATAGCGTTGAATAAAATATATCTCGCGTCTCTTATGTAATGTATTCAAAGCAAATCACAGAAGATAGTTTTCTAGATACAGTTAAAACACGATATTTCACTAAAAAAATGTTTGTTTTCTAAAATACAAATATATCCGGCTGTAATAAAGCTAGGGGAAATGACGGCTTCGGCATGCCAGACTATTTTCGGCAACCCAAATTGAAACACTATTTTCACTGGATTTTCTTACGAAAACACTTCGCTGAATGCATGCAAACGATTCTTTATGCTTTCAGCTTCAATTTGACTATATTTTTACCACTGAGAAAAAGCAATCTAGCAAGGTTTTCTTGAAATGAAACACACGCACTACAAATTGTAGCTGATTTCGAGTTGCCGATAATAGAACAGCAGATTTACATGCAGTTCAAATGGAACGGTTGCCGAAGAAAAACTGGTTGCCGACAATACTCGCTCTCACTAGAGAAGATTGGAGCTTTGTAAAAGCGTTTCAAAACAGTTTTTGACAATTCTTTCGACTGAAATTGTTAGAGCAGCTGGCAGCAAAAGATTGTCAACAAACCAATACTGCATATGTGTGCGTTCCTTAGAGAAAAAGGCTATAGAAAGAAGGTCGCTGCTTAGGTTGCCGAGAATACGTAAATTCCCCTATATCAATTATTTTAACGCCAAATTAAAGGTGAGAAAATTTTGGATTCCATCAAGTGGACATCATTAGACAGTTAGATTTGTGGTATCTTTATACTGAACTTTCAACGCTATTATTCACTGACTTCGGTAAAAATGGTATTACAAAATGTATTGTTTCTAAACAGTTAAAATAATAATCTGTTGATCTTCAACTTCGATTTTCTCAAAATTGTGGACATGTTGCATCGATCTCTTTGAAAAGTGACGTGAGATATTATATTAACAATATGATCCACTCTTTTGTTCAAAAAGGATACCACTGTATTTGTTTATGTAGGCATAAACCAAATGAAAATTTGTTTATTATTTTAAATTGTATGTATTTCAGTATTTTATTTTATTTGCAGACAACAGTGATACGTCATTATGTAATAGGGTGCGCCATATTTTATAAAGGTATGTAAACATTGAATAACTTTGACATTTGACAACCGATTGAATTAAGTTTTGCGAACATCAATTCAGTACAATTTAAATGATGAATCGCTTCACATAGAAACAACGCGCTGAAATAGAGACGATGGACATTTAAAATAGTCGTTCAGTTGTGTTACTATAACTTAACCTTCATACCGTCGAAAATATCGTGGGTAACAGGCACCGTCTGAAAAAAAACTATTCGTCCTTTGGTGTCAAATTTTGTTGAGCATGGGATAGTGGGAGATCGTCCACATGTCGTTCATCAACGACCAAGACGGTCCAATGAACTGTCTGAAGCGTCGGATCGCCACGATCAGTGGAACCAAAAAAAGGACCACACTGCACCTTGACATCTGGTGTCATAAAAGGCGATATTGATTGGCCACCCAGATGTCCAGGTTTGACGCCGCCGGACTTTTTTTTTGTGGGGTTATTTTAAAAGCAAAGTTTACGCCAGGAAGCCTCAGACCATTGACAAACTCAAGGTTAATATTGAAAAAGTGATGCAAAACACAGCAAATAGGGCAAATTTTACTGTATCCAATAAAGGCAAAATCATCAATCAAATGATATTTTTCCGCTCTCAATATCACACGGAACAAAATTTCATGCTTAATATTAATTTTACAAGCTCTTTTGACATTGCGAGACTATTCACAACGCGCAAAAATCATGCTGAGAGTTGACTCGACACAAAAATGATTCCGTTGTACATTGTCTTCTTAGAAAGAGAAAGCATAGTTTGCTATCTCTTTTAACCCTTCACCGATTTCCGGACAAGTTACGAATGACCTAAAAAATATATCAGAAGAGCATCATAAACGTCAGCAAAATATTAGGAAACTGTAATAAGTTGCAGGAAATTCAGGGGAGTCCAGAGGATTGCTGATAATTTTAGACCTGTTTTGGGATCTTCACAGAAGTCCAGAGATGTTCAGGGAAGATCAAAGATTTTTAGGACAGTTCGATTAATTTCAGGGCAGTACCAAGAGCTTGCGAGAACTTCAGAGTAGCTTCGAGAACACCAGGGAATATTAGAGAATCTCAGGGAAGGTCAATTGACTTTAAGGAAATTTAGGAACTTTACAAACATTCTACGGAACTCAGAGAATTTTCGAAAACTTCAGCAAAGCATCGGGATCTTCAGCGAAAAAAGAAGAAAAAGCAGAAATTTTAAGCAGTTTCATTATTTTCAGGGATGTTTCGAGTGTTTCAAGGAAGATCAGAGGCCGGTTTACAGGAACTTGCAAGAAATTCCGAATAATTATGGAATATTCTGAGAATTCCATGAATGTTCCAATAATTTCATTAAAATTGCAAGGTCTGCAAGGAAGTTCCATGAGTATCAGGAAAATTGTTGCAATGCAAGAGAAGTTCCGAAAAATACATGACAAATTAGGGAACATAAGAGAAAATTCAAGAACAATACGGAAGTTCCAAAAACATCAGGTCAATTGCGGAAGCTTCAGGATGGATCAAAGAACTTCTAGGCAGTTCAA
This sequence comes from Ochlerotatus camptorhynchus, assembly GCF_037179485.1. Classification (NCBI taxonomy): domain Eukaryota; kingdom Metazoa; phylum Arthropoda; class Insecta; order Diptera; family Culicidae; genus Ochlerotatus; species Ochlerotatus camptorhynchus. Next base: position 61,617 of record NW_027040846.1, read on the forward strand.
TTATATTCAAGAAAACTGCGGGAGTTTTCAAGAAGTTCTGAGAAGCCTAGTTTTACACCAAATAACAACAACAATTAATAAAAATTTACTCGAATTTCTTCGATTTGCATAAAACTATGCATTTTTGTTTGTCATTTTTGCAAAGAATCGTCTATGTTGGATCGTCATAATATAATATAATATAATAAATTGAAGCATGAAAACGTGACTTTTGCTCGAAATGCCACCTGAGACAAAGTTGTTGAGAAAAGAAAAGAATTTCTGAACAAAAAATATCAGGGTAAACTCCTCCCCATTTCTTCATATCCTTCGACAATGTACCCCTCTAACATCGGGTAAGTCACGAGTATCTAGACATGGAATTAAGTGAATTTTGTTACAAACAAAGAACAAAGAATTATCGGCTCCGTAAAGCTAACGCGATTGAGCCTTAAAAATAAACGAACTAGATCAAAAAATATTAAAAACTTTGCTCTACATCATGCCACTATCTAAAAATATCTTAATTTCTTAGAAGTTCTCATGAATTTCTTGAAAATATCAGTGATTGCTAAAAGATCTCGTATATATTTTTTAGTTTATAGAACTTCGTTGTTGTTTTTGTATCAACTTACCTAAATTTTTGCAGAGCCAATCAAAATTGGTTTATTTCCTTTAAATTCCGTGATAATTGCTTATCTTTTGATAGATACCCGTATTTCGTCTACTACTTGCAGACTTCATCAGTGCCAAGCCCATACGACCGTCGAATACTCCAAAATAGGTCGCACCAACGAACAGTATACATAACATCTCTGATCATGCCTTCCTTCGGAAGGGAAGTAAAGCCGTTGGTCCCCGGTTCATGAGTTGATGAGTCGATAGGTAGGGTCCAGGTGTGGGAGCTGCCTCCCTGGCGTCGGTAGCATTGGTGCTCAGCACGGAAAACAAGATCGACGGAAAACAAATCAAAGAAAAAAAACGAACAGTATAATGCTTATAGGCAGTATACCCAAGCAACACACATGTTCTATATCACTTTATATAACCTTTGTATGACTGTTTTTGGTTGTATAGCAGTTTCTCAACATAATTCTTCTTCTTCTTTCCTTTATTTAACGTCGGTCTCTGTTCCGCAATCTAGTGCCAATCACCGACGGACATCGATTACCATCCATTGATGGCAATCGAATGTGCAGGAAGGCAGTTTCCACACCTGCGTAGGATATCGCACCCATTCATCAACACACATGGGCCGGGACCAACGGCTTTACTTCCCTTCCGAAGGAAGACGTGAACAGAGATTTTTATGCCTTAGAAAAAATCCCACCGACCTCGACTGGAATTGAACCCAGACCCATTGGGGTGAGAAAGCAGTCACGCTTACCACTACACCACTTGTAATATGAACCCGAGTTTGGATACTACGTATGCAACATGATCCTTGAAGCTGAGCGTGGAGTCGATCAGTATTCAAAGATCCTTGATAGTCGATTCACGTTTCAAAGTTATGCCCGTCAGGGTGTAGTCATGGTGAAGATTTTTTTTTTAATTCTTTATTAAGTAGATTTTTAGCCTATGACTAGTTCATCTCCGGTGGTGAAGAAGCGAAAGCTTGCGACCAAAGGAAATTACAGAGCATTTCGAGACATTCAGTGACATGCGATTAATACGACACCACTCAGCGAAGACTTCCAATTGTTGCTGCAAGAAAATGGCAACACTAGGTTCTTTAATCACGAAGTAGAGTTTCATGTCGTCCGGATACGATAGTTTAAGGCATTTTAGGATGGTATTGACGTCATTCATGTACAACAAAAACAGAAATGGCCCAAGATGGCTACCTTGGGGAACGCCGGATTTCACGGGGAAGGATGAAGAAACATAGTCTCCAATCTTGACAGACATGTTTCGACCAGTCAGGTAGGAGTAGAGCCAAGTAAGCAGGCCATCGTGAACACCTATGCTGTCGTATGGCATCTACTTGATGGCCACGTTCTACTTCATGAATGATGAACGAAGTGAACATAACTAAATTGGTCGTCCTGGAACGCTTAGGCATGAAGCCATGCTGATCCGTCGAGATACAGTGTGCAAAACTTTGAACCAATTTTTGAGGTAGCATTTAACGAAGCTATTCCACGGTAGTTTGAAACAATCCTTTTGCAGCCTTTTGTGGATTGGGAACACGAAAGACTCTTTCCAGCAAGCTGGGAAAACCCCAGACATCAAGAAGAGATTGGAAACATTGGCTAGAGGTGTCGCGAGATCAGTCAGGCAGCGTTTGAGGACTAACAACGGTACGCCATCTGGACTGGAACCCGTTGTAGTTTTTAGCTGCTTCCCGGATGAACTAACCATTTCGCTGGTGATAGAAAATGGTTGGCTGGTGAAGGTCGTTACTAGACGCAGCAGTTACATCCTGAGTACTGAGTCGTTCATCGTTGAAAACACTGCAGAATTGTGTGCGAAACAAGTCGGCAACACCCACGATGGAGTCCACTTCCACTAAGCCGTACGTCATACTTGAGGGTAGTCCGCTTCCCTTTCTTTGGGCATTCACATGGTGCCAAAAGTTCTTAGGATTTAATTTCAGACGACGCTAAAGCTGGTCTTGCTGTGCATGGTACAGTTGCCTGTAAAGTCGCTTGTAATCCGTGTTTGTTTCGTGGAATCGGTTCGGTATTTGCTGTGCTTACGAAGAGCAGCACTTTTAATTTTTTTTCAATCGCTTAAGCTCTGAATTCGACCAGGCAGGTTTAACAGGTTCGCGACTGATTCGCTTAGGTACGAATTGATCCCTGAAACTCTCGAAACTTTTTTATGGCTTCTGCAATTTTCTTGAAATTATTTGAACCGCCTTTTTACTCTCCGATCTTTCTGGATGTTTTCAATTTTATTGAATATCTCGGTTTTCTATCTTATTGGAAACATAAAGTAATATGTCTTATTTTCTCTTGCACCTTTTCCCACTCTAGGATGATCGAATTATTCCCCGGTTGAAGACCACTGCTGTATGCGTTATTTCGTGAAAGTCTGCTCGTATAGCAGTGATGACCAAAGTGTGATCTCTATTATACAACAACTTCAGCTTGAATGTCTTTTTGAATTTCGAATGTATGGCCGAAATGTTTGGGAAATTCACAAAATTCAACTTAAAATAAGACCATCGAACAACAGCTACAGCAAAAATGGGCATGAGCACCACTGCCATATGGGATGTTGCTGTCTTGGATGAAGTTTTTCAAATGACCAAGTCCATCCTAATGATCAGGACGTGAATTAACAAAAGAAAAACGAAATATCACTACAATAGTCGCTAGCAGCATTCCATTCCAGTTTAAACTGGGTTCTTCCAGTTTTTTAGAGTCATCTAGCCAAACAACCAAACTTTGAAATCTTCCAGTTTTTTTTTAATTCGTCCAGACTTTATCAATTCTTTTTTCAACATTGTTATTAAAATATGTTGAAGTATGATTGACAGAACAGAATGCAACCGTGTCTCTTATCTTTTATATTGGAGTTGACATTTGTAAGCGCAATATTGTGTTTATCACATTAAAACTATAATTCTCTGGTAAACTAATTTTAATTAGCTAACTAGCTATCACACATTTTTCAATACCAAATCAATTCCTTATTATCTTGTAAGACACATAACCATTTGAACTTTGTAGAATTTTGCACCGTTGCACAGTGGTCCAGAATGCAGATTTAGCTGGAAGGATATGTTTTGAGTCTGAAATTGAAACTTTGGACTAAAAGTCTCTTCTACAAATTTGCTGCTTATAGTTCGGCCCTCATTTTTATAACAATGAGTTCTAGGGTGGTTCTTATTATCATTGAAATCAAAAATCTTACTTTTTTGTTTGATGAAATTTAGGTATACATTCTTGAGCAAAATTATAGCTAGCTTAATTTTAAGCAATTTTGTTAAAAAAAAACTTATTAATGTCTCTAAGATTGACCGATTTAGAGCTATTTTCTTGAATTGAGATAGCCTGCCTCTAAAAAAACAGTTGTTTTGCTCTAGTTTGCTTATTTCAAATTTCTAAGCAAAGATGTTTCCAAATAACTTTTAGATCTTTTAAAGGCGCAAATTTTTGCTACACTAAGCTTGTCGATATCTTTCGCTGATTATTTTTTATTAATTAACAGTTTCTTCTTAAAATCTGCACTTTTCAAATGTTAATATCTCTGGTTGGGGCAAACAAAAAAAAGTTTTCTTTACTTCATTTGAAAAGCCGTGCGTTAGTCACAAGAATATTGAAAAAATTAGAGGTATTTTATTTTTTAAACTCATTTAAAATCAATTAAAATCTATTCATTGTTTTTACTATAATTGGTTTATCTTTTTTATTATAAGAGATAATAAAAACCACCATAGAATTCATTGTCATAAAAATAAGGGCCTAACTATAAGGAACAACTTTGTAGAATACATTTTTTGTCTAAAATTTCAATATCAGGCTCGAAACTTATCCTTCCAGCTAAATCTGCATTCTGGACCACTGTGCATTGATGAAAGCTAATAAAATTAAAATTATTCAGTCTATACAATTTTAAACATCCTTCGGGCTCGAGGTAGACAACCTAATGTTCCAGTTCGGGATATTTTGGCTAGACGCGATCTGGAGTTTATGAAACTCATATATGTTTACTTTAAGAATATTAACGTTATATTGTAAGTTTGATTAACCTTGTATTTAGTTTGTATTTTGTACGTGTGGGTTTTTTTTTCAATGTCTGTTTTCAAGACAATTTCATGTTTTAGGATTAATTAAATATTTGTATCGTAAACCACATTTCAAACCTCCTTCTTCCCTTTTTCCTTCCAAAAAATTGTAAATCTCCACTAACCTCGAGACAACCGCGAGTACTCGGTCCAGTTCCTTTAACTTTAAATATAAGACAGTAATAATGTATAACAGAAAGGATAACTCGGCTATGTAAAGTTGATTCGATTGAGCCTGTACAAATAAAGCAATTATAAAAAAAACAATTTAAACATTTTTCCAACGACAGGTAAGTTTTACCATATAGGTTGGTTAAACTAAACATCGAATAATTACGTTAATTACGATCATCATACAATGATTGATTTTCAAATGAATTACTAAGTGGAGTAGTTTTAAGTCAGGAATTTGATTTTAATACAACTCGTGTATTTGTATTTGTAGTTGAAAACTACTGTTTTTTTTCACTTAAAACGATAGAGATGTGCTGGTAATGACAGAAGATTTTCTTGAGCATAATGAATGTCTGAAAATTCATATATATATAAGGATCTAGCTTTATCCACTTTTTTAGTACACTAAGAAAAATTAATGTAAATTTAGGTGCTCTGAGACTGATATATTCGAGCGTAAATTTTGAAATAAAATTGAGTCATAAATTCAGCTCAATCAAACGTACCTTCAAACTTTTCAGTGTCGGAGCACTTAATTTTACATGACATGTTTGTTTACGTCATTACGTCTCATCTTTTATGTCAAATATGGATTCTGTCACGTGTAAGATGAGGTATTCTAAATGTATAGCATTTGTCCAGTTAATTTTGGAAAACTGTTGACAACGCTAGTCGCGAGTGAGCTGCGATGCGAAGTTACACCTTCGAAGCAAAATAAAAAGTGCTGCCAGTCAAAACTTCGCATTTCAGTCCAACGAGCAATACAATACACTGAGGACACACCCTGCTTGACCGCCGGGAACCTCTCCCTTTGAACACTGTTTTGCACTTCCAATCAACTCACTCGCTCCGGTACGAAGAATCGAGTTGACACACGTGCTCCTCGTTGGCACGCATTTAGTGGTTGACGGAAAGGGGAAACAAGCCACTTAGCAATATTATTAGTGGTACGCTCCACTTATTAAGGTGCCGTCAGTTCTGAGAGCAAAGGAAAATAAGAGCCACGTGACATCAAGGGCACACGACACGGTCTAGCGATGGCAGGGACTGGACAATTGTAGGCTCGGTCCATAGTGGTTTGCAAAATTATTCACCACTTCAGAAGAGTTCTTCGTCTATAATGAAAGTCAAAACATTTCCAAACGAACCTGACGCTGATGATAGGAAATTGAAAACTATCAACACTCGCCCACCATGTGACGTCCGCATCCCTGGCGGCTACCGACTCCTGATGATTCCCAAAACTGCATACAGCAATATTATTCCGCTTGCTGCAGCATCTTCCGGCGTCGCGAACAAACGAGCAATCATTCAATTAAACTTATTAATTTATCGCCTAGAGAACTCCACGCCAAACACTCACTCGCACTTCAGCCAAACTCGCATATGTCAATGCCGAGGTGAGTTGGATATCTCCGTTCGCAAATTTCGGAGGAATAGCCTCGCGCGCTTTTGAATGTGGTCATCATTTGACAGATGGCAGTCGGATTTCGAAACTAAATCATTCGTAAATGGCGGGCGTTTGTTTCGTTGGATAATGTGGAAAACTCACAGGAATACAACCCCCCAGCGGCGGTGGTGGCGGTGCTGGCCAAATACGGCTCTGTCTGCGCATGTTGTGATCGCCGTGGCGATGTTCGAAATAATTAGAAAATTATTTGTGGGCTATTTCATCATGATCAGAAGCTTCATAGTCGTCGAATGACGGTCGGTTGGGATGATACCGGCTGCATATGGCGGTCGGCGACGACGGTGACGATGAAGGCGACGGATGGCAACGGTTAAAGGAGTGATTATTGGTTATTATTGCCATTTTATCATTTTGGGACCCCCGAAGGTATTGTTTCGCTTCATCGTCTTATGATGTGTTTGTCGTTATGGGATCTGTCAGTCAGTCTGATGGAGTCTCGATGGATCCCGGTAGCAAACTGGCAGCCGGGCAGTAAAAAAGCGGTCCACATAACAGGCCAATTCATTAGCGTGGTCTAATAAGATGAAATTGAGCCATGCAACCCACCCCCAGGGCAGGCACAGGGATAGAGTGTATTTATATGTGTGTGTATGTATTTTAAGCCTGATGCTCCGATCTGCTGCGATGTGGGTTTTGGAAATGGAATCTGCGGGAAAGGTGAACTCTGATTTTCGGCTACCAAATTTGCACGATTTGAACCGACATATGGTCTCGAGGATTTATTGCCTCCGGAGGAGAAAAGAAAAGGATGTTCGATGCTACCGTTCAATGAGCTTTGCCTAAAAAACAGCAATGTTGTATGAGTATTCACATATGAGTATGTGAAAGAATTATTGATTTGAGGGAAAAATCCATATTATTTTAACACTTGAATGGTCGAAATGTAACTGATAAATATCGTATAACAACGTTCATGCAGTATTGTAAATTGCTACAGTTTAAGGGAACATCGCATATAATAGTGAGATACATCGCATTATTATTGTGTTAAATCGTATACATAGAATGCAATTTTTTGGCTTACATGCGATGAATCATTTTTTCATCGTTTTGCATCTTAAAATACATAGGATTTATCGTAAGACCTTTCAGATTGAATGAGTGTTACAACTTAAATCGTATATTATTTCAAATCAACTAGTTTAAAATTACATTTTTTACATTTTATTTGTTTGTATAGGGTAAATGTTGGCTTCGGCGCCCATCGACTGTTTTCGGCAATTAAAATTTAAATGTTAGTTTCATTATGTTTTCCCATCAATACACTTACCTGAATGTTACCAAACGATTCTTTAGTCTTTCAGCTGCAATATGATTATATTTGTACGACTGAGTAATCCTGTTATGCCAGATTTTTCTTCAAATGAAGCATACGTACTACAAAATGGGGCTGATTTCGAGTTGCCGATAATATAACAGCTGGTTAACACGAAGAAAGGAGGCTGCCGACAATAGTCACACTTAACGGCGCCGGTGGTGTAGTGGTAAGCGTGATTACCTCTCACCCCAGCAGGCCTGGGTTCAATACCAGTTGGCGCTGCCGGGATGTTCTGAGGCATAACATCTCTGATCACGCCTTCCTTCGGAAGGGAAGTAAAGCCGTTGGTCCCCGGTTCATGAGTTGATGGGTCGATAGGTAGGGTCCAGGTGTGGGAGCTGCTTTCCTGGCACGTCGATAGCATTGGTGCTCAGCACGGAAAACAAGATCGACGGAAAAAAACAACCCAAAGGAAAAAAAAAATAGTCACGCTCACCTAAGAAGTTTGGAGCGTTGTAAAAACGCTTTCAAACAGTTTTGAAGAATTCTGTCGATTGGAATGGATACAGAAGCAAGCAGCAGATGAATGTAAAGAAACAGACACGTCATATATGTGATGCTGAGAATATGCTAATAGAAGTGCGGACGTTGCTTGGATTGACGAGAATACGTAAATTCCCTACCCAAGCAACTCAGCTTGTCATAAACTGGTTTACATAACTTATATATGACAATCTCAGCTGTGAAAATGTACATCTAGTCACTTTAATTCAGCTCATTTATAGCAAAAAAGGCGCAAGAGGTGGGACCAATATATAACATATGTCAAGTTTTTTTTATTATTATTATAGTCATTTTAACGCTACCCGAGGAAAGTAGAATAACAACCCGATATCATCTAGATAACAAGTCTTGTTATCCCAGATATAATTTTGTTTTCAATTGTTATCGCATAACTTATTTAGTTTTCAGCCTTGATGAATATTGTTATCAATTGTTATCATGAAAAATTCACTAAAAATTTATTAACGATGCAAGGTTAGTTCAAAACTTTGAATATTATTCGCATTGAAACAATAAAAAATAGTGCTTTTAATCCCTTATCATATTTCAGTTATCAGCGTAAGGTTTTGATAACAAAATGATAACATGATTTGAAATTTATGGAATAAATTTGTTTGGCTTACAGAATTTGTTATCAAGATATTATCAATGCTAACAAAATTAGTTATTTTTGTGAAATCCATCGAGCAATTTTTTGTTATCATTTCTGTTTTGTTGGCTGTTAATTCAACCATAATGATAACATATTCAGTTATCAAAAAGTGATAACCGGGTAATAGAACTTGTTATCTATTTGATATTTTACTTTGCTCGGGTATTGGGTCATTCGTGACTTGTCCGGGGGTGAGATTTGAACTCGTGACTTTGGCGTGAGAGGTATGGATGCTAACCACTACGCCGGGGTCGCCCCCATATGTCAAGTTATATATGATTGACTTGCGCAACTTATGTATGACTATAACGCAACTACTGTTTTGGAGATGTTCTAAATGGATTCAATCCTGCTAACGAATGGCATTTGTTCATTTTTCCATCATCATTATTAATTTTATTGTGCTAATAAAGTGTATAAACTGAGATTCCGTACTCAAAAACTTGTGTGCGGTTGAAAATGTATGGTGAATCTTAACATTCTACTTCTAAAAAACTCATTGACTCTTAGAAAAAGCTTTTTGCAATAAATTGAATTTCACAAAAAAAAACTGTTTAAAATTCCCCAATTTCTAAAACATCCCATTTTTAGCAAAACAAATAGAATTTCAACTTTTTTTTAATTATCATGCTTGTCTCTTCTACATTACGTGAATGGGATGTTGAAAGCACAACTGATTTTTTTTTTCCATTTTATAATTTGCTTCATCGGTCAGCCATATTGCAGTGAAATTTGTAGAAAACATCTAGAAATGAAATAATTGTTATCAAAACATGTTTATAACACGAAAAACAAGAACATTACTTGTGTCATATATTGAAGTTATAATTCGGTATTGCAACTCTCAATTATTTGTTTATAACACATTTATAACTGATTGTATTTCATGAAAACTTCCTAGCCTTATATACAACATGTTTTCATATGTTATTTTTGGAAGCATGAGTAGAACTGAAATATAACTTATTCATAACATGTTATAAATAAGTTACAGTCAAGATGTATTCATGTTTGCTCATGGTTCTAAAACTGACAAATGAAAACATGTTGTATATAAGGCTAGCAAGTTTTCACCAAATACAATCAGTTATAAATGTGTTATAAACAGGTAATTGAGTCAGGCAATACCGAATTATAACTTCAAGATAACAAGTGCCTGTCAGAAAGGATGAATACTTCACAAACAACAATACACCGGGTTTAAAACAAGATGTTTTCCAAGCAATCAATTTATAACTTATTTACAACTGGGATTTGTTACATTTTTCCTGTTACTTGGGTATATGTTTGTATATCACAAAAACAACTTTGAATATACGTGCATTCTGATTGTCTGGGTTTGGTTTAATTATTGTTGTTGTTATTAGTTTACGACACTTTACATTCGAAAGATGCATTCGTGTCACCATCAGTGATAGTTTTACAACTGCATTTTGTATGATGTTTGTGTTAGTGTTAGTGTGGAAGATTTTCACTTAGCTTTCGTCTCCTCGTTCTCTGCTTCTCGTCATTTCGTTCTTCATTACTTCTCGTGATTTCGTTCTTCATTGTACTTCTGCTGGACTTCTTTCTATTTCTACTCTTTCACACTTTTGATAATTTTTCTATCCTTTCTTCATTTTCTCATCTTTTTTCCGTATATTTTCAACTTTTTCCAACTTCGGCTTCTTCTGTTTCGCCTCCATCATCTTCTCATTTCCTGTTTCTTGTACAGTCATTATGTTCCGTCATCTTCTGCTCATAGCAGCAACGTTTATCGTCTTCTCGGATTTCTGCTTCAATTCAGCATCGTCTTCATTAACTCATTGACTTCCAACATTCATCGGTAACTTTCTTCCGCTGAATCTTCTTCGATTTCCTTTATCTGCTTACGAGTCTTCACTGTCTTCATCCATTATTTCAGAAGTCTTCCTCCTCTCCGTTTTCTTGCTATATCCTGTATTTTCCTTTCTTTCTATCCTCGCCCTTGAAAGTTTCCGATAAACGTTGGTGTCATGCAGGATCTGTAGCAACCGCTTCTCAGTATCCTCGTCGTTGCGTAACGCCGTATAAAAGCTTGTGGAATTGATTCCGTATTTCGTCCAGGCCGTTTCAAGTTTCCTGCAGTGCAGAATAATGTGACGAACGTCAACAACGGTTCCACAGCGTTCACATGCTGGCGGAGATGTTTTCTTCAGTAGAAACTCATGCGTAAGCCTAGTATGACCGATGCGCAGACGAGTAAGTACGCGTTGATCGGCAGAACGGTAATGATCGATCCCCTTCTTCGTTTCCCTTTTGACCTCCTTCAGCCTGACATTTGTTAATTGTGCTCAACGTGCTTCCCATTGCTGATGAAAGACTTGGTTCATATTCTTGATGGCTTCATTCCTTGGTACGGTGACGTTGATTGGTGGAATGTTTCGTGCTTCACTGGCCAGTCGGTCTGCTTCTCCGTTACCGTGTATTCCGGCATGATCAAGGATCTATCGTAATAAGCGCTTGATTTCCTGGATCCACGGATGCTGGGATCTTCCACTCTCTATGGTCGAAAGACAGCTGGCCGAATTAGACAGAATGATAACACGTTCGTGTGAGGCTCTCGCTGCGATGACGGCTGACTTGATTGCAGAAGCCTCCGCCGAAAACACGCTACACTGTCACGGAAGACCTATTGCTTGCTGAAAGCTGTTGCTAAATACACCTGCTCTACTTTGAGCCATCCGTAGGTATAAATGGCTAAAGCATGGTTATACCGGTTTGCCAGCAACTCCTGCACGATGGGACGCACTGTATCCGGAGGATCCCCAGCTTTCATCTGCCATTTCACATCCCAAACAATATGCGGTTTGGGTTCATACCACTCTCGGTTGGCGAGACGTGTCCGTACAGCGATGTTTGGAAGCTTAACATCAACCGTCGCCAGGCGATGGGACACTCGTTTCACAACTGGAATATCAATATTTTTTTAATCCTTCACCATCAAACGACTGGCAACACGAATTATACACTCAAAATAATTGTCACGTCAAAGTTACGTGAAAAATCACGCAGATCTAAAAAAGTATTAATGACTGTGAGGCTACCTGACACAAGTAGAATTTAGTTGTTAGCATCTGATTTTTATCTGAAGCACATTTCACATCCACCTCGTTAACTGATAACACTTACGTGAAAATCACGTACCTTGGGAACATCATCCTGCCAATACTGACAGTTCTATTTTCACGTACTTTCTACGTGTTTCACACGTATGAAAAAATAATCAACGTGGTCACCGTACAAAACGCAATGCAAGAGCTATTAAGTGATTTAGATATCGCCGGTCATTAGTTACAGATTTTGGACGGTACATTACTTCTTCCGTGTCAAAAATAGGTTTAAAACAGATAAGTCTAAGCCACTGTGACATAGTCAATAAGTATTCATTGTCATTATAATAATAAACATTGGACAAAACAACGGCTTTTTTCTAATCCTGACAACGTTTCAATAATTGCGTAGTATTCATATAACATTTTTAATGCTTGAATTAATTGCTATGTAAAAATCAATGCAATTATTGCCTCGATTATTGCAACATTCACTTGATATTAAATCACAGTAATTATTATAAAGAAGATTAAATTCATCAAACAATTGTATTACTTTTGATAAGATTTTATCATAAATTGTATCATAATTTCATTTAAAATTTACTGAAAGATTTCGTAGATAATACTAAAAAATAACGTAATATGTACGTGAAACTCCAGTGGAAAGGGTGGGAATGGATGCGTTCTTCGCTACAAAGTGCGATGGAAAAAATCCACATATGTTTTCACGTAGCTTTGACGTGACAATTATTTTGAGTGTAGCTTGCAGAAGCATTAGATCGAACGGCAATGTGCCTGCTTCAGCCATGATCGCTGGAATCGGACTGGTGACGTACGCCCGTGAAGCGAACTGGGCCATTCGGTTGTAGATGGGTACAAGAGTCTGCATCACCGAATTATTTGTTCTACTGACGAGCCCGATACCGTAGATAAGTTGCGACGTGACGATTGCCGATGAGTGATCTATATTTGTCTGACAATTTTCTTTGGAGTATATTCGCATAAACCCATTTATTTTTTACATTCAAAGTGTTTGAATGTGACTTCATACATGAAGTTTACGATTTTCAGAGTTGGTTGGAAATGCTATCTAAGCTTTAGTGTGATAATTTATTAGCCAGAGAAAGGTCTGAAGAGAGTAGGTACATAGTTCCGCTAGAGTACTCTTGTCGCATTAATGGCCTTTCACTCATTTTCAACTTCTATTAAATTTTCATACTGCCTTACTCTAGCGGAACTATCTACCTACTCTCTTCAGACCATTATCTAGCTAATAAATTATTCCACTTAAGCTTCATGTTAGATAGCATTTCCAACCAACCCCATTTATTTTCATACGCAAATATATGAAAAGAATCCACATTAGGTTAGAACACTGACTGACATGCATTATAGTGATAGCTCCTTTCTTCGGCTGAGATCTTATGGCAGCGCAGTTGTTTGAGAGTTCATACCTACATCTAAGCATCTTGGTGTGTTCAGAAAAGTGTAGAATTTTATGCTTCGCATCTTTTGGAATATTCATTTTTTTGTTTTGTGCAACTGCTCTTCTAACATCTAATTTTATTTATTTTTTCAGCAGCTCCAAAGTTCACGAAAATTTCCTGAAGTTTAGGAACTGCAGTGAAGATCTCATAACTCAGCCTTAAAGATTTTCAAACCTCCCCAAAGTTCATGACTTTCCTGCAGTTCACGAAATCATCTGATCTGTAAAATGTTTTTACATTTGTAGGTGGAATATTTTTTAAACGATTGTTCTTGAATTTGTAAATTTAAAATTTAAAGGTGCTGAACTGTGCAATGGTAAATATGTTTGCAACGCAATTTTGCTACTATGAGCGCACAGTTATATATGGGCATCCAAAACTTCTCTTAATCATTCTGGTGTACAAGATTTGATAAGAGAATGCTGATCGATATTTCTTGGCCCACTTAGCTCTGATAAAAAAAAGCAAATTTGTTTTCGGAGCTGGTTACTAACATCTGCACATATACCACTTTTCCTCGAAACGAAATGGCTATGAGCCCGTTCGGAATGCTGAGTTTCAAAATTGTTTCAAACTACTCGACAGTTCTAACATTTGAAACTGTCAAAAATTAAACTGCAACACGATCAGTGCCAAGGGGTAGGTCACTCCGCACAGTGTGCCAAAGCTCTACTTGGACACACTCATTGGCACTGTTAGGAACACATGATTTGAAATATTCATTATCCGCTTAGCATGCATCGGCAATCGCTATAATGATCAATAACAGCTGACTACGGACTAATGCTCGGAAGGTCAATAATAAAACCAAAACATTCTGGCTCTCCGGACCAGGACCAGGACATTTCGAACTGCTCGTCGTTAAACCGTCTGATCATTTCTTCACCTGACGGTTGCTGCTTGGTTTCAAAACCGTTTCTCTGTAGGGATATATCGAAATAAAGGGAGTAAAACGGACCTGTGGGCACCACTCTGTATTGACTTCGATTGAACAGTTCGAAATAGCTGAGCCGGTGGTGTAGTGGTAAGCGTGATTGAATCTCACCCCAAAAGGCCTAGCTTAAATCCAAGTCGGCGCCACCGGGATTTTCTGAGGTATAAAATCTCCGATCACGCCTTCCTTCGGAAGAGAAGTAAAGCCGTTGGTCCTCGGTCTATGAGTTGATGGGTCGATGCGAAAAAAAGATCGACGGAAAACATATCAAGAAAAAAAAAATAATAAGAACAGTTCGAAATAGGCTGGCATTTAAATTTCTATGACTTTCGATGACATTTCTATGAGTTTCGATCACTGTTGCTCCTTGGGACATGGTCCTTCCGGTGCTAATAGCAATGACGACTTGATTATGGTGAGAGTGGCGAACATGGCCGCCACCGAGAACCGGTTTTGGCAGCATTTTTTCCACCTGCTCGTCGGTTATATCGCTCATGCAAAGAAATTTTACTAGAAGGAACACTTTAGTCGCATTCACCAGTATCATCATCTTCAAACACCGCCGATGAAAGCAACTTTACCACTTTCTTGACCACTTGGTACTAGTACCAGTACCGTATGCGTGATAATGTTTGCACCATTGAGCAATGTCAAAATTTAAAAAAAAAATTCTCAAAAATTTCGTTTTCGAGTTTTTTTTTTATTTATTCAAAGGGGGGATGTTTCTCAGAGCTTTAAACTATGTTTATCATCGATCGAGTTTCCACTTGCTGCAATTACGGCCTCCACACGCTTCCGGCATGTACGGCAGGTTCTAATAATGTAGGATGGATCCATTTCTCTCCAGGTACGGGTCAATATTTGTCTGAGGCTTGCTGTACTCGGGTGGCGTTTAGAACAGGCCTTGGCCTTTATGACGCGGCATATTGAGTAATCCAGCGGATTAAGATCGGGGCTGGATGGCGGCCACATATCCTTCGCAGCGATAACCCTCGGAACCCGAGCTGACCTCAGACGATCTGTGGCCACCTTCGCGGATAGTTTTCCTTTCTTTTTTCGGTCTAAAACCCTTTTGACGGTCCACCGGGACCAAGTCCCCGGCAAGATGACTGATCACCTTAGTTTCACGTACCCACTTGCAAATAGTAGATGTCGCCACACAACGTAAACAAAGGGATTGTCCTTCACCGTCGCAATGGTGTTTCTCTATGAGAAACAAAATTTGATGTCAAACAACAGACAAGAATGCCATATGGAATTTATGATTTTCGTGGTGAAATTAAATAAATCCATACAAATTGAACCGATATCATCGAATCGCAATCAAAATACTTTGATTTCTTCAGTTCAATTTCGCTCTTGAATTTGATCAGCTTTCAAAATATTGCTTTGAACATAGTTGTGCGATGAAGGTTTACTTTCCCGTGTTTCTCTTACTTCGACATACGTACAAAGTATACCGTTGTACTAACGTTGTACTCTTTTAAGCTAGTAACTCAAATTGTACATTGTGCAGTACTAGCTGCATAAATTTGGCGGATTAGCCGGGGCATACTGTAATAAGTACGCTCTTACTTGCTGAAAAACCATTCTTTCTTTGTTCATTAACTTTTACTAGAGTACTGTAGTCGAAATCACCGAAAGTATTGTCGCTCAATTCTCATTTGTTTCGATTAATTCGATGACAACCACATATTTTCGATTTAAAAATCATATGTTTAAGCTTTTGGTTCTGTTCCGCTCAAAGACATACGAGATTACATTAAAAAAAATCATAAACTGATTATGAATTGTGCATACGACTGAAAATAAAAATGACTGGACATCACTGGACTTTCTATGTCGCTAATGGTAATTTTGACGTCGGACTTCACGTGTACCACACGTGCGTTACGGTGGGCGGATGGGCATGCGACAATAAGATGAATTTTAAACTTGCATTTCATTTACTATACATCATTTCCGCACTCGCCCTATTCAGATAACACTTCTGAAAACTTGTGAGTTTGACAGAACCACCAGAACCAAATTATCGGGGTACACTGGAAATATACTGGAGTTGTCAAGTTGCCTCCGGGTTGACCGGGACGCTCCCACGGCGATTGAAATGTATTTTTGCGACATTTGTGCGTGGGACAAATCACGAATACGCTGCCACTTCGACATGGTGCCACTGTCAAACTAAGTAAATCACGAGGGGAGCGACTCTATCTAAGATGCAGGAATTTTTTGCTTTACTGTTGTGAGATTCGCGCACACTTATTAGATAGGTGGAAGATTGATGAAGATTTTGAAGATTTCCTGCAAAAAAGTCGAGAG
Source organism: Ochlerotatus camptorhynchus (assembly GCF_037179485.1). Classification (NCBI taxonomy): domain Eukaryota; kingdom Metazoa; phylum Arthropoda; class Insecta; order Diptera; family Culicidae; genus Ochlerotatus; species Ochlerotatus camptorhynchus. The sequence continues at coordinate 78,264 of NW_027040846.1, forward strand.
CGATACGAGTAGATGGATTTAGATGCAAGTTATGAAAAATGATTTTTCATAGATTTATTTGCTATCGTGAGATTTTTTGATGGTCTTATATTGAGATTTATAAGTGTCGCACCCCACGGTAAATCATATTCTTTTATACACATCCTACTACGGTATGAGGTATAGGTTACGTGCATGCAAAGAAAACCAAGGCATTTTATGCACAGGTGAAACGGGAACCTTATTTGTACGATGGTGCAAACATTATCACGCATACGGTACATCTGTCTTGGTAGCCAGGTAGCCATCGTTGATCTTCGCAGCCGATTTCGAACCCTGGAAGAGCTCTTCTTCCGTGACCGATAGCGTGAGCGCATTCCAATGGTTTTCTCAGCGGCTGATGATTTCGAATGCTAGCTAATGCGTTTCGATGTTTGCGTTCAGCATAACTTTATCGCCTGTTTTGCGGTCAGCGTAACTTTATTGCCTTCATGAGAGGATCCTTCGGTCGAATCAGTTTATTCGGTATTAGTTTCTCCAACCGAGGTGCCTCTGGATCACCGTTTTGGTTCGGATTTCAATACTTTTTTTTTTCTTTGTATACCGATTCCACGATTTGTGATGTTGTTTTTCCCTTCATATCAAAACAAGCAATTCACAAGTAAACAATGTCAGTTCAATGACTGGCACTCTCGGAACTGCATGCAAAGCTGCCACACACGTAAAGCAAACCTTACACGTATCAATATATTGACGCGAAGGGGAATTTTCGACAATAATATTGATGTTGTGAATTCAGGAATATTGTCAATCTCGATGTATTGACGTCAATATAGAATGTATTGAAAATACGATTATTGTCCATAAAAGCAATCGTGTAGGGTCCACTTAAGGCACACTGAGAAAAAATTGGCGAAAAATGAGTGAGGAGAGTAACACCCAGGCATGGAAAATCATTTGCATTCATTTGATACATTTATTTACATTCATTTGCCCCTAACTTTTTTCATCAACAGCATTCCGCAAAACAATGCATAGAGTTTTTGTAGGTTTTGTTATTAGCTACAATTTTTGTTAACAAGTCAAATCTTTATCTCTTATTCATCACGAACTAGAGTGGGCAGAACTTATTACTGTTTTTCAGTGAATGTTAAATACATTAACTGAAAAACAATAGTGGCTTCTGTTCGCTCTGCTTCGTCATGCATAAGAGATACGGATTTGACTTTTCAACAAAATAGAGCTAATAACAAAACCTACAAAAGCTCTATACATTGTTTTGCGGAATGCTGTTGATGAAAAAAGTTAGAGGCAAATGAATGTAAATGACTGCACGAAATGAATGCAAATGATTTTCCATGTCTGGTGACACCCTCTTGATCAGCGCACACACTGAACCAAAACATCATCCTTTGATCGAATGATTATTGCTTCACCCAAGCCCTATAACTATTATCAGATGATTTTGAGATGATTGTCATTCAGTTCATCATCTGTTAAAACCACAACAACTTGGATGCTTATCATCCTAATCTAGAATGATTTTAGTTCAATTTTTGAGAGCATAGGTGGACGTAAATCAAATGAAAATAATAAATTAAATAAATATTATTCTTATTTATCTTGAGTGATAGTTGTAGCAATAGTGTCTGTTGAAAATAGGTTAAATTTTAAGTACTACATTTCTTTATTTTTATAAAATTGCAAGTAGAGTCGATCTTACGAACTGTCCATGACACCTTCCCGCGTCCGAACGGCATCGTTATAGAGCAACGTTCGTTGCTACCGTTCCTGCATCTCCTGCTGGGAATGTTACTCGACCTCACAATTATGTGGCGAACAATTCATTATGAAAATGAATGATTCTCGTTATAGGTCTTCGATGATACATTTATCTTTCAGATTTAAGATTATGTTCGTTTGGTTTAGTACATTCCGGAAACAATCTTCAATTCATACAAGTTTCATATCTATTATCATCTATTTTTAAAATGATTTTCACTTTATGCTAAGCATCCTTCTCACTTGTTGCTGGTTTCATTCGAAAACAAGAAATTGGCATTAGTTAATACACGAATCATTCGATATATGGCAGGTCTTTTCTTACAGTGCAGTTTTAAAATGTGTGTGGTATTCATCCCTACACACTAAGATTATTTTACCGAAATCACTAGGATTATTTTACAGCTGAACGTTCCGTAACAGTTCGGTGATTTTTCACAGATTTCCTGTGATTTTTCAACATACATTTGTAAAAAATCACCGAACTGTTTACCGAACGTTCAGCTGTTGAGATTTCGGTAAAAATTCACAGATTTCGGTAAAATAATCTTAGTGTGTACACTCAAAAAATAACTCACATTTTCGATGGCAAATACCCATGTGAATTTCAGGTAACTCCGATGTGATTTAATAATTGGGAATCGCACTGCATATTCACATGAATCATATGTGTCCAATTAAATCTATCTTATTTGTTATACAGTATTCATGTGATCACATGAATATTATGTGGAATTTAGATAAAACTCCAATGCCAATGGAAACATATTATGTGCGTTCCCCATAGAAACTATATGAAAACTTTTTTCAGTGTAAATATGTGTGCGTGAGCAAATCTTGTTTGCTTTGATGATTTTAGCACGAATATGAACCTGATGGCATTTGAAATAATTTCTCAGCAACCTAGTATATCTGAGAGACGTGATTTATCTTATTGAACAGTAGAATCTCTTCAGAATAATTGATCCACTATAAGTATTGAAAATAACATCCAGAGATGTTTTTGAAGTTCTCTGATCACTTGAGACTTGATGAGACTCACCCTAGTGGCTCAACCAAGACTCCCGGATAACTAGCTCAGTAGCATGAGACCCCTGAACTGTGTCACAGGGCTGGCATGTTACTGGGTAATTCGGAGGGGTTACGCGGAGAAAAGTGTGCAGAAACTGTGGGATTTCTATAGTGCTGGTGAAAGTAATTGAAAACTAAAGTGTGGATGGAAAAAGACTAGTAATTTATTTAACCGGAATTATGGTGTGGATATTGAGTTTTATTGGGCTATTATGGGGTGTGTTCTATGGGTTTCTGCTGCTTTGGTTCGTACCGGTGGTGTTTTCTGGACGATGGCAAGCGCTCGTGGATGGTGCTTTTGTTGAGGCCGATGTTGTTTGAGAGCGATGGCGGTTCGTGGCTTGATCAGTCCGTCGACAATGGCGGATCGGTGACTTCTTGATTGGTTTGGAAGATGGCTCCTGATGACTGAATCTGTGGTCACAGAAATGACGGATTGGAAGGTATGGGTTTGCACGTTGCGATGGCGGTTCGCAACCAGGGAATGTAGCGATCCCTGTGCAGCTACCGAAGTAGCCTTTTCTGGGTCAACGCCGTCTCCCTTCGTTATCAAATATCGGCTGACCGTGAAAAGGCCACCTTGGTCGAGTCAAGAAGGGTCTTCCTCCTTTTCAATAAGGCCCCTGTCTGGTGATTATCAAGCCGGAGAGTGGAAGGTCCTTGACTTTTAGACCAAGACTAAAAGACCAAGACCAAGACGTGACTGACTTAAATAGAAAAAAAATGTCGTTCACTGCACTTTGAGGTCCTTTGTTCGGTTCATTTTTGTACTTAAGACTTACTATCCACTCACGTCTTGTAAGCACGAACGCCGGTTTACTTCTCAGCAATGGTTGCCTATCTCATATATCAAAAGCCCTCCTTTTCAAATCCAGTTTTCTATTCGTTGCTTATTTCCTCCATTTTCCCTCCTTGTAGTTTATCACCACCCATCCATACCATCTCCTTCTCATATTCAGTTTTCCTACCACAGTTGATCCCAACACCCTTTCGATCCTATCTCGCCCAATTATGGTTATAAAAATATCGATTTCAAACTAATCCTACTAACACAAATTTATACATTTTTCCGTTACAACAATTTTACCAACAATCCTACTAATCGTACTAACCCAACACTGACACTAAAAAAACACTACAGTTTCTTAAAACAACATGCACAAATCAAAATCTAGGACATTGGTTACACACCTAAAGATCTTTGGGAAAAATTAGGAGTCACCTGTTTTCATGAGAGAATATCTTACAGGCATAATTTGAATTTTTGGACAGTTTGGAATCTTCAGAATAGTACCTAAACAACCTGAAGACTTGGAAAAATATCACATTATGGAGATCTCAGATGACATAATTTCTGAGTCGCTTATTGATTTGGATTGTTGATTATTTATGGTGATGGTTTTTGAAACATTTTCTGAGGAACCCGGTATCGAGAGTGAATATCTGAGAGACGCGATTTTGGTGGACAGTTAAAGATCTATTCAGAATAATACTTGATCAACCTAAAGACTTGAAAAATATCATGAGAAGTTTTTAGGGGGATATCTGATCACCTGAAGGTCTTGGGAATATATGCCAAGTCACCTAGTATCATGAGAGAATGTCTAATGGTAATCTTAAAACACAATAATAATAATGGAATCATTTCTGCGCTGCCTAGTATCATATAGATATATGATTTGGATTGTTGGATAGTTAGATATTTTCAAAATGATACCCGATCAATCTGAAGACTTGAAAAATAGCCTAAGGTTATCATGAGGATCTCTAATCACCTGATGGTCTACGGAATAATTTCTGAACTGGTATCATGAGAGAACATCTAATAATCATGATTTGAATCAGTGATGGAAAAGTTCGCGAAAACTCACTATGACTCGCGAACTTTTCCCTTGGTGAACTTCGTGAAATATCGCGAACTTTTCCAACACTGATTTGAATTGATGGATAGTTGAAGATCTTTAGAATAATACCTGCTCAAAATGAAGCCTTGAAAAAAATATCAAGAGGATATCGTTGGAAAAATTTCTGAGCAGGCTGATATTATATGAGAGAATATCTGATTGATGTAAAAGACGCAAGCGCTTGCATGAAATTATATAAAGATCCATGTATTTTCATGAAGTAATATAATATATAATGATATTCTCAGAACTTCTATGATGTTTCCCGACTTTTATAAAATATCCCACCCTTCTATGAACCGAACTGATCTTCAATGATTCTCCCTGAAACCTTTTTAAAATACAAGTTCCATAAAGCTTTGAGGCTCTTCTTATTTTTATGAAGATCGCTGAATTTTTATGAAATATCCCCAGACTTCTCAGAAGATCCCAAAACTTCTGTAAAGTTCTCTCAACCTTAACGAGAAACATCTATAAATACATCAACATTAATTTGAAGAAGTAACGGCGCCGGTGGTGTAGTGGTAAGCGTGATTACCTCTCACCCCAGCAGGCCTGGGTTCAATCCCAGTCGGCGCCGCCGGGATGTTCTGAGGCATAACATCTCTGATCACGCCTTCCTTCGGATGGGATGTAAAGCCGTTGGTCCCCGGTTCATGAGTTGATGGGTCAATAGGTAGGGTCCAGGTGTAGGAGCTGCCTTCCTGGCACGTCGGTAGCATTGGTGCTCAGCACGGAAAACAAGATCGACGGAAAAAAACAAACCAAAGGAAAAAAAAAAAAATAATTTGAAGCAGAGTTTGATTCGTGATTCAAACCTGCTCAGAAATAAAACAAAATAGTTGGGCATTTGCAAATTGGTGCAAAATTGTGCTCGAACAATGAAACTGCTACTGTGCATCGTGAGGGGTGCGTTTCTGTTCTAGTTTCAAATTGAAACAGTTCATATAAAATACATAATCTTTGCGAACGGCCTGAAGTTACCTGTTTTAATTTTTTGTTAATATCTAATTAGAACCGTGCATTCTGCTGCTGTTAATGTAAAAATCTAAAAAAAAAAAATCAAAAATGACTTATGAATTTGACTCTCAACGGTTCAAATATCCCTGTTTATAATCCTACCGATTCTGGACAGCATCAATACCGTGCATGACCTCATGTAGTCGGAAATGCAAACAAACATGTAAATCGGGCATGAAATCGTGCACGACACCCAACGCACGGATCAGCTCGATTGCTATCGCAAAAACAGCGGGACACCACTCGGCACGCGTCGAATTCCGAAGACGTGCTCGCCTCGGCACGGAGGCCGGAGACGTTCCGCCGCCAAGCCAAAGTGCCGCAGCACAGCGGGTGATGAGAAACGACGATTTTCAGCGGCGCCCCGCTTAAATGACTTAATCACGGAATGTCCTCTTGGGTTTGCATCAATTCTGCCTTATTTGTCGTTTTCGTTTGGGCACGATCTGATTTTAATTATTTCCAATGCTAAGCGTAATTTCAATCGGTTTCTCGGTACAGTTCAGAGCACTTTGTTTTGATTTATGCGTCCCGAAAATCTCTTCCGAGAATCGCCAACCCTCGGAAATTGGGCAACATTTATCAAACCTTTTGACTGACGTATTTCCTTCAATCCGTCATCGTTTTCGTTCCTATGGGTGCTCGGAGTTGGTGGTTTAGAGACGACCTGCAAGATGGACCCAGCTCATACGCAGCGCTATGCAATGCAATTTATTCGCAATTTGAACCTCTCTCGTAAATCATCGTTCGCTCGAAAGGCATTATCGAATTTGAACCCATCGAATAAAAATTGAAACCATCACGCAAACCCTATTCGCGAGCGAATGCTTACTCAACGATGCAGCGATTGTGCCCGTCTGTGACGTGGAGACCACCTGTCTGTTTTCTTCGTTTCAGTGCGCCGGGGCTGCATGGTTTTGAGAGGAAGAATGTGTGGAAATCCTGATGCAGGCCATAAATCTATTTCGTCTGCACCGTGAAGAATGATTTTCGGAAATGATTTTTGATTGGAAATTTCTGTAACTGTCGGATTGGTTATTATTCGAGATGGATTGATACACACACGCATGAGAAACCGAGGAAAAGATTTTAAATGTGAGAAATTGATACAAAGTGACACGCGATTCACTGAAATGTTCTGCTATTCATTTTAAAGGAAAGTCTGAACCGAAAAGCTGACCAAGACTGAAAGTTCTGCTAGGAGGATTGATGGTCACATTTCATCACGATCGTGGCACGTTCTTTCGTTCCAGCCGAAAAGAGGTAGGAGAAGCAGCAGAAGATTTACCTTTACCACCAATTTCAACTTGATCGAACCAATTTAGTTGTCTATCAGAATAATTTATTTATTTTTATAAACGCGAAGAAACCAGAGAGTGCCTGCGACGGGAGAAACGGGGGCATCGCGTGAATGTGTGAGGATGGGGATTTTCTCCCTCCCGGAGCAGACAATATGACGATGGCGGGGAGCGGGTCCCTCGGATTTCGATGATGATAATGATTATAACTGGTAAAACAGCGAAAAAGATTATAATTTGGATCGGAGATTTAGTTTTAATAATAATCATATTTAATCGGGGCAACGGGCGGTGAAAATGATACGCGACTATAATTTATTGACATACAAATTGCTCTCACTTTGATTCCACGCTGCTGCACCATGAAAGTCCTCCAAGGGAGGGCGCTGCCAAAAACACGAAGTCCAAGAATGTGATTTGCGTGTTTGCAGCTTTCCTTCGGTGTCGGCAAGCATTTATCGTCGTACATGTTTCAAGTGCACGTCCCCAGCATGATAATTCCTGGGTTCAACACACTTGACAGCATAATGGTTTCTGCAACAATTTCAGTAATTCGAACTCAACTGTCCGCATCCTGCAACATTCCTAGAAAAGCAGTTTCATCCGCCAGAGGAACTAAACAATTTCCACCTCTTCGAGTGGCAATCGATGCACTGACCGACAGCTACTTCGGACCAATTCTTGGTAATTGTATCCGGCCTGAACCTAGGTCACTCACAGTTCCCCATCACCACCAACAAAGGCGTGCAGGATACCGAACTCGCAATTTCGTCATACGCACTTATTTCCCTCGAAAACATCCGTTGTGCCCTGGGTCCAAATGGAAAGGTAAAACTATCCATCAAGCACTAGCTGCGTGCCATGCCAACTGTGACGAACGACGATGGATCGGAAACAGACAGTGGCAGTTGGTTCACTATGTTTGAGATTTTTGCCGGTATTGACAGACACATGTTGGAACGTACGCGTGTCTCCACTTGTCGCAAATCTTGCTTGGAGCGAAATTTCAGCTCGAATTGCACGGATTAAAACGGTGCAGAGGCCGACAGATAAGATTGTTCTTTTTACATCTGTTTAATCCATAATCAGTTAGCAGCTCAGTGTTGTGTTATCGTTTGAAGCCCGGTCCTAAACTGCGATTTGCTCCATTCAATGCACACTGATTATACATTACTACAAATCACGTGGACAGTTTGGCAGATATTTTAGATCCCCTCCTTCTTAATTTTTCCACCTGTGTTGTCGAAAAGTCTTAATAAATTTTCTTAGCATGGGATCATCAAAATAACTAAGCCTGAAATCACAAATTTTCATTGAATCTTGCTTTTCTCATGTCCATGATACCGTTCTGATTCATATTTCGGAAACTTAAGGCATGTGCTGTAGAAAACGTACTTTTAATTTCTGGTACCGTAAAACGGAGTAGCATTGATGGTTTTTTAAAGTATATTCTAAATACATTTAAGGCCTGTACTCGAAAAAAAAATGCACCAGACAAAAGTGTTCGCCAAAAATTTATTTTAAGTCGGATTTTCTTGAAACTTTCAGGGAATGAACTAATACATATGGATTATGTTGCGGCATAATTACTTTATTCAATTTCCTTTGCATCGCTGAAAGCCCGCACCTTTCCCTTAAGACCCCTCATTACATTACAATGGCGGAGCCGACCTTTTTGGTCACTTTCATTGATTCTTTCTTCAACTCCAGCTCGTTCTTAGACACCTTGGACGATTTTCGAACTTTGGCCTTCATTATGGCCCAAAATCTTTCCACCGGACGAATCTCTGGTGAATTTGGGGGGTTGGCGATTTTTGGTACAAAAACAACGTTATTGTCTCTGTACTAATCCAACGTCGATCGCACGTAATGGCATGATGCCAGGTCCGGCCAAAATAATGTGTCGCCTCCGTGGGATCGCAGGAAGGGCAACAGACGCTTCTCTGCCCATAAATGAGAAATTGGCTAATAAGCCATTTTTGTCAAAATCGAGAAAATGGTGTTAGTTGATATGTGGCACTTTTGTCAAGGTCCTCACTGTATACAATTTTGAAAAAAAATATTCGTGCGGATAAACGACTTGAAAAACTAGATGGCTAATGTGCAATATAAATGAGAAATTGTCTAATGTGCATGATCAGTCTGAAACCGAGCGCAGCAACCAGTGTGTTTTTAATAGGGATTTTTTTTAACATCAAGTAAGATGGTTTTATAGTCAAGTGGTCACAGGCATCAAGTTGAAAATCGGAAGATTCAGGATTCAAAACTTGTTTTATGTTAAACTTTTATAATTTTTTTTTTTTTAAATAAATGTTAAAGATTCAGAAATTTTTCGGTTTTACAGCTTATCGCAAGACTCTTTAATTAAATATATTATGGAAAGAATATTTTTATTTATTTATAACAGCTTTATTGACGTATAATAAATGGAAAGAGCAAGGGAAATGAAAATGGTAAATGTTACAATATAATCACACATTATTATTATGCTCCTTCATTGGTATTATGATTCTTCATCCGATATGTCATCGTGGGTTGGAAGGTTATACCAGTACATTTTTTTGTCGGGAGGCAACAACGGTAGAATTTTTTGTATTATTCCTTGCTTACGTGTAAGTTCGACTCCTTTTGGTAACATCCGGAAATGCATCGTAGATGAAATGTCGAAATCAGCTGATTCAACTTTCCTGATTTGTTCTCTGGTGAAGAAGTTGCACGATTTTGTTGCTCCAGAAAATTCATTGGCGTACGTAAAATTATACGATCCTCTTGAAAATATGATAAGCTTCACCTCATTAAGTTTCGGTCGAGGTCTCAGCTTGGTTGCCGGTTTGCATGTCATATCACAGGTAAAAAAATCAAATGCCTGCATTTTCACTGCGACTGAATTTTCTTGAGCAGTGTTGACACAAGTATAAAAATCTTCAAATGTATGAACTTCCCCTTTATCAGCTGATTTCATTCGTTTTTCAACAGCATGATGGAACGAATCAGCGGACATAAAGGTGTGTCCCGGTTCAAAATACTTAAATTCAATAACGTTAGTCTCAAGCAACGTTGAATTTACAAGAAGGATCATAAATAAGAACAGATTCCAGTTCTTATTCTGACTACTACAATTATCTAGCCAAAGCACAATATGCTTAGCGCTCCGCTCAATTTGCAGATATTTTAGAAAGCAGCTCGTGATGTCTGATGCCTTTCTTCCGCTAATGGATTCATCCCAAACGAAACCATAAACTAAACCATGCTTTGCTCCTCCAACTGGAGCAAACGTTTGGTGCAAAATGTTTATTCGCTTCGTGAATATGACGGTTTTATAAGATTTTTTTTTTTTTTTTTTCTTTATTTTTGTGATTTTTAGCCGTAGGCTAGTTCATCACATGGTTTTATAAGAGTCCATCCTTGGTATTTGAACCACCTGTAATAAACATCAATACTCAATAAATATTCATGTGTTGTTATTGAATGCAAAAAAATACCTTTTGCAGATCAACGGACATAATTATTGCTTTCTTATTGGTTTTATCCTTTTGATATTCTTCGCGAGATGTGCGTGCCCGTAGATTATGATCGTGCCACATTTTGCAGGCTTCACAAAGATCAATTGCTGGTTCGTTTGTTGGTGAATTATGATTATGGCCAGCCTCAGCTACATGCTGATGGTGAATTTCACATACTTCGCATTCTTCTAGTCCAAGCTTGGTGAATTTGATGTTCATAGCTCGAAGTATGCTGTAGTAAAATATATTATTTTTTAAATGTCCACAGATTTATACAAGAAAACATACCCGCAGTAATATTGGTATGAACACTTCGTATTTTCATCGGTCTGCTTTGCAATATATGCATCAAACAAGCGTCTGGCTGAAAGGTCCGAAGGCAAGTATTTAACATTTGGAGCATGGATCCGTCGATAGTGAGATATCGTAGGATTATGTAATAGTATGTCTGCCGTGACCATCTTTTTCAGATCTCTGCTCTTTAATTTTTGAAGCATACCCCTCTTATCAATATTCCAGTCACGCGATGCTTCTTTCTTGAACGCGCGAGAGATAGTATTACTGAAATTTACAATTGATGTGTGGAGGCGAACCAGCCCAAGGCTGAAAGCCTCATTAATAAAGTTAAATAATAATAATAATACAATTGATGTACTACAAACAAATACTACGCCTATTAAGAACAGAATTCATACCTGCAAGATTTTTCATACCCAATTGTGTTCAGAAAAAATGTTGCACAAACGTTCTGCGAACTGAAAAAGGAATCTTTCAAATGATATTTATATGTAAAACATTTCCGATGCACAACGGCACGTATGCGTCTACGTTTAACTTCGATCTGCAGAACGTTTTCCCGGATAAAACCTTTTTGATCGGCAGGCGTCTTGTTCCAATACGACTCATTGATGCGTAGCCGCATTTCTCTATCTATTTTAGATTCACAATCCAGAGGACATGCTGCACAATTTCCAGGCACCACTGTGTGTTTTATTCGCTTAATCGTTTTAGTCTCCAGAGCTACTGCTTCTCGCTTTGTGGGTTTACGACGCGGAATACTGTCATCTGGCTCCTGCTCACTTTCACTAGTGGTTCCGTATTGTTGTAGATAATTTAAAGCCATATCTAGCTGGAATTCACACCACAATAAACGAGAACGTATGTACGTTAGCCAAAACAAATGACCGTTTGGCGAATTTCCCTGAGATTGTTATTGAAAAAATGGCTACTATGATTAAAAATCAGCCTTTATAGAAAATGGCTATTAGTTTCGTTGTTTTTATTCAACGGCATGTTTCCGGCATAGGCAAATACTGTTATGTATATTTTAAAAGACAATTTTATCTAGTAAAACTTATTCAACCAACAAAAATGTTAAAATTGCATTTTTCTCGATTTCGTGCTTCAGGCACATTAGCCAATTTCTCATTTATGGGCAGTTCTGGAGGCACTCGGTGTGGTAAATTTCGCTGTTGATGGTACCCATTGTGATGTACGGTTTACTCAGTTTACTGCATTGGCATTATGTCTTCCGGAACATCAAACCGTGATTTGGCAATGTAGAACTCCAGCCCCGGTATCTGCTTTGCGTCTGCCTTGATGTAGGTTTCGTCATCCATAACCACACACATCGGTTTCGTTAACCACTCTCGATACAGCTTCCTTGCGCGGGATTTGGCCGCCGTGCTTTGTTGATCACGCCGGTTCGGTGCCTTCCGGACCTTGAATGCACGAAGGCCAGCTCGTTTCAGGTTTTGTTGAACGAACCAGGCGGAACACTTTGCCTTCAGAGCCGCGTCGCGAATCGAAAGGTTCGGATTATGCTTGAAATAATCCAACACCTTCCGGGCCTTCACAGGGTCAGCTGTCTTCGATTTTCTTCCACTTCCAGACTGCCGCTCGGTCGTCTGGGACTCCTTAAATGATTTTACCACCCAAGACACAGTTGTATGGGTGATTTCCAGGATGTCTTCCGATCCATCTCATGGTCGCAGTCGGATTTTCCATGACGGCGCGAAAAATTCTCCGGCGATTTTCTTCTTGTTTCGATGACATCTCAATAGCCACTGAACCGATGATTTTGCACATATAAACAATTCACCCCAAACTAGTTATACCCAGATTTTCATCAATTTTTACCCACGTCGATCTTGTTTTCCGTGCTGAGCCCCAATGCTACCGACGCCAGGGAAGCAGCTCCCACACCTGCACCCTACCATCAGCTCATAGACCGGGGACCAACAGCTTTACTCCCCTTCCGAATGAAGGCATGATCAGCGATGTTATGCCTCAGAACATCTCGGCGGTACCGACTGGGATTGAACCCAGGCCTGCTGGGGTGAGAGGCAATCACGCTGACCGCTATAAAAATGGTTAAGTTCATGTTTAATGGCGATTAATCTTATGCAATTATTAATTAAAGGGATAAAAACTGTCCTTTCCGATTAAAATATGTTTGTTTGTTTTTTTTTTTTATTTGCTTTTTGTTGATCTTGTTTTCCTTACTAAGTTTCAATGCTACCGACGCCAGGGAGGCAGCTCCCACACCTGGACCCTACCTAGCGACCCATCAACTTATGAACTGGGGATCAACGGCTTTACTTCCATTACGAAGAAAGGCGTAATCAGAGATTGTATGCCTCAGAAAATCCCGGTGGCGCCTATCGGGATTTAACCCAGGCCTTTTGGGGTGAGAATCACATTTTTGTCACAGTGAAAAAATCTGATTCATATTTCGGCCACTTTATTTTTTAAGAATGTCTCTAAAACAATTTCTGAAATCGATCGCTAACTTTTCCCAAATTTACCCAAATGTATTAAAGTTTAACAATAATTAAAGTTTTCCACTTCCATATTATGAATCGCGTTGTATGCTAATTAATTTAGAGGAGCTCAAGAAGCAAAGAGAGTTCGCAATGATTGCTTTTATAAACGATGTGATTTTGCAAAGAGTTAACAGCCCAGAGATTTTGGAAAATATTAATTTTATGCTCCCACTCGCTAACTGCGGAACAGAAATTTGTTTAGCATTAACAATCAAAGAACAGACTATGTCAAAAATAGCCCATTGAATAGAATGATTTTGAAAATGACATTGAAAAGTACGCTAAAAAAAAATCACGATGTTAGCTAGGCATCAATAATAAAATATAAATGTTATGCAAGTACTTGAAGTAAAATTGTAACAATTAGTGCTTAAGTAAAATTTTAAAACGGTCTACACTGATTGATGAAAAATACATAAATGCAATTCTTCTTTACCCAACCATTGTGTTGCTCCTCTCGTCATGACCAACGTAGTCATCTCAGAGAGAAAACAGTAAAGTGGTGTTACGTGTTGTACCATCATCAGAATTGTTGACGGTTACTCCCGCCTTAAGTTGTGCAGATTTCGGGCCCAGGTTTTGGCCGTAATGTTTTTCGGATGTTTGAAGAAACTTTCCCGAATGCGTATATTCCGAACTGAAATGCGAACATCACCGAGTTTGTTGGCCACATCCAAGACCGAAAGTTCTGGATTCGCTTTGAAAGCCTTTATGACGTTCAGATGCAGTTTCCGGTCCACTGTACCGCTTCAACGCTTTGGTTGCACCTTCCGGGAAACAGAAAAACGTTTCTTGAAATAGTTCAGCACTGCACAGACAGTGGTTTTGGCCATTTTCAACTCCTTTGCTGTCATCGTACTCGTACCCGACCATATCGGGTTTTCATATCTTGACTGCAGAATTAATTCTCTTCCTTTTTTTTCGAGGCAATTCAAGAAAACCGGTTTCTTTTTTATTTTTACGAAGGATTTCAAGAGAAATACATTGTAAACAAATTTCTGTCAAATTATTCCAGAACCAACTACTAGGAGTGCAGTATTGGACAAAAAGAAGCGTACCAATTCTAAATTGGAAGGGCTTTAGTTTAGATCCATTTCTCATATAAACTATATAAAGGGTGATACGGTCAAAATTTGGTCAATATCAACTTGACGTATTTCTTTCAATTTTGCATTTAAAAAACCTGAACACTCCTCATTTTGAAGGTGTGTGTGTGTAGAATGTTGCTCCTATTTTGATTTTGGAATTCACTCTTCAGTTGTCAAAATGCCGTCCAAGCAAGAAGAGCAGCGTATCAAAATTTTGCTCGCGCATCGCGAAAATCCGAGCTACTCGCACGCAAAGTTGGCAAAATCGCTAAAAGTTGCCAAATCAACCGTTACAAATGTAATTAAAGTGTTTGGGGAACGTTTGTCGACAGCCAGGAAGTCTGGATCGGGGGGAAATCGAAAACCGGAAGCCGCTGAGACGACAAAGAGAGTTGCCGGTAGTTTCAAGCGAAACCCTAACCTCTCTCTCCGAGATGCCGCAAATGCTGGGTGTATCGTCTACAACCGTGCATCGAGCCAAAAAACGAGCCGGACTATCGACTTACAAGAAGGTAGTGACTCCAAATCGCGATGATAAACAAAATACGACGGCCAAAGCGCGATCCCGGAGGCTGTACACGACGATGCTGACGAAGTTTGACTGCGTAGTAATGGACGACGAAACCTACGTCAAAACCGACTACAAGCAGCTTCCGGGACAGGAGTTTTATACGGCAAAAGGAAGGGGAAAGGTAGCAGATGTTTTCAAGCACATGAAACTGTCAAAGTTCACAAAGAAATATCTGGTTTGGCAAGCCATCTGTACCTGTGGCTTGAAAAGCAGCATTTTCATAGCTTCCGGGACTGTCAACCAAGAAATTTACGTGAAAGAGTGTTTGAATAAACGTCTGCTGCCTTTCCTGAAGAAACACGGTTGTTCCGTACTGTTTTGGCCGGATTTGGCATCTTGCCATTACGGTAAAAAGGCCATGGAGTGGTACGCCGCCAACAACGTGCAGGTGGTTCCCAAGGACAAGAACCCTCCCAACACGCCAGAGCTCCGCCCAATTGAGAAATACTGGGCTATTGTCAAGCGGGACCTAAAGAAGACCAAAAAAACTGCTAAGGGCGAGCAGCAGTTCAAGGCAAACTGGCTTTCTGCGGCGAAGAAGGTGGACAAGGTGGCTGTACAAAATCTGATGACAGGGGTCAAGCGTAAGGCCCGGCAATTCGGATTTGGAAAAGCGGAAGCCTAACTGAATATTTTTCCTGAATTTTATACTAATTGAACTTGAAAAAGAAATTTAATTTGATTTTTTAAATAAACGATTTCACCGATTTACACGCGTTTTCCCTTGACCAAATTTTGACCGTATCACCCTTTAGTTCTTCCGCAGATCGTATCCAAATCCTTTCATATTTGGCACAGTTGTTTGGGGCCTCAATACTGATCAATAGAGCAATGGGGAGCAGCGGGTTGTGATCATCCATACAAATTTTACCCTATTCATTTGTTTGTCATGAATTAATAGTCGGCAGTTTTGAAACTATGATTATTACATTTTAAGTCTTATTTTTAACAATGTTATATCCAATAAACTAGACTAAACTGTATCTGGCTTACATTGCATTATTTTTGCATGATCATAGTTACGTACAAGAACATACATAATCCGCATTACTATTAAGGAGGAGTTCAATTATTCGTGGTGGAAATCGGGGTAATGTCAACCAGAAAAATTACATTCGGGGTAATGTCCATGACAATGACAATGACAATTCTGTTGGTTATTGCCAATACTCTTGGATCGTATTGTGTTTACCTAAGAATAGCTCCTTCGATTAAGCTTTCACCCTTATCCAATTCACTCAACTGTTGGGCTACAATTTCATATCTCATTTCATGCCCAATTCAAAACCGCTGCTAATATGTTGAATGCACTGCATTGCTGCTTTATTTGCATAATGCCACACACGTTTCGAGCATCTCATAAGCACCAGCTTAAAGACTGAATGAACTCTACTCATGGAACGTAGTTCAACCCTCGCCGAACAATCACTTTTCGCTTATGGTAAACCATCACAACCCACACCGTCACCCTCGCTCTCCCAAAATTGGATCAACTCGACCATTCTGATGGCATTATTTTCCGCTTTTGATATCGAGGGCGATTTGTTTAATTTGTCAGGTTAGGCAGTTTGCTGTCATGTTGCCTGTCCCATGTTTGCCTTGCTTTATGTTCAGTGTTCAGAGGGCACACAAAAGGAGTTCATTGTCACCAGCACCCCAGATCCATTGATCTGGTTTTGATCTTTTTGCGGTTCCGATTTTCTGCTATTTCGCTTCAATCGAACAGCAGCAGCAGCTTCTCCAATCGAAGCTGTGAGTTTTGAATTTGCATGAAATTAAATTCATGATGCGAATTTATTAAATCCACTTCGTGGCCATCGCCGCCGTCGTCGATTCGCTGGCTGCCGCCGTGTACATTACAGGACTTGATTGGTTCGTCGTTTCCCTCTTCTTAATATTATCTGTGCGCGCCCAATCTTTGTGCTTCGGGATGCTGCTGGAGCTACTACCGACCATCTTCGAGAACCGTTTTCTCTCTGTCTCTCTGCTCGACGGATAATTCATTGCATTATTTACTGGAACAGGAGAAAATGTAATAAAAATTGCGTTCCTCCTCCTTCCTAGCAGCCCCCCTCATCGTCAAAGCCATCGAATCTGCGCAGATATCCCTCGAACGGTGGGGCCTCAGCAAATCCACAAACCAGCTGCCGTTGCTTTAACAATTCTTTTATTTCCTTCGCCATATTCCGCGATGGGCAATGAAAAAAAAAATGCACATTCTGCAGTTGTTACCGCACTAAATCCACGTCCGCGTAATGTTTTCGAAGGTTGGGGCAATTTTTCTCCCCAAAGAGGGGAGGAGGGAGGTCAGAGCCGCACAGAGCAGACCCCAGCAGCGGATGTTACACAGAAGGCAGGCTTAAAAAGCAGTGCATTTCATAAATTATTTAAAAATGGTGGTGGAGATGGAAGTTTAAATTTATTTTTCCACCGCTTCGAGCGAAAATCTTTCGTGTGCTCTCTTTCCCTCTGCAGGACGGAGGCCGCTGCTGATGTCGTTGCTGCGGATACTGCCACTCGGCAATGTCCCCATATTGCATTTTTCTCCACTCCACTGCTCTGCACCGGAATGGTTCGGTTGTGGATAACTGGCGGAAGGAGTATTTGCCGAATGGTGGACGGGATGCTGCCCCTACTCGGCGCGCTTGGTCAGTTCAGGATGATGGTGGAGGATTTTGTCTGTTCGTTACCGATTTTGATGCACTGAACTTGCTTGATGAGATTTCGGGTCAAATGTATAGAATGTAGAGTGGAAATGGAATCATACGCTTGTCCGGTTGAATAGAGTTAAAGGTGTTGACCTTTCCTGGAAGTTTATTGTGAGTAAGTACTTATGCATATTACATTATTGTATTAGTCCTTAATAATACAGTGCCTTCCCGGTTCTGGCAGCACATGTTATTTGGTTTCATTACTTTTGAACACTTATATAAATTTATGACATTACTAGACTGTTCTTTAGATTGTTCCAGAAATAAGTGGTACAAAACTGGAGTAAAAGTTATTGGTGAGGTGATGAGGTCGTGTTGACTCTCGATTAATTGTTTAAAATGGCATATTCTATATTTTTCAATAAACACAAAAACGGCTCATCTAATGGAAATGACGTCTGAGACAATGTTTTAGGAATATGGATTGCATAAGATATACCTATGTACTGTGTTTTATGAACACGGTTTGCCAGGTACATGTAACGCTTATAGTGGTCATGATTCCGCTGCATTAAGAAATCATGAATCATTGTTATGATTTCACAGGATGGCAAGTTTTTCCATTTCATGATTTTTTATTTATAAAAATGGAGTTGGATTTGTTCCCGTTTGGCATATTTTCAACAATTCCGTTGATGCACTGAGCACTACCGACTGAAAATATTTAGTCCATTTATTTGCTGCACATATGTCAAAAAGCAAACTCACTTTAATAGTTACTCCCTTTTCATTTAAAAACTCGACCCACTCCTCAACATCATTCAATTTTGGTTTTATAGAAAGAGTCATCCATCGGAAAACTTTCAACTCTGAGAAGTGTTCAGTCCACATGCCGCTCTTGTTCAGGTATAAAGGCTTCTTCCAGGGTTACTGATATTTGCATCGTACGCCTCGAAATCACTCTTCTTCTTCGGCCGCGTTCGAAAGAACGAAGCAAAGCAAGTATTCCCGAGCAGGGCCCAACTAAGTCACTTTCAATTGAAAATCTTCAAGCGACGACGATGCTGTCAACCATCACTTTCAATTGAAACTCATTCTGTCTTCTCTTCGGGCAGATCCCCTTCAACATCAACAGAACCACTTTCGATCAGTTTACATGCTGTTTGTTTTGGCTTGACTCGTGTTCATTTTGTCTTTCATTGTTAAATGAACTTACTTTCGCATTGAAGCGGATATGTTCGATCTAAATTCGCGCAATTTTTCTGACTTTTGTTGACTGTTCAGTCGGTTTATTTTAGTGCATAAAGGGTGATACGGTCAAAATTTGGTCAAGGGAAAACGCGTGTAAATCGGTGAAATCGTTTATTTAAAAAATCAATTTAAATTTCTTTTTCAAGTTCAATTAGTATAAAATTCAGGAAAAATATTCAGTTAGGCTTCCGCTTTTCCAAATCTGAATTGCCGGGCCTTACGCTTGACCCCTGCCATCAGATTTTGTACAGCCACCTTGTCCACCTTCTTCGCCGCAGAAAGCCAGTTTGCCTTGAACTGCTGCTCGCCCTTAGCAGTTTTTTTGGTCTTCTTTAGGTTCCGCTTGACACAAGCCCAGTATTTCTCAATTGGGCGGAGCTCTGGCGTGTTGGGAGCTTATTTGCGGCATCTCGGAGAGAGAGGTTAGGGTTTCGCTTGAAACTACCGACAACTCTCTTTGTCGTCTCAGCGGCTTCCAGTTTTCGATTTCCCCCCGATCCAGACTTCCTGGCTGTCGACAAACGTTCCCCAAACACTTTAATTACATTTGTAACGGTTGATTTGGCAACTTTTAGCGATTTTGCCAACTTTGCGTGCGAGTAGCTCGGATTTTCGCGATGCGCGAGCAAAATTTTGATACGCTGCTCTTCTTGCTTGGACGGCATTTTGACAACTGAAGAGTGAATTCCAAAATCAAAATAGGAGCAACATTCTACACACACACACCTTCAAAATGAGGGGTGTTCAGGTTTTTTAAATGCAAAATTGAAAGAAATACGTCAAGTTGATATTGACCAAATTTTGACCGTATCACCCTTTACACATAGCTCTGTGCACATGGGTGTCAAATTTATCATTGTCGGGTGGATTGTTTACCCATCAATATAGGATGCTGGACGCTGAAGTCACGAATGAACGCGATGAACGCGCGTTCATCAGTTTGACATCCAGTGGTAGATGGTTTACCTTTGTCTGTTAGTGAATTCAAGTGGATTCGAGTTTTTAAATAAAAAAAAGGGCCAAAAGGTATGCTATCCGACAATGTTCTTTCAAAAAATCTTCCTCTTTAAAGATCAAAAAACAAAAATAAAAAATAAATCGTCAAATCCATGCCAACAAACCACCACCAGATGTCAACAAAAGTTTGGTTTACCAGACGGTGTGGCTCTTAATAGTTTTTTTTTTTTTAATCGGCGTGACGTCTAAAGGCTGGAAATCAATATCCGCCGACATTTTGAAATTCACGTTGGCGGCTTCCATTTTAGGAAAAGTGGAAAATACTGTGAAATAGGTATTTTTGGAATTAGGATGATGTCTTAAACCGCAAATCGATGTCCGACGCCATTTTAAAATCCAAGGTGGTGGTTTCCGATTTCAGAAAAAGTGAGAAATACTTAGTTGAAGATGCTAATTTCGAATAACTGACTGAAGTGGTAATTTTTATACGATAGATGAGGAGGAGATGAAAGTATTGAATTGATAGTTCCGTTTAGATTACGACAGTGTGAAAATTGCATATAAATAGAAGAGTAGATAGCGAGTTAGGACAACTTTTAAGGAAGGTACAAATCGGTTTTATCGTCTCTCTTTACCAAACTCCCCCTTTGGAGAGGGATGGTGAGGGGTGTCCCCTTCCCCCGCCACCACTGGCAAAAAGAGATGATCGCCGACCGCTCAAGTACCAACGATGTGTTTGAAACAGTTCTACCAATTTTACTTCTACGGGAAATACTGCCAAATACAGATAAATATTGATATTTTTGGAAACTGGCTGACGTCTAGAGGTCGGAAATCGATGACCGACTCCTTATATTAAATCGAAGATGACGGCTTCCCATTTCAGAAAAAGTGCGAAATACTATAAAATGCCTATCAATATGGGTATTTTTGGAATCGGGGTGATTAGAGATTGGAAATAGATATGCAACGCCATTTTGAAATCCAATATGGTGGCTTCCAGTTTAACAAAAAGTGTGAAATACTGTCAAATACTCATCAATATGGATATTTTTGGAATCGGGATGACGTCAGAGAATGAAAGTCGATATACGGAGTCAGTTTGAAATCCATACGGTGGTTTACGGTTTAAGAAAAAGTGGAAAATTCTCTCAAATACCCATACATACGGTTCTTTTTTAGAATCAGGGTTATGTATAGAAGCAGGAAATCGACTTCCGACACCATTTTAAATTCTAAGACGGTGGCTTCCGATTTGAGAAAAAGGGTCAAATAACCTAAAATTTATGTATTTTCAAAACGGGGATGACTCGTAGATGCCAAAAATCGATGTCAGACGCCATCTTGAAATACAAGATGGCAAGTTCTGGTTTCAGAAAAAATGGGAAATACTGTCAAATACCCATCAATGTGGATATATTCAAAATCCCAGCAACGTCTAAGAGGCCAGAAACCGATGTTAGACGCCATTTCAATATCTAGGATGACGGCTTTGGTTCAGAAAAAGTGTGAAATACTGTCAAATACCGATCAATGTGGGTATTTTTGAAATCGAGGTGACATCTTGAGGCCGGAAATTGATGTCCGACGCCATCTTGAATATCAAGAAGGTGCCTTCCGATTTCAGAAGAAGTATCAAATACCGTACAAATGGCGTCGAATATCGATTTTCAGCAGCTACGCGTCCTTCCCGTTCCAAAAATACCCATATTGTTGGGTATTTGACAGTTTTTCAAAAACCCGATGGCCGCCATCTTGGATTCCAAAATGACGATGAATATCGATTTTCGTCCCCGTTTCAAAAATATCCAAATTTTAGGGTATTTTAGACTTTTCCTGAGCCCGATGGCCGCCATCTCGGACTCCAGAATAGCATCGTTAATTTAATTTTCGTTTAATATAAAATGACATTTTATTACTACATATAATCGGTGAAAGACAAGCACCTCAACGTTGAAGCAGCAGAAAACGAAGGTGGCACGGCAACATACCTTGGAGCACGCGCAGAAGACGACAGGCTACCGGCTCCTGATCTTCAAGAAATTGAGGAGGAGATCGGTCGGCTGAAGAACAACAAAGCAACTGGTGTAGATCAACTACCAAGTGAGCTATTAAAATACGGTGGTGCAGCACTGGCAAGAGCACTGCACTGGGTAATTGCCAGGATTTGGGAGGAGAAGATATTACCGTAGGAGTGGATGGAAGGTGTCGTATGCCCAATCTACAAAAAGGGCGACAAGTTGGATTGCTGCAACTACCGCGCGATCACACTGCTGAGCACCGCCTACAAGGTTCTTTCCCAAATTCTATGCCATTTGCAAGAGAGTTCGTGGGGCAATACCAGGCGGGATTCATGGGTGCCCGCGCTACCACGGACCAAATTTTCGCAATTCGGCAGGTTCTGCAGAAATGCCGCGAATACAACGTGCCCACACATCATTTGTTCATCGATTTCAAATCCGCATACGACACAATCGATCGAGATCAGCTATGGCAGATTATGCACGAGTACGGATTTCCGGATAAACTTACGCGATTGGTCAAGGCGACGATGGATAGAGTGATGTGCGTTGTTCGAGTATCGGGGACACTCTCGAGTCCCTTTGAATCTCGAAGGGGGTTATGGCAAGCTGATGGACTTTCGTGTCTGCTATTCAACATCACGTTAGAAGGTGTGATCAGAAGAGCTGGGATAGACACGAGTGGCACGATCTTCAGGAAGTCCATCCAGCTTCTTGGCTTCGCCGATGACATTGACATCATGGTACGGAACTTTGAGACGATTGCTGAAACGTACATCAGACTGAAGGCTGAAGCTACGCGGATTGGACTTGCCATCAACGCATCAAAGACAAAATACATGAAAGGAAGAGGTTCTAGGGAAGACAATGTTAGCATCCCACCCCGAGTTCATATTGACGGTGACGAAATCGAGGTGGTCGATGAGTTCGTGTATTTGGACTCACTGGTGACCGTCGAAAATGATACCCGCAGAGAAATTCAAAGACACATTATGGCAGGCAATCGTGCCTACTTTGGACTCCGGAGGACGCTCCGGTCGAATAAAATCCGCCGCCGCACGAAGTTGACTGTCTACAATACGCTGATTAGACCGGTGGTCCTCTACGGCCACGAGACCTGGACTATGCTCGTGGAGGACCAACGTGCCCTTGGTGTTTTTCGAACGGTGGAGTGCAGATGGATGACGGAACGTGGAGTAAGCGAATGAACCATGAATTGCACCAGCTGCTGGGAGAACCATCCATCGTCCACATTGCAAAAATTAGGCGACTACGGTGGGCTGTACACGTCGTAAGAATGCAGCACGACGACCCAGTGAAAATGGTTCTAGAAAGCGACCCAACATGAACAAGAAGAAGCGGCGCGCAGCTGGCAAGGTGGATCGACCAAGTAGAAGGCGACTTGCGGACCCTTCGCAGACTACGAGGCTGGCGAAGTGTGGCCATGGATCGATTAGAGTGGAGACGACTTCTTCGGACAGCAGAGGACAACAAGGCCTTAGTCTGATTGGTAAGGTAAGGTATCGGCAAAAGATATGACTGCCGGAATGCAAAATTGAGTAATTTTATATGTCATACACAAACTCTACCAACTCTTCTTGCGTCTTATAAATAAAAATTATCATTATAGTATTTTATAGTTTCATAATTACGAAAAATAACATTCTAGCTGTAATGAGCAATTGCAAGCCTGGTATCATACGAAAAAATACGTTATCTCTGCCTATGCGATTAATTCCTCCGAAATTTGTGTTGCAGTTATCTCCCGAAAACGCAGTGCATTTGTCCTTAAAATAATGTTTTAACGTAGTTGAGTTATTCTCACCGAAGTCTCTTTTTTTTTCCTTTGGTTTGTCTTTTCCATCGATCTTGTTTTCCGTGCTGAGCACCAATGCTATCGACGTGCCAGGAAGGCAGCTTCCACACCTGGACCCTACCTTTCGACCCATCAACTCATGAACCGGGGACCAACGGCTTTACTTCCCATCCGAAGGAAGGCGTGATCAGAGATGTTATGCCTCAGAACATCCCGGCGGCGCCGACTGGGATTGAACCCAGGCCTACTGGGGTGAGAAGTAATCACGCTTACCACTACACCACTGGCGCCGTTCACCGAAGTCTCGTTCTCCAGGGATTCGAAAAAGAGCTCATTCCATCTTATACCTTTTTCGGGGTTGAAAAACTTCATCAGTACCGGAAACATTTGAGTAGATCCGTGATTACTTCCATCTTCCACTTTGATCGAAATTCCTCCAAACACATGTGGACTGAATGTGGTGCCAAAACGCTGTTGACGATCGCTTCAGTTTTGATCCATGCGCAAGCAAACTTCACTGCAATGGCTGCATCCGGAAATATTTGCTTCATAAGTTTGTTGCCGCAATAACAGCTCAGGTAGCTGTAATGGTGTTGCACTGTATGGTATGCCATTGTCGCTTAAGCTGCTAATACCTTCAACTCCAGGGATGTTTTTTGAACTACAAAAAGCTAGTTAAGCTATTGAGACGATTCAGCCACTCTCACACAAGCCTGATGTTTCTGCGATCCCAAATGCTGGACCAGATCAGTTTTACATAGCACTTTGAATTCACCAAGGGGGGGAGGTGGCTGTCAAATACGCACAATCGTCGCCTACCTCGCATGCCTCGCATAACTGGTTCCAAACGTAAACACGCCATAAGAAACATACAGCGTTTGTTTACGTTTGGAACCAGTTTCATACAAGAATGATCAGTAGGCTGTGATTTGACAGCACGTCCCCCCCCCCCCCCCAGGGATTCACTGTTGCTAGTATTGAATTGCGAAAACTTTTTCTGCCAACCTTCCGAAAACTAGTTTCTTCTTTACTGTTAAAATAATAAAGCTCGGGTACACGGTAAGAAAAAAGTACCCAACGGTCAGTTCACTTTTACTTACTTTTGACTACTTTGTCTCCTTTTCTCCTTCAAATGTTGTCAAAAACGGAGGAGCAAGACCACCCAACAGGGGTAGTAAAGTGTGGGAACCCAACGTTGAGTATAATCATATTTACCTACAGTTGGGTACCACTAACTTACTTTTGGTTAAAAAGCAGTGGAAAATTCCATACGAACTGCACATAAGTAAATGGAAATTACTTTGACCCGCTTTACCTACTTTTGGGTATTGCCGAGATGAGTGGAAAGAACTTAATTTTGGGTACTTTTTTTTAACCGTGTAGGATTGTAATCTTGCAACTTACCAAAAAGATTACAACTGATAAGTTAAAATTATGCTGCCGAGAAGATACCAAATTGTTCGGACACATTAAAAACGTTTGTTTATGCTTGGATTGCAAATCCTCAGTAGCTTGACAGTGACTGAGAAGCTATCTCGTAGCTCGTTGAACGTCACCTTGAACGTCACTCGCAGCTGCCGTTAAACTGTCAAACGAGGGGCTAATCAAAGAGCTTGATTGAAAAGCGTAATTTTTTGAAACACTCAAAACATGAATAGGGTAAATTTGATTATATTCTACGATATACATTTAAAATAATAGCAAATAGTTATCTCCTACTTTGGGTTTTTTTTTTATTCGAATGAAAACAAATTACAATAGACAATGGAGTTGGAGGTAGTCTGTCTAATACGGGACAGTCATAAGTTTTCTGCTAAAAGAATACCTAAACCTCAGTTTTAGCAAAAGAAAAGTGTTTTATTTTTAAAAACAAAAAATAGTACGTATGGTAACCCTACCCGGTTCGGTATTGGAATTTTTCAAGGTACACTGAAAATAATTGACACGTTATTGTTACGTGAAAAATCACGTGGAGTCTCACTTTTTCTTTTTCAGTCAATTTTACGTGGCGCAAGTAAAATCTACAAGATGTTACTTATACATCAAAGGATAATCCATTCAAAGCCACTGATATTATAAATGAAACTTACGTGAAATCCACATACACAGATTCTAGGTTAGTTTCACGTAAACCTTAAGTGATTTTCACGACTGAAAAAAAAAACATTGAGTGGTCCACTCATTGTGGAACACAATATGGCGCCAGTTCAATTAGAATGTTTGCATTTCATCAAGAACGTCAAATAATTGTGATTCTATTCTATTGTTCGCATTTCAAATTGCAAGCATAATTGGATTAAGATTTTACATTTGAAATTATTTATCGTATATCGTTCATAATTTAGTTGAACTGTGGACGGCAGAGAGTACCATAGCATTGAGGGGGAGTTATAACGCATTGTTCTATGCAGTATGAATACCATATTATATTGTCTTGTTGTTCGTGTTCCTGATTGAATTTTATTATAATATATTTTTCAGATGTGACAAAATAAAATAAAAACGAATAAAATAGTGTTTGATTTTGTAATTGTAGTGTTGAGCAAAAATATATTCTATTTGAAATGAATCGAAAACAAAAGCATTGGAAACCGCCATGAATTCCATCCCAAGAATCACGTAACTTCTACGTGTTAATCCAGTGACGATGAAGCGTATTGAAATGAGTTCTTCCATGTGAAGATCACGTAGCTCTTACGTGAAAAGTGTGATGGAAAAAATCTACGTATGTTTTCACGTAGCATTGATGTGTCAATTATTTTGAGTGTACTACAATCGTAGGCTTATTTGTCTTAAGAAAACTATCAAGTTCCTACGCTATCAAAACTACCAAGATCCCAGGCATTTTAAATGCTACTAAATCCTTAAAACTTACAGCTTTCGTATGATTAATATATCAATCGACAACAGCTAACTTAAATTAATTAGAAGCAAGGATGGAAATCAAAGTATTCCAGTTACAATTTTATAATCTATTCCCAAAAATCATTAACGTCAGGATCGTACTGCAACTGCTCCAGAAATCAATTGGTTTTTTTCCTACGGCAACCTGCCACTTTGCATCCGAAGCTCATTTCATCAACCTTTCCAGTGACCCTTTCTGCTTCCAAACAAAAATCGCCTACACAATCCAATCCCTATTTGAACAGTCGCATTTGTAATCTGCCATTTCCAGTCGGCTTTGTCGTTCCTTTTTGGTAAACATGAAACAACTGGCTGCCGAAAGTTGCCGTCACGATACAGCAACCGTCAGTCGTCACACCACCTTCTAGACCCAGACTAGACCTGTCCGGTCAAATGAAGCGAATAATTCATCAAACACTTTGTTATATTAATCCTCGGCGATCCAAACAGACCGACGACCAAACCAATTCGCCCAGCCAAACAAAACCACAAACTCTCGCATTTCACCCGAATGACGATTTTCCTTTCTTCTGCCACCCTATCCTAATACGCATGTCGTCGTCTCGCATAGATTGCTGAATCTCCCCCTGTTTTATTGCCTGAGAGGCAGCACACATTTGTCGTCAAACAAAGAAATTCGAAAACGTGATAATGAACTCCTCACCGGGGACCGCGCGGCTCTGGTGTAACACAAAACGACCCAACAACAAAGCAGCAATGTGGCAAAAAAGTATTCACAACCCTCGCAACGCCTCACCGGAAACGTGACCAAGTGTTGATAAACTCCCGCAGTTATTTGGCATCATTAAATTTGCAAAACCGTATCACGCACACAGACACATACACACACACACAGTGTGAAAGCAATCCGACCGCAGTTGACGATAACAATGGAACCAAAAGGAAAAGCGGAGCATCATTTTTCCCGAGCACACCGGCGAAAAATTCTAATAAACTAAGGTAATCAAATTGGATGCCTTCCGCACGAGCAGATCGCCCAACTACGGTGTGTCCTGATCCCGGGTGACAGGAATGTGGGACAAGGAGAATTTCCTTTCTTTGTGACAACCTCCTACCCGTTTCCCACTGGGAACAAAATGATAACCTCTTCGGCTTTCTGGGGTAACCTGATGGAAATGAATAGCAAATGAACTTACACCATTACGAAAGAAATGGCTCATTTCCGGTCAATTTGAAACGGGTCCCTCTCGCACACTCACATCGCTTTCGAAAGGGGACATCAGGACCGCAAAAATTTAATCCTGTTTGTGGCATTTTCGCAAAGCCTATCCACAACGCACCCGAATACTCTCCGAGGGACTGACTATCTAAATTGGATTAGAGGATCACCACAAAGGGGAAGGATAGGAAAATATTTGTGTTATTTCCTCCGCTTGTAGGCAACGGATCCTAACCCAAAAGACTTACCTGCAGAGTGCTGGGATCCAGTGTCACCAAGTAGGACATCCTAGTGTGGACTCGTCTGTGTACCAGACTCGAAGGGTCTGGGTACCTGTGTGAAGGAAAATAAGATAAGGATTCTAATTATGTAAACTTCGAATGAAAATTTATTAGAATTGCCGAAATTTGGTATTATGCGTACAAAACAGCGTTGAAAAAAAGCGAAAAAGGTTTCCCTAGTACATTGTAGACATTTGCATGGAATTTCTTAACTTCACAATCCGAAGTAATTGGTGATAGTACGGAAAGGTAATGGAGCCTCCCTTCGCTCAGTCGGTAAAGGCGCAGCTGGAGGTGGCTGGGATCGATTCCCGGTTTGGTCTAGGAGATTTTCGAGTTGGAAAATATCTCGACTTTCCTGGGCATAGAGTATGATTTGTACTTGACACACAATTTTACTAATGCAAAAATGGTACAGGCATCAACATTTCTCAATCAATTACTGTGGAAGTGGATCAAGTAGAACACTAAATTGAGAGCACGCAATAAGCTAATATGCTCTAAGCAACAAGTTTAAATGCGAAGAAGAAGAAGAAAAAGAAGACGGAAAGGCAATGGATGTTTATGTTGAAGGCATTTTCAGTATACTGAATATAACTAACGACGTTAATTTAATCTGCCCGAAAATTCAACAATTGTTATTGTAACGGTTATAGTCATAGTGGTGGTCAATTTCGCATTCAGAGAGCCATAATTTTATGATCAATGAATATTAGCTCTTCATGAAGAGTGAATTCTCACCGATCACAAAATCAAGTACAAAACATCATCAGAACATCTAATGATCTAATACATTGGAAAAACATGTTTTAGCACATGAATGGCCACCATTACTTAGACGAATTGGTTTTTAACTGCTGTACGTTTCGGTTGCTTTTTGCAGCCTTCTTCAGTGGAAGATAATTCTATTGGTTACGTTAATACACGATTTTACGATTTCCAATGATCGGTTGTTTCGCATGATTTTTTTGTTTTGTTTTGTTTGTGAGTGTTATTTGTTTTACTTTCCACCACTGGCTACAACACTAACACAAAAATCATATGAGACAACCCAACATTGGAAATCAATGAGTTAAGGTCAGTCCGCATCGTGCTGATCTATTTGTTTTTTGCTGAAGAAAGTGTTGCTGCTTCCTAAAACTACAGCAAATTCAAATAAACAGCCGTTTTCTGTGCTCAATATCAGTGTCTGTTTTTATCATTTACCATCACATGCAAGGAGTAGCGCTTCAACCCAGTGATGAATTGCGTTTTTTGAAAATCTTTGCTGTTACGTACGAGCGAAATGAACAAATAAGTTCATTATACATCATCAAATACGCGTCTGTTGATATTCTCCAGTGCTTGATTATCCAACCCAAAATTGTCAAAATCAGAAATGATCCTCAAAAGCAAAATAATCAAATTCATTTAGGGCAAAATTATTATTTTGAATATTGTCGAATCCGGAGCCTAAAACCGGAATTTTATCATCAGTTCAGCATGAGGCAATAATTTGCCAGCAATTTGTGTGTAAAAACTAATACCAAACGTCCTTCAGTGCTATATTTGTGTAAAATAAAAATAATCATTTTGTATTTGATCCTCAAAATCATCTCAACCAAGATGAGAACAAATATGAATATTGACAACAACGGAGGTGATAATGAACATCCAGCCATGAATGAAGCAAAACAAATGTTGACTACGATACTCAGAGGTTGCCTTGATCAAGTGAATGTTGTTATGTCAAAATTCAGATTCATGCAAGTAGTTGGTCTATCAGTTCAGGTTGTCTTCATTTTCAGTTAAGTTGAGTGTAGAAGGAATGATTTTGATCAGTACTGCTCAATATTACTTCCAAATTTTCTACCTTGTTCGATTCTTTTTCCTCTTCGATCCTTGTTTGAACCCTACCCGAGGTGCTTTGGAAAATTCCTCTTCGATCCTTCAGATTCTTATCTGCTTGGAAGTCGATTTGGAGAAACGTTTTACTTCCGCCATGACACCTAAGCGCAAAAGAAAAGATCAATCTCTTGATCCCCCTTCTGATGAATTTTATTTGAGCAATCAACTTGATAAGCTTACGGATAATGAGAATGATCCATCATCCAAGCAAAATCCCATTAAACATTTCCGGCTTAATGCCAAGAAGGAAAAGGTCCCTTCTTTTATGATAACCACTTCAAATTTCCATTCTCTTCGCACGGAATTTTCAAACTTCGATAAATTCAAGTTATCACTTCGACGGATTGAATGCCGTGTATTGGTTGAAACCTTGGACGGACTCAAACGTCTTCTCCAGTATCTTACTGAGAAGTAGCAACTTTTTTTTACATACGACACCAACACTTATCGACTGTTCAAGTTTGTCTTGAAAGTTCTACCCAGTGGTGAGTCCCTGGATCAGATCATATATGAATTGACAAAACTACTTGGAGTTGAACAACTCCAAGTAATCAAAATGAAAATGCAATCCCGTCCTGGCGATTTGTGCTACGGGATATCTAATGATTTTTACTTAGTTCACTTCAAGTCTAGTGAACTAAACAACCTTAAGGCCTTAGAAAAAGCTAGCATTATGATTCATGTGCGAGTGAAGTTGGAGCACTTCAGGAAGACTGGAAGAAATTTCCAAAACCTCACCCAATGCCGTAATTGCTACGTGCTAGCTAAATGCATGAATTATGGTGATTCCTCTCACGCAAAGAACGGCTGTCCTGAGTAGGAAGAAACTAAAAAGAATTAAATGTTCAAATTGTGGTGAAAGCTACAAATCTAATTTTTGGGAATGTAAGACTCACAAAGCGATCCTACAATCTCCTTTTAAGTGACAGGTAGGAAACGTTCCACGTTCCCGACCAGGTACAAATTCCTCTGTTGTTAACAACGATCAGCGAGGAACAAGTTCTACATTCAAACCCGTAGGTACAAATATCACCCCTGCTTCAAATTCTTCATCTATACCTGCTGCTTAAAATGTTCAGCAAGCTTCTATTGCAGCTGGTAGAAATTAAAATCAAAATTATAGCCATCATAATTCTAACGGAAATGTCAATGATTTTGACGTAGTAGCATTACTGCTCCTAATATGGAATTTTAACAGAAATCATTAATCGACAAGATTACTGATATGCTATAAACTAGCTCCATGTTTGATTCTATTCAAACTGGATATAAATTTGCGATCAATATCGTCATGACTTTGAAATTCAGTAACGTATTTTAAAACATTAAATATTTCGAATTGGAATGCTCGATCTATTAAAGATCATGAAGACGAGATAGTTAGCTAGTTGATAGTTCATAACGTGCATATTGTCACAACTGAAACGTTCCTCAAAACTGACCGTAAGGTTAAAAGGGACGTAAATTATTTCATTGCAAAAAAACTTCCAGAGAGTATCTTGTCTTTCTTGATAAGACTAAATGATTCCATTTTGGCATACTTTCCTGATAAATGGAAAATTGCAAAAGTTGTTCCAATTTTGAAGCCGGATATAAATCCAGTTAGAAGTTCTAGCTACCGTTCAATAAGTCAGCTTTCATCAATAAGTAAACTTTTTTAAATGATAAGTTTGAATAGAATGATGCTTCACATCAATACGAACTCAAATTATGCAAATGAGGAGTTTAGATTTCGCCATCGCCAACTAATCATCAACTTTTAGGAGTTAACAATTTAATCCGTTCAAATAAATCTGAAGGCTGCTCAACTGGAGTTTCTCTTCAAGACATAGAAAAACCATTCAAAAGTACTGGAGATGCTTAATGTCAAATATCAGACTAAAAGTGGTCATGCTATACGATACGTTAGAGCACGGCAGTGCGAAAATTATATATAGAGAGTAGAAAGCGAGCAAAAGTTAATATTTAGGAGGGCACGAATCGGGTTGATCATCTCCTTTACCCAATTCCCCGGTTGTGTAATGATGGTGAGGGATACCCCCAACCCACCACCACTGGCGAAAGTGATGATCGCCTCACGTACCTTCGATGTGCGGAAACAGTTCTATCTATTGTTTCACACTCAATGCGTCCTCTGACGTAAGCATCTTGTCGATAGGTTTGGAAATTGTGAATCGATCCAAATCAATGAGAAAAAAAAAAACATGTTGCTATCTTGAATATAGTATTTCTTTAGAAGTTGCTTGGCTAGGAGTCCAAAACAGCTATACTCGTTTAAATACACTAGTTTACAACATATTTGAACTTTGTACGCTGATGGTCATTTCCCATGTAAAATCGTACGCTGAATCCAAAAATATAGTTCAAAAAAATTTCAGTAGGATAGTTTTGGAGATATAGGGGTAAGAGAGGCATAGTGAACAGGTGGGGCATAGTGAGCATCGCGTGCTCCAGCTTGGACTTCCGACCGTTCAGAACAAATTTGTTGGCTGTAGGATCAATATCATAATGATATTGATCCTACTACCAGTAGATTTGTTTCATGCAGTTGGAGATCCAGAGCCAAAGTGCGGGATGCTCACTATGCCCCACCTGTTCACTATGCCCCTCCTTCCCCTAGCTAAAAAATGAAATCTCACTTTAAAAAAAACTAAAACACAAATATTTCTGGCTGCAATGAAGTAATATTAATTATTTTAACGCCAAATTAAACGTGATAAAATTTTATTTCGATCGTCGTAACACTATTTTTCTGTGAGAGTAATGGTAGAGCCACTATCAACATTTTTAGTTACATTGCTTAAAAACTTAGCAGAAATTAATTTTTTCTTAGGAAAACTTAAAAAACTAACTATTAACTAACAACAATACCATCAATCTCACTGACAATTGATGTTCAATTGATCGAACGGAAAAATTTCTTACCTCTAATTAAGCGTTAAAATAATTGATATAATCTCATTACAACTGGAGATATTTGTATTATTGTAATCAAACTTGTTTAAAGTGAATTTTCATTTTTAGTTGTATCTCGAAAACTATCCTACTGACATTTTTTTCGACTACATTGTTGGATTCATACATAAGAATCATTCGTCCTTTTACTTTTTTAACTAGTGACATCAGCGTTAGATTAATTGATGCTCCAATCGATTCAAAAGAGAGGTAACTGATTTCTTTTTATTTAAGAAGGTGACTGTTCTGGATTTTTATGCTAACTAATATCATGTTTAAGGATTCATTTCCTCCAAATTTTATTCTATACCAGTGCTTTGGGTTAAATATTCTTACTAGAGTTTTCTTCGGATCACAACTTCGAGGTCTTTGAAATTTGACATGTGATAACGTGCAAGATGCGCCATACTTTGGAACTTGGGGGTACTCCAGCTCAACGCTACAAAACATTATTAACCGGGACTAATCTGGACAATGTTGTCGAATCAATAATAGCAATCTGAAGAGAAGACTGCCGAAACATCTTTAATACACCGATTATGGAAACGCTCCACCAACCCACTGGCATCTAGCGATAGAATAAGTGGTTCCTTAGACGGTAGCCCTATAATGGCGGATAAGTGAAAAAAAAAAATTACAACTATAATAGAAACCAACAAAAAAGACAATGAACTGACATCAAGGATTAGTTTTTCGTTTTGTGCATGAAAATTGAAATTGGTAAGTTAACGACTATAAATTAATTAAATTTAAAACGTCAAGAGAGTAATAATCATAAAAATGCAGATCTTTCATTGCTTCTTTTCCGCAACTTTCTTCTGCTTTCATTGTTACCATTGCCTTTACAAGTTATAATGCTTTCTTGCTTCCAACTTTCTTTCCTTTTCTTCCTTTTCTTCCTCCTCTTCCTCTCTCTTTTGTCGTTCCTCAATCCTTTGTTTCTTTGCGTTCTGCCTATCAATTTTCGCCCGCTCTACTTTCATCTGTATTTCCGGTCATTCCTCGCTGGTACCTACTGCTGGGAATGCTCTCTTGCCCATTTCTGTCTGCTCTCTGTAAGGGAGCATTCAACAATGACGTAGAATATTTTTGATCAATTTTAGACTCCTCCTCCCCCCCTCGTAGCGAATTTGGCTATATCCAATACATGGCAGGTCACAAATTCTGAAACCCCCACCTTCCCCTCAAATGCTACGTCATTTATGCATGTTCCCTAATTTGTATATGCGTGTTGGTGATATCATGTGCCTTGTTTTACTTTTCGGCTGGTTTTTGACGCTCTTCATTAAAAAATATTAATAATATAACATTTGCAATACGAATAAAATAAGAGAGTAGCGATTCAATACGGCATCTCTTATGGTGGTGAATGGAACGGCAAAATCCCTGGATGCTTCTCGATAAGATTTCCCCGCACGCATCATTGCCACAGTCTTCTCCAAATCCTCCAGCGTGTATTTAGCTTCCATAATCCGCTGAAAAACATTGGATAAAGTAGAATCGTCATTGTTAATGCACAAGTGTACGGATTTAGAATCAGCTGTTATATCGAAATCCGTACAGTACTAATTTTGATAAATAAATACCATATGCATGATCCATTGCTTAGAATTGAGATATAAAACGATAAACACTTACCCTTCCGGTCGACCTTCAGGAAACTACTTGCAAAAATCACTTAAATACGCTTAACAACTGGAAATAAATCCGAGAGGTTTTCTTAAAAAATCGTTAAGAACGCAACCGATTGACATACATGCCCGACACGTGATGAGGTTTTCATTTTTCTTATTTTAATTGCATGACATTCTGCTTAAATGTTGACGTAAACATCAAACTAATGCATGAATTAACATGAATATGCATTCATGTATAATATTTACATTGTTATGATGCTTATAAATAAACAAATTCAACAGGGTGTACGGATTTCGGTGCTGTACGGATTTCGGTCCCGCACGGTACTGTTTTGATTCGCTCTGAAAGTTTGACAGATAAAATAAGGGGTTCATGAGATTTCCCATATTTCGAGGGGTGCATCGATTAGTTTGGGAACGAAGATAGTACCAGAGCTGAGCCAAAAAGTTGAGCACGTTTCTTCGGGACCTTCTGGTTTTAGATTTACCTCTATGCTGCTACTGTACCTTTCGACCAGTGGCAGTATGATTGATGGTAAGCTCCAATCTAGAGTTATTTACTTTAATTAATTATGTTCGTATTACTTCATGCGTGAAGTTAACGATTTACATAGTTGGAGATGCTTAACGTCAAATATCAGACTTAAAGTGGTCATGTTATACGATAGATAAGGAGATGAAAGTATAGAGTTGATAGTTCTGATAGGGCACGGTAGTGTGAAGATTGTATACAGAGAGTAAAAAGCGAGCAAGGTACTCAAGAGGTGAATAAAATCCATCTGTTATTTTCGAGCAATTATTAATGAGATTGATGGTAATTGCTTCACTTACGCTTATTTTTACCGGAATATTTTCAATATTTACCGAATTACTTATAATAGCAAAACCAATCAAGTAAATAGACCATAAGGGTTGTATATCTGACAGATTTAAAGTATTGCATACCTTCCTGAAGAAAATAGACCAAAACCGAACTAATACACTTCGGTTACGGAATAAGTTGTTGTTTTCTGATAGTAGTTTCTGCAACTGTTATACAACAAGCGTGCTACTAGGGAATGCAAAAATCAAGGTAAATTCAACTCTGAACACATCAATATGGGCTGAGTGCCAAAAGTTGTGCAATACATGCGGGGAAAATATATTAAAAATAAAATCAAAAAACTATAGACACACAGGCGTAACATTTGCAAGTTATTCATCGATCAATGCATTTAACGATAAATTTAAATGTTAATTAGTTGATAGTATCGCCACCTGTGACACGCTTAGTCAATTCCCTTGTGTATGACGTTTACATCCTACCGCCATCTATTGAGAGTTTTGCCCGTTACAGTGTACTCAAAAGATGACGGTAGTGTTTTAGTGACGATATTTTGTAATGAGATGTATTTAATGAGTTATATCTGTTTGTCTGTGATACAACTCTGGTTAAATATTCAAGCATTTAACACTCCGAATATGATGCCTCCGGTAGAATGCGGAACGGCAAACTTTCAATGTTTGAAAAACCATAGCTTAGCAATTTATTGACAAATTTCAAATCTATTGGCGCCATTTGAAACTACATACTTTAAAGATTTATTCCGTATCAATAGATTTAAATGTTTTGATAAATTTCTCCGCAATGATTTTTCAACCATTGCCAACTTGAAGATACACATTTTACCAAAGGTACCGTGTTCGGAGTGTTAAAGTATTTAACGTTTATTTTTCCTCTGAATAACTGATAAATAAATATGTAGGTATCTTGACGTTTTTTTTTTTAATCATTGTCGGGTGTTTTCATTACTGTGACCATTTTTATGATCTATTGTGATAATTTCCCAATTAATTTTTTTATCTATATCAAGATGCCGTATCACTATTATTAGGAGTTATAGCCATTGTTTGACTAATAGCATTATCCCAGCAAGGCATTACATTTCGAATAAAGTGCACTGCCTTACTGGGAGCTGTTCTCCAAATGTCAAAGAGTTCTATCAGCCCCTTGTCGAAGAATTTTCGCCTTTTATAGAAAATTGCCGGACAGTGACATAGCAAATGTTCCGAGTTTTCCTTTTCTATGCCACAGAAGCGACATACATCATCTTGAAGTTTTCCAATCAGCTTCAAGTGATAACGGCTCGGACAATGACCTGTTATAAGGCCTGTATAAATGATAAGATCTTTTTTAGAAAGTTCCAGGATTTTGTGGGTCATGTTTGGATTAATTAATCGCTTCGACTGCCTAGCAATGGAAGTGTTCTTCCAGTTTTCCTCCACTTTTGAAGATACCCACGTTTTTAGCTCCATTCTAAGAGATGCAGCCAATAAGCCACAAAAGGGCTCTGGTCCTATGAACTTATGAGAAGATCCGAGTCTTGCTAGTGCATCAGTTATTTCATTTCAATGACCAGGAACCCAATATAAGTTGACTTGTTTATGACACGACAATTTTTGAAGTGATTGAACACGCTCCCAGACAAGTTATGCATATATTTGAACTTTTATTCTACGCAAACATATAATAGAACACTCTAAAATTGATTGGATTTCAGCATGGAACACAGTTGGCCATCTGCCCATAAGAACCGATATGTCTATCCTTGGGCCAGTTACTCCTGCTCCCACTTGATTGTTCAATCAAAACAATCGATCCTGGACGAAGAATCGGACCACCAAATTGGCATGAATAACGCCCAGGTTTAACTACTTGAAAAAACCGATTGAAATTGTATCATAAATATCGTCCGATCTTGCCAAACTCATTGCTCAAAATTGAATCTGTCAAAAGTCCTCAAAAATTTCTTCATCATTAAAGTGAAAGAATAAGTTAAATTATTGAAACTCATAAATTGTGGTCTATTTTAGGTGACTGATTAAATCTAATGTGAAATGTGCTTCGGAAAATCGAAAATATAAGTCCGGCTTCGGAAAACGTTGATTTGACTAATTATTTTTAATTCAGGAAACAAAATATAGTTGTATGTTATGTTAATCATTGCTCACAGCCGAGACAATTTGATGATTTTCGTAATTTCTATTACTGCTCATTGATGAATTGATGAGAATAAAGTTATTTTAAAGGAAAAACATCTTGAAAAACGAAGATTGTAAAAAGAGTAAATGGAATAATAACAATATGGCGATGGCATGAAAAAGCTGTTTTGCTTTCATGAAATCGCTAACAAATGCAAAATTATTTTTATCTGAAGCCAGTTTGCTTGATCCTATTCCGTTTAGTTTTATGACGGCATTAATGGTGGCAAACTTGCCTGGAAAAAGTTAAACGTCAAAATTTGTTTATATTTCGATCGTTTGATCGCACAACAACATTGCAACGATGTTCTACTCCAGCGTTGGATCAACAGGTTGCGTGACATCCTTGATAAGGGCAATTCATTTATTGGAAGCAGTTACTCAGGAAGTGAGTCTACGTATCTTGGAACAGGTGGAAGCTCAATCGATTTCGAGAAGTTTTCCTTCTTCCGGATGAGTTTCCTGTCAGCAGATTTCCGCAGTCCCAGTTTGGCACTGATGCTATTCGGATCATCATCGCAACACTATTTCTGGAGAAGGCTGCCATTCATAATATGCTGTGTATTCCCATCAATTTTAAGCGTCTAATTTGACGGCTTCCAGTGCTTCGTAAACCACATTTACTTCGCTCCTCTCTGTCGGCTGCTCTGTTGTGAACGACTGTCGACAGTATTGCTAGAATTATTACTCGATTATCATTTGGCATTTCCTTGTGACTCTGCGTTTGAAAGGCCCACTCGATTATGTTTTTCTCTGTCTCTAGGCGGATCCATCTTTTAAGCTTTATTTGTAAACAGTGAGAGGTTTTGTGATACACTTCATTGACACCAAGACGCATCAATGTATGCTTTTTGATCCCATTTGAAACCGAACGGTTTCATAATGCTTTAATAATGATAAAACACCTTTATGGAGAATTTTGTCATGACATCAATAAAACAAATACCAATTGATTAACTGAACAGTTTTATAAAGGGATAGACAGCTGCATTAAGTTCATTTTTAAAACCAGACACTTTCTGATTTTCTCGTCGGACTTCAAAAGGTTTTTAAAACAGCATCCAGCTGAGCTACTAATCAAGAATGTTTTGCACTCTTAAATGCTGTATTTAAACTAAAAAAAAATGCTTACTGCCGTTATAAAACCACAATAAATCAGAGTGAAAGCCAAAAGGCTGTTAAATTGTTACTTGGGTAGTTTACATATATAACTATAATTCATAGTTTTTGATGCATTCGCATCTCAACAAAAACGCAATTGAAATTAACAACAATATTGAGCTTCAATATAAAAACTCATTTTACCTCAAAGTGTTCGATTTGCTTTTTACAAACATCCGCCGTCGGGTGACACCGGCATTACTTATGGCTGCGACGGCATTACACATGTTTTAGCAAACCCCTTCCATCTGCCGTGCAGTACAGAACAGTTCCATTTATTTTTTCGACACTTACCACTATCACGCGATATCCGTTCACATACACAGGTCCGGAATGCAACAGGATGAATTTTTAATCAGCTTGCACGAGAGCGAAAAAATGTTCACAGTGATAACACTTCTCGGTGAATCCAGCACAGGAATAAAAAAAAAGAGCTAGTATTGTGTTAAGCCCTCCGTGATTGTGTGAATCTCACCACGTGCAAATCCGATCCAAACTGTACAACGAATCCCACTCGCTTGAAATAATTATTAATCTGACCCCAATAACTGTCACAAAAATTGTCGATAATTCAATTTTTAATGTCAAATCAACACTTTTTAGCCGGCAATGGCTTTCAACAACGCTTATTACGGTCGGTCGGCGATGGTGATGGGATCCGGGCTGGAATAAAAATCGACTTTCGATGGTTGCAATGAAGGCAGAAAAAAAAGTTATTAAAAAATAAAACCTCATGCATCAACTCCAGTGCAGCCGCGTGTGGTGGTGGAGGAATGCTGTTGCTGTCGACGAGTGAAAAAAATTAATAATAATAATTCGCTTCAATTCATTTTTTTTTTCTGCACCCGCAACTTGCTTCAAGCCTGTAGATAATTTTCACTTTTCATTAAATAATGCTTTTTACCTCCGTAATTAATTAGCTTCCGTCGAGTGACTGTTATTAAATTGTTAAACAGGTATGACTATGGCGAATCGTGCTGCAAAGTTCGCTGCACTTCTTTAAACTATTCAGAGTAAAATTTAAAAAAAAAACTCAAATTCCTACACAGACTCAAGCACAAACGTCTTCTTTTTCTTTCCTGGATTCACGCTAACGACAACGTCACAGTCAAACTTACGCGGTAAAGGTCTCGAAGCGACTGCAGCGATTTTGGAAGCCCACGGCAATTGGTCACCCCCGCCGGGGGTGTGCGTATCCCTTGCTGAATGAAATGCCTTCCGCACTACCACCACCAGTCCACCAGCTTGCTTGGAAAAACATTCCGATTCTCCGCCGATGTCGGTATTTATCATCCCTGGAGCACATGCTATTGGCGCTACGAGGAAAGGGGTTTGGCTGGCTGTGAACTTCAACGTCCTTTACATAGTAATGCTGACTGTGTGACTGAGGGGTGGACGCAGTGGATGAAAAGTTGAGTTGAAGGGCAGCATCCTGCCCCCCCCCCTCCCCTCATGGAAGAGAGCGGTGCTTGGATGATGAGGTTTTTTTTTAATTGGCTCACAAATATGTTATTTGGGGTCCGAGAGCTGTTCGAGTAAATGTCCACCTTATCCGTAATTCCAATAATAACTCACCTATTTTGCGATCTAGTGTGCTATAATATTCATAAAATTTATGAGTATTGATGTTTTGTACAACTTTGTAGAAAATTTCAAACCAGTAGAAGTTTATATAGACAATTATTATAAAGTAAAACATTTAATATGAGATGTTCCACGAAAAACGGACCATATACAATGCGATGAAGAAAAAGATACAGCGTTTTCAGCAAAGTTTCTTGTTTTGATATTTTCTAAAATTTTGCTGAATCCACCGATCCTGAATATGATATAATTGCAAAAATCAATATTTGATCTGGGGGATTGATCATGGACCTGTTAATGTCAAAAGAAGGGGACTTTCATATCCAGAAACTTTCCAGATGATACCACTTATATAAAATCCGAGATTCACTAGATAATGACTTTTGGCCGTGTTTTCATATCCATGGACCACTGCCTCACGTCAAAACCCGACGTGGTCAATTCGAAATATCACAAAAAAGTTGAACATTTCAGGCAGGTTCCCAGACAAAAGTTTTATGTGGCCACAACACGGTGCGATGTCCAGGACGCTACACAGATGGCTGGATATTGAAAAAAAAATGTACGCTGAGGTTGACAAGTCCAGTGTGCGGCGGATGATGGCGGGAATTGCATAGAAAATCTGCGAGTTCATCTGAACGCCGTCGCAGTAACTTTGCAGGTATGGCATCATGGTAAGTTTCATAAATTTGTCAAATACAATACTGAAACAGGTTATTTCGGCTATTCAAAGCAACAGAAAACGTACCGAGAAATGTAAATCCAAGTTAAAGGGTGGAGCGGTCATAAATTGGTCAATCACGATTAAGTGCACACTGATTATGTTATTGTATAAATGATCAAACTTTATTTCTTTTTGAAGTATAATGACCACAAAATACAGGATAATTATTTGATTAGGCTTCCGATTTTCCAAATGTGAACTGTCAGGCTTACGTTTCACACCTTCAATCCGATTTTGTACCGCTGTTGTATCAACCTTATTTGATGCTGAACGTCAATTTGCTTTGAACTGTTTCTCATTTCCAACTGTTTTCTGAGTCTTCTTGAGGTTCCGCTTAACGATTGCCCAATATTTTTCAATTAGGTGCAGCTCCGGCGAGTTCGGAGAGTTTTTGTTCTTGGATTGTTGATGGTATACCGTTCCTGAGTTTTCCGTAGTGGCAGGAAGCGAGGTCAGACCAAAACAGCACGGAGCAACTGTGTTTCTTCAAAAAAGGCAGCAAACGTTTTTTCGAACATTTATTTTCATAAATATCTTGGTTGAAAATGCCAGTTGTCACGAAAATTTCGATTTTAAGCCCACAGGTGCGTATCGCCTGTCAAAACAATCAAATTTTTTTGGGAACTTTGACATTTTTTTCTGTTAAACTTATCTTGAACCTTTCTTTTTCCGGTAGCCGTATAAACTCTTAATATGTCATCATTACCGTAATCAAATTTCTGACGCAATCAATCTGTGTGGGAATAATTTGGTTTTCACTTATGCGCGAGCAAAATTGTGATATGGTGTTCGTCTTGCTTCAGCGTCAATAAAAAATGGCAATACAAAATAGAGGCAACATTCCGTACGCACAGACCTACACAATGAGGGGTGTTCATGTTTTCAAATGCACGATTAAAAAAATTCGCCAAATTTGAGTCCGCCAATTTTTGACCGTTCCACCCTTTATTAACAAAAAACTACAAGGGACAGCCTTATGGGATTGTATGCAATGGTGTCGAATTACTACGTGGTCTTATATAATATATCTTATTTGTTAACTGCAGCAGGAGATTGTGTTTTGTGTAGGAATAGGAATTTAAGCGGGGTTCTCTCTGTACTTGACGCACTTGACATAGATGGCCCACAGCAATTCACGAAGAGCTACTGATTCCGATCAATAGCGGTGCGGCTTCTTCTTCTTTATATGGATGTTCATGTGGGCTGCAGCTCGCTGCTTGCAGGCAGTCTTTCAATTTGTACTGGATAACACCACCACTCACCACGCGGTGATTGAATACCAGTGTGTTGAGACCGGTTGGAATTTAACTTTGAAATCTGTGTTAGGGAAAT
Source organism: Ochlerotatus camptorhynchus (assembly GCF_037179485.1). Lineage (NCBI taxonomy): Eukaryota > Metazoa > Arthropoda > Insecta > Diptera > Culicidae > Ochlerotatus > Ochlerotatus camptorhynchus. Next base: position 120,667 of record NW_027040846.1, read on the forward strand.
CGCTTTTCGCAGGCAAACGGTAATAATTGTCATAGCAACAGTAGCACATCCGTGCAATTTTAAAAAGTGACATTTTGAAAAATGATGGTCTTAATTTTAACAGATTCGTAGAAAAAAATCCTATCGATTTGCGTATTAAGAATTAAAATCCATCATCTCTGGATCAAAATCAGATCACCTTCAGTCCGCGACCGACTTTGGTTTTAGAAATCGCACCCCTAATGTTGCCTGACTGTACATGGTATATTAAGTTTAAACATATCTAGATAGAGCTGGAATTAGGCGTAACAGCTATTGTAAACAATGACTTCTCTCGATGATTTTTAGGAATTCAAGGCACGCCCACGCAAGCCAACATTACCGTCAGGTAGGAAAAGTTTCACCCTGACTGAGGGTGATGTTGATTTGCGTGGGCAAGCCTTGACTTTCAGAAGTAATTGTATACAAAAGCTGTTACGCCCTAATTCTAGCTATATTGATATGCGAACTGACATCCGATTTTTTTTCTTGATTTGTTTTCCGTCGAGCTTGTTTTCCGTGCTGAACACCAATGGGGCCTCCCTTAGCTCAGTCGGTAAAGGCGCAGCTACAAAGCAAGACCATGCTGGAGTTGGCTGGGTTCGATTCCCGGTCCGGTCTAGGAATTTTTCGGATTGGAAAATTTCTCGACTTCCCTGGCCATTAGACTGATGCAAAATTTGAAATTTCCGCTCCACAGTTCTCAAACGGTTCCAAATTGGGTCCTGATTAGCCTCCCGAAATTTGAACTCATTTAGTGAGAAACTGACTTGGCACAAACCATTTGAAGTTTATATGGAAATTACTATGAAGAAACCATAATTTCGGCTCATATCTATCTCAAAATTCACCAGTTCACTCTACTTCAGAAAATGATAGCTGAGCTTGTTAAAAAAAATTCCAGTTACAACTTTATTGAAGGCCACTTTTCGATCAAATGTAAGGAACAAAAACTATTAATGATTCAAGTCACTGATGTCTTATGATTATGCTCAATCAACTGTTCAGCAGGCAACATTGGTGTTTATGGCGCGTAGAATAGAAGAAAAAATCATGGCTACTATGTCACAATGCAGAATATAGTGTTGCCCACAATTCAGTTGCTTAATCTTGCCATAAGATTATCAATCTCTTAAACAATTAATAACTATTCAATTTGACGTTTGGCTGAAAATCGATATTCTGCAAAGCTGTAGCTGATAAAAATTCCCATAAGAATAGCAATATAATTTGTTTACAGAACAATATGTAAAAAAGGCTAGAAGACAATGAACAAAAAGTTTTGTTTTCCCATAGTAATTTCCATATAAACTTCAAATGGTTTGTGCCAATTCAGTTTCTTATCAAATGAGTTTAAACTTTCGGAGGCTAATCAGGGGCCGATTTGAAACCGTTTGAACACTGTGGAGCGAAAATTTCAAATTTGCATCAGTCTACTGGCCATAGAAGTATTATTGGACTTGTCACACAATTATACCAATGCAAAAATGGTGCAGGCATCGAAAACTCTCAATTAATAACGGTGGAAGTGCATCTAGAACATTAAGTTGAGAGCACGCAATAAGCTAATATGCAATATGCAATAAACTTGAAATGCGCATAAGAAGAAGAACCAATGCTACCGACGCCAGGAAGGCAGCTTCCACTCCTGGACCCTACCTATTGACCCATCAACTCATGAACCGGGGACCAACGGTTTTACTTACCTTCCGTAGGAAGGCGTAACCAGAGATGTTATGCCTCACGACATCCCGGTGGCGCCGACTGGGATTGAACCCAGGCCTGCTGGGGTGAGAGGTAATCACGCGTACCACTACACCACCGGCGCCACTATAGATTGATGCCCTTGACAAACGTCCCAAAATGCTCTCTTACTAGTTTATAGTGGTCCTGAAAAGGACCGTTTTGTCGTGATGGTTTAAAACACCGATGAAGCTGGTGGACCACACACGGTGATTGGAACTGAATCCGATCAGCGAGGCCAGCTTTGGTAGCTAGCTGCTTGCGGGGAGCCTTTCGTTGTGTACTGGAGAACACCACCACTCACCACGCGGTAATTGAATAAACACAGTTTGGTGAGACTGGATGGAATTCAACTTTTAAATCTGTGTTAGGGAAATCGCTTTTCACAGGCAATCGGTGATAATTTTAAATATCAAAGCAACAGTTGCACATTCGTGCAATTTTTAATAATGACATTTTTTTCTCTTAAATTTAACAGATGCGTAGAAATATATCTGATCGTTTGGTGATAAAATTATTGAAATTACACCAGGGACAGCTGAGTTATTAACGTTCAAAATCGTTCATAATGTTGTTACATGTTCTATTCTCGGTTTTCACAAAGTGTACCCCCATATAGAAATCACAGGCGTAGTCCTGCGTCAAAAGTAAATCAACGAAAAGAATCGGTCATTGTGATTAGGCCCTTATGAACACTCATGTCGAAAGTATGTATTAGTTTGCAATTAACATGTCAGGCTGACCAACACTAAATGTTGGTATCAGGATCAGAATTAGGTATTCATAAGTTATTTTTCCTGCTTGGGCTGTAGAGGTCTTCACTTTTTTCGTTGTGCTTTCATCATCAGCAGCGAGTGTTGCATTTTACCTGTGAGTTGCAACCATTACTAGTGATAGTTGTTTGCCATACCTACCTCTACCTCTCAGTGCGTTGCCGAGTGTCACATGAGTGTCACATGAGTGTCATGATATTTTGCATCACTGGTCAATGTCTCCGATTTCAAGTAGCGCTTAAGCCACTTGTTCTTGAGACACGAAGCGTATTTAGTGTTAAAAATCTCGCAGATTGCGAGACGTGCGTTACAACCAAACATTGCGTAAATGCTTATTTTTATATTCAAAGTAAACGCCTTTTGGGATTTTGCTCTTAAGTAGGACCTGGGCTACAACCCTGTCAGCTATAATGTCGGCCTAAATGTCCCTTATTTGGGCCCATAAATAAATATAGCAATCGACTAAATTTTCAATAGCAGCAAAAATATTCATTAGTACCGTCTCAATGACGCATTCATTAGACTGATGCAAAATTTAACTTTATCGCTCCACAGTGCTTAAATGGTTTCAAATGGGGTCCTGATTAGCCTCCCAAAGTTACAACTCATTTGGTTAGAAACAGACTTCGCGCAAGCCATTTGAAGTTTGCATGTAAGTTACTATGGGAAATCTCAACTTTTTGTTCATTGCCTTCCAGTCTTTTTCCATATTGAGCTGCGAAACAGTTTGATAACCATTCTTATAGAACATTTTCTCAGCTACAACTTAGCTGAAGATCGTTTCTATGTAAAACAAGACTAGACAAAGTTATTAATTATTTAAGAGATTGGTAAACTTATGACATGATCAAGCAGCTGCTCTGTGGGCAACACTGTATTTTGCAGTGTGACATAGTAGCCATGATTTTTGTGTTCTATTCAACACCCTAGAAACACCAATGTTGCCTGCTGAGCAGTTGATTGAGCATGAACATAAGACATCAGCGCATTGAACCATTGATAACATTCGATCCTTGCATTCAATCAAAAAGTGGTTTTGAGCAAAGTTGTAGCTGGGAAAAATTTCTACAGGTACATTTGAAAGTTTTTGAAGCAGACCGATATGGTGAATTATTAGATATACATGAACAAAAATCTTGGTTTTGTCTTAGTAATTCCCAAACAAACTTCAAATGGTTTGTGTCATCTCAGTTTCTCACCAAATGGGTTCAAATTTTGAGAGGTTAGTCAGGATCCGATTTGGAATCGTTTGAGTATTGTGGAGCGAAAATTTCAAATTTTGCATCACTCTAGCGTTTATCTAGATAAATGAACTTGATAAAGAAATTGATAAATAGCAGATTTTTAGCGATGGGCCCAATCTATATAAGGACCATTTCCCCTATATCTTTGAATAGAGATTTCTACCCAGCCACATAAGTTATTTGTATTCTTGACCCACCATTTTGAGGGGTTTTTAATGGAAAATTTGATAGATTTATCAAAATTTGTTTTGTGTCACTGAAGCTACAATATAGAGACAGATTTTTTGAAGTCAAACCGCGTGGGTTTTGTTGTTTTTCAGGATTTTGACCTGAAATTCCCTTCACATATTGGATATCCTATCTACTAGATGTGTTCCGAAAAGGAAAATGATTTGAACTTATGGAAGTTGGGAGGAAATGCTATACTAATATCAACATGAAGCTCTAGCGCGGTATTTTTTTTAGCTAGAGAAAGTTCTGAAGAGGATTGATTGATATTTCCGTTAGAATATGGCAATGTGAAAATTGAATAGAAGTTGAAATTTAGCGAAGGGCCGCTCACCAGTTTATATTTGATGGGTGCAGAACATTTTGCATAGCACATTTGATGGATTTTTTTTCAAATTGAATGTGTTATGTTTGCAGCGAATTTTGCTATTATGAGCACATAGAAAACTAGATGGGCGTCAAAACATTCTTTTTTTGTATTAATTTATTTATACAGGCTCAATCTAATAAACTTTACAGAGCCAAGTTATCATTTGCGTTACACATAATAGATGTCTTAAAGGAATTGAACTGATTACTCGCGGTCGTCTCGAGGTTAGTAGAGATATACAATTTTATGGATGGGGAGAGGGAGAAGGAGGTTTAAGTTATGATTTACGATACAAATATTTCACTTATTAACTTATTCCTGTTCAATTTGGTATCTACAATCAAAACATTCACCCTTATGCATTTTGGTGCAGCCTGGATGAGATGAGCGCATGTAGATCAAAATGTATGCACTCAAAAATAATTTTACTGAGCAGGTTACTCATGGAGTAAACATGAGTAACCACCATGCCAGGCCTGCATACCATCCAAATGAATCAATGATGCTCCGAAATCTTCAAAATGTGGAACGCAGAAAAATCTTCAGGCAATTGTGTTCCTTTCTTAACCTAACATTCATGAATTGGCGGAAATTGAAGAGGTATCAAAGCTGAACGAACCGATAGTCATATGAGAAGATTTCATTTCAGCACACACTGTAACCTGGCTGAAAATAGGAAGCTATGGACCAGCGGCGCCGGTGGTGTAGTTGTAAGCGTGATTACCTCTCACCCCAGCAGGTCTGGGTTCAATCCCAGTCGGCGCCGCCAGGATGTTTTGAGGCATAACATCTCTGATCACGCCTTCCTTTGCAAGGGAAGTAAAGCCGTTGGTCTCCGGTTCATGAGTTTGATGGGTCGATCAGTAGGGTCCAGGTGTCGGTAGCATTAGCGTCGGTAGCATTGGTGCATGGAAAACAAAATCGACGGAAAACAAATCAAGGAAAAAAAGGAACGATAGCTCAAATTTTTACTAAAACAAAAGTGCCTCTGTTCTTGATTTGACTAATAACTGAAAACAGCGACGAGAAACGTCCAACGTGCCAAAGAAACCAACAGCCTTCTTCTTTTTTATAATTCGTCTTCTTCTTAAACTTCTTCTTCTTCTTCTTTCTCGTATATCAAGCTTATTGCATATGGCATACTAGCTTATTGCGTTCTTTCAACTTAGTGTTATAGGTGCACTTCCACAGTTATTCATTAAAAGCTTTCGATGCCCGTACCATTTCCGCATTCGTATAATTGTGTGACAAGTACAATCACACTTCTATTGCCCAGGAAAGTCGAGAAATTTTCCAACCCGGAAAATTCCTAGGCCAGACCGGGATTCGAACCCAGCTACCTCCAGCATGGTCTTACTTTGTAGCTGCGCCTTTACCGACTGAGCTAAGCGAGGCAACAGCCTATAGACGCACATAGGAGTATTTTACCCAAAAATTTGGTTAAAAGCCGAAATCCGAAATGAACGAATCTCATGATTTGTTGTTGTTTTAGTGTAACCACATATTGTAGTCATCATATAATTACTATTCTGGACCTGATTAATGCCTTTACAAACTCACACAACTGTCATGTTAAGAAGCTTTTGAGTAATCACTTTGTCGTTTTAAAAACTTCATTCGGTCAGTAGAGCGGAGCAAAGGGCTGAAAATTGGATAAAAATATATATGATTTGACATTGGTATACATGCAAAAGGCAAACATAATATCTAGAACGTCGTATTTGAGTGTATTAAGAGTATTTTTATAATCTATGATTTAATAATGTTGCAAAATATAATACAAATTGAATTAAATAAATTATTACAAATAGAGAAGAAAGCAAATAACACTTATAGGGGGATTGCTATTTTTCATACTATTTCACTTTTAAACACATTGCTAGAATATATTGAATTAATTTGAACAAAAGGATCAAATACTCTTATATGAGACGTTTAAAAAGTAGAAGAAACCAACACTGAGTCAAAACAGGTAGCATTCGTCAATCCTAATACTTGGAAGCTATATATATGATAGCAGTGCATTTGGGGAAATAAACATTATCCGAAAATCAATGTGTTCGTAAGAGTCGAAGTGGTTTGTAGTTATATGAGGAACTCGGAGGCCTAGCGGCGACAATTTTTACTAAATGATCAGAAGATCGTAAGTTCAATCCCAGGCTTCTTTACATTGAAGCTTAAGTTGCATCGTGTTCTTAAACAACCAGGAATCTTTGTTTGTGGATTCCTTCTTTGTACACATCAAATGTTTATCGCTGGAAATAAGCAATTTTTTGCTGAGTTTTGCCGAGCTGAAATTTCAGTTATCATTTCAGCAAAATAAAATTACTGAAATTTTCAGCAATGTGAAATGTCATTCTGCTTGACAGAGATTTACTGAATTATCAGCATATTTAATAAATTAGCTAAAAATTCAGCTAATTCTTCAACCGCATAATATGACAGCATTTTGCTGATAGAATTCAGCAATATTTATCATTGTACCGAAAAAGCAGCTTTTTAGTTTTCATCATACTCATAATCATAATCATTGAATAATTTTGATTTATTTAAACAAATTCAATTTAGTTTCCATACCTTATCATAAATCATTTCAACATTTTGGTTGCTGTTGGTGGTGGTGCCCTTATTGAATGCTTTTTGATGATATGCTGCTTTAGACTACTGAACTTCCAGTAGCTCATCCTGCAACCTTTTTTGGTGCATGTGAAGTGCACAAGCTCCTTATCAAAATGATGTTTATTCTCGTGCACTTTTAGGTGTCGTCGAAGTCCATCAATATATCCCTCAACCAACTGATGGCAGTAGAAACACTTCAGGGTGTCTGCCATTGCTCTCGAGGCTGAAGAAAACACAAGATTATATTTAATTATTTTACTTAACAAACAACTCCTCCACGTCACAACGGTCAGCTTTCAGATTCAGCAGAGCTTCCTGAACTTCCGGATCCATTAATCACTTAATTTGTTGCAGAATAATTACTCAAAAACACACGAGCACTGCACTCAGCGTAGTCGAAAAAAAAAACATTGGGGGCTTTTTTTCTTATTTTGACAGAGTGAAAACGAGACGATGAGATATGCTGAATTTTCAGCAATCTTGTCAAGCTGCTGGTTTTCAGTTAAAACGAACCAAATTGCTGATTTTCAGTAAAATTGTAGATTGCTGATTGCTTTTCAGTAAACCATTTTGCTGAAATCTTTGATCAATTTTTGGTGTGAGTATTTCTTGTTTGCCAGGTTAACCGCAATTATGTATATTCACAGCTTATGAGATTTGCACACACTACGCTGTTGATAAACTACGTAGACCGTTTCTTAGAAGTTATAAATCCCCCGCGTAGACAATCGTCCTTATACATTTTTGTGGACCGTAGACACACGCCTACAATTTCTGTTTTTTCGGCAGAACATTACAAGTTCTGTATACTTTTTATGCAAATCTGTTGTAAAATCATACATTTCCTAATTGGGTGTAAGTTTTTAAACGATTAGAATCCACTCGGTTTAGTTTTCTACACTCAAACAATTGGAAGGTTTCTGTTTTGATTTTTGTTTTTAGCAAAAACCCTGAGAGTCTATTCCTTTTAATCGGGAAATCATCCCATCAGAACACCGCCATATTCCACCGAAAATCCTGTACCCACTGAGCAAACCCCAACCGGTTGCTGTATTAGTGTGTTGCAAGGACTCCCGCCGCTTCACCGCCGCCGCCTGGAAAACAGATACATTTCCAAGGTTTGTTTGTGTGCTGCTCCACTTCATCCAGCACCGGGTTCCGGCCAGAAGTTTGAACTCTGGGAGCATTGCCGGCTGTGTGCTACGAGGGAAAAACTTTCCCCCTCCGCATCGCACAACGAACCATCTTCAAAACTGCAACAGAAGCACCACACCGTTTGCTGGCAGCCTCCGTCTCACACAAAGAAGCACAGTTTTTCATCCATTCTCGCACCGACGAAAAAGCTCGACAACATTTAGGCTCGCGGGTGTTTCACTTCTGAACTCGCGCCATCAGCTCCCGAAACACCGACGGGATTCGGGAAAAGTGTACGCCAACAAGCAAGCACTGCTGATCTGCCCGTCGGTATCCATGAACCGACGGCATTAGTAGCACAGCAAATAAGTGCTCGGTACAGCTTCCTATATGCATGAAGGTACCTTGGGTAGTTTCCCGGTAAAATCGATGCGATAAGCGACTGACTAACGGGAGTAGTTTTCCACTGAGCTTCTAGGGAAATTGCTGCAGGTACATAGAGAGGTGAAGTACATTGATCGGATGGAAGTCAAAGTGTGTCTTAAAGGGAAAGGAAACTTTTCCGATAAAATTTAAAAGGACAGCCAGCTTAGGCTGGTGGGTGGTAGCGTTCGTTCGCATGGATATTACATCGATTGGTATGAAATTTCACTACGAGAACGTTAATGAAAGGATTCTTTGCTATGTGTGTACGTTGTGTGTTTTGTTAATTAATGGACTACTACCTTAGAGGTTTCGTCAAATCGTCTTCTGATTTCACCTTTATTGATTTCACCTTTAATCCAGGTTGCTTCATTCAGGCAAATGGGTAAACAATTATTTGTTTTGAAAACAATGATGTTTACCCAAACAGTTCGGCGAACCTGAGAGGTGTTTACTCGTTTCAACTACCATTGATCAAAACATTGTTGCTGTCGTTCGCTGGAAACTGGGAAAGAGTGCGTAGCAGTGTTTCTGGGTGAAAAGGTGATTTAAGGCATCCATCTTGGATATCCTGTTTCTTAATGGGTAAAGAGTTGCATGAAGCCATGAAGAATTTTGATTATGCAGAATATTCCACACAGAAAGTAGTGTGAATTTCTGTTAATTATAATGCATATAAATAGAGCGTAGTAAATCAAATAATTTTCAATTATATATTATGTAATGATATGAGTCATTTCAATTACATTAAATGAACTTAGAGTTATTTGTTTTTCATTAGGAAAATCGGCTGGAGTTGACAATGTTAATGCTAGAGTTATTCAAGCTTGCTTTCATGTAATTGACCACATCTTGCTGGACCTTATTAATGAATCGTTGCGAACTGGACATGTACCACAAATTTGGAAGGAATCCTTAGTGGTCCCTATTCAAAAAGTTGCTGTAACAATCAAAGTCAAAGAGTTTCGTCCCATCAACATGTTGCACACATTAGAGAAAAATTTTAGAACTTGTTGTTAAAGGCCAGCTTTTGGAGTATTTAAATTGTAATAGTTTGTTGATACCAGAACAATTGGGATATTGGGAAGGTCATTCTTGTGAAACCACGTAGAATTTGGTATTAACGAAGTGGAAAAATAACTTGGAGTGTGAAGATACGATTGTTGCTGTTTTTTTATTTGATCTTAAAAGCGCTTTTGAAACAATTTCTAGACCCTTATTGTTAAGATAAATCAAGCGCTTTAGAACTACGAGTACTGCATATAAATGATTTTAAAGCTATTTGTCTGACAGAACTCAACGGACTGTTTTTAATGATTCTGTTTCCAGTCTCGTCGGGAATAACGTTGGAGTGTTCCAGGGAAGTGTATTAGGGCCCCTGTTATTTATTATGTATATTAATGACTTGCGACGTGTTTTACGATTTTGCGACATTAATCTGTTTACAGATGATACTGTGTTATTCATTGCAGCCAAGGATTTAGATGATGCCGTTTTACACTTGAATGAAGATTTGCGTTATCTAAGTTGATGGTTAAACTATAAGCACAGTTGAAATTGAATACAAGTAAAACTAAATTTATGGTAATTTCGTGGAATCGAGTAAACGAGAACGTCTTTGTTGTAATTGATGATGAGACTGTTGATCGCGTTCGGGAGATTAAATATCTTGGCGTGATTATTGATGACAAACTTAAGTTCAACTTTCACATTGACATGTCATCAAGGAAATTGCCAAGAAGTATAGAATTCTATGTCAACTGAAAAACGATTTCACTATTGCCAGTAAAATACAGCTATACAAATCAATCATCTCTCCTCATCTAGACCATTCCCCTTCCATTTTATTTCTGGCCAATGAAACACAAATATCGAGATTACAGTGTTTGATATTTAGGTGTAATAGATTCACTTCCTCAACATTGATGCTAGACGCCTTACAATGGTTGTCGGTGAAGCAAAGAATTGTAAATTTGACTATGGTGTTCATTTTTACATCATGATCATCCAACTCAATTCATGATGAGAGGCTATGATATTAAATTATAATGATATTCGCATTAGCAATAATCTGACACTCGCTAATCCGAAGTCAAGTATCTCTCAAAGAAGTCAGGCTAAATACCCGTGCTGCAAAATATCAATATCAATACCTACTGAATTTCGCTAACCACCTGATGTCAGTATCTGTTCACACAGTTAGAATATCAATATCATTCGCCTCAATGTCAGTGCGCAAATGTCGTAAAATGACACCGTGAAGGGACCACTGATATTCAAAGTTCTGCCGCAAATGTTTCTTATATACGCCAGCTAATCGAGTACCGATCTCTAGCACGCAGCACTGCTAAATACTGAGTCAAGAAGTTGTTCAATATGCTAAAACCAACGATTCAGCTAGTCAATGGAGTAGGTAAGCAGCTAGATCTAAGAAATAATCTTAGTGATGTATGCACCCAACACGGAGTACAAAAAGGTAATCAACTGCCCGGTCGTGTCTTTCACAGAAATTTGTGCGTTCATGCTTGTTCTACTCAGGCGTCGTAAAATATCGTAAACGCCTCATTGGAGACAATTTATTGCTATCCTCAAAAGCCAGGCGACATATCAACTTCATGAATTTGAAAGATCAAGCCTGGTTGCTGTACAAACTGATGTGGCTAGTCCGGAACATCTAAAACAGGTTTTCTGATTTTAAAATTTTGTTTCTTTGTGATTGTTTGGATTCACTTTAGCGGATTTCAAGATTTTATGATTTTAAAATTTTTATAATTTTCTGATTTTCTGAATTCCTGGTTTTCTATTTCCCGATTTTCTGATTTTCTGCATTTGTGGTTTTCTGATTTCCTGTTTTTCAGATTTTCGAAATTTCTGATTTTTTGATTTGCTGATTTTCTAATTTTCTGATTTCGTTAATTTGTGAAGGTTTGATTTTCTGATTTTCTGACTCTAACATTTTCTGATTTTCTGATTATCTGGTCTTCTAACTTTTCTGATCTCCTGATGTTCCATAAAACAAAAAAGAAATCAGAAAATGAGAAAACCAGTAAATCAGAAAACAAGAGACTTAGAAAATCAGAAATCTATAACTCTGATTTTTAGATTTTGTCGTTTTGTGATTTTTTGGATTCAGATTTTCTAATTTTTAGATTTTGTGGTTATTCAATTTTTTTTTATTTTCTGATTTTTAAACTCTCTCAATTTCTTATTTTTTGATTTTCTATTTTTTTCTGATTCTCTGAAATCCAGAAAATTAAAGAGTCAGAAAATCAGATAATAATAACTCTGAATTTATGTTTCTATAATATTATTGTTTTGTTATTTTTTGGATTGAGATGGTCTGACTTTCAAATTTTCTAATTATTCTGATTTTCTATGTTTTTTTAAATCCTGGTTTTCAATTGTCTTATTTTAGGATTTTGGTTTCTGGTTCTCTAACTTTCTGAATTGCTAATTTTCTAATTTTCTGATTTTCCGATTTTATGATTTTCTCATTTTCTGATTTTCTGCTTATCTGGATTTCTATTTTTTTCTGATTTTCTGACTGTCTCATATCAAAATAAGAAAATTAGAAAAGCATGAAATCAGAAAATTAGAGAGTCAGAAAATCAGAAAACAATAACTTTAATTTTATGATTTTGTTGTTTTGATGATTTTTTTTTTTTTATTAGGATGTTCTGACTTTTAGATTTTCTAATTTTGCTAATTTTCAGATTTCCTGAGGGGATGAAGAGAGGGGACAAAAAGTCTTAAAAACAATAGGTCGAATGATGGGAAGGGGAGCTAAAGGTATTATGTCCCGTCTACAATAGTGCTTTATTTACTTCTCTAGAGCTAAGTAACATTGACGGGTTTCGTTCTGGGCTCCACTGATTCTCGTTCGCTCAATAGTTGCATTAGCGTCTCTACGCTTCTCAAACTTCTACCAGGTTTCATTAATGATCCAATCTTTTCTCTGAGTCCGAAGCTCACACAGGTTGTTATCATTCATCTCGATAAAGGCATTCTTGATGGCCGTCCTTTATTCTACTGCGCTTTCATCTTCTGAGACATCCACTGCTCTGGTTCCAAGTAATTTAACGAACAACCTTTTCACTGAAGCACAGAAAAAAATCTGCATATTACTGATGATGTAAACATCCATGCCAGTAAACTTGTATTTCTTATCATACAAACTACCAACTTGCAAGGAATATTGCTGATATATGATCTATTATTTAATATTGCATGATATATGACACTCCATTCATATGCATCATATTGAATAGAAATTTACACTACTTTTTCGAATTGCGTGAGTCTTCCTGTCGTCACGAAATTAACTCCTTTCACCGCTTATAAAAGGTTCGAAGGCAAAAGGTTGAAAAACAAAAGGACGAATGGAAAAAAAGGTCGAATGAGCAAAACTTTGTTATGGTTTTCATTTACTAAATAGTTCAGATAGGCTAGAAATGACAGGTTCACAATGTACCATATGGTGCCATTCATTGATCAAAATCAGATTCACATAGTCAGGCCCTGCCCAAGAGTATGGGGATTGCCGCTCTGCCTGAGCTGTTCGGTAGTAGTTTGACCTTCCTTTCAAAACTAACCTTGTTCTGCATTATTCACATGTTGCAATTATTGAGTGAGTGAGTGAGTGAGTTTATGAAAAATCGCTGATTGTGACTCTCATGAAGTGAAATAAACAGGTTTAATATGTCAAACACATTCTTTGCAACCTCTTCTTGTATCCTACCAATTCAAAATTTGATCATGGCATCTAATTATTTCATAATTTAGAAAAAACATTGTTTTAGCTAAAATGAGTCTTTGCAACCTTGGTAAAAACACTTTATACAAAGACTTGCGGATGTAAAAACAGTAGAACTAGCAACCAGCGAAAATAACAACAAAAGCTACTTAAAAACTGGCCTCACTGCAAATCATGCAAACTTCACATCAACGCTTGATAATGTTTATTTTGATATCGTAGAAAAAAATGTTCGCTTCAACGTCATCAGGCAACCGTTTTTTTTTTTATCGAAAAAATCATCCAACGCGTTGTAAATCAGTGGAAATGAACTGTTTTTATAAATATTGTGGAAATAACTCCCGAAGTGGAATGCGTTTCGTGGCGTTTTTTCGTTTTCCTCGCAGCGAATCAGAGCGCAAAAAGTGGCTATCATTTTGTGAGCTTCCGGAGGATTTAAAAATTTTGGGAAGCCATCGTTTGTGCAGTGTTAGTATTTAGACGAAATAGTGAAAAGAGTTATTATCTCATTAAATTATACAATTTTAGTTGCATTTTGCCGAATGTGAGCTGTACATGGATTCCAGCGGTAAGGTGCGAAAAATCAAAAGTGCTGTTCCTGTTTACAAGACAGCAGCCCAACTGAGTCAGCGAAAACGTAAAAAGAACGATTTCAGCGATGGCGGTGATGAATCCGTGACGATGTTGCTGTCCACAGAGAAAAAAAACCCAAAAAAATCGGACGAATACGAGGGTGAAAATGATGCTGGCAATTTTTATGGTATGAATCATTTGATTGTTGATTGCTACAAGAAATGTTTTCTTACACATTATTCTCAAACAGGAATCATTGAAGATGTATCAATTATCATTGAAGATGTATCGGATGAAGCGGACAAGATGCGATCGAGCAAGGAGCGTCTAGAAAATCTGGATATAGAACTCCTTTATGAACCTTCAGAAGAGCTGACCGTGGATTCTAGCGTACATTAGACCAGCCTTGTGTCAATGGCTGATAATCATCAACGGATGCTCTTGGATAAGGCATGTCAAGATTATGTGGATGTCGAATACCTGGAAGAATCCAGCGTTATCTCGATGCCTGAACATGAAGGAACATCTCGCTGCTCCAACTGTGAAAAGTGTCGAAGGTAGGTTTGTCTTAGATGTGCGTATTTTTTTTACTTATTTATGTTTCATTTCAGTAAAATGCGCCGATGTTTGTCTCAGAACGAGAAACTAAAAAGAAAAATACATGAGCTGAAAAATTCACGAGATGGTTCCATTGATGTAGACACCGTTCAGAAGATCGTCGGGCAAGATCAGTTCGCTTTAATGACCGCTAAAGTACAGAGGATTGGTAAATGGTCAAATGAAAGTATACTCGAAGGCCTTCGTACGAGATTCTCATGCGGAAGAACTGCATACGAAGAAGAAAGGAAGAAACGCCGTTTGCCGAGTAGCCGTACATTGAGTGAGAGATTACAAGGGCTAAAATTTGGAGCAGGATGCCTTCATGAAGTATTCGAGTTTATGGAGTACAAGGCTAAAGACATGAATAATCTGGATATGGATTGCGCAATTGTATTCGATGAAATGGCAATCCAAAAAGGAGTGAACTATTGTTCAAATTTGAAGCAGTTTGTGGGAAATATTACTCTTCCTAATCACTGCGGAATAGCTACTCATGTCATGGTATTCATGCTGGTAGGCATTAGAGCTCGCTGGAAACAGGTGATCGCATACCATTTCACTGGTGACACAGTCGACCATGGCTGCCTAAAGTCAATCGTAGTTGATCTAATTCAAAAAGCTGAAAATATCGGCCTTCGTGTGCATGCCCTCATTAGTGACTGTGGCAGTAAGTAAAATTATGTCATTGTGGATTAAATATTATAGCGCTAATTATCTGCTGATTTCAGGCAACAATAAAAGATTGTGGAACGACCTTGGTGTTCAGCATACTCAAGCAACAGTTCTTAAGAACGGTCCTATAAAGCATCCGGCGTGTTCCCAGCGGAAGTTTGAAGTAATTCCTGACCCCGTTCACGTTTGCAAGAGCATGGTTCAAGGTTGGATTTCTAATGAAACCATTGAGCTACCTAATTGGGCAGTGGAAGCACAGGAGCTCGTGACACCTACAGCAGACATTAAACATCTTCGAGACCTTGTTTTGTATGAACAAGGGTGTGATTTGAAAATGGCATCTGGCCTGAAGTTGGAAGATGTCAATTTCACGAAAAGAGCATCGAGCTTCGATAAGATGAAGGTTCTGAATTCGACAAGATACGTTAACCACACGGTGGCAGCTGCTTTGAAAGCATATAGCGTACAGAGTGGTAGGAAGGTTATCCTAACCACAGCGTATCTAATCGAGACTGCAAGCACCTGGTTTACGTATATGACATCCAGGAACGTTATTACAGCATTGAATCTAGGTAATGTGGAGGCGTATAATCGGGCGATTAATTCATTGCACACATTCAAAACGCTGATTTACGATTGCAAAGTAGGAGTTAAAAGACTGTGGAAGCCATGGAAGTCCGCGGTTGTCTTGGCAACGGATACCATTCTTCGTCTTCGTCTTCAAAATCTTCAAGATTTTGTTCTAAGAGAGGTGGGTTTCGATTACTTTCTTCCCGGACGACTGCCACAAGAATGTTTGGAGAACATTTTCTCACAGTTACGGCGTCGGCAATTACGACCTACTGCTCTTTAAATTAAGGATAATTTGAAGCTCCTTACTGTATCCCAATACATGACGAATGTGAAAAATTCATCTTACGACTGGGACTCATGTGAATGGCTGACTCGCTTTCCAGAGCGTTTGGAGGACTTAGCAAAGAAACGAAAATTGGAATCGGAAGTAGAACCATTATTACAAAATGTAAAGCTCGATAGCGTCACAAAAGATCAGCAGCCAGAGTCTATCTACGATGTCGATGGATTGATAGATGAGTGTGAAAATCTGGTAACTCGTGTATCTGAAGAAAACGTGGTGTACTATTTGGCTGGGATGGTTATGCGTCAGCTGTCTGAGAGAGCGAGTGTATGCAATGCATGCATCGAGAGTTGTATGAACAAAAATACGGTTTCCGATCAGTTTGCTGTATTTACCCAGTTCAAGGATTATACAGGCAACGCATTAAATTACGTCAACGTTGAAACGTATAACTTGTTTTTGGAGCTGGAAGATATATTTAAACGTAATATTTCAGTATTCCGATTGCTGAATGAGAATCTAGAGTTGAAATATTATAACCTGATGATGAAAGTAGTATCAGCACCACACTTGTCAGAATGTCACAAGATGAAAGAAAAAATCATCAGACGATATATTCAATTCCACTTACGAGTAAGCCGGCAAATTTTTCCTCGAGACAAACGACATGACAGCAAATCTATGGCCATATGAATGACAACATTTAAAATATACACAATTGATTGAAGTTTCACTAGATTTTAACGCTTAATGAAAGAAAGATTGAATTAAAATCGGCATGGAACAACAAAAACATGTTTGCAGCATTTTTCTTTATTTTCCATTTTAAGTTACCTATTCGAAAATGTTAAATCTGGATAACAATGCTTCCCCCTTACCGAACCATCGAATCTTACATGTTCGTGTGGCTGCACTTTTTGACAGCTCGTTTGGCTGCATAAAACAAATCTTCGCAAGTCTTTGTATAAAGTGTTTTTAGATATAAGTAGCTTGATACAATTAAATAGAAATGCCAACATCTTATCGAGTAGTTCAGCTGTTCTGATTTCGGTAAAGTTTGTTGAGATCGGGTATAGCTTCTGAGTATGTTGTTTGTGGATTTCCATTTTGAAATAACTCAGATTAGCACAGAGTAATAGTTTTATTGCTAGGAAACTTTTTTTTTTGATCGCCTTTTCTTCATACAATTCTTATTATTCATACTATATTAATCATGATCAGTCTTGGGAAATGTTGTATGTTGCAGCCCAGTTCTAGATTAGTTTGTTATTATATCTTTTGAATTGCGCGCGCGAGAGGTTACCAAATACGGGTTCTCTTTTTCATCCATAATAGTTTGGAGGAGGAGTAAAGTGAAACGTTCCGATCTGAGAGCGAAATAGAGGCAAATTAAATAGGGAACACAACACCATCACCCAAACGACTAACCAACGCATGCGGCTCACACTTAACTTGTTCTATTTATTTCTTCGTCTCATGTTCCTATATTAACTGTCTGAGAACAAATGGGAACACAGCCAGATGTTCAATAGGAGGCGTGAACAAGAAAAGAAGAATTAAATAAGACATCCATCGGCAAGAGAAAGCAGTCAGAAAGGATCATGTTGGTTGGAGACAGCCAATTTATATTGGACGGAACTGGTTTATGATATGACCACTAGACTGATGCAAAATTTGACTTTTTCGCTCCACAGTGGTTTCAAATCGGGTCCTGATTAGCCTCCCAACGTTACAACTAATTTGGTTAAAAACAGACTTCGCACAAGCCATTTGAAGTTTACATGTAAATTACTATGGGAAATCTCAACTTTTTGTTCATTGCCTTCTAGCCTTTTTCCATATTGAGCTGCGAAACAGTTCGATAGCCATTCTTATAGAAAATTTTCTCAGCCTTGCTTTGCTGAAGATCGTTTCTATGTAAAACAAGACTAGACAAAGTTATTAATTATTTAAGAGATTGGTAAACTTATGACATGATCAAGCAGCAGCTCTGTAGGCAACACTGTATTTTGCAGTGTGACATAGTAGCCATGATTTTTGTGCTCTATTCTAAGCACCAGAAACACCAATGTTGCCTGCTGAGCAGTTGAATGAGCATGATCATAAGTCATCAGGGCATTGAACCATTGATAACTTTCGATCCTTGCATTTAATCAAAAAGTGGTCTTGAGCATGAGCTGACGAGTGCAACGGGAAGGACAGTAGGTGTATAGACTAGGGTATTACATGGCGGTTGGCACAGCCTATAAACTGAAAAATTACAATTACACTTTGGAAAAAAAAATATAACGCATACTGTATAAATTAAAGGTAATACACTACGCTATCAAATGGATTCAATATTTTCAATTGGGAAATTGTGCAGAAGGTAATTTCAATCATTATTTTCTACTACCAAAGTTACCCGCATTATCTAAGATTCTCCGTTTTACGGTACCACAGCTGTCAGAATGCTGCACGCAAAAAAAATCTCAAAGTAAAATCGAACACAAACTTTAAACAATGTGAAACGTGAAGTGTGAAATGTACATTGTTAAATTCAGGATTTAAATTTAAAATTTTTAATGTTAAAATAAAAAATAATAATTTTAAAGTTTTAATTTTAAAATATTTAAGGTTAAATGATCAATGTAGAATGTTAAATGCATTTTAAAATTTTATTTCATTATGTAAAATTTTTAAAAGTAAAATGATTGTATATTATTTAAAAAATGTAAACTACGAATTGTTTATTGGTATGGATAATGATAAATTTTTATTACAGGAATGAATGTTTAACAAATGTTAAATAGAAGTTTTTTTTATAAAAATATTAATTACTAAAAAATATAATTTTAATATCACAGTACATACGTACATGTTAACACTTAACAGTAAAATTTTAATTTGGATCATTTTAAATTCAAACGTAGAATAAAATATTAGTTTTTTTTCAGTGCATTTCAGTGCGGTTGAACTTGGCGGTTCGAACAACCAGAGTCCCATTCAAATTTATCTTTCCAACTGCAATATTGCCATTTCTATTTTTTTATCCTCTAAAAGTGATTCGACCTTATCGTCCATTTCGACTTATTAATAATTCGACCATTTGTTTCCTTTTAATTTCCATCGACGATTTGTCCGTTATACCGTCTGTCAATTCAACATTTTGTACATTCGACCTTTTGTCATTCGACCTTTTTTCCATTCGACCTTTTGTCTATTTCAACCATTCTCACATAATTTTTTTTTTTTTGGCTGTTTGCCCATTTTTTTACCTTTTTGTCCATTTTAACCTTTTGTTCATTCCACTTCTTGTATATTCCACCTCTTATTCATTCCACCATTGTCTCCTTACCCAAGTAACATTGCAGGTTTTATCGAGGTTTTATAGCATTCTACAAGTCCAAATCATGATCTACAGAACCCTCATAAAACCACAATTGTTACTTGGGTAACCCTCTTCCGAACTTTTGTCCATTTGACATTTTGTCTCTTAGATCATTTGTTCATTAAAGGGCGAACACGAAATTATTGCGACACCGAAAATGTCATGCCAATTTTCTTATAATGTTTAGAATCAAACCAAAATTTTAGGGTAGTTTTATACATATATTTACTTCAAAAATCAAAAGAAAAGTTAATCGATGGAGCCTTGAGTGTAAAATTGAACGCATTTTCGCTTGATGCCCTCCATCAAAGTCTTTACAGTGTCATCCGGTACCAGTTTCTCAGTTTTTTTTTCCATTTTCTTAACATGTCCTTCTCGTCTTTGACTGTCTTCTTTCTCTTCCGAAGTTCCCGCTTGATTATTGCCCAGTACTGCTCCACCGGGCGCAGCTCCGGACAGTTTCGCGGATTCATGTCCTTTGGAACAAAATGGACAGAATTGGCCTCATACCACTCCAGACCACTTTTAGAATAGTGGCATGATGCCAAATCTGGCCAAAATAGCGGAGCTTCGTCGTGCTGCTGCAAGAACGGCAAAAGGCGCTTCTCGAGGCACTCAGATTTGTAGATCTCGCCATTTACTGTGCCCTTTGTCACGAAAGGCTCACTCCTCAGTCCGCAAGAGCAGATGGCCGCCAAATGAGATATTTGGAGGCGAACTTCGACATTTTCTTCATTTTCTTTGTCGTCCACATCGAACTTGATCTTGCCGGTGAAAAACTCCAACCCCGGAATTTGCTTAAAATCGGCTTTTATATTCGTTTCGTCGTCCATCACACAGCAGCCATATTTTGTCAGCATCTTCTCGTAGAGCTTCCGTGCCCGAGTTTTAGCCGTCGATTGTTGCCGCTCATCGCGGTTTGGAAAGTTCTGTACCTTGTATGTATGTAGTCCAGCTCTCTTCTTTGCATTCTGGACGTAGCTCTGCGACATGCCGATCTTTTCAGCCAAATCACGGCTTGAGACGTTGGGATTTGCTTTAATCATCCGCTTCACCTTTCCCTCCGTCTTTTTGTTCTCCGGTCCCGGTTTTCTTCCAGCTCCTTTGCCGTGGTCCAACGTCAACCGCATTTGGAACCGCTTCAACACTCTGGAGACGGTTGAATGGTGAATGTTCAACATTTTTCCCAACTGCCGGTGCGACAGGTCAGGAAATTCCAGGTGTTTGGAAAGAATTTATTCTCTCAACTCGCGTTGGTTCACCTCCATTTTCGTTGAATCGAAAAACACGACTTCGAGTTTGACAGCATGTATACAATACACATCAATGAGAAAGTGTGCAAAATTTCGTTGATTTTTACCCAATGGTAAAAAAGTTATGCCCTGTTGAATGTGTCGCAATAATTTCGTGTTCGCCCTTTAGACATTATATGTTTCCACCCTTTGATCTTCGACCTTTTGTCTTTCGAAATATTGTCTTTCGTTCTTCTGTCCTTCAATCCAATGCGTAGATGGACATCGCCGATTAGAAGGTATTGACAAGCTAAATATTGTGAACTCAATCGAAACTAATGGAAAATGACACAGAAAATTCAAAAGAAGCAATAGAACACATATTTTTGAGAAACAAAAAATCTTAGCAGTGCCAATGGTGTAGTGGTATGCGTGATTGCCTCTCACCCCAAAAAACCTGGGTTCAATCCCAGTCGGCGCCGCCGGGATATTCTGAAGCATAACATCTCTGATCACGCCTTTCTTCGCATGGAAAGCAAAGCCATTAGTTCCCGATTCATGAGTTGATGGGTCGATAGGTAGGGTTCAGGTGTGGGAGCTGCCTTCCTGGCGTTGGTAGCATTGGTATTCAGTTCGGAAAACAAAAAAAATTAAATAATCTTGAATGCTCCAAAAATAATAATGGAAGAATTTCATTTTTCAAAAGAATCTTTTTTAAGAATCTTCTAAAAAAGCTTTTAAGAAGTTTCTTTTGGAATCAACATTTAGAATCTTCTTTAGAGCTACTTTAATAATCTTATTCTAGACGCTTTCCGGGCTGCATTTTTTTGTACTGGACCACAGCTCAGTATATCTCATCCTCTGTTCATGTGGTATCCACTAACATCCTGCAATGATGAATCCCTCACAATTGTAAGCAAATTTTAAATCCCCCGGTTGGATATGTGGAATTAATTTCAAATTCATTTCGAAAAAAAAAACAGGAGAAATCATTTTTGGATCACAAAAAATATAAAAATCATTAGAGTTTAACTCAATACTCCCATTGGTTAAGGTTAGTTTTCTTTATTGAAGTGACTTTCAGCCCACCTATATAGATTCCTAGCATTCATATTAGGGAGCAGCCATTCAGTACATCACGCTCTAATGGAAGAGGTGGAATTTACAATTGTGTGACAAGCAATGCATTAGGTATAGGAAAAGCGTGCCGAAAGGTGGAAGAGGTGCATTCTGCCTAATCATAATTTGGGATAGAATTTCCCAATTCAAGACGATGGCAATTCAAAATACTCGTTAAGGTGCTACATCTCGCTTCCAATCCCAACATATAAAAGGCCATCAAGCCTGTATGTGCTGTCAACTGAACAAGCAAGTTTGTGCTTGTGACAGATGAGACCAAGTAATTAGAATAGCTGTCAATTCAAACATCGCCGTCCACTTCTGCTTGTGTTATTTCATTATTTCCCTTGCTTCTGTTGTCTTCCTACCAACTAGCCATCCAACCATATGCGATCCGGGGCTACAGGTAGGTAGGTACCCACATCCATAGAGAAGGCATAACTTCACCAATGTCGTCCATTATTGTTGTCCTTTCAGTCCCATTCGGTAGCAACTTTGTCATTCCTTTGAGTGGACAGCGAGCGAGCGCTGGCAAGCATTACAAACAAAAGCAAACGGGCACACACAGCTGCAGTAGCAGCTTCCTTCATCCAGAGCAGAGAAGGACATATCCTTGCTCGTCCTTGCTCATACACAAGCACAATCACAACCAACACAAACAACGTCTCTCTGTGTGTGTGTAGATGCGAAGAGTAATACACACACGCGGCCCAGAAAGTGGAGATATATGTTGGAAAATAGCCCGGAGGCGGGCACTTTGTGTTTTATGCTGGGCCTCATGTTTGAGGGTAATGCTGTGCGGCAATATTCGCTTTGACATACAAAGTTTCACTCGCTTCCCAACCATATAGGACGACGACGACGATGTTTCAGCCAGAACTCGCACACACTGGCAACATACATATCCAAAGGGGATGTTACAGCAAAATCACCATCAGCGCTCGTTCGGTATTGTCTCTCCCATATAACCCATAACAACGACATCCTCCTCAACCCTATGCTGCACTGCTATTCGCCTCCGGTCTCATTTATTCTGCCCATGCCTGCAAGAGTCTACCGATATGATGCTGGTGCTGCTAAGGGGTTTGTTTATTTATCAGATTCTGGATGCTTCTCTCTATGTACTACATTCTTGGCCCTGGAATGTGGAGTGCTACTACGAGCAAGGCAAGGGGGATTTTCTAGGTCCTTTTCCTTATGTGTGTGGCTATCTGCAAGGTATGTATACTGTGTTAAGCAAACAGTCAGCATTATAGAGCTAGGATGCATGGGTTATTAGTACACGGCATAGGTTGCAAGCTGAAAGCTACGAGCTTGCATGATTCTATATTAAGAACATTTAATGGGTCTATGTTTTGTGACTTCTATTGAAGAACATCGCATACAATGGAGATTAAAATAGCTGAAACAGGATAGAATTTAAAAAAAAATCATTAATTATGACTGTTTTCCACTGTCAACATTAATTTGATCTATTGCAGTACATCCCGTGTCGTAAGTTCAGTGAATGTCGTATTACTCCATCACTATACAATAAAAGTTTCGTCGAAGTGTTTCATATGAGTTGACCAGTAGACTGATGCAAAATTTGAAATTTTTGCTTCACAGTGCTCAAACGGTTTCAAATCAGGTCCCCAAAAGAAAAACTCATTTGGTAAGAAACTGACTTGGCACAAACTATTGGAAGTTTATAAGGAATTAACTATGGGAACACCAAACTTTTTGTTCATTGTATTCTACCCATTTATCATATTGGTTTTTCGAAAATTTATATAACTTTTCTTACGGGAAATTTTCTAAGCTACAACTTTGCGGAATATCGTTTGTCAGCCAAATGAAATTGATATTAATTGTTTAAGATATTGATAATCCTATGGCATGATCAAGCAGCTGTTCTGTGGGCAACACTGTATTCTGCAGTGTGACATAGTAGCCATGATATTTGTGCTCTATTCTTCGCACCAGAAACACCAATGTTGCCTGCTGAACAGTTGAATGAGCATAATCATAAGGCATCAGTGACTTGAATCATTATTAACTTTTGTTCCTTACATTTGATTGAAAAGTGGTTTTCTGGTGGAAAAATGGTGGTAGCTGAAAAAAATTGCTACAATCACTGCTATCATTTTTAATAGCATAGTGATGTGGTGAATTGTTAGATCGATATCTAATCTAATCTAATCTAATACAAACGCAGCCAGTACGAGAAAGAATCCTGGAAAATGATTAGGTTAGATGAGGTCTAATCCTTTTTCTTGTCTAATTGATGTTTACAGCATATCTGAGATATGATATAAACATCAATATGGCCAGGCCTACTGCGTTGTATTTGCCGCAAAGATGATTCTTGGAAATGAATGGGAACATACCGTACCAAACGCTCCGAGTTACTATGTGTAGTTGTGTGTAATGTGTAAATATTTATACAATATTGAAGAATCATAAAATAATGCTATTATTATTATTATTATTATTTGATATAATTCATCTGACACTTTTTTTGTCTTAATGAATAACATAATGTAGGGTTCATACAAATATACATAAATAAAATTACACAAATTTAGTCAAGTATTACGAAAATGGTCAGTAAACCGTCGTTGCGGCGTGGACACCGGTACGTTGAAGTCGAATAAATGAAAAACTTCATCAAAGGTAGCTGACATAAATCTAACCGGATCATGCTGTCCATATAGGGTATTGCGGGGTTCAAACTGTAGGAAATTTCGTCGTCGTAGTAAACGTTCGGGGGCGTAGATATTCATTCTTGCCAGTAAGGATGGTGAATCAATGTCATTCCTGAGGATTTTAACGACGAACATCGCTTGAGCAACTTGACGTCTATTTTTCAGCGTTTCTATTCCGAGTAGTTGACAACGATCCTGGTATGGTGTCAGATGCTGAGGATGACGCCATGGAAGGTTCCTGAAAGCATAACGTACAAACTTCCTCTGTACAGATTCGATTCGTGTAATCCAACTATCGTGATAAGGACACCAAACGATTGCTCCAAATTCCAGAATTGACCGTACTAGAGCACAGTACAATGACCTCAAACAGAAAACATCACGAAATCCACTAGCAATTTTCATAATGAATCCAAGCTGCCTGTTTGCTCTAGAGATGATGTCATCATAGTGGAACCGGAAAGTGAGTTCTTGATCGAGACTAACTCCCAAGTTTCGAATACGTTGTACCCGCGCTAGAGGTTGCCCGGATAACGAAAATGGATATACGATTGGCTTGAAATTTCTGCTGAACGTGATTACCTGACATTTCTCGATGCTGAGAGTCATACAGTTCCTTGTGCACCAGTTTTCGTAGGAATTCAAGATATTCTGCAGTTCGAAACAGTCTTCAAAGCTGTTTACAATGACGTAAACTTTAGCATCATCAGCATAGAAAAGTGGCAGAATCAGTGACACATCGTTGATAAACAAGGAGAACAACAGTGGTCCCAGGTTGCTCCCTTGTGGTACGCCAGATTGATTAACGAACATCTCCGATTGACTTGAACCGATTTTTACACACAAGGATCTGTTGGTTAGGTACGACCTGAACGAATCCACTGAAGCAGACGTTACACCAATCTTCTCCAGCTTCTTCAGAAGGATGTTATGATCAACCCGATCGAAAGCAGCCTTCAGGTCCATGTAGACAGCGTCCACCTGCTTCCCAGAATCGACTGCTTAAATGCACAGAGAGGTAAATTCAGCAAGGTTTGTAGCAACCGACCTTTTTGGATAGAATCCATGCTGATCAACCGAAATGTAATGTTTAGAGCGGGCAAAAAGAACGTCGTTCACGATGATTTCAAATACCTTTGAACATGCACACAAGGAGGTTATGCCACGGTAATTGCTGACATCTCGTTTATCCCCCTTTTTGAAAACTGGAAACAAGAATGATGATTTCCAATTCGAGGGAAACACTCCTTGTTGAAACGAAAGGTTGAAGAGTTTCATCAAAGGTTGACATAGCGCAGAAGTACATCTTTTCAGCATCGCTGAAGGAATTCCGTCAGGTCCAACAGATAGCGAGAATTTCAGTTTACTTATTGCCCTCGCAACCTCATTTTCATCGATGTAGAAATTGTAGAAGTCCAAGACGTCCTGTGGAGTATCTCGAACTGCCTCTTCAACTTGAGCAGGTTGCGCAGCGAAATTATTGAAGTACACTTTGAATTGGGATGCAAAAAGTTCACATTTTTCAGCAGTTGAGTCAGCAGAGAGATTTCCTAGATACATTGACGAAGGAAGACCCTCTTCGTTACGTTTAGATTTGACAAACGACCAAAATTGCTTCGGGTTGGTACGTAGGTTAAGCTGCATCCGAATTATGTACCGAGCGTACAAGAAACGGTTATGGTTCCTGTATGCTCGGCTTGCACGATTGAACTGTAGTTTTAAGTGCAACGAACGACTGCTGCAATATTTTCGAAGGGCCGAAGAACGGTGGCGTTTAAGCATTCGCAAGCGATTGGTTGACCAGGGTGGTTTCTGTGCAGCTCCAGCAAGAGGTACATGTTCAGCGATAATACTGCTTACAGCGTTCGTGAAAAAATGCACAGCATCATCCAAGTTCTGGAATGAATTAAGGTAACTCCAATCGATAGCAAGTAGAGCTTGATTCATCGCAGCAAAATCAGCCTTTCGGAAATTGAAACTGGTGTTATCATGCACCGCTTCGTATGAAACTGGGACCGTATGGGATAATGCAACCTCTATGGCTGGATGATGAATATCAATAGAAGTCAGTGGTTCGATGGCTTCTGAAACCGTACAATTAGGCAAAGCGATGTCATTTGCAAGTATTAGATCGAGGATGCGGCCTTTTGAATTTGCAATCTGGTTGAGCTGCGATAACCCATGCAAGTTGAATCCGTCCACCAATGCGCAGCTGGCGGTTGAAAGACGGAAGCGATCCATGTCCACAGAAGAGTAACCGTTTTCATTTGATATCCAAAATACGTCTGAATGATTGTAATCGCCAAACTGAAGAGCCATGTCGTTAGCTCCTAGACCAGCGGCGACCGCACCAATTGAGTCTATGTGCAGTTGAGTATCGTTGAGATCGTTTTTCCGATCGGGTGGAATATAAATAACTCCGACGCTGATGATGCAACCATTCATATCAATTCTCACCCAAATTTGCTCTAGTGATTTGCAAATGGTTGATTTTTTTAGTTTAAATGATCTTTATTTCAGTTTAACTTGGACGATTACCATATAAATTTTTACTAAGTGATTTAATTGCTTTCTTCATCTTTAGGTATGGGCAAAATTCAAAATTTGTTTTACAGAATTAGTCCTAGACTTAGTACACGGTCGACCACCTTGGTGGGATTGGTTTGTTTTGTTTTTAGAATTTGAAGAGAAACTACTTAATACTACTATTTACAGCTTAAAACTAGCCTACTCTACTATATACACTTAACCTACTATGTACAAATTGCTTATTAAAGCATGTTCAGAAAGATTGCATTTTTGAATAAATTTAGTTGTCATATCATCAATTTTGGAATCTACTTTGGGAATTTCTGCCTCTTGATGGAGGTCTGCTATTCTTGTGTCGAATGGACGATCTAGGATCATCCTCAACACTCTATTCTGTGCAACCTGGATTTTGTTCCTGTGGGTCTGAGCGCACGATTCCCACACCGGGGCGGCATAGAAGATCGCGGGGGCTATGATCTGTTTGTAAACAGCCAGTTTGTTTTGCCTTGAGAGGCGGGATCTGCGGCAAATGAGCGGATACAAACACCTAACCAAGGCGGAGCACTTAACTAGGGTTTTCTCTATGTGCGAGCGCAACAGGAGCTTCTCATCGAACAACATCCCGAGATAAGTAACATCAGTGGACCACTCGACCCTTGTACCATCCATCATTACGGTACAGGAGGGAGACGGTTTAAGTTTTAATGATTGTCTGTGAAGGAACATGATCGCTTGGGTTTTCGAGGCGTTGATTTTGATTTTCCACGTGGTGGCATAATCAGTAAAGGTGTCAAGGCATCGTTGGAGCTTGTTCGTAATTTCACGAGGCATCCTACCCTTGACGGCTATCGCGGTGTCATCTGCAAACAGAAAGAACACGCAACCGTCTCCTAGAGGAGGGATGTCCGACGTGTAGATGCTGTAAAGCAGTGGTCCCAGCAGACTCCCTTGCGGAACACCTGCTGGGATCGGAAATTGTCCCGAAAGGGAACTATTCAACGACACCCTGAACGACCTTTGCTGGAGATAGTTACGGGTGATTTTCACAAGGTATGGTGGAAAGTTGGAGTTACAAAGCTTGTATATAAGTCCGTCGTGCCAGACATTGTCAAACGCCTTTTCGACGTCTAACAAGGCCATGGCTGTGGACTTGGATACAGCTTTGTTAATCCGGATGTTATTCATCACCCTCACTAGCTGATGATTGGTGGAATGCCCCTTACGGAACCCGAACTGTTCCGGAAGAAGAATGTCATGTTCCTCCACAAACTTGTTTAGTCGGCTGAGGATCAATTTTTCGAACAGCTTGCTCAGCGCTGAGAGCAGGCTAATCGGTCTGTAGCTTGACGGTAGTGAAGGGTCTTTCCCAGGTTTGCGGATCGGGATGATTTTTGCCACCTTCCAGATGCTTGGAAAGTAGTGCAGCTCCAAGCATCTGTTGAGGATGGCAGCCAGCAGCGAGTGCACCCTCGCGCTGAGATTTTTCAACTCTAGGTTGAATATTCCGTCAAACCCGGGAGCCTTCATGTTCGTACTGTGTTTCAGCGCTGAGCAAATTTGTTCCTCTGTAATCCGTTCTTCTGGAGGGACGGCACAAGGGGAGGCATCTAACGTCTGGACGCACTGCACAACCTGGTTCTCGAGTGGACTTGGGATTGTAGAGCCAAGCAAATGCGACTGGGCAATGTGCTCCCCAATTGCATTGGCTTTCTCTTCGTTGGTGATAAGCCGTTCGTCATTGACTCTAAGTGGTGGAATGGGCTTGGGGTGAGACTTCAGCACCTTGGCAACCTTCCAGAATGGTCTGGAATGGTCGTCCAGGTTCTGAACGAGCCGCCCGAAACTCTCGTTCCGGATTGAGACCATTCTGGAAGCGATCTGCCGATTCAGATCGACCATTTCGTATTTACGCTGCAGATCCCCAGTCCGCTGAAACTGGCGTCTACGAACATTTCTGAGCCGAATCAAGAGTTTGGTGTGGGAATCAATTGCTTGAAACTTACCCCTCACAGGAACTCGTCGAACGCACTCTTCGTCAGCCACGGATATGGCTTGATGGAGACCCTCCAGGGCCCGGTCGATGTCATCCACTGTGTCGAGCGGTGGGTTGTCGTCGATGTGGCGGTCGACCGCGCGTCGAAACTGGACCCAGTTGACTCGATGGTAGTCCTTCCGCTGGCACGGTGCAGGGGCCACGTTGTAGCCCAGCTCGGTCAGCACCGGTTGGTGGTCCGAACTCAGGTCGTTGACGGCAACCGGCTTGGCTAATCTGGTGTTTGCCAAGAACAGGTCCAGCGTCGATGGGTTGCCCGTCGGTGATGTGAAGGTTGGTTCGTCCGGAAACCAGACGGAATAGAGACCATGCTGGGAATGGTCGAATAGCAGGCGGCCGTTCTGGTTCTGCTGGTAGTTCCGCCAGGCCTCGTGCCGGGCGTTCAGGTCCCCTCCGATTACAAAGCGGGCATTGGTGTGGGTTATGATGGCAAGGTCGTTCTTGAACTGCTGTGCTGTACCATTGCTAACGGTACATTGCCGGGGGCAGTAGACAGCAAATGGTTGATGAATCTAAACAGCTACTAAGAAGTGTAGAAACAGCTATGAGAACTCCACCTCCTCGATTTTTTTTACTGTTGAGTGGTTGGCGGTCAGTTCTAAAGACAGAAAAATTATTCCCGAATAGCTGCGATGAAAAGATGCACTCGTCAAGCCACGTTTCCGTCAAAACAATGACATCGTATTCTTTTTCGCCAACAGCCAGGTAGAAGTCGTCAATTTTTGTCCTTAGTCCACGCACGTTCTGGTAGTAGATTCGCATGTTTTGGTGGAGATCATCAGAGTGGCGAGTTGCTGAGCTGGAACATGCAGGCACATCAGGCAATGGAACAGTTCTATTAAACGCATACTTGCCAGTGTCAGGAGGTTGGAAGACCCCGTCACCACTCTCAACCACAGGGCCAGAACGACTGAGGCGACTGGAACCAGCAAGCACGATTGGGTCAAGAAGGCTAGGGGCTTCCATAACGCAATAGGCAGTGCGTTCTGGTATCGGTGATAGGCCATTAGAGATGTCATCGATGCATGGAGTAGAACATTCACTAGGTTCGCCGTGTCTGCATCCAATATCGTCAGGCGAAGGCAAGATGCAGTGTTCTTGCAATCCTTCTGAAGTGGAAGGTTGGAAGACCCCGTCACCAAGCTCAACTGCAGGGCCAGAACGTCTACGATGGCAGCAACCAGCAAGCGCGACTGAGTCGAGTGGATCAGGGGCTTCCATTAGGCAACAGGCCGTGCATTCTGGTTTGGAGAGTTTATTCGTGTGATGATAAGGAGGTTGGAAGCCCCCATCACCATTTTCGACCGCAGGTCCAGAACGGCTAAGATGACAGGAACCAGCAAGCGCGACTGGGTCGATAGGCTTAGGGGCTTCCATAAGGTGACAGGCAGTGCGTTATGGATTGACAGGAACATTGAGTACGACGACGTCCGATGTGAGCAGCTTGTAAGTATTGGTACAGGTGTGTGCAGCGATAACACGTTGCTTGTCATATGGAAGGATCTTACCGAGTTTTCTCCTATGTTGGTAATGATTCTTTTGCGCTTAAACGTTTCGTTGGATGCATCTGCTCCTCAGATCGGGAGGTTGCAGAAAAATCAAAAACAGCCGGTTTGCCATCGGCCTTGCATGTTCAAAAGCCAGATTGTGAGCAATCTCGTGACAGGCGATCTCTAGCGAATGATTAATTACCCCTCCAAAGAAATATGCCACCAGGAAAATCATCTTCCACGATTGATCTTTCATTATGAACAACATCGCAAACTGCGTTAGTACCATGGCACCAGCCACCAACTTGAACCACGGATCATAACCGAAAAACTCCTTGATCTGCGGATACTTTTGCAGGATAATTTTCCTTCGACTGGTGTGCGGTTCCTCGTTGTAACACCACTCGAAATCCGTCCTGGACACGTGCTGGCCCATTGTGGTCACTTCTTGATTACTTGGGAAATACTCCCAAAATGAAAAAAAAATCCGAATTTCACAACACTGCTTCACGTAGAATAGTGAAGACGCTCAAAAGTAAAAGTACACCGCCCTGGCTGCAGTATCGATGATACCGACCTGGAATTATCCTTAGCTCGGCTATAAAAGTCTGCACTCGCGAACTTCTATAGAAAAAACGCGACGAAAAAACATAGACGAACAATTTGACAACCGGACAATTTTCACGTCCGTGTAAAAGCAGGGCACACTTCAATCTCGTCTGGTGAATTATTTATTTGTTGTTTCATCTTCGATAAAAAATAAAAATCGTACAGACTACTTTACCTAACATTCTTAATCCACAACATCGAAATCCTCGTTAGTATTGTTAAAAGCTCGCAGACAAGCGTCGAATGGATTGTTGAAACCGTAACCAGTCCGGTGAGCCGGCACAGCGACAAGTTGTGAGCTCCTCAACTGTCGTCGGGGTGGAACGTATAGAGGGACATCCTGTAGTAGTTGAGGACAATCATTATTATTTAGCTTTATTTAGTTGAGGACAATCAATGTTGCCACGCAGTAAGTCGAAAATAACTAGTTGCTGAATGTTTGTGCGCCTAGCACGTAAGGTTTCTAAATCAATCAGCATACAGCGTGCAGTGTAGTCAGGCAGATTTAGCGGGTCGTTCCATGGAAGGTTGCGCAGCGCGAGTCGAATGAAAACTTTCTGAATTCTTTCAACTCTGATGATCAGCGATGCGTGATAAGGTGTCCAGACAGAGGCCGCGTATTTATTCCAGGATGCTACGTACCAAAGTACAGAACAATTTTTTTTTTGTGCAAACATGTCTGTAAACTGCCACGTATAGCGTCGAATGCATCCAAGAACCGTAGAAGCTTTAGCCGTGACAAGTGCAACATGTACGTTGAATCTTAACTTCAAGTCAATAGTAACACCAAGATCACAAATTGAGGTAACACGCTCTAATGACACGGATCCAATTGTGTATTGGTGGTTGACGGTGGTGCTCCGACGGGAAAACGATATCAGCTTGCATTTTCCTATGTTGACACTCATACCATTTTCTTGGCACCATAGGAGTAGCCCATTTATGTCATTTTGCAGGACGAGGCAGTCTAGTACGGTCGCGATGACTCTGAACATCTTCAGGTCGTCGGCGATCATTTGCTTAAATGAAGAAATCTGAAGGCACAGATCGTTGACGAAAAGGACAAACAGCATTGGGCCGAGCACACTTCCTTGCGGTACTCCCGAAGTAATTGCAAAGGCCTTCGAGCGTGCAGAATTGATCGAAACGAAGGAATCGCGGTCGGTCAAGTAAGAGAAAATCCAATCACCTAACCAAGTAGGAAATCCAATAGCTCTTAATTTTTCGGTAGCGTACACGTGTAGCACTGTGTCAAATGCTTTTGAAAAGTCGATGTAAATGGAGTCCACCTATCGCCGGGTTTCAACCTCTCGAAACAGAGTATTAGCAACCGGTGGAAACTAACGATTTTAAATTGGCTCACTACTTGACTAGCCTATTGGTCCCAAGCAAATCGACTAACGTACCTCATTCTAAGCAAAATTCTAGTACTACACAATGTTTGTTTTGATTCGCTATGAAAGTTTGACAGATAAAATGAGGGGTTAGTTGATTTTCCTATGTTTCGAGAGGTGAATCGATTAGCTTGGGACCGAAGATAGTACCAGAGCTGAGCCAAAAAGTTGAGCACGTTTCTTCGGGACCTACTAGTCTTAGAGTTACCTCTATGGTATTAGCAACAATCAATACGAAACTAACGATTTTCAATTGGCTCACCACTTTAGTAGCCTATTGGTCCCAAGCAAACGATTAACGTACCCTATTCTAGTTGAAATTCTATTACTACACTATGTTTGTTTTGATTCGCTATGAAAGTTTGACAGATAACATCAGGGGTGTGTGGATTCATGCAGAACATGCAGGGGTGAGTGAAATAGCTTGGGACTGCTTGGGACCGTTGTTCTGGTACTGAGTGAGCCAAAAATAATAATGATTTTCTTCGGGACCCAGTGGTCTTAGAGTTACCTCTATGGTATTAGCATAGAAAATCATTATTATTTTTGGCTCACTCAGTACCAGAACAACGGTCCCAAGCAGTCCCAAGCTATTTCACTCACCCCTGCATGTTCTGCATGAATCCACACACCCCTGATGTTATCTGTCAAACTTTCATAGCGAATCAAAACAAACATAGTGTAGTAATAGAATTTCAACTAGAATAGGGTACGTTAATCGTTTGCTTGGGACCAATAGGCTACTAAAGCGGTGAGCCAATTTAAAATCGTTAGTTTCGTATTGATTGTTGGTATTAGTGTAGCACAGCAAATTTGTAGTAGTAGAGCGGTGCTGGACAAACCCATGCTGGAACTCCGATATTATAGGATGAATTACATTGTACAGAGCATTGTGCACTAAGGTTTGAAAGACCTTGCTAATGCAACAGAGAATTGATATTCCACGGTAGTTTTCAGCTCGGTTTCGATTACCCGCTTTATGGATTGGCACAATTGAAGCTGTCTTCCAAACATTGGGAAATGATCTTTCGCTCAGCGAAATATTTGAGCAGAGATGGGGGAATACCATCTACCCTAGCGCCTTTAAAAACATCGAGGTCATTCAAGGCTTTCATAACGTCGTCCGGTGAGAAGCGTAACGTTGGGATATTCAGGTTGTACTCGTGGATGCGATCGAAACTTGAAGGATTTAGAGGTGGTGAATTTGTTTTGTAAACTGATTGGAAGAAGCTCGCAAACAAGTTAGAAACATCGACAGGGGAGCTAGCAGCGATCCCGTTAAACTCAACTATGTCCGGAATACGATTACCAGACCGTTGTGATTTCACAAACTTCCAAAACGCCGATGGGTGCTGCTTCAGATTTACTTGCGTTCGCTGAACGTACTCCCCATAGCTAGACTTCAACAGCCCGTTGTATCTCGTTTCGATTAATCGGAGACTATTTTTGCTCTCGTTGGTTCTGGTACTGAAATATTTAGCATTTGCGCGACTTACGCAATACGTTCCGCAAATTACGTAGCTCAGGGCTCCACCAGGGTTGCACTGAGGTTAACCTCGTAACACGCCTCCGGAGAGGAACTCGCGCATAGAGTGTTTCATACAGATTGTCGTAGAATTGGTCAGCAATAGCGTTGACAGAAACACCATCCAGAATCTGTTGCCAATTGATAGTGGACAGTTCATTATTCAACGAGCCGAAATCGCAGTGCCTGAAATCCAATTCAGGTGGATACTAATCACAGTCCGATATCATGGGTGGATTGCAGTCGGCATCAAGTCGTAAGATGAATGGCTTATGATGATAATCGATATCCAGTAGAGGGACCGGAGGCTCAAGAAGGTTAACGTTATCCGGATCACTGATGAAGGCTAAGTCAAGCAGTCTTCCATTAAAATTAGACAGAGAATTGACTTGGATTAGCCCGCTAGCGAGCATCGGTTCCGTGAGAGCCAGTTCCTGTTCAGTCCTCGTCGAAAGTCCAACTCAGAAACGGAAGGTGGTAGTCGCCCATTACCAAGATGATATCGGCGTTCGAAGATCTCTCAAAGATAGTCTGTTGTACAGTAGTGTGAGACGTGTATAAATCCGGGCTGGAGAGAGTACGGAGATAGATTCCGGTGATGAATAGCGAGCGGTGCTGCAGAGTGATGCGCACAGCCACTTGCTCCAGACGGTCACAATTCTCGAGCGACACTAATGTGCATGAATGCTTGGATTTTATCGCAATAAGTACACCGCCACCTCTGGAAAGCTGACTGGTAGCTCGATTACGGTCGCAGCGGAAGAAATGATAATCTGACGATAGCTCACAGTCCTGAATGTCCACTCGAAGCCAGGTTTCGGTGAGAACCAGAACGTCGTAGTCGCATGTTGAAAGCATTAAGCGGAGCTCGGTTGTCTTCGTTCGTAAACCTCTTACGTTTTGGTAGTAAATGGTGAAGATAGGATCAATTTGACTGTGAGGGTATGTGCATGCGCTGTTGCTGACATCGCTGGATAATGAGCTGGAAACCACGAAACTATCAGGAGGTGGATGGAACGTCGAATCGAAGTACTTACCGGGCAACGTAGACTGGAAGACCCCCTCACCATTTTCGACCGCATGGCCGAGACGACTTTGATGGCAGGATACACCGAAGAGTGAAAGTGTGGAGGTTAACGTTGCAGGCTCGACTGGGTCGGAGGGTTCGGGGGCTTCCAAGATGCTTTGTGGCGTGCGTCTTGGTGAGGTGAATTCCAAGATTTTGGAATCAGTAGAGCGTAGGGCAGCAAAGACGTTGGCATCGGTATGGCTAAAACACAGTGAAGCATCAGGCACGGTAGGGTTCTTAACATATTGGTAATTGCCTGGAGTAGCGAGTTGGAAGATCCCATCACCGATGTCAAAAGCAGGTCCGGGACGGCTAGGACAGGAACTGTAACTGCAAATCAAGACTGCTTCCGGGACTTCCATGGACTGGTTCCGGGACTTCCATGGACTGGTTCCGGGACTTCCATGGACTGGTTCCGGGACTTCCATGAGGCTTTTTTCAGTGCGTCCCGAAGATTGCCGGTTAGTACTCGTCAGGTTGTGAGGACGTTGATTAAGCTTCCAAATTTGGCTTCCGAAAAGTTGAGGAGCCATAGTCTTCAAATTCCCTGAACACGATACCTTCTGGCCATGTTCAGGGATCCAATGCCACGTTCTTCAACTCCGGGTCGAGGCCGATTTTGAACGAGATAAATGACAAACGCGAAATGTCCTTACCCTTTGGTACGAGTTTCACCACATCAGGCTCCGTGATGATTTCCAGACATTCCTTGGCCATCGCTGAGATTATGGAGACGATGGACGTTGTAAACAGCACAAAGGTTACTCAATTAAATGCACAATTACGCTGGCGACGGCAGGTATCAAAGCAAAACTGCACCCTCACGAAGCACTGCGAAGCAATACTTAACAAACGAGATATGACCCGGGAAAAACCAGGAAAAATCCCGTTAATTTTGATGACGAGTCAGGAAAAAATATACTCCATCTTCGGACAACAAAAAATCGGATAACATCAAGGTAGTTCAGAGAAGTCAATTGTCAAGTCAATTGAGTGCTCAGAAACTTGCGAAGCAATTTGAGAATCCCCATAATTTCAGTCTTACTAGTCCTATTGAGAATCAGATTGCTCGGGATTATCTGAATAATTTTTCTCGGGAAAATATTTTTTAAGATTCCTGGGGGACTGATTTGGATGAAGTAATATCTATAGCTAAACAAAATTCATACTATGAAAGCTCTAGGTGAGGATGTAATTTTCTATGTCCACATAAAAAAACTCTCAAAACCTTGTCTTTCTTGATTAAACATATTAACAGATGTTTCCATGTGGCATATTTTCCTAATAAAGGAAAAATGCTAAAGTTGTTCTAATTTTCTAAAGTAAATCTCAGTAGTTATGCAGTAAAGGAGCAATTTTCCAAGGTTTATTGATCAATATTTAAAAATTATTGAAAAATATGTGTCTTATTTATGGATCATACCTTTATTTCTTAGTGAGCAAACGTGATTTTCTGTCGATCAATTTCGTTAGCTTATGGTTCATTGTGAACGGTTTTATGGACCATTTGCAATATAAAATGCCGGATTTTTCTGCAGTGATCGTGTTTTGTTTCATTGTTACCTTAATGTCATCAGAGTTTGTGTGTTATCATTGTATGTATGTACCACTAGTCAATAGAAAACAGTTCGTTTTGGGAAGTATGTTTGTGCAACGTCATCTACATGTACAACTACCCTACCCACTGTAGCCACTATACAAACAAATACAAATAAACAATAGACCAGTAGTTCGTATGCCTCCGCCATGGCAGGACGGCCAAGCACATCGGTGTGTTTCATTTCATTTATTCGTCTCCGTACTTATCCGCATCGAAACACAACGTAGGGATCCCACCCGTGCGCGATCATAATGTCAATGAATGTCAATGAACATGTCAATGCTCATTTTTTTTATAAATCTAGCGACACATTTTTATAAATGTGTTGATGACTTTTTCAAAAAATAACGATCATATTTATATTCAGTGTTGGGAAAATATCAAACAATCAAATCTCACCAATGCCCAAGATCACGCTTGATTTTCGTAGACAAAAATCAACAAGCCAGCAACTGTAACTGCAACTGCTGTGATATCTTATTTACGAATATCAAGCAAATGAAACTCACCAGCTAAAATTCTAAGCAAACCGTAGTAGTCGAACACGACCCAAAACTACCGTCACTACTGGCAGCAGTAGTTTCGTGTCAACCTTCCATGTAGAGTAAAGAGAGATAGCAAACTATACTTCCTTTTCATAAGAAAGCTTATTTTTGCATTTTGTGAATAGTCTCGCAATATCAAAGAAGCTTGTACTTAATATCAATATCAAGTATGATATTTGGATCGCGTGACATTGAAAGCGTATGAGAGCGGCAAAATATAATTTAATTGATGATTTTGCCAACACTGTTTATATTGTTTTTGGATCATTCACAATTTTTTATGGATTTTCACCGAGGTTTTGTGTTTTGTAAGAGGCATTTTTTTCAAAAGCAGATAGAAATCGTACCGGCTATGTAATAAAAAATATTTCCGATATTTATTGTAAGCACCTTTTACGTCAAGCTCACAACATATTTTAACGTTCATTGCTCATTTGTCAATTAACAAACTGAGCAAATAATAGTTTGCTTTTGACGTAGGACTGCGTCTGTGATTTCTATATGGGGATAAACTTTGTGAAAACAGAAAATGGAACATGTAACTAAATTATGAAAGATTTTGAGCGTTAATAACTCAGCTGCCTCTGGACCAATTTCAATAATTTTATCACCAATCGATCAGAAATATTTCTACGCATATGCTAAATTTGAGACTTTATCATTTTTCAAAATATTACTTTTGAAAATTGCACGAATGTGCAACTGTTGATATGATAATTAAAATGATTGGCTGCGAAAAGCGATTTCCCTAACATAGATTTCAAAGTTGAATTCCATCCGGTCTCACCAAACGGGGTTTATTCAATCACCGCGTGGTGTTCTCCAGTACACAACGAAAGGCTCCCCGCAAGCAGCTAGCTATCAAGGCTGGCCTCAACCACTCATGGGATTCAGCCCACATGAGCATCCATAGAAGGAGGAAGAAGCCGCACCGCTATTGATCGGAATCAGTAGCTCTTCGTGAGTCGCTGTGAGCCATCTATGCCAAGCGCGTCACCCTCATTCCAAACAACATACCGCTCACCAGTCTCATCTGTGTTTAACACCCTAATAGCTCAGCATTACTCAACTATCACGACAAAACGGTTCTTTCCAGGACCACCATAAATTTGTTAAAGAGTATTTTTTGGACATTTGTCAAGGAAATCAATCGGATGACAGTTCCCATATCAAGAGAGCTGGAATTAGGGCGTAACAGCTTTTGTAAACGATGACTTCTTTCGATGATGTCTTGAAATTCAAGGCTCGTCCACGCAAATTAACATCACCATCAGGTAGGGTAAGACTTCCCGCGTGCCTTGAATTCCTAAAAAATCATCGAGAGATGTCATTGTTTACAAAAGCTGTTACGACTAATTTCAGCTCTATCTAGATTTGTTTAAATCTAACATATCATGTAATTTAAGGCAACATTAGGGGTGCGATTTCCAAAACCAAAGACGGTTGTGGCTTGAAAGTGGTCTGATTTTGATACAGAGATGATGAATTTTAATTCATAAAACGCCAAACGATAGGATTTTTTTCTACGAATCTGTTAAATTTAAGACTATCATTTTTCAAAATGTCACTGTTGAAAATTACACGGATGTGCAGCTGTTGCTATGATAATTATCACCGATTGTCAGCGGAAAGCGATTTCCCTAACAAAGATGTCAAAGTTGAATTGCAACCGGTCTCACCACACTGTGTATGCAATCACCGCGTGGTGAGTGGTGGTATTCTCCAGTACACAACAAAAGACTGCCTGTAAGCAGCGAGCTGCAGCCCACATGAGCATCCATAGATGGAGGAAGAAGGCGCACCACTATTGATCGGAATCAGTAGCTCTTCGTGAGTCGCTGTGGGCCATCCATATCAAGCACGCCATACTAAAGAGTGTAAACAGAGAGAACCCCGCTCAAATTCCCATTCCTACAGAAAACACACGTGCTGCAGTTAACAAATAATATTAAAATGTCAAAGATTGAACTGGATTAGAAACATACAAGCGAGTCATAATAAGCATAGCCAAGCATTGAATTCTGCATCGATTCGATTCAGTCATTTGTTATGTCAATAATCAAATAGAAAGACATATTCTCATCACATTTTCTCTTTAAAAGATAAGCTGCTCCGGATCATTCTCCCACATTTTATCCTAGGTGCGGAAACTACCATAATGTTTGATATTTATGCAAATGTCATTGCGCTCACGTATGCAGCTCTCAGTGCTTTCCATCATCTCACTCCAAACCGCTCCACTTTAAGCACCAACGCTCCCATGCTAATGATAGTAATTATTAAAATATATTTATCTAAATTGTTCATTATTATACTTTGTTTATTTTACAATATTTTAATGGAAGCTTAATGAATTAATTTATGTGCGCTCTTTCTCACACTCCGAACGGTTTCAACGTTTTTGCTGCCCCCATTCTCCATCGTTTCGAATCACGATGACAACGTCGTCTTGTCGCCGGCATCGTCGTCGTCGTTCTCGTTGCTTCAGAAGCTTTTTGATTAAGACTTCCCCGTAGCATCAGCCCAGCACATGTTGATGAAATCCGACAAAAAGTACAGTGCAAAATGGCAAGCACTTAAGCACTGTGTGTGTGTGTGTGAACTTTTGTCTTTTTCCATTGATGATGGTGAGAAAAGTGTCTCCCTTGGGGGTGGCGTTTTTGTCACCCATCCAAGTAAGCGTGTGCTCCCATTCGAATCCAATGGAGATGTCGGTGAATTCCAATGATTCAGAAATTAAAAGGAACTTGTGCCGGGAGAGAACGTTCATCACGGAAATTCCCAACAACCGTCGTCCGTCGTCGCGGAGGTCGAGGACGAAAAGTTTTGAGAATTGTCCTCCAGGCTTGAAACGATTACCTCAGCAGCTCGCTCTGGAACGATCGTTGGAGACGGAGACGAGCATGTTCGGAAAACATAAATCCTGAGGCTAATCGTCGTCAAGCAGGCAGGACGTCTGCCGGTTTCATGTGATTTTCTCGCATTTGTGAGCTGCCTGTCCTGAATTGCCGCAGTGATTTGTTACTCGAAAAATGCACTTCAACTATCACACATCTAGTTGGGCTGCCACTAATGCGCGCCCGGAGAATACTATAATTTATGTCACTGTAATGAGACGCACCACATTGGCCAAGCCTTGACCATTCATCAGACGAGTGACTGATTATTATGTTTTAATTCAATTGGACAATTTGCCTCACTTCTCAAATAGATGAGTGCCCTGCTCCACGTGCGAACGCACACACTTTCTTGCCCCTCGGAGAAATCGGGGTGTGTAATGAAGACTAAATACTCGCGTCGTCCCTCTTATGCTCGCTAATGGGGTGCTTGACGACGAAAGAACCACATCGTTAGAACCTCCTCTATATGTGTACCATTCCGAGACGCACACGCGGTAGTAATGTAGGTATGTGAGTGATGTTTTAAGCATTGGAGAAAAAAGTGTCGTTTTAAAAGCCAATTAGAAATACCGGACCGTACAATTAGGCTTGTTGTCTTTACTCTTTTTTTTCTTCTTCTTTTAGTTGAGAGTGTAACTCACTTGGCTAACTCTGGATGACAATGTCCGAAGGCTGCCGGAGGGGTCTGAAAGTCTGTATATTTTCATATTCTGGTAGTTTTTTTAAGACTCGTACACATTTTCACTGCAAACACTTGGAAGCAGGAACAAAAAGTGGTGCTTTATTGTTGGCTAGTCTTCTGATATCCAGGAGTTCGTGTGTATTTCTAACAGCTCACTGAAGGAGTTGACAATTCAAGCAAAGGCAAACACAGGCTTTTGAATGGATTCAAAAAGGATGCTTGTAGACTCAGTATTATGTTGTCATTTAAAATTCTCTTTCTGGATCGGTGCACGAGCACTCATGTGAAGACACATGTAGAGGTATGTAGATATAGTTTGCCTTTGTCTAGCTTGTGTAAGAATCATTAAACGTTCCGGCTCTACTGAAGTGGACCATTGAACGAATATCATTTCTTACAGTGATGAATTTTAATACCTTCAAAGTCCAATTGAACAAAAGTCGAGAAAATCGCATATCGAAATCCAGACGTTTAGTTCGCAAATCCAGACAGTTTTAAAAATGATTATCTCTGCCTACTATGCTCAAATTAGCACGTGAATTTTATCATGGTCTTTAAGTATTGTTCAGAATAATTTTATTTATTTATTGTGTTGCTCCGTAGACGAAATATTTAATAAAAAAAAAAACCCTAAATGTTCGAATGAGCGAACCGTTCGGAATTCGATACATTACCATACCCATACTGAGCTTCCAGACGTCAAAATCATCTTTATTCCAGGCCAGTGATGGATCGCTCTTTTGGGACTTTTTCATTTATTTTTAATATAGAATGCCTACGTCAAATCCAACCGAATTTTCAGTTAACCCATCTTAAAATATATAGTTTAGTGCTATTAATCTCCCAATCAAAATTCAAAATATCCGCATCGTAGACCCACACTGAAGCTACACTCGAGAGCGCTCTCAAGTGTATCTTCAGTGAAAACACAGAATGTGGTTCTACGGTGCAGATATTTTGAATTTCGATAGGGAGATTAATAGCACTAAACTATCTTTTTTAAGATGGGTTAACTAAACATTTAATTGGATTTAATGTAGGCATTCTATATTAAAAAGTAACGAAAAAGTCCCAAAAGAGCGATCCATCCCTGTTCCAGGCCCTCAAAGCATTCCCTGTTCATGTGTAGATATTTTTCTTTCCCCTGGA
This sequence comes from Ochlerotatus camptorhynchus, assembly GCF_037179485.1. Lineage (NCBI taxonomy): Eukaryota > Metazoa > Arthropoda > Insecta > Diptera > Culicidae > Ochlerotatus > Ochlerotatus camptorhynchus. Next base: position 162,626 of record NW_027040846.1, read on the forward strand.
AAAACAAACCGCCATAAAAACAGAGATATAAACAATACATATCCTTTGGAGCAATATGTGAAATTATGATTTTTCGCTTCCAGCAGCAAGAATAGTTATGACGATGGTTATGGGTATTCCTACTAGCGCACTCTCCAACCTCCCAACGTTATCTCCACACGGCTCACATTTAACGTCGTCGTCGTCGTCGTCGTTATTACCATGGCAAGGATGGCACTGCCAGTACATTTCCCCTTGCCCCAGACTCCATTTCATAGCTTTGTGACGCCACTCTACACGGACGCCAACAACGTAGTAAACGACCGACCTACCGACGACGATGATGACGATTTTGCGTCGACTGGCACACGGGGGGACCATATAGCCCACATATCGACGTGATTTACGATTCCAATATTACTCGTTTTTATGCCAAACGCAATCACTTCCCTTCTTCTCGTGCAGTCACCGCTGTGCTATGAATGTAAACGCACGCAATTTTAATGCTACTAACCGGCATCATCACTGGGTGGAGCATAGAGGGATGCGATGGAGCAACTGAGGAACCGCGCATCATAACTGCCTCCAAGTTTTGCGGACCGGTGCCATCTTATTTACTAGGATAGAGGTGATCAAGATGTTTGATGGAAATGGAATAATTCGGGAATGTGGGTTTTGCAGTTGATCATCTCGATGATCAGAGCAGTAAGAAAATGTTTTAGTACAATTTATGGCTATCATAAGAGACGAACTTCTGTAGTTTATGAAACTCATATATGTTTACTTTTAGAATATTAACATTAGATTGTAAGTTTGAATAACCTTGTGTTTAGTTTGTATTTTGTACGTGTGGGTTTTTTTTTTCAATGTTTGCTTTCTAGATGAATAGAAATAATTTCATGCTTTAGGATTAATAAAATAGTTGTATCGTAAACCACATTTCAAACCTCCTTCTTCCCTTTTATCATCCAAAAAATTGTAAATCTTCACTAACCTCGAGACAACCGCGAGTACTCGGTCCAGTTCCTTTAACTTTAAATATAAGACAGTAATAATGTATAACGCAAAGGATAACTCGGCTCTGTAAAGTTTATTCGATTGAGTCTGTACAAATAAAGTAATTATTAAAAAAAAATAAGTGACGAACCAGTTAATCTTATCTTATCTTATCTAATGCAAGCGCAGCCTAGAAAGCATCCTGGAAAATGATTAGGTTCGATAAGACCTAATCATTTTTCTTGTCAACATTCATGTTTGCAGCATACCTGAGATATGACACAAACATCAAAACGGCAAGGCCTACTGCGTTGCATTTGCCGCAAAAAAGATTCTGTGAAAGAATTCGAGTTTAAATAAACCGTGGAGACACCATATTCGAAGCAGTTTCTAAATCGACGCAATCAATAATGTTCGACTATTTTCAATAACTATTTTTGGAATGTTACTTCTGCAAATATAAGTTACAGTGCTCTAGGGACGATGGTGTAACAAGGTTTTAACAAATTTTTGTCAACATCGAGATGCGATCCAAAATATACGAGTGCGTCATCATTAGGAACGTGTCAAATATGGTGCTGACACGGTATATTTAAACAGCGATGCATTTCGTGAATCTTAAGGGGTGGAAGGATGCGTGGACATACCGTACCAAACGCTCCGAGTTAGGTTAAGAGTGAATGTAACAGTAATATGTAATGTAATGAATGGTATAAAAAATATAGTGTTATGCAAGGATCGCACCAAATGCCTCGAATGTTAACCAAATTCCCGATTTATATTTGACATTTGTCAGCTGGCACTTGAAACACTTGAATGAAGTCCTTCCTCAGCAACATGATCGCACTGAACGATGGGACGTTGAGAGTTTGGTGGCTTGACAGCGGCTCCAGGAACGAGCTGGGGGATATCGCAGAGACGTAGAGCTAGTAGGTTCTGTACACGAATCCAGGTCCATATCTATGGTAGTTGATGACCGAATCAGCACCGATGTATAAATACAACACGGAACAGCACATTCCGTATCGAGCGCTGAGCCAGTTAACAGCGTCCTGGTCTCTTCATACGACACTCGTTTTTTACCGCGTTTCCATCGCTATCGTTGTTGAAAAAAAGTGTTCAGGTGAATCGCGCACGGTTTTCGGAAGCAGCTATCGTAAGCTGAGTCTTACGTATAGACTGTTCACCTTTACCCTAGTGATCGATCATCATCAAATCATCACCATCATCATCGCATCATCTCCGTCAATAGCCGCAGCGTAGCAGCAGCAAACGGAATACCTAGCTACCTAGGTTGTTTACACAACCGGCATAAGCATAGTACAATACATTTTGCAAGTCCATTGCCTCCCTATTGTAGTTTTGTTTTGCCTCGTGGCGCGTGGTTCTGTCTCTCACCCCTGGTAAGGGAGTATGGTTCATAGTGAGACAACTTGTTGCAACTAGATAAAAGTTTTTTTTTCGATTTTTTTTTCGCTTTAATTTGCTTGTACGCCGTGCAAAAAAAATTAATTACTAGTAATTAAAATTAATAAATTTGAGAAGGTTTTTATTTTTTTCCTTCTTAAGCGGTTGCGCACCGCTTTTGCGCAACACTTATGGCATCTTCCGATGCCAACGTTGCGCGAACCAGGTATTACCAACCACTTTCGAAAAGACCATGGGTTGTCTTTTTTTCGGCCTAAAAATAAACCCTTGAAAACTCTTGATATTTCGAGAGACTTGCTGCGTAAGTATCCGGGAATCTTGGTACATAAGGAGAGATTCAACAAACTGCGTGTAGAAGCACCGAATTATGATGTAGCAAATAAAATTGCTGATCACGAGTTGTTTAGTGTTGAGTACAACATCTACATCCCTTCTCGAGATGTGGAGATAGAAGGCGTGGTCTCCGACGCGAGTCTGTCTGTCGAGGACTTGAAACGTGCCTCGGGTTGTTTTAAAAACAGAAAAGTCACAAGCGAGCTTGTAAAGATACTGGATGTTAGGCAACTGCATTCAGTGTCTTTACAAGATGGCAAGAAAGTCTATCAGCATTCAGACTCGTTTCGGGTGACTTTCGCTGGTTTAGTTCTCCCAAACTTTGTCAAAGTTGATGGTGCTTTTTTTCCGGTGCGGTTGTTTGTACAGAGGGTTTATAACTGTACCAACTGCAAAAGGCTAGGACACTCGGCCAGCCATTGCGGCAACAAAACTCGTTGTGGCAAATGTGGTGAAAACCACAAAGAGGATTTTTGCCACAAACAATCAGTAAAATGCGCGTACTGTGGCGAGAATCCTCACCCCTTGCAGGAGTGCCCGATGTACAAGCAGCACTCCGATAAAGTGCAGCGTTCAATCTCAGGACGCTCCAAGCAGACATATGCTCAAATGGTGAAGGCTGCATCAGCCGTCCAAGATGCAAACCAATTTTCGATTTTGTCCGCTGAAGAATCGGACTCTGACTCATCCGATGAAGGTGATTCTACGGTGGTACACGCACCTTCAAAAATGGACGGATCCTCAAAAAGAAAATGCCCCTCCCCGAAAGTGCGCCGTAAGAAAACTAAAGTCACCTCCAGAAGATTGGCAAATTCCCAGGGTAATGGGGATGAAAAAAAAGAAACCGAAGGCTCCTGCTGAACCAATCCCTGGATGCAGCAGGAATTTTCCACCATTGCCCAAAAAAGTTAAGAAAAATAATAAAGCTGCTCCTCAAACTTCTCAAAAGAAATCCAAGTCCGAACGAGGTTTGCTAGCTTTTTCGGACATTGTGGAATTCATATTAAACATGTTCAACATACAAGACCCTCTAAGAAGCTTAGTTTCTGCCTTGCTTCCAACGTTAGAATCATATCTTAAGCAATTGACTGTTTCATGGCCCCTCCTTGCATCAATCATATCTTTCGATGGATAATTCGTCGAACGAGGTTGAAGATATGATCACGGTGCTACAGTGGAACTGCCGTAGTCTAGTGCCTAAACTAGACTCGTTCAAATTTTTACTTCACAATTCTGATTGTGATATATTTGCTCTCTGTGAAACATGGCTTTCTTCCGATAAAGAACTCAACTTCCACGATTTTAACATTATACGCCTGGATAGAGACGATTCTTATGGAGGAGTACTTTTAGGGATCAAAAAGTGCTACCCTTTCTACAAAATTTCCCTTCCTGCTCTATCCGGCGTCGAAATCGTTGCTTGCCAAATAAATGTGAAGAACAAAGATCTTTGCATAGCTTCAGTATACGTTCCACCAAGAACCTCCATTAGCCGTAGTCAACTCTGGAATCTAGTTTCGATTCTTCCATCCCCAGTATTAATTCTGGGTGATATGAACTCCCATGGTACTGGGTGGGGCGATCTATACGACGACAATAGAGCGGCTATTTTTTACGATTTATGTGACGATTTCAATTTGACTATTTTGAACACTGGTGAAGCGACACGTATAGCAAAACCTCCGGCTCGAGAAAGCCGACTCGACCTATCTTTGTGTTCAAGATCGCTATCATTGGATTGTCAGTGGAAGGTTATCAATGATCCCCATGGTAGCGATCATTTGCCAATCATCATTTCAATAAAGTGTGGCCCTCACTCTGCAGAACCATCTCGGGTTCCATTTGATCTTACAAGGAACATCGACTGGCAGAAATATGCAACGGCGGTGACAATCGGTGTCGAATCAATAGATGCGCTTCCACCATTGGAAGAATATCGATTCCTAGCCGATTTGATTTACAAAAGCTCACTGGAAGCACAAAAAAGAAAAGTTCCAAGTGCACCCTTTAAAAGGAGACCAGCCACACCTGGTTGGGACGCAGAATGCACAAAATTGTATGTAGAAAAATCTGATGCTTTCAAAGCTTTTCGTAGACACAAAACCTCCACTTACTTCGAGGAATATTCAAAGGTTGAGACAAAGCTGAAACAATTAATCAAAGCAAAAAAACGCGGTTATTGGCGCAATTTCGTCGAGGGACTCTCACGAGAAACCTCAATGAACACCTTGTGGAGGGTGGCTCGCAACATGCGTAACCGCTCATCTTTCAATGAGAGTGAAGAATACTCCAACCGATGGATATTCGATTTCGCTAAAAAGGTCTGTCCGGACTCAGTTCCAGCACAAAATATTCTTCGAGAAGCGTCTCCTAGCGGCGGCTCTCTGGATAGACCATTCTCAATGCTGGATTTCTCTATGGCTCTTCTTTCATCGAACAACTCCTCACCGGGAAGCGATATGATTAAATTCAATCTTCTGAAAAATCTCCCAGATATCGCTAAAAGACGCTTGCTAGATTTATTCAATTCCTTGCTAGAAAACAACATTGTACCGCCTGAATGGAGACAGGTCAAAGTAATAGCCATTAAAAAACCTGGCAAATCAGCGTCTGACCATAACTCATACCGTCCGATTGCTATGCTTTCGTGCATTAGGAAATTGTTGGAGAAAATGATCCTTCGGAGACTCGATCACTGGGTCGAATCAAATAACTTGCTATCAAATACACAGTTTGGGTTCCGCAAGAGCAAAGGAACAAACGATTGTCTAGCGCTGCTTTCCACAGATATTCAACTGGCCTTTGCGCACAAGGAGCAATTGGCTTCAGTATTCTTGGACATTAAGGGGGCTTTTGATTCAGTTTCCATTGAAATTCTGTCAGACAATCTGCACAGATGTGGACTTTCTGGAATTTTAAATAATTTCTTGTACAATTTGTTGTCAGAAAAGCAAATGAACTTTTCTCTTGGAAAACTGACAACTTCCAGAATTAGTTACATGGGCCTGCCCAAGGCTCATGTCTCAGCCCTCTTCTTTATAACTTTTATGTCAAAGATATCGACAACTGTTTGGCAGAACAATGCACGCTAAGACAACTTGCAGATGACGGTGTGGTTTCCGTAAGAGGTCCACATGCCGTGGACTTGCAAGGACCATTGCAAAATTCCTTAGATAACTTGTCTTCTTGGGCTATGAATCTAGGGATCGAATTCTCGCCGCAGAAAACTGAACTGGTAGTGTTTACTCGAAAGCGGTACCCAGCCCAAATGCAGCTTAATATTTTGGGCAGAAACATTACCCAATCATTGTCTTTCAAGTACCTTGGGGTCTGGTTTGATTCTAAGTGCACTTGGAATGCCCATATTACGTATTTGAAGCAAAAATGTCAGCAGAGGATCAACTTTCTCCGTTCAATTTGCGGCACATGGTGGGGTGCTCATCCGGGAGACCTCATAACGCTTTATAAAACAACTATTCTCTCTGTTCTAGAGTACGGCTCTTTCTGCTTTCTCTCGGCAAGAAAAAGTCACCTAATAAAATTGGAACGAATTCAATATCGTTGTCTGCGCATTGCTCTAGGCTGTATGCACTCAACGCATAACATGAGTCTCGAGGTTCTGGCAGGAGTAACACCCCTCCAGAACCGTTTCTGGGAGCTCTCTCTCAGAATACTAATCAAATGCGGAGTGACGAACACACTTATAATTGCTAATTTTGAAGAAATTCTTGGGCTGAACACACAATCTCGATTTATGAGAATCTACCACCACTACATATCATCAGATATGTGTCTTCCTTGTTATACTCCAGACCGTGTTCACTTCACCAATCGCAGTTCCTCAATTGAATATGATCTGACCATGAAACAAGCAACTCATGGGATTCCCGATCAACTTCGAACTATTATTATTCCGCGTATTTTTACTGAAAAGTACCAACAAGTCAATTGCATGAAAAGATATTTTACAGATGGGTCCCGTCTCAATGGATCCACTGGCTTCGGTGTCTTCAATGAAAACTCTAGCGCCTTCCGCAAACTTCAGGAACCTTGTTCCGTTTTTGTTGCTGAGCTGGCAGCAATCAACTTCGCATTGGGGATGATTTCCAACATGCCCGCAGACCATTACTTCATCTTCACGGATAGTCTCAGTTCGATTGAGGCTATTCGGTCGATGAAACAAGGTAGGCACTCATCTTATTTTCTTTCAAAGGTAAGGGAGCAGATGTGTGTGCTGGTCGAAAGATCATATATGATTACCTTTGTATGGGTCCCCTCACATTGCTCAATCCCAGGCAATGAGAAGGCGGACTCTCTCGCAAAGGTGGGCGCGCAGGAAGGCGAATTGTATGACAGGCAAATTTCACACGATGAATTTTACCATTTAGTGCGTCAGAGTACCCTTTCGAGTTGGCAAACCGATTGGGACAATGGAAATCTTGGACGGTGGTTACATTCAATTATTCCTAATGTTTCTTCGAGAGCGTGGTTTAAAGGCTTGGGCTTAAGTCGTGACTTCATTCGCGTGATGAGTAGACTTATGTCCAACCACTACTCGCTAGATGCTCATCTCAATAGAATAAACCTCGTGGACAGCAACATCTGTCGGTGTGGAAACGGTTACGATGACATCGAACACGCAGTTTGGCAATGTACGGATAATGACGCCGCCAGAGAGCGACTTTTGAATACCCTCGCGGCCCAAGGAAGACAACCCTATGTTCCTATCAGAGACGTGTTGGCAACCCGTGATCTCTGCTATATGCAGTCCGTTTATGTTTTTCTTCAAATGTCTAGTGTAAGAATTTAATTCCTTTTGTTTTTTGTCTCTCTTTATTAGTTTTTGTTTGTCTTGTCCCCCCGTCTCGATGAGTCTCATCGTCACCCACTGGTCACCCACCATAGCCGGTCGAACTCCGGACGAAGCTAGAACAGCACTACCGTTCATACTGGCGACAACGCTCTGATGAGACAACGAAACCCTACCCCAAGCTCCTCCCCTGATCCTATCCTTCGAAAATGTACCCTTCTAACCTCGAGTAAGCCGCGAGTAATCGGCCCAACTCCTACTAGACATAGAATTAAGTGAATTTTGTTACACACAGTGAACAATGAATTATCGGCTCCGTAAAGCTAACGCGATTGAGCCTTCCAAATAAACGAACTAGATAAAAAAAAAACACGGAACAGCACTATCTCATTTTAACAGGTAATCACAGGTAATCACTGGCAATTCGAATCGCGGAAAATGTGCTCCAATTTTGGGACAATTATAATTTTTTCCAAATTTTGAAACGCGGCAAAGAATACAAACGTCACGTCCGTACGCACGCACAGCCATTTTCCAAGAGACGAACCAGTTAAAGGCAGAAAGTCTCTCGCTTTAACGCTTTAACTAACGCTTTTCCAACGTCGATAACTTGAAGGAGAGGATGGACCCTTCCCAGGTTTCTGGATGGGATGATGTGCTCAAACGTTTCAGGGAGCGAAAGAGCGTGGATCGAGTGCCTCAAGGTAAGCGTCGTAGTGGAACATATGACCGCAAGCTGAACCAGAAGGTGTTGAGAACCGTCAGAGCAAACCCTGGACTATCAGATAATGAAATCGCACAAAAATACGCTGCTGCTCGCAGTTCCGTCCGAAGAATTCATTTGCGAGCAGGATATCGTTATTATCGAGCCAGCAAGCAACCAAACAGAACGTTGAAGCAAAGTTTCGTCACCAAAACTCGAGCTCTGAAATTTTACCAGCAGTTTTTGACGAAGTGCCAAGGATGCCTGTTCATCGACGATGAAACCTACGTCAAAATGGATTTCGGACAGCTTCCTGGTCAAAAATTCTACATGACGACGGCAGGAGGAGATGTTCCTGCGAAGTTTAAGTTTGCTTTTATGGACAAATTTGCCAAAAAACTGATGATTTGGCAAGGGATATGCAGCTGCGGAGCAAAGACCAAAGTGTTTGTGACGAATAAGACGATGGACTCGAAGCTGTACAAGGAAGAATGCCTCAGAAACCACGTACTACCTTTCATTAAAGCCCATGAAGGTCCCGTGAAGTTTTGGCCAGATTTGGCAAGTTGCCACTACAGCCGGGAAGTCATTGGTACCGTGATAATAACGCAGATATCATCGATAAGAACATAAATCCACCCAACTGCCCGCAGTTCCGGCCCATCGAGAGATTTTGGGCAATAATGAAGTGGAAGCTTAAGAAAAGTGGAAAAACGGCTCGGGACGCCATTCAGATGAACAAAATGTGGAACAAATGTGCCAAGGAAGTTGACTCCGGAGGTAACGCTGCACACTAATGGGAGGAATAAAGAAGAAAGTGCAAATTTTCATTAGAAACGAAGAAAAATGATTTATATTGATATTTTTTTCTAAAACTACTGTAAATTGCCTTTGTTTTGATGTATTAACCTTATTTGTACGTCAATCCGTTACCGAGATACAGTTGATTTTATTTTTCCGGATTCTAAATGGACATAGCTTTAGTCCGCCAGCGTCGAGCCCAAGATTTTGATCCTCGTTCTGCACAGCTTGAACAGCAGATGGATTTAATTTTTAGCCAGCTCATTCCTGAGCAACGCGAGTTCCTCAGGAATGGTGAACAGTGGGGGCACTTTTTCCCGTTTCTCAACTTGATCTATATCTGCTTCTTCGGGGAGTGCCGAGAACGGATTACTCTGAAGCAACCTTTCCGTGTGGTTGCTGGCACCAGCTTTCTTGTGAGGCATTTCCGGGGCATCTTGAACGGATGCGGTTGTATCCTAACTTTGGTGACCCATCACCTTTTGTTTTTTCAATGGGTGAGTGGAGGCATTCAATTGTTGCTCCACTACCGCCGATTTAGTGACCGCCACAAGAGAGGCGAGAACTGACGACACGTTGCTAGCCAAAGCGAAAACTTGCGACGGGTACCACGACCAAACGACCGACTTACACAACACCGAACGACTCAAGAGAACGAGCGAAAAGAAGATCGGACTGTACAGCTTGATGGTCAAGCAGAGAATCATCTGCCCCAGCGTTCCCTTTTTTTGACTTTAAATGATCTTTATTTCTTGTGTTTGTGTGGTTTACATGTATGAATTTTCAAGTGACACAGGTGCGTCTTTTCAACTTTAGTATATTTGAGATTTTAATTATTATTTACAGTTCCTAGTCCTATCAGACCTGTTTTAAAGTATGACCATCTTGGTGGGATTTGTGTGATTTGAATTGGAAAAAGGAGACTACTTATAACTACTATTTACATCTACAACTAACCTACAACTACACCTAATCTACTATATACAAATTGCTTATCAAAGCATGTTCTGATAAATTACATTTTTGTGCAAATTTAGTCTTAATTTCGTTAATTCTGGAATCTATTTTGGCAATGCTTGCCTCTTCGTGTAAATTTTTTACTCTAGTGTCGAAAGGACGATCAAGTACCATCCTCAGCACTCTATTCTGAGCGACCTGAATAGACCGGAGCTGCGTAGAGGATCGCAGGTGCTATAATTTGTTTGTAGACAGCCAGTTTGTTCACCCTTGAGAGGCGGAACACTTGACTACGGTTTTCCCCACATGCGAGCGGAATAGCAGCGTTTCGCCAAACAACATCCCGTGATAGGTTACTTTGACGGACCACTCAACCCTTGTGCCATCCATGATTACAGTGTACAAGAGGGAGCCGGTTTTAGTTTGGGTGATTGCCGATGGAGGAACATGATTGTTTGTGTTTTGGAGGCATTGATTTTGATTTTCCACATGGTGGCATAATCAGCAAAGGCGTCAAGACATCGTTGGAGCTTGTTTGATATTTCGCGAGGCATCCTACCCTTGACGATTATTGCGGTATCATCTGCGAACAGGAAAAACACGCAACCGTCACCGAGGGGAGGAATGTCTGAAATGTAGATGCTGTAAAGCAAAGGGCCCAACAGACTTCCTTGAGGAACTCCTTCTGGGATAGAGAACGTGCTTGAAAGGCCCTGAACAACCTTTGCTGAAGATAGCTACGGGTGATTTTAACAAGATGCAAAGGAAAGTTGAAGTTACAAAGCTTGTATAGAAGCCCATTGTGCCAGACGTTGTCGCTTTCTCAACGTCTAACAATGTCATGGCTGTGGACTTGGATACAGCCTTGTTACTTCGGGTGTTACTCATCACCCGTAATAGCTGATGATTTGTGGAGTGCCTCTTCCTGAACCCGAACTGTTTCGGTAGGAAAATGTTGTTCCTCGACAAAATTGAGCAAACGATTGAGAATAAGTTTCGCGAACAATTTTCTCAACGCTGAAAGGAGGCTGATCGGTCTGTAGCTTGAAGCTATAGCGTTGGGTCCTTCCCGGGTTTACGGATATGTATGATTTTTGTTGTCTTGCAGATACTTGGAACGTAGTGCAGTTCCAAGCATCTGTTGAAGACAGCGGCCTTCATGCTGAAATTTTTCAGCCCTAGGTTGAATATTCCTTCATGTTTTTGGTGCATTTCAGCGCTGGGCAAATCTGTTCCACTGTGATTCTATCCTCCAGAGGGATAGCTCAAGAGGAGGAATCAAGGTTGAGCACGCATTGCTCAACCTGAACACTAGCCGCCCAAAACTTTCGTTTCGGAGTGAGACCATTCTGGAAGCAATCTCTTTATTCAGATCTGCCATTTCACGTTTCCTCGCTAAATCTCCGGTTCTTTGGAACTGACGTCTACGAACATTTCTCAGGCAAATTAAGAGATGGGTATGGGAATCAATTACAATAAACTTACCCCTCACAGGAACTCGTCGGACGCACGCCTCGTCAGCCACGGTTATGGCTTGGTGAAGTCCCTCCAACGCTCGGTAGATGTCCTCCACGGTGTCAAGCAGCGGGTTGTCGATGATATGTCTGTCTACCACGCGTCCAAACTGGGCCCAGTTTACGCGGTGGTAGTCCTTGTGCAGGCTTGGAGCGGTTGGTGATCGGAGCTTAAATCGTTGATTGCCACTGGCTTGGATAGCCCGAAGTTCGTCAAGAAGAAGTCCAGCGTGGCAGGGTATCCCGCTGGAGAGATGAATGTCGGTTCTTCCGGAAATTGCACTGTATACAGCCCATGCTGCGAGTGGTCAAATAATAGGCTACCATTCTGGTTCCATTGGTAGTTGCGCTAAGCTTCGTGGCGAGCATTCAGATCGCCCCCAACAATGAATCGGGAGCTCGTGCAAGTGATAGCGGTGAGATCGTTCTTGAATTTCATCCTTAGTCCGTTGCTTGCCGCACACGTGCGAGGACAATACATGGCTATGAACAGGACGTTTCCGGTTGGCGATTCCACCTCCACACGAAGGGCCTCGATGATAGAAGTGTGGATGTGAGGAAGGCTCCAGAATCCAGGGAGCTTTGTCCAGCTGAGGCACCAGACGTTTCTTGATTTCCTCGCGTTTGGGGCACTGTTTGTCGGACCCTTGATGAGCTAGGTGTGTCCACTGGATTTCTGTAATAGTAGATGGAATCTGCATCAACAAACTTGAAAAAAAAAACTTCTTGGAATCTTGGTCCATTGAACCCCAAATTCAAATAACCTAGTATCTCAGCAAAATTTTAATGGGTATTCGAAATTTCACATGTTTTACAAAGTAAATTTAGTGGAATTTTAGTGTTAAAATTATCAAACATTTTTGGGGTAACTCTCATTGTAAAAATATACCCATGAAGTGGGAAATTTCTATGTTATAAATGTTTATATCACGAGATCCTAACCGTAAACAGTCATCCCAGTATTATGGGTCACCCACAATTATGGGCCACTTCGATTAAACCGCAGAGCTTACTGACCCATAATAGTGACTAGTTGGCCCATGATACTGGGATGACTGGAGGATATTGCTTACTTCGGCAAAGATGTTCAGGAATACAGCACCTTCAAAACTATGGGTAGTGTATGTAGTGTTGAACGGAATGTTCACACTAGATGGCGCTAATTTTGAAACAATTAAGTTGCGCTATCTTTTATCTATAGATCCTGCTCATATGGAAGCTTCTTGTTTTCGGAAAAGTTGTTCAGATGGAATTTTGCACAGACAAAGAGTTAATTGAGTAAACAAGAATACGGTCTAATTTGGCACTCTTTTGTCGACCTCGATTTTTTTTTAAACAATCAATTTACTAAGTTAATATTATAAGGGGGCTGCGAATTGGTGATTAGAGCAAAACATTGAGATACAGTTATAAAAAAAAATATATCTTTATTAGGGAGACTTTCAGCCCAGGGCTGGTTCGTCTCGAGATAAAGTTTACCACAAATTTTTAGACACAAATTTAAACAAATTTTAACAATTTTAGGATGGTACATTTTAAAGATCTAAGCAACACGCAGTTTAAGAAAAAATCTCATTAGGAACGAGCAAAATTTCGAACGATGGAAAGATCACGGACATAGAAAATTTGACATACGTCTAGGACTCAAATTCTCATTCTAGAAAAAAAGATTCCGGACTTGTACGAGAGAAACCAGTACAATTTAATGAACCCAAAATTCTGTGATATGATTATTATTCCTCGATGTTTGGACAAATACTAAAGCTACCTGCTTTCAAAGATTCTACAAATGTCTGGCCTTTGAAACAATTTTGAGAGCTTGACCATTTTTCGACATCTAGTTTTCGACGAAGTTAAAGAGCCAGGATATTGGGTCTAGAGTTTTATTTTTTCCGATGCCTCAGATAATTTGAAATAGGTTTATGACATTTTCGAGATCGCAGAAAAGGGTTAAACATTGAAATTTTATAATCTTTTCAAATTTTGAATACAACGGACTTGAATGCCTATATAACGGAGCTGAAAAAAAAAATCAAAATTATAGTAATTCCGTCAACACTTTTATTTTACTTTGAAGTGTACATCATTGGAAATGTTTTCACCTTACCTCCGATCGATAAAATTGAATAGAAAAGTCATGGTTTTGATAATTTTTCCCCAACGTCAACGTTTAATAATGATTTAGAAAAAATCATCAAATTAAATCGGCATTTAGTTGGCACTGTCTAAAAGGAAATTGTATCAGAGTTTAAAAAATAACATCCCCATGTTTTGGAAACGACACGACACAATCGATCGAGATCAGCTATCAGCTATGGCAGATTATGCACGAGTACGGATTTCCGGATAAACTGACGCGATTGGTCAAGGCGACGATGGATCGAGTAATGTGCGTTGTTCGAGTATCGGGGACACTCTCGAGTCCCTTTGAATCTCGAAGGGGGTTATGGCAAGGTGATGGACTTTCGTGTCTGCTATTCAACATCGCGTTAGAAGGTGTGATCAGAAGAGCTGGGATAGACACGAGTGGCACGATCTTCAGGAAGTCCATCCAGCTTCTTGGCTTCGCCGATGACATCGACATCATGGTACAGAACTTTGAGACGATGGCGGAAACGTACATCAGACTGAAGGCTGAAGCTAGGCGGATTGGACTTGCCATCAACGCATCAAAGACAAAACTCGTGAAAGGAAGAGGTTCTAGGGAAGACAATGTTAGCCTCCCACCCCGAGTTCAGATTGACGGTGACGAAATCGAGGTGGTCGATGAGGTCGTGTATTTGGGCTCACTGGTGACCGCCGAAAATGATACCAGCAGAGAAATTCAAAGGTGCTCATAGGTGGCTATTCATAGATGGACTATGCTCGTGGTGTTTTCGAACGGAAGGTGTTGCGTACCATCTACGGTGGAGTGCAGATGGATGACGGAACGTGGAGGAGGCGAAGTCGGGGAACGTCGTAAGAATGTCGCAAGACGACCCAGCGAAAATGGTTCTAGAAAGCGACCCAACAGCAACAAGAAGAAGAGCCTAGCAGCAGGCAAGGTGGATCGACCAAGTAGAAGGCGACCTGCGGACGCTTCGCAGACTACGAGGCTGGCGAAGTGTGGCAATGGATCGAATAGAGTGGAGACGATTTCTTCGGACAGCAGAGGACAACAAGGTCTTAGCGTGATTGGTAAGGTAAGTAAGTATGTTTCGGAAACTTTCTAAGAAATCTAATAAGCTGCACAAATCGGTTCGACGCAATGACAAGCATGGAACCAAAGTAGGCTATGATCAAAGTAGGATCGATCAACTCATGGACCGGGAAGGCGTGATCAGAGATTTTAAGCCTCATAAAATCCCGACGATGCCGACTGGGATTGAATCCGGGCCCTTGAAGTGAGAGGCAGTCACGCTCCACTACACCACCGTTGCCGATAAAAATGGTTCTTAGTCTTGAAACTAATCGGTGGCCTTTTACGAGGCCTTTCACAATTTTGTCCGAATTTTGTTACGAGTCACCCCACAGTGCACATTGGTGTCCAGTCCTACACAAAGATCATTTTGATTCACTGTGCAGAGTTTTCCGGAAGGTGTTCAATCTATAGGGCAATTTTACTACGAAAATCATCAATATGTTTTATTCTTCTATTCGACTACAGTCGTACCTCGATATAAAGCAACGTTACGTTATATCAAGTTAAAGGGTGTCCACGATGAAATTGCCACCCACAAAATTGATTCGCAAAATTCGAGTTTTCATCCGATTGCCATCAAATTTTCAGGGATTGAGAAATAACTATTAAACTTCATTTTACCATTTTACTCGTATTTTATTTACAGTCCATACGCAAATGCCCGCACCTTGGCCTTAACCCCGGCCATAAGATTCTGCACAACCGGTGAATCAACCGTTTTTTGCATGTAAACCCATACTTTCTTCAGTTCCTCGACTGTCTTCACTACCTTAGGTCGTTTAAGAAGGTACTGCTTCATAATCGCCCAGTACTTCTCGATGGGGCGGAGCTCCGGAGTGTTGGGAGGGTTGAACATTTTCGGCACGAAATTGACCTTATTGTCCGCATACCACTTCAGCACGTCCTTGGAGTAGTGGCATGAGGCCAAATCCGGCCAGAAGATTGTTGGGACGTTGTGGGCCTTCAGGAGAGGAAGCAGCCGCTTCTGGAGGCACTCTTTTATGTACACCTGTCCGTTCATCATGTCCTGGGTCATGAAAGGTGCACTCCGCTTCCCGCACGTGCAGATGGCTTGCCAAACCAGGAATTTCTTCGCAAATTTGGACATCTTCTGAGTGCGGACATGCTCTGGAACGCTGAACTTATCCTTGGCCGTGAAAAACAGGTTGCCGGGGATCTGTTTGAAGTCGGCCTTCACATATGTTTCGTCGTCCATGATGCAGCATTCAACTTTCGTCAGCATGTTGAGGTACAACTTCCTGGCACGGGTTTTGGCGGACTTGTTCTGCTTCTCGTCGCGATTAGGGGCCTTTTGTACCTTGAACGTTCGAAGCCCAGCCTTAGTTTTGGCCTTCTGGACAAAACTTTGGCTTAGGTGCAGCTTCTTAGCCACATCCTTAACGGAGGCGTTCGGATTTCGGTTGAAGGCCCCAACTACGCGGTTGTGATTTTTGGTGTTGTACGGAATACTTTTTCCTTCACTTCTGGGCTTCCGATCGGTGGTCAACCGTTCCTCGAACAGCTTAATCACTCGCGACACCGTGGAATTCGCGATTCCCAACGTTTTAGCGATGGAACGATGCGAGAGATCCTTGTTCTCGTGATGAATGCGCAAGATTTTATCACGCACGAGCTGTTCTTTCGACTCCATTTCCGCGAGTTTTGATCACAGGACTTTAAAACTTGCAGGATGTAAATAATGCACTATGAACTAAATCCACCCAAATTTTCATTAAATTCTACCCAACGGTTAAAAAGTTAGAGCAATTTCATAGTGTGGCAATTTCATCGTGGACACCCTTTACGTTATATCGAAGCAAAAAAAAATATTTTTTTAAATCGAAAATTGTTTATTGTAACCCAAAGATGACCCAATTTTTTTTTTCTAGTCATCTAACAGGCTTACAAAACCTTTCTTATATAATTTTCCCTAATTTTATTAGATAAGTTCCCAAAGTTTACATGAAAGATATGAAAATGAAAAAAAAAAGTATTAGAGTTTGTGCCTAGGGGCACGAACGGAAGGTTGATGTAGGACCGCGATTGGTCTTTTTTGTGCTTAGTTCTTTTCGTTGTTTAAAATCTATATCCTTAAAACACTTTAAATATTTCAAATGGTGCCGTTTGTGTGAACATGGAATCGATATTAACAGTGAATGAACTGCGGCACCGGTGGTTTAGTGGTAAACGTGATTGCCTCTCATCCCAAAAGGCATGGGCTTCAATCCCAGTCGGTGCCTGTGGGGTATTTCTGAGGCATAAAATCTCTGATCACGACGCCTTCCTTCGGAAGGGAAGTAAAGTCGTTGGTCCCCGGTCCATGAGTTGATTGGTCAATAGGGTAGGGTCCAGGTGTGGGAGCTGGGTCCCTGGCGTCGGTAGCACTGGTATTCAGTACGGAAAACAAGATCGACGGAAAATAAATAAAGGAAAAAAAAAGTAAATCAACTTTTTAGTACAACCGCTGCATTTATTTAATATTACCGATGAGTTTTCTAGCGGTGTCTCATAGCCTAGTCAGTAAAGGCACGGTATTACCAAGCCAGAGGCGGTGGGTTCGAATCTTTCGGGTTGAAAATTTTCTCGACTTTCCTGGGCATAGAGTATTATTGTGCTTGCCACACAATATACAAATTCATCCATTGGTAATGCATTGAGGCGAATCTAGGAACCTAATGAAACGTGCCACACACGGTTAGTGTTAGTTTGTGATGTCCGTGCGAGAGAATATAGATTCATCCCATCCGTTCGCGATTCTGATTAGTACGCGACATATTCATATTTTATTTGTTAAATTTCTTAATTGTTCAATTGTTCTATTTTCACTATTTGTACTATACAAACATCAAAAAACTACAAGGGACAGCCCTATGGGGTTGTACGCAATGGTGACGTAGGACTACGTGGTCTTATATGAAAAATGTTATTTGTTAACTGCAGAAGGAGATTTTTAACAAATTTATGGTGGTCCAGAAAAGGACCGCTTTGTCTTGATGATTGAGTAATGCTGAGCTACTATTAGGGTATTCAACACTGATGAAGCTGACGAGCTGTATGTTGTTTGGAACGAGGTTGACGCATTTGGTATAGATGGCCCACAGCGGCTCACGACGCGCAACTGAATCCGATCAGTAGCGGTGCGCCGTCTTCCTCTTTCTTCGGTGATAATTTTGATCGCCATCGCAACAGTTGCACATTCGTGCAATTTTCAATAGTGACCTTTTGTAAATTGATAGTCTTATTCTTATTGGTAAAAAAATTTCCAATCGATTGGAAATCACTTTCATGCCGCGACCAACTTTGGTTTTTGTAATTGTGGGTTGTCTCAAAAATACATGGAATGTTAGATTGAAACTTATGGGAACTGATATCCAATTAATGACCTTGAGAAATGTCCAGAAAAAAAAAACTATTAAACAAATTTATGGTGGTTCTGAAAAGGAACGTTTTGTCGTAATGGTTGAGTAATGCTGAGCTACTATTAGGGTGTTCAATACAGATAAAGCTGGCGAGCTGTATGTCGTTTGGAACGAGGGCGATGCACTTGGAATATATGGCACACTGTGGCGCACGACGCGCAACTGAATCCGATCAGTAGCGTCGCGGCTTCGTCCTCTTTCTTCGTAGAGTCGAAGGCTGAATCGAGAGCATGCAGCTAGCTGCATGCCGGCAGGCTTTCATTATGTACTGGAGAACGCCAAGCACCGAAAGCACTGCTGCTGCTGCTGATGACGACCGAACACCACCACTCACCACACGCAGTGATTGAATAAACACCGTTTGGCAAGACCGGAGTGAAATCAATTTTTAAATCTGTGTTAGGAAAAGCGTTTTTCGCAGGCAATCGGTGATAATTTAAATTATGATAGGAACAGTTGCACATTCATTCAATTTTCAATAGTGACCTATTGACAATTGATAAAGTATTCATTTTAACAGATTTGTAGATGCCTTTCCAATCGATTGGCTTGTTTAGAATTAAAATCCATCCGATATGGACAGAGTTATAACTGTTCAAAATCTTTCATAATTTTGTTACATGTTCCATTTTGGGTTTTCACAATAGAGATCACAGACAAAATTGCTGGATGTTTTCTCCGTCGAATGAAATATTTCCGAGTATGTATTGGTTTATTTCTCCATTTATAAACTTTTCGTGACATGCCTCCGATGCCTGAAATAATAAAAATCTGAGAGAGAGGAGACAGCTTTGCTATCGATCACGCAAACGTCATCGAGATCCAGTCATGAACTGTCACTGCAAACTAGGCCGAACATTAGGAATGGGGCTATCATCCTTTTGAAAACAACTTTTTTCGTGCGGGCCCAGGCTTGCCTTCGCAAACCAACAACACGATTGGGTAGGAGAGAAAAAAAGAAGACAAAGAAAACAAACCATCCGTCATTGAGCTGGCTTCTCTCTCTAGGATAAAAATGATGTTTATTCAAGAATTCGACTATGGCGTATTCAGCCCCAACCTAGATACCAGCAGAGGCCTTCCTAAGCCTACATCGATCTTCTCGGCTGAGGCAGCTGTCATCTTCTCAGCCGTTACGGAGTCCAGTTTTTCTTGAAAGGCCATCATTACCGATTCGGCCAGTGTGCTGAAGGCCCTTGAGAGTCCGAAGAACCGACACCCGTTGGTGCAAGCAATCAGAATGGCTTCGAACAGTAACACCGTATATGTCTGGGTTCCCAGCCACTGCAATATCAGTGGACACGAGGCTGCGGACAAGCTGGCAGCGATCGGCAGATCGAAAATCCCAGTGGAACCGGAAGTCCCTGCAGTCCCTGGATTTAAAAATCTGAATCAAAACGATTCGGCATGGGACAAGGAATGGGCTGATACCCGAGACCCTTTCTTACGCAAAATAAAAGGAGATACGAAATGCTGGTCCGACACCAAAAACTGGAAGGACCAGAGAGTACTGTCCAGATTACACTGCGGCTACACCAGATTCTCACACGATCTCGGATCCCGTGATGGATTCCACTAACAATGTATGGGGTGCTCAACCAAAATGCCAGTTGAGCATCTCATAATAAATTGCCCTGCACTTAAAAACCTCCGAGACCAATGCGGTATCGGTCTCAGCATCAGAGACGCATTATCCAATGACCCAGACAGGGAAAGATCACTTCTCAACTTCCTTAAAGACACAGGCTATTATCAATATACGTAGAACCCCGCAACGAACAATGACACGACAACGGACGAACGACGGCACTTGGACAACACCAGCTCTCTAAATGACATGTCAAACGGAAGAACAACGATTACAACCCCGCAGGCTACGGACATTGACTCTCTCTCGGAAATTAACCACAACTTCGTTCACCTTCCTTACTGTTAAAACAATCGACACAGAACTCTGAGATACTTAAACTCTGTAACAAACACTATGTTATTTATTTATTTTCTCTCTCCGGGACCCCCTCAGGAGCCCCAATCCTTCAAAGAGATAAACCAGTTACAGGCTGAAAGTCTCTATAATAAAGCAAAATAAAAATGTTTATTCAACCCAGCGTTACATGAAAAATTTAATAATACTATGTATAAAATAATTTAAAATGGATTTGTAACGTTAATAATTGATTGTGGGTTGATATTTTTCAATTTTTAGACTTAAAAAAAAAGTTACGTTATATCGAGGTGGAAGTTACGTTATATCGAGTTACGTTATATCGAGGTTGCTTTATATCGAGGTATGACTGTATTATGAATACTTTGTACCAAAAAATATGGCTAAGCATTTGTGAAATTTTACATTTTTTTCTTTATTCATTTTTTAAAAGTTTGAAGTTGCTTTTCGATACACTCCTCATTAACAAATATTCCAAAATTTACAACTGATCTTTTTAAAAAATATATATATATTGGAAATGGATGTAATGTTGGCTTAAATTCGCCTAATTTGGCCCCATACATAAGTTCAGAAATCGACTAGATTTTCAATAGCGACCAAAAATATCCATTAGTACCGTCCAAATGATGCGTTTATCTAGATAAAATTGATAAATAACAGATGTTTAGCCATGGGTCAAATCTTAGATCCATAGGCCAACATTAGAGCCATTTCCCCTAAATATAAAAAAAACTCACGAGCTCCAAAGACATTATCAAGTTGACCTAATGTTTTTCAGTTTCATCATAAGGTATCTTCTACTGACTGTGCATAATATCAACTTCCAGATCTTGTTTTCAACTGGATGCACAAAACTCCAATATTGTATTGACATTAATTACATTATGAACATCTCTCCTATGCATTGACTTACTGGAATGCGTGAATTTCCCGTAATGGCCGATCGGTATTTTGTGTGCCCCCAGACCCCAGTATTCATAAGCACGTTAGAAGTTTAGATGTTAAGGCTTAGCAGTAATAATAATAATAGCAGTAATGACGATACCATAAAACAGTACGATAACGACAGTGAAGGCTACGACAGCTACGACCACGACGACGACAAACGGCAACCACGGGACACGGCATGGTATAATGATTACGATCATCCACCATAGACACAGTTCTCCGAGCGGTTTCGGGGCAGCCATAACTTTCGAGTTGCGCGTGGACTCGTGGAGAACTATTTCGACCGGTCATAATTCTTGGTCCCATCCACTCTGATGGGCCGTTTAGAGAAATACTCCTATCGTACAGTTACCACGGCACCGACCAACAACCGGGAGATCCTCCTCTAACAAAACCGACACAGTCATAACTTGTGCAAACGACCAACTAAAACGCGGCAGCTGCATTGCCGTATAGCCAGCAGTTTGGAAAAATGCGCGTTATCAACATGTTTTGCCAAGGCAGCCGCCCCAGCAACGTATCCGTATCATCATAAGCATAAAACACGACAACCCACCATCGAGGACGACCGCAATAACATTACAGAAACGACGACGCGCGGTGGAAAAGCAGGCAAAAAACAAGGATTTGAGCTTAATTTTTCATTCCGCCCGGTTTCGGCTTCGGTGCGGCTGATCCTGGATTCGAACAACCGGGCAGGGGCCTGGACCAAATGTGTGTGTATGTGCTGTATACCGTGTTGTATATGCGTTATGTTGCGCGCATTTCCGCCTGGGGACATTGTTGTTTTTTTTCTCGAATCTGCTGCCTCCGCAGTGCACATTTCTTTTCGCCTACCTCTGCCCCGCTCCTACCGCCAATGCTTTGGTCGCTGATGTAGCCAAAGAACAAGATGAATCTGTCCAGATGGGTTTACCAGAGTGCCCCTCGTTTTTTTTTTGTTCATACCCTGGCAATAGGTACTGTGCCATGTGGCGCGGTCGGGATTTGAAACCACCGAAAACGCGAACGCTATCTTCATTTATTATTGCTGGGATTTGTGGCGGTGATCATAAATTTTATGAAGCTGTAAAGATACCGATGGGTGATACGAAAAACAGCGGGATACTTCCGGTCACAGTTGCAAAATTTGTTTCTTGGTTTCATAGCGGATCTACATTCTAGTTAGATGCTCTCCACCAAGGATTGAACATTTGGACGACTTGGTTGTCCACAAATGATTGCCGAATTTCTAAACGATTTCTCCTACCTGCGATCCAAATTCAACATTTTTTAAGATGCTCACGAGGTTGATGTCGAAAATAAAACCGATTTAATCACCAACCTATGCCAAAATTTGCTTAACTAACTTCAAGTAAGAAACGGCAGCATTATATTCATGCCAAACCAAAC
Source organism: Ochlerotatus camptorhynchus (assembly GCF_037179485.1). NCBI lineage: Eukaryota > Metazoa > Arthropoda > Insecta > Diptera > Culicidae > Ochlerotatus > Ochlerotatus camptorhynchus. The sequence goes on from NW_027040846.1 coordinate 185,035, forward strand.
CAAGCAAAGACCTCACAATTAGTGACAGGCTATTGTCAATGCAATAAAAAGCTGCAAGAAAAGCTAGTAATTGGACACAAATTAGTTTACCCACAGGGTACCATTACACCATTCGTGGTGTCTTCACCATGTATGAACAACACCCGTGAGGACGACGACGTCAAATTAGCGATGCACGACTTTCCGTGGGTGCCGGTCGTTGGTAATAGAGTTATGAATGAGTATCACTTCTTTCCAAAAGAACCCACGCTGTGTTCTGCACCGGGGAAAATATTGGACGTGACCGAAATCTAATAGAACAAATTGTATGCTTGTTTTACCGGCACATACACGCCCCGGTTTCCTTACGAGGCTTCCGCTTGCTCGCTCGTTTTCGATTGCCTCGGGGACCCAGTTTGATGTGGATTTGTGCCAACCGCGGCGGTCGCTGCTTCCCGCAACGCAAGGTGCAACGCGACGACGGCGACGACGGTCACCCGCAAGATAGAGGGTATAATACACATTTTAAGAAGTTATTTATTAGCTAAAACCGTAACCTATGATTACCGGGTGACGTAAATCATATCGATGACAACTGCGCTCTTTCTCTCTCTCTCTCTCGTTAATGTAGGTACGTTTTACTGACGAACAGTGCAATGATTTGATATGCTTCCATTATTTGACGAGCATGGTGGAATCATTTATACCGCTTCGTCCCCTCTGAAGGAGGTGTGTTGTAACGCAGTTTACTTTTTTACTCGTCCAAATGGCACCATCGGAAAGAAAAAAATGTAAATGAGGGAGCAATCGTTATTGAAGTGTACTCGAGGTGTTTGATGCAACGAGTGGCAATCAATGTAACACATGTCATTAGGATGTGATAGGTATTGCTTTATAGTTGTGATTCTTTTCGAACAATTTGTAGATTTTAATACATATTCAACACAAAGTAGAGAAATTGAGGAAAACACTGCCCGGGTAGCTAAGATATCTCAGTCATACAAAAATATGATCTTGATATCAAACAATGATATTTAGCACGATGTAAGACGTAAAATATCAATAAATAATATCTGAAATTCGTTCGTGCAATATCGTTCTAATGGCAATTTTAGCAATTATGGTATTAAATCAATAACAAATTACTAAAAAAATTGGTATTTGTTTGATATGAAATCATCAGGATTTATTTTAAAATGGTATTCGTCATGCTATTTTTTGGTATTATTTTTTATATGAATGCTAATCCATATCAAATTTAAATATAACTAGTTAAGATTTTTCCCGGATATACAATTTGAAGCTGCTCTGCTCTCCACTCGTTGAATATGTAGATATCGCGAGTTTAAGTTACAAATTGTGATCTGCTAAATTGACTCCTAGCGTCATCAGATCCAATAATATTCGACGATGGCCCAAAAAGTAGAGAAACCATTGTCAGGCGATGGGTCCCTACTAGCAGCCCTAGCTGCTGACAGAAAACTTCATGAAATTATTGGGAGGAGGTGCAGGACTGTTCTAGAAGAACGCTTTAAAACCTAATAAAACTTTTAATGTAGCTTGGGTATCATCTCGCGTAGAGAAGAATAGCAGAATTATCAACATATTATTATGTTATTGGTAAGTTGTGCTCTATCACATGTTAAAAGCTTATACTGCTATCAAAGCATAATTTTCTATTGTTATAATTTTTTTTTTTGTTTCATCAATTCCAGAGCTAATTCTGATCTGATAGCAGAATAAGCATTTAATATGTAAGAGATAATGAGATATAATAGCAAAATGTGATATAATTGGGTATGATTTTTGTTATTGTTTATATATGACAACAACTGACTTTGTTCTGTTCTGTTCCAAGGTTGCTAATTATCGCACTGAATCGTCACTCACTATATTTCTCCATCACCGTAGAAGAATTGCAGCCAGGCTTGCCACAAGCTCCCTCAAGAGTCATCAATAAGCTGAACTCCAGCATATTTTGATGACGATAAATTTTGCTCTCACGGAGCTATACTTGATGCTCAAGCAGGGCTCTTACCAATCCGCATCGCTGAGAGATATGCGGAGCTCGTTCTCGGGTGTACATCGACTCTGTCTACGGAGCAGAAATTTTAACTAAAAAAAAAAAAAAACATGTTTGACCGCCCACGGTTGCTGCTCCGTTATTACCAGATCAGCTGCAATTAGGGTAGGATGGTGCAAAACGCACCGTTTAAGCAAAATCGTCAATGGCTGGCGAATGGAAGCTAAAATCAAGAAGAAAGTAATGGCGTTTGGTTCATTACCATGTTTTCTACAAAGATCAAGTGATTTAGAACTACAAAAGGATGATTTTCCATGACTTTCAAGGTATTTTTTAAATTGCTTCCAAAATGATATCGGGGCAAAACGCCTGATTCATGATGCAATATGCACCACAACATTGGGGCAAGACGCACGACAACAATAGCCAAAACGCAACACAACATTGGGGTAAAATGCACCCCATGGTAAACAAACCATAACCCCTGTAAGTAGATAATGCAAAGGGATGCGGTATTTCAAATGATTATTTCATTATGTTACATCAGAAATAAGGTCTCAAAATCTCAATAGAATGTTAAACTGTGATTCATCAAGTAAAATATCTAAAAAATATACGAAACGTAAATTTTTTAATTTTTTTTTTGTGATACATGATTGTTGCCATTGTTTATTGTTGTGATTTATGATGATAAAAGTTTAATTTACAGTCGATGATTTTAACAACTGTGTCCTGTTTTGCACAAAATGCAATTTTTTTAAGGAATCAGTAGGTCAATACATGATTTTATGATCAAGAATTATTTGTTAAACCTCCAGTTGAAAACAATCACAAACCGTTACCCGGAAAATGCATCTGAGGAAAAGTTATCGCTGTTTTTCTATAAGTGGGCATTTTACCCCAGGGGTGCATTATGGGCTGTTCTCCCTTACACAGAGAACCAACAGATGATGTTTGGGACTAACATTCATTCTCAATGTGTAAGAACTGGTGATCAAATATTTAGCAATACCAGCGCCGGCCGTGTCCGAATGCAGGTCAACTAGGGAATGGGAAGGAATGTGTTGACGTGGTACTCGCTGTGAAGGAAACCGAGAAATCCTCTGCGTTTCCACGAGAAATCACTGGGGATGTTGGATGTGGGGAAAGGTTGCACGCACACACAGGGATCGTTTTTGGTAGAGCGATTATAAAACACAAACACACACACACACGCGCGCGCGCACTCATCCAATTTCTATTTTTAGATCAGGACCCACACTGTGGTAAGTGATGCGATCGGTGTTAAAGAAGAATTTGTTTTCATTAAAATCTAGTGGGTATAGAATAAGGCAAAGTGAAAAATTGCAAGGAAGGGGGACGGGCCTGAGATTGAACTCCCGACCTTCTGCTCAGTAAGCAGAAACGGTAACCACTGAGCTACCGAGCCTCGTCTCTACGGAGCAGAAATTTTAACTACGTGATGTAAACTTGGAGCTTCGTGATGTATTCGTAGAGAGCTTGGCTCTTGATGGTTTCTCCCAGTGCGCATGAATGAGTGATTTTGTATTGTATTCGAGAAAGAAATGAAAAAAAAAAAAACAACGAAGTAATAAAAAAAAACAAAACATTATGGAACGCATACAAACATGCATAAACTTTAATTTGCGGTTCTGGGTCTTTTTTTTTTCCTTTGGTTTGTTTTTCCGTCGATCTTGTTTTCCGTACTGAGCACCAATGCTACCGACGTGCCAGGACCCTACCTATCGACCCATCAACTCATGAACCGGGGACCAACGGCTTTACTTCCCATCCGAAGGAAGGCGTGATCAGAGATGTTATGCCTCAGAACATCCCGGCGGCGCCGACTGGGATTGAGCCCAGGCCTGCTGGGGTGAGAGGTAATCACGCTTACCACTACACCACCGGCGCCGTTTCCTGGGACATCTTGCAACCAACTGAAGGTTATGAATTAATCGACTCAGACTCCACCTGATTTAAGCAACGCTAGACCAACAATTGAAATAGGCGGAACAACCAAACGTAAACAATGGCTTTAAACAAAAAAAATCCTAGAAAATCAAAGCACATCCAAGAAATCTAACACCATCATCTGATAGAGCAAACTTCCTTTATCGAATGCCAATTTTAGTTTGCGTGTTAGTGTTTTGATTCTCCTGAATTCTGAGTTTAGGCCATTGCTCACGTTGGGTTGTTCCGCCTATTGCAATTGTTGGTCAAGAAAGATTTCCGAGCTACCGTGTGTGCAGCGAGGGTAGCAAATTGTCCTATAGTCCATTGAATGTATTGTTGTGTATCATAATACTGAATGGAAGAACCGTGCATCAATCAAGAGCCGGTCGTGCTCTCTCCAAATGCATAACGAAGGTCTATATTTACGGTTTCACCGAGTCCATCCTGAAGTTCAAATTGTTGTTTGATGAGAAGAGCCGATGTAAATCACGCCTCACTCAAGAACGCACCCCGCATCACTCATCGAGCTCTTTGGATTTGACACCATTGCTCTTTTTATGTGAGGGATGAACTAGCTCACAATGAATGAGCATCAATACGGCATAATCTGAGTTCGATCGCCTGATTGCAGCAATGCGTATACGGTTTATTCTTCATGGGTGAACGCTCTCACTGACGAAGCGATTCGTGGTATTTCGCCTCTCCTACCTTCTCTTCATTCGCTGAGTTACTACATGCACCAATTTACGCATGCGTCACTCACTCACAAGTTGGTAGCAACACGATTCCAATAATCATTCTTCGCAAGCGATACCACTCAATGACGAATATACCTAGATTGATATTTTTCATGAATAATATCTCATTCTTCATGAACGGATTTCAAGAACGAACATAATCTTGTGTGCTGATTTTAGTGTGGCTGTTTGTCTAGATATGCTGATACGCATATTTGAATTGTAATACCTATATCAGAGGTGAGTGTAGTATCGTTGTACTCATTGAATCTAGTACCACAATTCACGTACTAGATTAAAGGAGTATAACCTTAGAACAATAATCGTGTAACGAAAGTTGAAATCGTTTGAATTTTTGCTATCTTCTTCTTCTAGACTATTACCGTCTGTAGCGAAGGTTTTGCGAGCCCTGTGAGTAATTTTGGCGGCAGTCTGTGAGCTGTATTAAGTCCTAGATCTAGCTAATCATTAAAAAGATGCTTTGTGCGTTTTGTTGTTTCGTCTGTTTTTAGTAACGGTATATTGTTTGAAAAAGAGTCAAGGATAATGCATAAATAGGAATCTTTCTTTGCCCTAAAGAGGACTCAAAGATTTGCATTACTGTGTTAGTATGAAGATAACTTAATAAACTTGTAAGATCCGAAATAAACTTGTAAGATCCAGAAAAGATATAAAAAATCCAAATCTCAATTTTCCTAAAATTCTTAAGGAAATTTAAGTTTAATTATTTTTATGTATTTCATTATTGGGGTATAAAACAGGTCTGGTTTTTCGTTCTGGTATTTAAAATATATTTAAATTTTATCATAATTGTCTAAACAAATAATAGATTGTGGCTCTGAAGAGCTAAAATCTTTCCATATTCATTTGCGCCAAAAATGTCCTACTACAGAATATTTTCAATTCATCCAATTTAGGAATGTTAGCAGCCAAACAAACATTTGGTAAAGAAAAATCGGATGTACATGAAAGATGATTATTCTGCACCTTTGACCACGGAGTTTATTGCTTTGTAGCTTCAAGATTTTGTTCATTGCAAAAACACTATATCGGTTTTCATTTACTTTTTGCCTTTATCGAAAATTACACATTTTCGATAATGTAGTAAATTATGCTCATGGATGAAGCAGTATGCATAACAAAAGTACACCATAGAACAACGAATAGGTGATTTTCGGTAAAAAATGAGCCATTGACATTTTTTTCTTCCAAAAACTGCTCTAAATTAAAAAAAAACTGTAGGTCTTGTAAAGCTAGTACCTCCAGGAGAGTTCTTTAAAATGGCATTCTTGAAAGACATGCTGAAGACACCATTTTTCTATAATGATTTATTAAAAAGTTATTAGCAGCGCCGGCCTAGTAACAGAATTCCTTACTTATTTGATTTCTCAAAATGAAGGCCCAGATGCTAAGGATCAACTTTGCTGAAGACACAAAGCTTCCACAATTATGCATTAATGCATCCTTGAGGAGCTATTGATTGATACCGCGTTTTGGTATTTATCCGACCATGGACACCTTCGCGATGAATAATGAACCAAAAACTTTGCATCTTCATGAAGATAAAAGTATCATTGTTGATCGATTCTCTTCATCGATTTTCTCTTTCGTGAATAACCCGACTGCAAATGAATTTCCCATTCAGTGTGTTGTTTCAGTCGCAAGCTAACATCATCTTCTGTCGAACTGTGCTGTGAGCTTAGCGAGGAATTCGTTTATGTTGCCGTGGTAAACCAAAGAGAAAGTCTATGAAGAGAATCAATCAACGAGGGTAGGCCCTTTTCAAATGTTACGCGAGTATTCATCTTGCGAAGAACAAGGAAGTGCTGAAGAGCAAAAAACACGAATATTTGCGGATTGCATCGACACTCATAAAGCCGGCGTCGGTGGTATAGTGGTAAGCGTGACTGCTTTCTCACCCCAATGGGTCTAGGTTCAATCCCAGCCGCGGTCGGTGGGATTTTTCTGAGGCATAAAAATCTCTGGTCACGTCTTCCTTCGGAAGGGCAGTAAAGCCGTTGGTCCCGGCCCATGTGTGTTGTGAAGCTGCCTTCCTGCACATTCGATTGTCGTCAACGGTTGGCAATCGATGTCCGTCGGTCATTGGCACTAGATTGCGGAACAGAAACCGACGTTAAATAAAGGAAAAAAAATCGACACTCATATTCCTCTCAAGCAGATCACTCACTATGATTTACTTTTCGGCTGGAATATTTTTTTTTTTTTTTACTTCAAATGATCTTTATTTCTGGCATTTGTGTGGTTTTACATGTATGAATTAACAAGTGACACAGATGCGTCTTTTCAACTTTGGTTCATTTGAAATTTTTAATTATTATTTAAAGTTTCTAGTCCTATCAGCCTGTTTTAAGAAAATAAACCTTGGTGGGATTGGTTTGTTTTAAATTGGAAAAGGGAAACTACTTATAACTACTATTTACAACTACAACTAACCTACAACTACTATATGCACTAGACCTGTTCATTTTAAACGAAATGTTCGGAATGTAACGGGTCAACCGTGATTACTGTTCGTCATGTTAATTTGTACTTCTGTGTAAATTTTCAGCAAAATCGGTGATGATTTTGAGGTGCTTCAAGTTAATTTTATGTTTTAAGGTAATTTACGGCTTACAATATTTGTATCTCGAGACTGAAATAACGAAAACTGCTGTAACAACTTTCATAGCAAAGTTTAATGTGTCATGTATCAACTTTGTGACCAAAGGTTGACTATTAGAAGTGATTTTATTGAAGTTTGACTTAGTTTCATGCTCGAAGATATCTTAAAATGTGAAGAATTTTAAAGTATTTGTTCTACGAATTTTCCACCCGTATGATATAAAAATGTGTAGTGTACGGCATAATGTTCCTCATATTGTTCTAGAAGTTTCATTCCAGCATAGTTTTCGTGTTTATTTCATAGATTGAGAGATAAAAATCAGAAAAGAGGCCGTTTTAGCTAAAATTCACAAGACAACAGAACCAATAAAAGTCAATAGTTGCATTGCTTTTCAATGACGACCGATGACTGTTTCATTGATATATGATTTTTTTTTCATAAATATGAATCCTCAGTAGACGTGTTTTTTATCAAAGGCAAGTGTCACTCGAACCATAACAGCAATTTATAAAATAACGAATATTTTGAATGGCTCGAGTGACACTTGCCTTTGATAAAAAAAAAACACGTCTACTGAGGATTCATAGTTATGGAAAAATCATATATCAATGAAACAGTCATCGGTCGTCATTGAAAAGCAATGCAACTATGTTCTGTCAATCTAATTGACTTTTATTGGTTCTGTTGTCTTGTGAATTTTAGCTAAAACGGCCTCTTTTCTGATTTTTATCTCTCAATCTATGAAATAAACACGAAAACTATGCTGGAATGAAACTTCTAGAACAATATGAGGAACATTATGCCGTACACTACACATTTTTATATCATACGGGTGGAAAATTCGTAGAACAAATACTTTAAAATTCTTCACATTTTAAGATATCTTCGAGCATGAAACTAAGTCAAACTTCAATAAAATCACTTCTAATAGTCAACCTTTGGTCACAAAGTTGATACATGACACATTAAACTTTGCTATGAAAGTTGTTACAGCAGTTTTCGTTATTTCAGTCTCGAGATACAAATATTGTAAGCCGTAAATTACCTTAAAAACATAAAATTAACTTGAAGCACATCAAAATCATCACCGATTTTGCTTAAAATTTACACAGAAGTACAAATTAACATGACGAACAGTAATCACGGTTGACCCGTTACATTCCGAACATTTCGTTTAAAATGAACAGGTCTAATATGCACCTAACCTACTATATACAAATTGCTTATCAAAGCATGTTCTGATACATTACATTTTTGTGCAAATTTAGTCTTAATTTCGTTTATTCTGGAATCTATTTTGGCAATGCCTGCCTCTTCGTGTAAATTTGTTATTCTAGTGTCGAAAGGACGATCGAGTATCATCCTAAGCACTCTGTTTTGTGCCACCTGGACTTTGTTCCTGTGAGTTTGAGCACTTGATTCCCACACCGGTGCAGCGTAGAAAATTGCAGGTGCTATGATTTGATTGTAGACAGCCAGTTTGTTAACCCTAGAGAGGCGGGATCTGCGAGAAATCAGCGGATAAAAACACCTAACTAAGCTTGAACACTTAACTAACGTCTTTTCTATATGCGAGCGGAACAGGAGCTTCTCATCGAATACCATTCCAAGGTACGTAACATCAGCATACCACTCAACCCTTGTGCCATCTATGACTACTGTGCAAGAAGGTGCCGGTATCAGTTTGGGTGATTGTCTATGGAGGAACATGATAGTTTGGGTTTTGGAGGCATTGATTTTGATTTACGAAATTTTTGCATAGTCAGCAATGGTGTCAAGGCATCGTTGTAGTTTGTTTGTAATTTCGCGAGGCATTCTGCCCTTGACTGATATCGCGGTATCATCTGCGAACAGGAAGAACACGCAACCGTCTCCGAGGGGAGGAATGTCAGAAGTATACAAGCTGTAGAGCAAGGGGCCCAACAAACTGCCTTGCGGAATGCCTGCCGGGATGGAAAATTTGTCGGAGAGACAACCATTCAACGATACCTTGAACGACCTTTGCTGAAGGTAGTTACGGGTAATTTTGACCAAATGCAACGGTAAATTGTAGTTACAAAGCTTGTATATAAGTCCGTCATGCCAAACATTGTCAAACACCTTTTCGACGTCTAGCAAGGCCATGGCTGTGGACTTGGATACAGCCTTGTTACTTCGAATGTTGATCATCACCCGTACTAGTTGATGAGTGGTGGAGTGCCCCTTCCTGAACCCAAACTGTTCCGGTAGGAGAATATTGTTTTCCTCTACAAACTTGAGCAATCTATTGAGAATGAGTTTCTCGAACAATTTGCTCAGCGCTGAGAGGAGGCTGATCGGTCTGTAGCTTGACGGCAATGCTGGATCTTTACCGGGTTTGCGGATCGGTATTATTTTTGCTATCTTCCAGATGCTTGGAAAGTAGTGCAGCTCCAAGCGTTTGTTGAAGATGGCAGTTAAAACTGCATAGACTTTCATGCTAAGCCTTTTTATGATTAGGTTAAATACGCCGTCAAAACCGGGGGCCTTCATATTCTTTGAATATATCAGCGCTGAGCAAATCTGTTCTACCGTAATTCTATCCTCCGGAGGCACGGCACAAGGGGAGTAATCTTCATTTTGGACGCATTGCGTCACCTGGTTTTCGAGCGGACTTTGGATAGTTGAGCCAAGCAAATGCGATGCAGCAATATGATTGCCAATCGCATTTGCTTTCTCTTGTGGGGTTATGAGCCGATTGTCATCATTTCCGACTCTGAGAGGTGGAACGGGTTTGGGATGAGTTTTCAGCACCTTGGCTACCTTCCAGAATGGACGGGAGCGGTCATCCAGATTCTGTCCATTCTGGAAGCAATCTGCCTGTTCAGATTAGCCATTTCACGTTTTTTGCCCAGATCTCCAGTCCTCTGAAACTGGCGTCTACGCACATTTCTCAAGCGAATCAGTAATTGGGTGTGGGAATCAATGGCAAAAAACTTACCCCTCACAGGAACTTGTCGAACACACGTCTCGTCAGCCACGGATATGGCCTGGTGGAGTCCTTCCAGTGCCCGGTCGATGTCCTCTACGGTGTCAAGCGGCGGATTTTCATCGATGTTTCTGTCGACCACATGCCCAAACTGCACCCAGTTGACATGATGGTAGTTTTTACGTAGGCTTTGAGCAGGTGCCACGTGGGTGCCGACTTCAGCCACCACCGGTTGATGGTCGGAACTGAGATCGTTGATCGCCATCGGTTTGGATAGTCCAATGTTCGATAGAAAAAAGTCCAACGTGGAAGGGTTTCCCGCCGGAGAGATGAATGTCGGTTCATCAGGGAATTTCATTGTATACAGCCCATGCTGCGAGTGGTCGAAGAGCAGACGTCCGTTCTGATTCCGCTGATAGTTCCGCCATGCTTCGTGGCGGGCATTTAAATCGCCCCCAATGACGAATCGTGAGCTCGTGCGAGTGATGGTGGTCAGATCATGCTTGAATTGATGCCTAATCCATTACTGGCAGCACACTGACGAGGGCAGTATACGGCGACGAACCGAACGTTTCCGGTTGGTGATTCCACCTCCACACTAAGGGCCTCGATGATAGAAGTGCGAATATGAATCATCTTTGTTCGAGAGTGTTTTTGGGATACCGATGCTTCGATGACCTTCGCACGCGATGAGCGAATGCGGGAAAATGATGCGAGTATCAGTAACCTTGGTTTGTTCCCTTATTTTAATAGTAAAAACTGCTATTGATTTTGTTGAGGAGTGATACCTTCGTCTACTTTTAACTACAGCCCGGGGTCCACTGGTGCTCCTATTGTTCTACCGATCATCCATCCAGTATACAAGCCAGAGATAGCAGAAACTGGTAGTAACAATTGGAGTGGCAAACAACCCTTCGTGATGGGAGATTGTAGGAGTTATTGTGTAATCTACACGCAGTGGTGAATATGCTCGTGGGATTTGAGCCAGTAAAAATAGAGAGAGAGAGAGAAAGATCTCATTCTCACTGTCCCAACGGCTGGCCCCAAACATCATCGATTGTCGGTCGTTCTTTTTAGTTTTCGGAACTAATCTCAACAACCTTTAAATTCTTAGAAATTCCTTTAAACTCGCAAAAGGCTCCCGCATTTTTTTCTGATGGTGATAGAACTATCATAAAGATTTAAAAAAAATCAGATGATCTGGGGACTTCATTAAAATTCTCGAAATTTTCGGACGTTCATGGGACTCCCAACTTTCATGACGTTTTCTGGACAATTCGGTTAAGTTCCTGCATTTTTTCTGAAGTTAATTGAACAGTCCTTAAGTTCTCTAATTTTTGAAGGTTTTAACATTTCTCTGAATGTTCCGGATATAACCTAATATTATTGGAACATTCGTGAAGCTTTACAAATTGCTCTTATAAGCTTTTACTGCCCTGATTTTTTTTTTCTGGACTTCCCTAAATTTATCAGAACTTCTATATTCTTCCTGCAACCTTAAATTAATGAAACTGTGTAGTGGCGCCCTTATATAAAAAAAACTTGCTCACGGCTATGACGACAGCACTGCCTTCTTTCAGTGATTGGAAATATCATCCAACAATCGCTGCTGCTGGTTTAGAAGAGCGAACTGAATATTAAGCACAGCAAAAAAATAATTTTGATATCACATCAAAGTGGATGCACTACAATCATGTCGAAAATTTCATGTAATTTTTAAGACCACATAAATAAACAAATGCAGTAAAAGCAGCGTAATGTCAGCTCATGCATTGTATTAATGATAATTTTGTCCTTTTTAGCAAGTAATATTACACCATATTTTCGACATGATTGTAGTGCATCCACTTTGACGTGATATCAAAATTATTTTTTTGCTGTGCTTAATATTCAGTTCGCTCTTCTAAACCAGCAGCAGCGATTGTTGGATGATATTTCCAATCACTGAAAGAAGGCAGTGCTGTCGTCATTAGATTTGACTTAAACCTAATACTGGCCACTTCCCGATGGCACTCAAAATATGTCCGGATGAGATTACTGCAGTCCTGGTGCACTAAATATGATGGCCAATGAGTATAGTTTTAACTTTTATAAGATTTGATGTGTCGCTTGATGAATTTCTATTTAAAAACATTTTTACAGTTCCCCCGGGGATACATATCATGTGACACATAAAATCACATGAGCATTCGAAAACAACAACCAATAGATCATTATGTTTATCCTTTTAATTGTTGATTTTGAATTCTCATGTGATGTTATGCGTCACATGATAGGTTCGGCACGATTTTGGTCTCAAGGCCCATGCTCACCAAAACATGTACCGGCCATATCTCCGGAGCCAGCTGTACGATTCCAACAAAATTCAATAACGTTCTTTACGACCATAGTACGATAAGACTAGAAGGTCCCGAAGAAACATGCTCAACTTTTTGGCTCAGCTCTGGTTCTCTCTTCAGTCCCAAGCTAAGCGATGCACGCCTCGAAACATAGGAAAATCCATGAACCCCTCATTTTATCTGTCAAACTTTCATAGCGAATCAAAACCAAACATAGTGTAGTACTAGAATTTCGACTAGAATGGGGTACGTTAAACGATTTGCTTGGGACCAATAGGCTAGACAAGTAGTGAGCCAATTTAAAATCGTTAGTTTCCACCGGTTGATAGTACTTACTTCCATTTGATACTGCATCACGACCGTCATGGCGATGTGACTGAATTTCGATTATTTGTTTCATTGACGTAAAATATAAGCACAAGTCAATCCCACTCATGTTTTGAGTGTTTCGATGCTTCAAGCAACTTTTGATTAAACATAAATGCATTCTATTAGATAAAATGATCATTCTCGGTCCAGGCAACCCGATGACCATTCACTATTAACAAGGCATAGAAAGTAACACGGACTAAAATGTGTTCCTTTGATTGCTGAAAAATCCTGTTCCCCTAGTTGGAAGTAGTCAAGACTAGGAATCGGTGGTAGATCTTACATCCCGTAGCGAATTACGATAAGGTGATCTACCAACGTTACGGGGCAAAGGACTCAGTTGATCTTGAAACTAATTTAAAGGCACATAATGATAAACACAGTTCCAACCCTCAAAATGACCATGTATGCCAATTGTACGATTTATGATATTTTTTAAAAGATTCAAAATCTTGAATGGTTGTCGAAATTTAAAATATTGTAATGTACTCAATGTCCCTTCTCAGACAGGTGTCTTGATCAGTCTTGTAAGCGGTCACCGTAGTCGACACATTTTCTGTGATAATTGACTGCCTTTGCTTCCGACACTTGCAAAACAAGCTATCAAATTACCGAAGACCGTCACGAATGTATGTATTTTAGTTTTTCCCATAATAAGAGCTGCTGATGCTGTGCTTGTGTGAATTCTGAAATAGGCAGCAACGATGTCCTAGTAATAGCATTTCTGATCAGAAAAGGTTTAATTTACACCAAATTGAGGGATTAGAACGAAATCACTAATGTCATATGATATTTATTTGATAATTTTCTTTTTGCTCGAATGTTCTTCTACCGTTTGCGTTGTGTAAGAGAGACGAAAGTAGAGCATGAGAGTACGAAAACAAACAGACTGTCGCGCCTTTTTATTATTATTTATAATTTGTCTTGATTATTTATAATTTATATATTTAAGAGCGTTGAAAATTGTTCCTTAGAATAGCTAAATTCGCCCTTATGACCCATTCTTTCAAATAACATTTAGGGCTCATTACTCACCTTCAACTAAAAACACTTGGATGCCACTGCAATTCCACGAAAAAAAAAACTTGAAGCCTTGGGTAGTGAACCGAAGACTTTGCGTGATAAATTTCGTCACGATTCACCAAAATCAATACTTTATTAATTAACTGATATTTTATTCAACTGATAAATAAAGAACTAACTTGGTACCGGTTTCTCGAGAGCCGACTTTTTCGAAACCTCGTGGCTCATCAAGGTTTTTCAAAGCTTGGTTAAGGTTAAATGTTCCAATTTCTTAATCACGCTGGTTCTTGATTAATTGTAATAATTGCATAATTGCATATACCTGCTGATATCAAAAGATACATAATAATAAGTCAACGTTTAGACATATTAAAATATGTGTTTAGGGAAACATATTTAAAATCTCCCTTTCCCTACTCATAAAATTGTAAATCTCCACTAGCCTCGAGACAACAGCGAGTATTTGGTTCAACTCCCTTAATTCTATTGTTTAGATGTTTAATGTAAAATTGAAAATCATAATTTGGCTCTGTAAAATTTATTCGATTGAGCCTGTACAAATAAAGCAATTCACAAAGAAGCGATAATACTAAGCCGGTTGAAGCTCACCTGCAGCTTTATTAGTTCCTTTTTTCGTCGATGTCGTCGTCCAAATAACAAAATCTAATTTAGTAGGAGGTGGTTAACGTAAAATATCAGACTTAAAGTAATCATTTTATACGATAGATGAGGAGATGAAAGTATAGAGTTTATAGTTCCGTTAGAGTACGGCAGTGTGAAAATTTTATATAGAGAGTAGAAAGCGAGCAAAAGGTCAATTTTGTGGAAGGCACGAATCGGGTTGATCATCTCCTTTACCAAACTCCCCTGTTGGGGTGGAGATGGTGTAAGTATTGCTTTTTTTTGTTTGGAGTGCCATTCAGGTCCAACCCGGTTCACACCAAACATAGGCAACAGATATTTAATAGAATTAAACAATTAACATATTGATTTTAATCAACAGCTTCAAGGTAGTGATTTGACAGAACATATGTAATGTATAAATACGTTTTATTTGGGAAATCTGGGAAAGTCGTGACGTTAGTGTCATTAGAGTTGAACAGGAGAAGTTGGTGAATTCCAGCACTGACGCCAATCTTGTTAGCAGTGAGTCTAGGTACAAACTAAATAAAAATCGCATCAAGGTGATGTCATCGTTCAAACGAAGCACAAAGATCTTAAAGGCTTGTGCTAATAATGAACCTTGAGGTCTTATATGGTGGATGTAGAGGTAGGACAGGTGAGCACTCTGGTCGCATTTCTAGTAGTTGATGGTGGATTACGTTATATGTATTCTCGGCGACACAAAAGCGAAAAAGATGTGATTTCAAAAGGGGGATTGAGCATCAACCATAAAATACCGTTAATTCAAACCAACAGACTCATAAGGCTCTTAACATTGCTCATATTTTCCAACCAATTCAACAACTGTGTTTTATTTTATAGTAAAAGATCGGGTCGAACACTCTAATCAGGCCAATACACACTAAAACCTTATTGTGCAACCAGGTTGGGTTGGTGCTCGATTGAATTGTACGTGAAGTGGTTGATAACTATAACGAGAAAGTTCATCAATCGGTAGAAGTTAAATCCAACTGGTTGCAGTGTATAGAATGATCACAAAATCACCAAAATCATCAAAAAATTGTAACCGTTCTGTTGCAAACCTTCAATCCGATTTTTTTTCTAATTGCCAAGGACCATTGTTCCTCGTGAAGGAGGACAGTGCACTCGGGCAGACGGCCATCGCCGGAATCGTTCCGGAATTTCGGCGAGCGCTCCGTGGCTTGCATTCGTCATAGTCGTCGTCAAGGCACTTGTCAGCATATACAACACACCACACTACCCACTAGACTGATGCAAAATTTGAAATTTTTGCTTCACAGTGCTCAAACGGTTCCTATTCGGGTCTTCATTAGCCCCCAAAAATTTGAACTAATTTAGTACGAAACTGACTTGGTACAAACCATTTGAAGTTTATATGGAAATTACTATGGGAATACCAAATTTGTTGTTCATATCTATGTAAAAATTCACCATATTGCTTTGCTCTAAAAAATTATAACTGTGCTCGTAGGAAATTTTCTCAGCTACAACTTTGAGAAAGACCACTCTGAGAACTTTGAGAAAGATTATCAATCTCTTAAAAAATTAATAACTATTTAATTTGACGTTTGGCTGAACAACGATCTAAGGCAAAGTTGTAGCTTAGAAAATTTACCATAAGAATAGCTATAGAATCTTTTAACAGTATAATATGGAAAAAGTTTAGAAGGCAATGAACAACAAGTTTGGATTTACCATAGTAATGGTTTGTGCCAAGTCAGTTTCTTACCAAATGAGTTCCAATTTTGATATGCTAATCAGGAACCGATTGAGCACTGTGGAGCGAAAATTTCAAATTTTGCATCAGTCTACTACCCACTGCTAAATGTATTAATGATTTTTTGGAGAATATAGTGGTTAAGTTGATCCACTTCGTGTTATAATTCGAAAGCTTAGGCACTTTTGTACGCATATACCCTCCCTGTAGTGCGCCGACGCTGAGACACAGTTCACAGAGTCTCGTGCTGCTGAGTTGTTGTTAGGCAGAATATAAGTTTCACAATACGCGAATCCATAATTTCCCACTCATAGGCAGTATATAAGTAGCCATTCCAACGAACTCGTCACAACAACATCTCGTATCAGCCATTTTCCTTACCGAGAAGATTGTCATCCAATTTATTATGCCGATCTCGAATATGCTTATTGTATGCGGTGTAATAATTTTAACATAAATCGATGTTCTTACAAGTCATACCCACGTCGTGTATGCGTTCGACGCGGTCTTGCCTCCTCTTGCAAAGTCTTCTTCCCAATCCCTTATCTTCCATCGAATCCATAATATGCGTGTGTCTACCCAGAACCATCTCCATGGTTGACTCCAAGCTAGCAGCAGCAGCAGCAGCAGCCCAAGGAACGCAGCATATCTCACGCAAGACATGCCCCTCCACCATGCCTTTCGTCAGACTGTAGAAGCACATACGTCTTTCTCCCGCTCCGGCGAGCATGGACCATCATGGACCGCGTGGAGAGGAGAATCAAGACACATCACAGACTCTATGCCAACCCAAGAAGCAACGATGTATCGATGTTTTCCCTCTCTTTCGATACCCAATCTCTCTTATTGGTTGCCAGGGGCTACACCCCATAGGATTTCTGCACTGAATATTTAATTTGATTTCTGTGTACCGACGACGAAAACATATCCGACGACTTGGCTGGCTCCCCCTGCCTCACAAAAAGTGGTTTCGTCTTGTCTCGGCTTGTCATTTTTCGATCTTTTCGGTGAATATCCGTCCCATCTTAGTGTGGAGGACACGCGGTGGTGGGCTCAAGAAGACACTAAATGCATGTAGCATTTTAATTGTCCATTGGATTCATTTGGGGATGCACGTCAATTTCGTCTGTTTGGGTTGAAAGTTCCATTAAACTCGATCGAATCAGGCAATGAATGGTAAAAGGGACGCCAGTATTAAACAACCATTGAAGCAGCCAGCGTGCGTAAAAATTCAACTTTTCGGTGAATGAACTTGTGCGGCTGTAAGCTATGAGCATCATCGTTCCATGATTTTTCTTTTTGGTTTATTTGTTGATATTTTTTCGGAATAAATTGCACTCAGTGATCCGTTTCCTGCCGCCTGAATGGTGTCGGTACACACGGGATGAATTTCTGCATCGCTGAAGTTAACGGTTGATATAAGGCAGGGTTTATCTAAGAGGCACGTTGAGCAGTTTTTTGTTCTCTACAGGAATTGTTAAAACGGCGAACTTCTACATTGCTTGTTGATTATCTTCGACCGATACGCATATTTTCAACTGGAATCATTCTAAGTGGTATCGATTAGTAATTCAATCTAACAAATCTTTTAAAATATTGAGAAACAATCGGATATCAAGTTTATTTAGAATTTGTTTTACAAACTCCTCCAGAATGTGCCCTTTATTGTCAAAAGAATTTTGCAACGCATCACTAATGGTATTGCCTTGACATCGCACCAGATGGTACGTGAACAATAATAGAATCCACAAAATGAGCACACCATTCTCTCCACAGAAAAAAAGATGTTTGTGTATGATCCAAATTGGATTATCCTGAACTACATTTTGCTAGATTCCTTCCTCCAAAATCCTCCAACTTCTTCCTTCTCCCATGTTCGCCGTCAATATCTACTTTGGGAGAAAAGCTCCTATCAATTGATTGTTTGTGTAAAGGATTTTTCGCAACCTTCTCTGATCGATGCCGGCCTACGTAGGAAGCGTGAAATTTCTTCCCTTTCTACAAGACCAGCCAGCGTTCCCAGGGTGCCTACCTCAATCCAATCAGGCAACCGAGCGGCGGTTGATGTTGCTGCTACTCATACTCAGCCGAACCCGAGAGAACGCTGATCCAATTAGTCATCCTCCATAGTAATCGTTAATGATATTCGCATTCGACTCCCTCCCCGGCTCCTTTCATCGTCGACCACAGCCGAGTGGCAGATTGGCATCTCCTTTGGGAAGTATCATTTTCGAAGCCAGTGGTTTAAATCCCTCCTCCTTCAAGTTCTTTGACGACAGCGTATGCAGCGACCGGCTTATGATTATGCTGTATTATGATATGGCTAGAGTTGTGTCTAGCATAATGGGTAATTTGCATTCATAAAACCATTTCACGCTTCGGAAACCACACTCGCTGCTCATGCTTGCATTATGTATATGAAGATACACATACAGTGTATATCAAAATTTAGCGTACAGCTGTCCCTCAATTCAGCATCATTCGTCATCAAACAATTATCGGTTATCGGTATAGTATTAGGCTTAGTTGGGTGAGTGTGTTCGAAGTTAGAGCTGTAAAGTAAAACGCCTTTTTATCAGAAAACAATATTTTCTTGAAATATTATGAAACAAAATTTTTGACACTTTGCTCATTTGTAGTCATAATAAAGATCTTTTGTATGTCGCTAATTTTACTAAAATCCGTCGACTGTGAAAAAATAAGAAAATCTAGTATTTTAGTAAAATTACTTTATCTATATAGTCGTATAGTCTCTGTTTGCACTCTTTAGTATGACTCGCTTGACATAGATGGCCCACAGCAACTCACGAAGAGCTACTGATTCCGATCAATAGCGGTGCGGCTCTTCCCGCTTCTATGGATGCTCATGTCGACTGCAGCTCGATGCTAGGGAAATCGCTTTTCGCAGGCAATAGGTGATAATTTTAATTATGATAGCAACAGTTGCACATTCGTGCAATTTTCAGTATGAACATTGTGAAAAATGATAAAGTCAAATGCGTAGAAATATTTCTGATTGATTGGTGATAAAATTATTGAAATCGATCCAGGGGCAGCTGAGGTATTAACGTTCAAAATCTTTCATAATGTTGTTACATGTTCCATTTTCGGTTTTCACAAAATGTACCCTCATATAGAAATCACTGACGTAGTCCTACGTCAAAAGGTCGAATATCAGATAAAATGTTGGAGCGGTGCTGGTGGTGTAGTGGTAAGCGTGATAACCTCGCCGGGATGTTCTAAAGTATAACATCTCTATCACGCCTTCCTTCGGAAGGGAAGTAAAGCCGTTGGTCCCCGGTTAATGAGTTGATGGGTCGATAGGTAGGGTCAAGGTGTGGGAGCTGCCTCCCTGGCGTCAGTAGCATTGGTGCTCAGCACGGAAAACAAGATCGACGGAAAACAAATCAAGGGAAAAAATAAGATAAAATGTTGGTGCTGAATATTTGGTGCATCACTAGTCTAAAACTATACCTATACATCAATAAATAGTTGATCAGCCACCAGCCAAAACTTCAAAAAACCTATTAATTCACAGTGTTTCTACAAATTCCCCATTCAAGTGTTCGCTGAATTATGACGTACACTGTAGATATTTATAAGCGTGTAAGTATGTTTTGTTTCGTCGTCCGTTCCCGCAACGACTAGCACAAAACAAACTCACATCCTGCTTCATCGACACCGAACAGGGTAAGTAAAAGTGAACAATCAGCCACCATCCAACCGGGACTAATAATAATCCGTATAATTTGATTACGATATCATCAGCTCGGAAAGACGTATGCAAATATCGTTTGCTTAGCTCATTACTTTGGTGTGGCATATCGCCGATGAATGAATAGAATAGAAATATGGTTACAACGATAAACAGCGCTCAAGTCGTGGCACCAATTAGCTACAGCTGCGTTATCTGGAACCATTATTTAGTTTATTGGGAAAATGATTCAGAACATTGAGATTGTAATACAATTACAATGTAAGCTATATAAGCTTGCAAGATGCTTTGAATCATATAATAAAAAATATAAAATACTAAATAATATTTAGGTCCCTCCAACTCACTCTAATCTCTAATTCTCATCTAATTGTTGCCAAAATAAAAAGCCCTTGAAATTTATGTAAATGGCTTTTTCGGGGTGTCCTATTGGTTTCCCATAAAAGTTTTTGGCTTCCCTGGGATACACAAGCACAATAACAGAAAATTGTTTATGCAGTTCGCACAGGACGCCAATTTAATTGCGTCGTTGGTTTCAACGCCGACCCAATTTGATCGATTGGTCATAAGTGGTGGAGTGCTCCAAGTGAGTAGATCAAATTTCATTCTATAGTAGAAGTGATCTTCCAAGTTTAAACCGCAGACAAGTGGTGATCAAAATTGTGACCAAGTGTTTTTTCAATTAAATATCATTAAATGAAACCAAAATATAGAAAATCAGCCACAACAATGACTAAACTATCGACAATAACGACAAACAATATTTTCCCTTGAAAAAAGCCACAACCTATGGCCGAAATGCCGAGTAGATTACATCGTTGTCGTTGCAGAGTTTTAAGACCGAGAAAGCCGGTAATCAAAGCAAAATATTAGCTTTTGAACAATGATCGGAAAATTTTGGAAGAAAACTCCGGGGAATGTTTGAATTAGCTACTGAATGGATCTGAAAAAACATCCAGAGAAATACAAAAGGAGCTCTCCTGGATGAAGTTCAAGAAAAGCTGGAAAAACCTCCGGAAAACTTCCAAGACACAACTTTGGAAACTTGTGGCGTAAATTTAAATAAACTATCGGAAAAAAATTGGATGTCACATCCAAAGGAAGCCAGAAAAGTAAATGTCCAGAAGTAGCCATTTACAGAGAAACCCAGAAGAAGCTCGGAAAAACCTGCCAATAGAATTTGAACAAAGAAACCTGTGGCTTATGGTCAAACTTTCAAAAGAAGACGAAAGTAATTTCTGGGAGAATGAATTGAACTTCTTTGAGAAAACGAAATAAACTTCCTGGAGACGCTGGCAGAAACTTCCTAAGGTAGATTGGAAGAAAAATCTGAAGAAAGTCGGAAGGCAGAGCACTTACGGAACAGTCGAAAGAAACAAGGATATAATTCCGGAAGAAAGAGATGTTCTAATGCTCCAGAAATTTTTTCTGATATTCAAAAAAACAACCCTGAAGACTCCTAAATTTCCCTTAAGTTTTCGGAACATTCCTGAAATGCACTTAGGAATATTCCATAATTCCTCAAAATTCCTTAAAAGTTCTTGTAATTTACCTGAAATTAGGGGATGTTTTGGAGTTCTCTGGTCATCCTCGAAGCGCTCGGAGCTTCCCTGATTATAATAAAACTACCGGAATATCTCTAAACATTTTAGAAGATCTCTGAACTTTCAAAATCTCTTAAGTGCTCTCGCAATTTTCTTGAATTTATTGTAACATTAGCATTGAAGTTCTCTGATCTTCCCGATTTTTCTTTAATTTTTAAAAGTTATCGACACTGCCATTAAAAAGCATAGAACTTCCCATAAAATGTTCTCACAATGATCTAATGTTCATGTAACTTCCCTTACGCTTCCTAAAGTTGCATGGACATTGCTAAAGTTTTCGGAAATTGCCTGAGTTTCTCAGAACTCAATTAATTGATCTGTCCTGATGTTCTCTGAGCTTCACTAAAGTTCCTGAAAACCATTAAATTTCGCTGAAGTTCTGTGGACTTGTGAAGTTTCCAATATATTAATGATGTTTCCTTAAGATCACTGGAGTTCGCTGGACTTTTCTGAAATTTCCGTGTTTTCGAATTTTAACAGAAGTTAATGAAACTGTCTTTAATTTATCGAAACTTACACAAAAGTCTGGACTTTTCTGAAGTTTCAGAACATCTCAAATGTGTTTGCAGCTAGTGTGGATCCGCAATAAAAATCTGATAGCATCCTTGAAGCTCCGGGAAAGGTAAAAAAAAACTGAGGGGAGAAGATGAAATAATCATTCGAGCGAAGGCTGAAGAAGCTTCCAAGGTAAGGTGGAAGAAAATTCCAGGGAAAGTTGGATGAAACTTCAGGAAGTTTAAAAATGAATAAAAACTTCCGGAAGTTAAATAATGTTTAAAATATATTTCTCGATTGCCTAGGAAAACCGGATGGCTCTGACTGTTTCTCGATTGATGGGTAGGCAAAAACGGTGGGAAATGCACACATTAGTCGAAAGAGCATCAAGCATAAGGCATCTTTAGAGATGATTGTTTAGAATGTTGAATGCTAAAAAAATATGAGGTATTCAAAAATATACAAGTCTATCACAAAATTTTTTTCCAAAATTTTGAGTGCAGGCAGGCAGAAATAATTAATTAATCTTAAAAATAGGTATTCTGAGGAACCTTATCTGTATATTGGTATCTAGTTTGGAAATCGGTATATCTGGCAACGCTGGCTGATACGTTGACAGAACGAGGGAAAAGCAACTTGTGAAAAAATTACATGAACGAGGGATGCTCCGGTTGCAAAACAATGCTTGGGAATGTGCATTATAGTGGGTGCTAGTGTGCATGCAAAATACGCTTGTCGATATTTTTTGAAGAATTTTCTTCTAAGAGTTATGTCTGTTTGTCCGTGTTTAAAGGGTGATACGGTCAAAATTTGGTCAATATCAACTTGACGTATTTCTTTCAATTTTGCATTTAAAAAACCTGAACACCCCTCATTTTGAAGGTGTGTGTGTGTAGAATGTTGCTCCTATTTTGATTTTGGAATTCACTCTTCAGTTGTCAAAAGGCCGTCCAAGCAAGAAGAGCAGCGTATCAAAATTTTGCTCGCGCATCGCGAAAATCCGAGCTACTCGCACGCAAAGTTGGCAAAATCGCTAAAAGTTGCCAAATCAACCGTTACAAATGTAATTAAAGTGTTTGGGGAACGTTTGTCGACAGCCAGGAAGTCTGGATCGGGGGGAAATCGAAAACCGGAAGCCGCTGAGACGACAAAGAGAGTTGCCGGTAGTTTCAAGCGAAACCCTAACCTCTCTCTCCGAGATGCCGCAAATAAGCTGGGTGTATCGTCTACAACCGTGCATCGAGCCAAAAAACGAGCCGGACTATCGACTTACAAGAAGGTAGTGACTCCAAATCGCGATGATAAACAAAATACGACGGCCAAAGCGCGATCCCGGAGGCTGTACACGACGATGCTGACGAAGTTTGACTGCGTGGTAATGGACGACGAAACCTACGTCAAAGCCGACTACAAGCAGCTTCCGGGACAGGAGTTTTATACGGCAAAAGGAAGGGGAAAGGTAGCAGATGTTTTCAAGCACATGAAACTGTCAAAGTTTGCAAAGAAATATCTGGTTTAGCAAGCCATCTGTACCTGTGGCTTGAAAAGCAGCATTTTCATAGCTTCCGGGACTGTCAACCAAGAAATTTACGTGAAAGAGTGTTTGAATAAACGTCTGCTGCCTTTCCTGAAGAAACACGGTTGTTCCGTACTGTTTTGGCCGGATTTGGCATCTTGCCATTACGGTAAAAAGGCCATGGAGTGGTACGCCGCCAACAACGTGCAGGTGGTTCCCAAGGACAAGAACCCTCCCAACACGCCAGAGCTCCGCCCAATTGAGAAATACTGGGCTATTGTCAAGCGGAACCTAAAGAAGACCAAAAAAAACTGCTAAGGGCGAGCAGCAGTTCAAGGCAAACTGGCTTTCTGCGGCGAAGAAGGTGGACAAGGTGGCTGTACAAAATCTGATGGCAGGGGTCAAGCGTAAGGCCCGGCAATTCGGATTTGGAAAAGCGGAAGCCTAACTGAATATTTTTCCTGAATTTTATACTAATTGAACTTGAAAAAGAAATTTAATTTGATTTTTTAAATAAACGATTTCACCGATTTACACGCGTTTTTCCTTGACCAAATTTTGACCGTATCACCCTTTAATCGTTGATAGAGTGATTCATTGTTGGAAAAAGGAATTTCTTCCAACTAAATTCGAAAAAATTACAATATTATTTTTGTGATTCCGGAAGAATATTTTGAGCTTTTGAGAACGGTTGCATTCGTGCAAAAGCATTAGCCGAATTAAGGTAAGATTCGTGCTAGTAAATTCTGACCTACAGATATAAATTACCACGATGTTTAAGTTCAGCCTACCAACGACGTGGGGGGGGTTTGTACCGGGTCCGTTGGTATCGGATCATTTGCCATAGAGTCGGTCGTATCCGGCTACGACGTTCAGAAGTGTAGTGCACTAGCGGACGCATACATCAAAATTCGAGCAGCTGTACGTTAGATTTCCATCGCTCGAGATCTGAAGCCAGTACACGATCCTGATATCCACCCCATTGAGTAAAGCAGTGCGACGTCGAGCAGTACCAATCAAGCTCTACACTTCATCATTTCCGGGGACGCATTTACCCCGAAGTTGGTGGCCGAAGCACGGGGGATATTAGTCGATTCGTCGGCGTGTTCATCCTTACTACTTCTCCGTCAGTACGGCCACGTGTGGAGTCGAGATCGACAACAGCTACAGCTTCGTTGGACACCGTGGAATGCGCCGTTGATTAAGGTCAGGTCCATCCGTATTTTGCTTCAATTTGAACATCCTTGTTCGAAGAAAAAACGAAAAATTCGTAGATATTAGATTTTGGAATTAGTCGTGACTCGAGTTTGTTCTCATAGGATATTATTGTATAAATTGAATCCTCTTTTACTATTAGCACCCTCAACTAGAGTATTGTGAAACTCATAAAAAGTGAAATAATTACCTCCAATTTAGTTTGAAGCTTCACCAAGACCGAGTTCGAATAATTTTGTGTGACGAACGAATTGGGTGGCGTTTAGCCGAGACACTTTTTTTTTTACGGCTTGAATGTGTTTAGATGAGTTTGCAGTTTTCGGCGATTGTATTTTCATCGGGGATAAGTGAGTTTTGAGAGTCACGTGTTGATCTATTCAGATTGTTGGCTTTTTTGTTCTGGAAATACAGTTACACTGCCCTGAGTGAAAGTAATCTCGAACCGGGATTAAATCACAGCTCACGGTCCTTCTGATTGAAGAAGG
Source organism: Ochlerotatus camptorhynchus (assembly GCF_037179485.1). Taxonomy (NCBI): domain Eukaryota; kingdom Metazoa; phylum Arthropoda; class Insecta; order Diptera; family Culicidae; genus Ochlerotatus; species Ochlerotatus camptorhynchus. The sequence continues at coordinate 210,420 of NW_027040846.1, forward strand.
TGGCGCTTAAGCCCTCATCTGAACATAACAGACAGAATCGTTACATATTGGTGAGGATTTGTAGTTGACAATGTGGGCTCCGTTGCCTTGAGTGTTTCGTTTCTTAATCCCAACTCGATTATTCAGAATGGAAACAGCAACTTTTGATCAAACTGCGAAATTTGCACAGAATCGATTTTGAAGGTGGAAAAAAAAAGTTTAGTGGGAATGACACTGATTAAGACTGCACATTGTAGTCGAATTGCGTATCTTTCATGGATGCTAAAATGCTAAATTAAATGGAAAATAGTCACCTTTTTTGTTATTATGTTCAATTCACCTCTGAAATATTTTGAAATTCTGCCCAAAATTATCTAGAAGCTCTGCTACGAGTTATGCTTAAATCCACTTGGAACTCTCATCAGAATTCTCTCCAAAATGCGTATCGAAACTATCATCGAAATTCCCTTGAGGTTCATCTCAGAATTCCATCGGGGGACGGCTCCAGCGTAGTGGTTAACATCCATACCTTTCACGCCAAAGTCAGGAGTTCAAATATCATCCCCGGACAAGTCACGACTGACCCAAGAGTGTTTAAGTGACTATGATTTAAAAAAAATGTCTTTGCAATTCGCAACATCTGATTTATTGGCATTCTTTTCGGAATTTCCTTAGAGCTAACCCTTTAAAATCGCTAAGAATTATCCTCAGATTTTTTCCAGAATTTGACACAGAATTATTTTTAAATTATCCTGTGAATTCAATTCCCTTTGAGTTCTTTTCCCAGCAGACAAAATCGCAAATCGACCACGTTTTGATCGACGGAAGGCACTTCTCGGACATTATTGGCGTCAGGTCCTATCGCGGCGCAAATATCGATTCGGACCACTACCTTCTAATGGTCAAGGTGCGCCAAAAACTTTCCGTTGCCAACAATCTGGAGCGACTGAAGCTGCCCGAAATCGCAACTGAGTACGTGCCAATGCCATGAGAAGCAGAGAAGGTTGGATTAAAGGTGAATATTTCGAAGACAAATAATCTGTTAGCTGGAAGAACCGAGCGGAATAGGGCTCGCATAGGCAGAAGCGTGACAATCTACGGAGATGAGTTCGAGGTGGTGGATGAATTGGTGTACCTCGGATCATTGATGACGTCGATTCTCAACTGCAGCAGAGAAATTCGTTGGCGTATTATTGCCTGAAGTCGTGCTTACTACGGACTCCACAAGCTCCTGAGGTCGGGTAAACTTCACCTCCGTACTAAATGTACCATGTACAAGACGCTCATAAGACCGGTAGTTCTCTACGGGCACGAGACGTGGACGATGCTCGAGGAGGACCTGCAAGCACTGGGTGTTTTCGAACGACGCGTGCTTAGGATCATCTTTGGCGGGGTATGTGAGAACGGTGTATGGAGGCGAAGGATGAACCACGAGCTGGCGCAAATCTATGGCGAACACTTTATCCAGTAAGTTGCAACAAAAATCCCTCAAAAATGGTGTTTGCCTTGAATCCGACCGGTACAAGACGAAGAGGAGCACAACGAGCAAGGTGGCTAGACCAAGTGGAGCAGGATCTTGGAAGTGTGGGACGGTCAAGAAATTGGAGACAAGCAACCACGGACCGAGTGAATACGCGTAACATTGTGATGCAGGTGCAATCCTGAGGGATGTCGGTCCAGGATAAGTAAGTAAGTAAAAGTTCTTTTCGTAATTTGCTTTGAATCACACATCATAACCCACTTGAAATTATTGGACCTTGAATCTTCCTCACAGTCATCATGGAATTCCCCTCAGAACTACCTAAAATTATACTCAGAGCACTCTTAGTAATTCACCTGGAGTTGTTCCTAAAAAATCCTGCTACAATTTCCTTGAAGTTTAGGTCAAGACTCTCTTAGAATTGATCCTTGAAATTCTTTGATATGATCCCATGAATTCCCTTTAAACTTTTTTCAAAATTCCTATGAAAATTCCAGAAAGTTATTCTCAAATATACCTACACACCAAGAAATAACTAATTTTACACGTGATGGAATCCGTCTTTGACATAAAAAATGAAATTTAAACAATCATTTTATGTAATATTAAGTGCACCGAGACTGAAAAGTTGGTTGCTTGACGAAAAGTATGTTTGATAGAGCTATATTTCACGTCTTTTATGACTCAAATTCATGTCAAAATTGACGCTCGTATATGTTACCCTCAGAGGACCAAAATTTACATGATTTTTTATAAGTGTGTACTTAAAAGTGACTGAATCTTTATAATCCAATACAGTCCATGTTCCTTGGATATTCCACAATCACATTTAATTTTCTTGGAAATTAGAATTACTTGAATCCGAATAATATGTTTTGTTGAGCCCACAATAATTTTGATTTAGAAACTGTTGTGTCTTTAGAAGTTCAAGATCGTTTTGATTAGGAAGCTGTTGCGCCTGTAAAAGTTTAAAATCTCTGAAAGCACCTGATTACGTAAATGCGTAATCATAAGTAGCCCCAATTTCAGGGCTGATTAGATGGCGTATGTGTATTTTATCCCTGTGAATCTAAATTTTCGAGCTTTTAAGGTAATATGCATTTTTATAAAATCCATCATTTTCATTTAGGGGCTAATCATAAACTACGTTGACAGTTTAGGTTCCATGGTCCATACAAATTTAAAGTTTTTTTGTATGTACAATTTTCTACGCCTCTCCCTGTGGTGCAGGTTTAGAATCCCAAAAAAAATACGGTCTACGAAGTTTATGAACAGCCGCTTATCAGGATCATCTTAAATATAGGATATCTTGATTACTTAGCGCAGAAGCATTAAATTTAGCCTCATATTTTCCAGTTTAAGGTGAATCGCTGTGACTTCCTTTTTCTCGGAAACACTTCGAAACATTAAGTGCACAAATATCAGCTTCTACGACACATGCAACATTCAAATTGTTACTCCCCGTTTGCTGCACTGCAGCATACATGAAGTAGCAATTTCAAATGATATGGGGCACTGATTTCTGAGATTTGAGTAATTGAAAATTCGAAGTGGAAGCGCATGTATACCTGAGCAAAGTAAAATATCAACGTGAATAACAAGTATTGTTATTCCAGATATCATTTTGTATTCAGTTGTAATCGCATAGCTAATTTAGTTATCAACCTCGGCTAAATTTGTTTTCAGTTGATATTATGAAAGAATATGAAATGATGCAAGGTTAGTTCAAAACTTCAAATATTATCCACATGGTGTGAAAAAAAACACTGCCAATCATATTTCAGTTTTCAGCGTAAGACTTTAATACCAAATCGATAAAATAGTGTGGAATTTTATTGAAAAAATTGGCATGGATCACAGGATTTGTTATCAAGATGTTTTCAATGATAACTAAATCGGATATTTTTGTGATATCCCAGAAATATTCTTTTGTTATAATTTTTGTTTTGTTGGCTGTTTATTCAACCACAAAGATAACATGTTCAATTATCAAATCTTGATAACCGGGTATTTTTTGGTATAATCCTTTGCTCGGGATTGCCTACGTGGCAGCCATTTGTGGACTCCACAAGGAATCGCCTTAACACATTTTTGCATGTTTACTTTAGAATCTATTAAAAAAGTAGAATTACAAAAGGTCGAACGGACAGAAGGTCAAAACAAAATACGGAAGGTCAAAAGGGACTTAAGGTGAAACGATACTAAAGGTCGAATGGACGATATTCAAATCAAATCCAAATCCAAAATTAATGAAGTGTTACAAGTACATCTGAAAACCAAATGTTAAATAACGAATAGATTTAAAAGAAGTGAATTCAGTATAAAATCAAATTTGAAAATTTTGAAAATTATATCGATATCATAAAAAATCATTTACATAACATACAATTCAGCAAAATATACACTTTTAGGGTCGAAAGGCTCAAAAGTTCGATTATGTCATCCTTTCGACCTTATGTTCATTTAAGCTTTTATCTCTTTCGACATTTAATTCCTTTAGACCATTAGTTTTTCGTTATTTAGCCTGTCGACCTTTTTGTGTCTAAAATAAACTCAAACATCGCAGAATAATGTTTACTCATTAATCATATTCATTAATCATTGTAAATTTAGGTTTATTCATTAATCCTAATCATTAAGCATAGTCATCAATCATAATCATTAATCACATTACATATTCTCAGTGTTCGGAAAAACTCAAAAACTCAAATCTCATGCATGAGTTTATGCGCCTATGAGTTTTGCCTTGCAAAATTCAACGTCGCAAAAATCACCGATGAGTTTTCAGGTTCAAAAATGCATTGCTTTATATTTTGGCGTTATTCATTGTTATTACTATTGTTTGTGCATCAGGGGTTGGAAAACTAACACAAAATGCATAGGCATGATATCAATAGACGTTTGAGTGGTTTTTATGAGTTTAAAGCTGGAATGATTTTTCGGCGTTGTGAGTGTGAGTGCGTGAATATGCATGAGAATCTCAAGCGTGAATTTTGTTTGCCGCATTCGCACGCGACTTTATTCTCGCAGGGAGGCTCAATGGGCCTCCCTTAGCTCAGTCGGTAAAGGCGCAGCTACAAAGCAAGACCATGCTGGAGGTGGCTGGGTTCGATTCCCGGTCCGGTCTAGGAATTTTTCGGGTTGGAAAATTTCTCGACTTCCCTGGGCATAGAAGTATGATTGGACTTGCCACACAATTATACTAATGCAAAAATGGTACAGGCATCGAAAGCTCTCAATTAATAACTGTGGAAGTGCATCTAGAACACTAAGTTGAGAGCACGCAATAAGCTAATATGCGATATGCAATAAGCTTGAAATGCGAAGAAGAAGAAGAAGAAGAGGCTCAATGAATGAGATTTGATAATGATTTTCCGAACACTGCGATATTCTATACCTATTTGAATTGATCTACATTTATTGGAGCGAAAACACAAAACTTGACAGACAAAAATCTATTTTTTGGACCACCCGAACATGGAAATGGTCACCCTAATGATAAAATAAAAAATAAGAGTCTAAAATTTTGAGATAAGGAAAAGAAACTAAAAAAATGTTTACGAAATTCTGAGAACCACTATATCGTTTAGCTATGAAATGGCTATATTACTTATTCGTATACAATTCTTTCACACTTTTGGGTCATTAAATGTTGTTGTTTCATAGAGTTATATGGATGTTTACTGGTAATACTTGTAGCCGTCTTTTAAATATATATACTGTGCATCTATAGTTATTTTAATTATTTTACTAAAATGGAATTAGACGAAGAGAAATTTTCCTAGTTATGGTAACTTGGATCTGAAAATGTAAAATCTCTGAAAATGTATGATTAAGTAAATGCGTAATCATAAGTAGCCACCCAAGTAACAATTCAAGCTGAACAGTAAGAACAGATGCTGATTATTGGCTGATTTAAGGTGTACGATGCTGATTAACACCAGGCTGAATATATTGTTGATTAGTAGTGCATAAAGCGAATTGTATCCCCATGATTCAACCTCAATAAGTTAGCTGAACTAAATACTGAACAAGACTTATTTAAGCTTAACACTACTCCAAAAACCAGCAATGCGCTACAAATATGTTGATAGCTTGATAGAATAGAATTTAACATATTGCACAATATTGTTAAATGTCGTCAGTTGCATTTTCGGCATTTTAATTCTTCTTTCTTCAATGTTCCTACTGTGTGGCATATATTAGCGCTAGTGTAAGTAGATCTTAACTTGACGCTAAACAGTGAGCAAGCCGTGTGTGCAGCCCCGTTGTAAGCGCAACAGTTCAATGCCGGTAAACGGAGGTCTCTATGGTAACGCTTCATAAACACACACGGGCAACTCTCCACTCACTTTCGGACCGACTTTTCACCAGGTAAGTCGCGACAAGGAAGAGGAGCTTTTGAGGAATATCTTCAGGTAGAAGTGGACTGCAACGACGTATTCCTGTGTTTAGACTTGGTTGTATACACTCACTGCACTGAATTTTCAGAACTACATTCCAAAAATATAATCCAATTATGGCACTAAATCAGCATCCAAAGCACAATCGAAATAAATCATGCACTTGTTTACTGCCCTTGAAATTGAGAGGAGTGTTTTACTGTCATCGTTTGTTGTTTACAATTTTACATTGCTGTACAATACTCTTCCGGTTGCTATTATTCAACTTAAATTTGACGTTCTTCAAGTTAACGATCATAACTTTTGACACACATATGCTTAAGCGGTTCAGTAGGTATGGTGGACACCTGTAGATCAGCGACTGCCGGTTTTAAGACTTAGAATAACAATCTAAATATTTATGTGAATCCAATCTGTCAGCTTTGAGGCAAAACAGGCCCAGTACAAGTATAATATATAAAGTGGTCTTCCAAGATTTTTTTAAATTTAAAAATAGCAGACTGAAAAAGGATGAACAAAGACTGTTGTATAATGCCTTTAAAAGCTTTAAATGTATATAACTATTAAGCTTTGGGCTGAATAAAATCACCAGATTTAGATGTTTAAAAGCTGAACAAACGTTAACGTGGCTTATGTACAACAACTATTCAAACTAAGGCTGAATTAAAATCGTTGAAAGAATACTTGGTAAGCATCAAGTTGTTACCTGGACACCATTACAGGGTTACCTAGTATTAGTGCAGAATTCATTTTCTTATATCACGTTCCATGGCCTAAAGTTTTGAAACTCGTTGATCAATTTTGATGGCATTATCACCAGTTATTTGTCAAGCTATAATAATCAAATTGATATAAAAAGTTTCTGGTTCCGAATACTAGGGGCTCGGTGGTACATTGAAACCTGCTTCAAGATTTACTTTTACTCAGGCTTCAATATGATAAAACATTGTGATTATCACTGTAACAACACGGTGTACATCTGATCGTCGGCAATAAACAAATAAATTAATATGGTTGGAGATGCCTAACGTCATATATCAGACTTAAATGACCACTTGTATACGATAGATGAGGAGATTTAAGTATATAATTGATAGTTCCGTTAGAGTACGGCAGTTTTAAAATTGTATATAGAGAGCAGAAAGGGAGCAAAGGTCAATTTTGAAGGAGGCACGAATCGGGTTGATCATCTGCTTTACCAAACTCCTCTGTTGGGGAGGGAAGGTGTAGGGTATCTCCCACCGCCACCGCTGGCAAAAGAGATGATCGCCAATTTGCTCACGTACCTTCGATGTGTGGAAACAGTTTTATCGGTTGTTTCACACTCAAGTTGCCATTTGACGTAAGCATCAACCCGATTCGTGCCTTCCTCAAAATTGACCTTTGCTCGCTTTCTACTCTCTATTTTTCACACTGCCGTATTCTAACGGAACTATCAACTCTTTACGTTCATCTCCTCATCTATCGTATAAAAATGACCACTTTAAGTCTATTATCTGACGTTAAGCATCTTCAATTGCAAATTGTTAACTTCACGTGTGGAGTAATTCAAACATGATTAGTTAAGGAGGTATTCCCGATCTTTTTTTTCAAAAAATCAAATTTTTTTTTTCACGTTTTTTTGTACTTTAGACTATATACTTTCATCCCCCCAAGCCGTTTTCCGATCAGCGAATTCGGTGTCCAGGCATAGCTGACTAATGGTAAGAACCCCCAAATGGTTTTAACTAAAGTCAAAACTTTAAACGCGTTTTTCTCGAAACCACATTTTTTTATCGGGCGAAGATTTTTCTCAGAAACTATAAGAGATATTGACTTGAATTTTTGCGCATTTTGTTCCTTATTAAATTCTTTGGAGCTTCTCCCACTTTCAGCCAAAAATATTAACATTTAACATTGTTTGAAGCACCTTAAAGCTGCAAAAAAAGCGGGCTAAAAATCGCCTGTTTTTTCATCTGGCCGCCATTTTGTTAATTTGCAAGATTTTTTGCTGCCAACGGGAGAAGCTCCAGAGAATCTTATGCAGATTATTAATTTCATCACAAAATCTGTTTCAGATGAAGCCGTTCCGAGAAAAGTCTTCGCCCGTCCAGGCGTTTGCGGCGAACAGGGGTCTGTTTGCCGCCATTTTGTGACGTCAATAATGTTTTTTTTTATGTCGAAAAATTTTTATTTGTAAACTTTAATGTTCAATAAACAAGAATCCCAAAGAGTTAGGCGCATTACTATTCATTTTCCTTGAAAAAAAATTAATTGAAAAACAGGCCGAAAAAAGGCAAAAGATTGGGAATACCCCCTTAAAGTAAATCAATTAAGCTCTTTTGAGTTTCTCTCCTTTACAATTTACCTTTACAAGCTTCTGTTAACATTTGTAACACATTTTTAGTGTTTGCGTGCTATCATCACTTTGTCGTTTGTTTGCATCATTTAAATAATGTATAAGACATTTCGTCTTTACAAGCAATCCAAGTGCCAACCGGAAACATTTAGAATTCGTTCAATTAGTTCACAAACCGACATCCTGTTTTCTCATACCAAACTTCTGTTCCAAATTCTTGATGCCCAAAAGTAGACCCCCTGCCATCTATATTATCAGTTTTTGGACGCTGCAGCAGTTCGATCACGGGTGTGACGGTGACGGACGCGATGGTCAAGGGACGCGCGGTTGTTAGCGAACGAACGATGTGTAAAAATGTTGTTCGCGATCTGCCATGCAGCCGCCGGGCAAATGCGAGCGTTCATACATCCGTGAATCTCAAAGCCGCATATATGTCGTCCTAGGTTCTCTTTATCTCCTGATTCATATCTGCCTACCTGCCTATACGGGGTGGATATTGATGCGCACCATTCGGAACGTTGTATCGGAAATCGGGTTCTGGATCAAATGTTGCCTCACCACTGACTGTTCCACCACTCCTCAACTGGTCAGCCGATGCGATGCTGCATGTTTATTTTCTGCAGAATAACATTTCCATACTGCCTGGGCAAAATTTGTTTGGTCTGCATGTTGGAAATCGCGTTCAAATCTTGTAATTTTGGCATGGGAACACTAATTTGAATTTTTCACCAGGCTATCTTTTCCGATGATGCGCGTAAAATTAAGCGGATATTGATGATTGCGAGTCGTACATGGTTAGTAATTAAAAGCTGCCTGTTTGGTGAACAGTAAAAAACAGCGAATAAGAATTCATTACATTTTACGACGTCCAAATAAAACCCGAAGTGTTTTTCAAACTCTTTCAGCATTTACAGCGAAATATCTTGAGCAATGTTCGATCCCATCAGCATGCGCGATTACTACCAATTTGAGCGCCAAGATAATTTATGTTGCTCAATCCTACCTGCCTAACTCCGCCATGGACTGCAAATCGCACAAGGCTGACTCCGTGCGCCGCACACTTCTTGGCTGCCGTCCATTATCGTGTCCTAGACTTCAGTCGACGGCTCGCACGAGGATGGAAAACCAGAAACCTACCAACCCATAACTACCGACAAGCATTCTGGCTTCGGTTTGAGCTAGGATAATTGGCAACATAATTTATCGATTGTGATTGACATCGCGCGAACATCTCGTCGAATAGGGTACTTGACTTGGTGGCTGAACCATATCCAACCTGAAGCTAACCTGCGAAGAAGGATAAACGAAAAACTCTTGGCTCGCGCCAATCGACAACCTAGTCACTCTCGTACTAAAACCAGGCCAGACCACAACCGAATCGGAGGATTGATGGTGCACCAACCACATCCACCGTCAAGAGAGTCGCACGAGAACACTCAACATCAGTCATCACGGTCGCATTGCTTCAGGGCCCAAGACCTTCTTTTATGACTGTCTCTCGCGCCGTCGATGCTAAGCCTCTGTTCATGGTTGTTTGGTTATTCTTGACTCGATCTTAAATCCCTGACGACGACGACGACGATGATGCGAGACGGTCGCCAGGTAATCCTTCTGGCTCTGATCGTTGTAAAACTGACCAATCGTCCTGTGCGCAATCGCTGACTTAGGGAGTAAGTACGCGCGTGCGATACACCTCCAAAGTTGCAGTTGAACAGTTTTCGAGCACTACGAGGGACTGCGAGGGGGAGGGGTCACTATACTTGACCCCGTAACCTCACGATTTAAGCACGCGCATAACGCCGCCCGAGACAAACATGCTGGCAATGGACCGCCGCCGCATACCATTCTCGGTGCAGGGAAAATATCCCGGCGCATCGTTGCTGTTGGTGCAGATTTTCCTTTCCGCTGCTTCGGGTGTTCAGTAGGGGCTTGAGGTTATCTTGCGGATGGTACGCGGGTAAATGTGCCTGAAAACTAAAAAGAGGGAGGTTGAGCTTGGTGTGTGCTCAATAAATAATGACGAACCTCGTGCGCGGACTCATCGTTTGTGTGTGCTCGAGGTGCGCATTAGGGTGCTTCATTTTGGAAAAAAACATGTTTGCAATCATTTGGGGCCAAAAGTATGAGCCAGTGCAAAAATAAGGGTAAAGATTGATTAAGGTTAATCTTACGTTCAAACTATAGCTGATATTACGTGGCAGACCTAAGTTTGCACCTTTAGAATTGATAAAACGCTCCTTATGAAAACACCCCAAATGATTCATATAACCCCGGTGAAAATCCATATAAATATGATCCATATTTTAAGTAAAATACATACAGAAACACTATTGTAAAACTTTACCGCTAAATTTCTAAATAATGTGCATTGAAATTGTACAAATTACCCATAAAAATATTGACATGATCTATAAAATGTTCAACAATGAACCATGTACGAGCGTAATTGATCCATAGAAAATCAAGTTTACACATTAACAAATATTATAATATACATAGGATCCATAAATTAGACAATTATTGTTCATGTTTTGGACACTTTTTTTTAATTTTAATCCATAATCTTTTGAAAATTGCGTAGCTACTCAGATTTTCTGTCCTGCCCGTGTTTTTTAATCAGACGAGTGGAGTGACGAGTAAACTACTGCAATAAGTTTTTGAAGGAGTTCCTTGAGAAGATTCTAAAAGAAGCATCCCGAGGATTATTAAAGAAGCTTCTTGTGGACCAATCATACAATTTTCTGTACCACCAAGTAAAGACAGTACACCGAAATTTATAAATTTTCAAAAAGGTGAAACCATTTACGCTTACCACTCCGAAAATCCTGACCCACCATTCCTGGACCCAATGCGCCCACCTATCGTAAGGCTTACGGAACAATCTGCAGCCGGCGACGGACGCTTTTTGAACGCACGCCTATGGGATCCTAAAATCATAGACACTGTGTGAACCTATCTGTCTTTCCTTCATAGCCAACCGCCTTCAGTATAAGTGCAACTTTAATGGAATCCGTACATTGCCATACACGAGGAACGCATGGAATCCGTCAAAAAAACAATTCTTTTTATAGGCCCTTCGCAAATTGAATTGGGCCTCTTCCATCATCATCACTGCATGTTCATCAACTTACAGACACTCAAAGAACGCCGCGAATTTGCAATGCTTTTCTTCATCAATGACATTATTTTACATCGCATATAATCATCAGAATTACTCTCACAATTAAACTTTAACACACCCTGTCGGCATCTTAGAACACAAAAAGTATTCACAGAACAAATTACGCAAAAAATGGCCCCATCAATCAATGATGCGACAGCGTCATCTATATTGCAAAGCCATTAGCATCACTATGTCAAAAGAACAAATTAAATACCGACTAAAACAAAGTATAAATAATGCATAGCATGTTTTATTATGGTCCTCAACTCCACTCCAAACCCATGATAAAACTGAAAATGTTGCTGTGCAATTGTATGTAGTCTAGTTTTGCTTTACGAAGTAAATAAATAAATAATGTAAATAAATAATGGATCCTACGCAATGAAGGAACATCTTTTCAAGGTGTAAAGATCAAAATTAAAAAGATAATGTCCGTAACATGTTTAATTAATGTTTAATATATTAAGTGCGGAAACATGATTTTCTATTGATTAATATCGGCAGTTTAAGGGTCATTGTTGAACGTTTTATGGATCATTTGCAATGTGATTATGGGTAAATATGGATCAAATTGATATTTTTTATGAATCATTCACATTATTTTAGGCATTTACACCGGGGTTTTATGGATTAGTTGAGCATTTTTCAGTAGCGTTTCGATGGATTAGTTTATAGAGGCAAAAGTATGATCCACTTCCCGAATTCCTACATGCTTCTGAAAAGACGCAACAGTAATACCATAGAGGTAAATCTAAAGCCTAAAGGTCCCGAAGAAACGTGCTCATCTTTTATCTGTCAAAGTTTTATAGCGAATCAAACCAAACATAGTGTAGTACTCGAATTTCGACTAGAAAGATGTACTTGGGACCAATAGGCTAGTCAAGCAGTGAGCCAACAATTTAAAATCGTAATACCCTCTCCCGGTGAAAAAGCTGACTAAAATAATTCGTGGCATTATTATTTGTAATAAATTGATAAGTTTAGTAAAATAAAAGGTGTGCAGACAGTATTAGCTGCGTCATGCATTTTTACACGCCTACCCTGACATCATGCCATTATACTACGTTCAGACTATAGTTGATATCACGTAAGATAATATGATATAAAGATAGTCTTTATTACGTGATATCAGTTATAGCCAGAACCATTAGCTTAAGGGGGGAAATACAAGTAATTTTTTTTTCGATTTTTCATATTTTACTTTTAAAAAATTTAAAAAATGCTACGAGCACGAGGAAGGAGTGATCTATGGCCCCGGTATCGCCGATTAACCGTTAGTTCCAGAAATCATGTTTTTACACAATCCAAAACTTTAAACGCGTTTTTCTCAAAACGGTGTTTTCCAAATTGGCGGGAAAGATAACTCAAAAAGTTCTCATTCAAATGACTTGAAACTTGGCGCATCTTAAAGGAAATAAATTTTTACTCTGTGAACCACTGATATCATGAAAAAATCAACAATAAATAATTTTCAGGTCTGCCTAAAGTGAAAAAAACAGTGAAAAATCAACTTTTTTTTCAGATATTTTTTTCTAAATTTTTAAATCGTTTTTTTTTTTTGGGTTTTAGATGTTCACATGGAACAAAAATCTTTTCTGAATAAGGTCCAATTGATAAAAGTAAGTTTTGTCCATTTTTCTGTTCTCTAGAACACCCGCCAATTACCAATACCCACCGGAGGCGACCTCCTTCCGATGTGACCCCAAGGAGCCACAGAGGTCACACACCAATGAAAAAAACCTCAAATGTAGAGGAAGATTTAAGCAATTTAATGCAAAAAAAACTCAAACGTTTGCGTTGTTTCATTTGCTCACAAAAAAATCCGAAAATCGGCGAGTTTTTGACGTGTTACTTGTGTTTGAGTTAAAGGCGAACCAAACAAAGTAAAAGGCAGATTATACACGGCGAATGAGAACGACCCAAATTTGAGTTTAGTTCACTCATAATCGCAGGAACTCAGCGATGAGTAAAATTGTCTCATGGTTTACAGTGGAAAACCTAAAAAATCTGCCGGAAAATGAGGAAATTGACGAAAATTTTATTCAGTCTCAGAGTAGTACCAATAGACTGAGTGAATCCAATCTTTACTTTTCTCAAATTCGGGAATTTTTCCCTGGAAAATCCTGGAAAAACCTGGGAAAGGTAGGCGTAACCCCTTAAAACTGCAGGAACTCAGCGCTGAGTGCCTGCAGGTTTTAGATATTTCTCATTCATCTGAGTAGAAGTGACTATCTGTCTGAGTTATTCTCAGTGGCCGAGTACACACATTTCACAAATTCACCAGAACGTTCTTGAGCAACATGTGAAAAAAAAGCATGCAAGCCAAACGTAAACAATGCATTTAAACGTCAATTGTTCGCGAATTACAACACGTCCACACAAACTAACTATACCATCTGATAGAGCAAACTTTCTCTCAGATGCTGATGTCGAGAAATCGACGTTTAATGTCAATATTTACGTTCGAAACATAGGTGCTTTTCACATGTTGCTCTAGTTACTAGCTTCCTCCATCATAACAAAAACGATTAGTGATGTCGCATTAATGGCACAATTTTGACACTATCAATCTATCCTCTTCAGAACTTTATCAAGCTAATAAATTATCACACTAAAGCTTCATGTTGATGTTAGTATATATCCTCCCAACTCTGGAAGTGGTTATCTTAACTGACATAATCCCAAGCCATCGAAACTTCCTCATAGTCCCAAGGCTGCAAAATGCGTGTCGATTCATAGTTGACATGGCTGGTTCTCAGCAATGCGATAACCCGTCGTTATGATTCAGCTACCAATCGAAAAATATGGCTATCTAATTTTATTTTGAATAGAAAGAAAACCATTTGGACCTGTGGTTGGCCAGTCGGAACGGAAAAACCCGGAAAAGTCAGGAGCAAAATGCGTGTCGATTCATGTTGACATGACTGGTTCTCGGCAATTTGGTTACCACATCTTAAGATTGAGCCACTACTTGAAAGGTATGACTATCTACTTTCAAACGGACCAGACAAGGAACCGATTGGAGTTGTGGGTGGCCAATCGGAACGAGAAAACCCGTGAAAGGTGGCTCTGTGGTAATTCGGATACACCGGGAGAATGGTCATTTCTTGAAAAAAGACCTAAATTGCATACAATCATGAGCATAGAGGAAATATACCATAATCATATCTATTTTGCAACCAAGTGGCCAGAAAACGGTTCTCTGGATATCAGGAATCACCGGGGAATTAGTCAGTTCCTGAAAGTAAACCTAGAGATCCGTGATTTTTTCTAACATGCATATAACCATTAGCATAGAGGAAATACGACATCAACATATCGATTCTGCTACCGAGTGGCCAGAATAGGGCCTCTGGATATCCGAAATAACCTTGAAAATGGTCAATTCTTAAAAGTAGACGTAGAGATCCGTGATTTCTATATTTCCTGTATGCAATTCAGAAAAAAAAAATCGCGGGTATCTAGGTCAACATTTAAGAATTGACTTTTTTTCCTAGTGATTCCGGATATCTCTAAGACCGTATTCCGGCCACCAAGTAGCAGAATCGATATGATGATGACAAATTTCTTCTATGCTCATAATTGTAAGCAAATCTAGAAAAAACACTTTGAAGAATTAACTAGTTTCCCGGTAGCTCCGGATATCCACAGGACATTTTTCGGGCCGATTGGTTGGAGAATCGATATGGTGAAGGTTTATTTTCTTTATGCTAATGATTGTTTGAAATTTATTAAAATTATTGCGGATCTCTAGGTCTACTTTCCAGAATTGACCATTTTCCCGGTGAATCCGGATATCCAGAAGGGCGTTCAATAACCCCTGTGGGACCAAATCAATGTGGCACTGACATATACCTTCTCAACCAAGGGTTCTTCACGTTTTCTAAAAGCTCACGGATCTCCAGGTCAACTTTTAAGAATTGACTATTTTCCCGGTGATTCCGGATATCCAGAGGACCGTATTCTTGCCACTCGGTAGCAAAATTGATATCTTGATGTCATATTTCTTCTATGCTGAAAAAATCGCGGATCTCTAGGTCTACTTTGGAATTGCTTGTGTTTTGAACATTAATTTCCCAAACCCTATTTAGTAGTTTTCACAGATTTTTTGGATAAATATGCAGCTTTGGATGTGATCACAAAATCAGCTTTGCAATCATTACAATTGAAGGAATGCTAAATTCATAAATTGTGTGTTGCCAAAATCGGACCCTTACTGTTATCAAAGCAGGTGCTTATAGGTTGAATAGCAAATTGTGTTAATTATTTGAAATTTTTATAATTTAATTATGCATTTAGCCGGCGCCGGTGGTGTAGTGGTAAGCGTGACTGCTTTCTCACCCCAATGGGTCTGGGTTCAATCCCAGCCGAGGTCGGTGGGATTTTTCTGAGGCATAAAAATCTCTTGTCACGTCTTCCTTCGGAAGGGAAGTAAAGCCATTGGTCCCGGCCCATGTGTGTGTTGAATGTGTGCGATATCCTACGCAGGATATAAGGAAGCTGACTTCCTGCACATTCAATTTCCGTCAATGGATGGGCAATCGATGTTCGTCGGTGATTGGCACTAGATTGCTTAACAGAGACCGACGTTAAATAAAAAAAAAGGACAAAAATTATGCATTCTTTTAAATTCTTATAAATGAGTAATCCACAGAAAAAAAAGCATTTTCTGTAAACATACTAGAGTCAAAGTAGGAATCGGAGTTGGCAGACATAATTTTGAGGAGTCTGAGTTGGAGTTGAAGTCGGAATATTTTTAAACGCCTCCGCATACCGGCTTAAAACTAGAATAGTTTCTGAACTTTATGATAGCATGATTTTAAGAAAATCGGTGTGTGCTATCAGTTATCATGCACGATGATTCATTCGTAAAATTATACTTAAGATATTGCCAGGGTGCCGATAACTTAAATAGACGGTAACTTGGTACAAAGCAAACGCAGTGCGATTCGTATCCAAAGAGATGAATCCTCCGAATTGTCTGGAGGCCCGGCCCATTGAAGCATTTTTAGCCCTGTCCAAGTAATAGATCTACGGAAAAGAGGTCTGAATTTCTAATCGAGTAAATCGGGTAAACAAACAACCAAAAATAAAACCCAATGTTCTCACTCCTCTCTCACTCGGATCAAAAATGCTAACATATTTCATTCTAATCATGTGAAGTGCTCTGTTTAAGGTATTTATCACCCGGTTTGCTTCATTGTAACAAGAAGGTCGGAAAATCCCCATTGTATGTGTTTGTATGCAACAAATGCCATACTGAGTGCGAACGCAATGGCAAGGGATGCTAATCATCGGAGCAATGTTTTAATAAGAGATCATCCAAGAGCATGTTACCTTTCTTTTGTGCTCGGGTTCGGGCCTCAAACTTGCATCGAAATGAAGGGGTGGATGATTGGAAGCAAACATAAACGAAAGAAACCCCGCTTCGGTTGTGAGTTTGCTACTCACGGTAAACAAGTTAAGTAGTTCTTGAGATTGTCGAGATAAAATCGTGCTAATTGTCATTGTAATTATTAATAACAAAAAAATACAATGCTCCGATGGCAAAAAATCACAAACGAAACCCAAAACCAATCAAAATATTCAAATCAATGTTCGATTTCTTGATCCAATCGAAATCCATTAGAATTGGGATTGATTTCAAATTATGCCTGGTTGCAAAGGAAAACAAAATAAAAAAAGAAAACCAAAAGAGGGTTCTGAACCGAGGCGAGGGAAGAATTCAATTTACATTTCAAATGTGAGTTTTGAAAAGAAATCTTGACAATTTGAAGAAAACAAGCAGGAGAGAGCCAACAAAATGAAAGAAAAAATCAACATCCTCACGCCGCGGTCAAGTTACGATAACCCAACCAGGGTGCGTGGTGCGGAGAGAGGGAAAAAAAAATAAAATCTGGTGATTTATGATAATGATCTTTTGATGGTCGCTTTGTTCTCTTGAGTAAGGGAGGAAAATTTACAAGAGCAAGCAGAAAAGAAAACCTATTACAGCACATTAAATGCCTTCAAATTACTGCCCAGGACTAGATTATGTATCCTTGCAAGTTGGGAATTATGACTTATACAACCGGAAGTTTATTTGACCTCCAGCTTTGCCGTCGGTATCTTCAGGAACATTCGAAAGTCATTATTAGTAAATTCGTTTCTGTATTACGTCACGCAAATTTGGGGAAAACCGAAATGATGTTCTTCTTGTTTGTTTAATAGGACCATCACCTATTCCATTCCTTCTGAGGCATAATGGTTGTCTTCTTGGTGAGTCTTGTTTTTTTTTTCTTAATGCTTAAAATATATCGAACTTAATGCTAATATAAGGAAATAAATAAAAAAAATCACCTAAATATTGCGTTTTCAAATTTTTGTCTATTCGTCCCTTCGACGTTTTGTCTTTTTGTGTTTCTTATGATCCGTCCATCCCTTTGACCTTCTGCCCTACAGCAGGGACAAAATTCCCCCGTCGGAATCGTGAAGAAAAAGTTCTATAAGGATAACTACTATTGCGTATGTCCCTTCGATCATTTCTTCATGCGATCTTTTGTTCTTTCGACCTTTTGTCCCACTAGAATTATTTCTATCTTTTGTCCTACTAGACTGTTTCTTATGATCCGAGCTTTTGTCCATTCGACCTTTTGTCCTATCAACCTTTTGTCCATGCACCATCTGCCCTTCAACCCCCTAATATCTTCAAATCATCCTGAAGGATTGATCTTGAAGTTCTAAATGCTCAATTAAGTATTTCTCGGTGTCCCGACTTAATATACGACTCCAGAGAGCTTTGTAAGAGCTCATTACATCAAAGGATATATGTATATTAGAGTTAACAAAATATCTAAGATTCTCTAAATCATCCGAAATCACCCCAGCAGGCCTGGGTTCAATCCCATTCGGCGCCGCCGGGATGTTCTAAGGCATAACATCTCTGATCACGCCTTCCTTCGGATGGGAAGTAAAGCCGTTGGTCCCCGGTTCATGAGTTGATGAGTCGATAGGTAGGGTCCAGGTGTGGGAGCTGCCTTCCTGGCACGTCGGTAGCATTGGTGCTCAGCACGGAAATCAAGATCACCGGAAAAAACAAACCAAAGGAAAAAAAAAATCATGCGAAAGTTCAGATCTAGATGTTCTACCGACCCAACGAGATTTTGAACGAAGTTCAAACTTAACGTTGGCAATTACGGAGCCTCGTGTAGCCCCCTTATATCAGGAAGGATATATCTATAGTTAAAATGAGCATGAGCATAATTGACCGCCCGTGGATGCTATTCCGCTATTGCCAGATCGGCTGTTATTACACAGAGAACCAACTTATGATACTTGGGACTAGCAATCATCCTCAATGTGTATACACTGGTGATCTAAAATTAGGCAATACCAGCGCTGGCCACGCTTGAATGCAGATCAATAAGGATTCGGTAGGAATGTGTTGACGTGATACTCGCATTGTTGGAAGCCGAGGAGTCCTCTGCACTTCCACGGGAAATCACTGAGATATTGGATAAAAGGGTTGGGTTGCAGCAAGCTTCGTTTTGGACGACCCAATCTTCAATATAACTTGGAGACCCCAAAACACGTAGTCATTACATGTACATGTTCCACATGATGCAATACGCCTCCACGAAATTTTTCGGGTTCACAAATATAGTCAAGACATCGTTCAATACCTCGTTGAATCTGAGGAACGTCAAGATCTGAACTCCAGGACAATTTGGATTATGGAACATATTTTGTTAATAAAACTTTTTGTCTCCCTTGATTTGACAAAGTCCCACGGTACTTCATGGGTTCGTATAATACATGTGTGTAAGATTGCTTCCGTTTATTGATAACAACTTTTCAGTTTACTGATCAGAACAAGACTGAGCAATCGGCTTCTTCTTTTTCTTCGCATTTCAAGCTTATTGCATATCGCATATTAGCTTGTTGCGTGCTCTCAACTTAGTGTTCTAGATGCACTTACACAGTTATTAATTGAGAGCCTTCGATGCCTGTACCATTTTTGCATTGGTATAATTGTGTGGCAAGTCCAATCATACTTCTATGCCCAGGGAAGTCGAGAAAATTTCCAACCCGAAAAATTCTTAGACCGGACCGGGAATCGAACCCAGCCACCTCCAGCCTGGTCTTGCTTTGTAGCTACACTTTTACCGACTGAGCTAAGGGAGGCCCCATTTATGTTTACATTTTCGATGTTTTTGGCACTTCGGTTTCGCTCGGTTATAACTGCAAAAACACGACGAACGAAAACTAACTGAAAACAAGTAATACACTTCAATGTGGACATCATACAACATGTTGTGGAGCCTGTTGAACATCAATACCCAATCCTCAGGATAATTTGGAGATCCCAAAATATTTTTCCATGATAACTACATATCCAGCATGATATAAAGGGTGATACGGTCAAAATTTGGTCAATATCAACTTGACGTATTTCTTTCAGTTTTGCATTTAAAAAACCTGAACACCCCTCATTTTGAAGGTGTGTGTGTGTAGAATGTTGCTCCTATTTTGATTTTGGAATTCACTCTTCAGTTGTCAAAATGCCGTCCAAGCAAGAAGAGCAGCGTATCAAAATTTTGCTCGCGCATCGCGAAAATCCGAGCTACTCGCACGCAAAGTTGGCAAAATCGCTAAAAGTTGCCAAATCAATCGTTACAAATGTAATTAAAGTGTTTGGGGAACGTTTGTCGACAGCCAGGACGTCTGGATCGGGGGGGAAATTGAAAACCGGAAGCCGCTGAGACGACAAAGAGAGTTGCCGGTAGTTTCAAGCGAAACCCTAACCTCTCTCTCCGAGATGCCGCAAATAAGCTGGGTGTATCGTCTACAACCGTGCATCGAGCCAAAAAACGAGCCGGACTATCGACTTACAAGAAGGTAGTGACTGCAAATCGCGATGATAAACAAAATACGACGGCCAAAGCGCGATCCCGGAGGCTGTACACGACGATGCTGACGAAGTTTGACTGCGTGGTAATGGACGACGAAACCTACGTCAAAGCCGACTACAAGCAGCTTCCGGGACAGGAGTTTTATACGGCAAAAGGAAGGGGAAAGGTAGCAGATGTTTTCAAGCACATGAAACTGTCAAAGTTCGCAAAGAAATATCTGGTTTGGCAAGCCATCTGTACCTGTGGCTTGAAAAGCAGCATTTTTATAGCTTCCGGGACTGTCAACCAAGAAATTTACGTGAAAGAGTGTTTGAATAAACGTCTGCTGCCTTTCCTGAAGAAACACGGTTGTTCCGTACTGTTTTGGCCGGATTTGGCATCTTGCCATTACGGTAAAAAGGCCATGGAGTGGTACGCCGCCAACAACGTGCAGGTGGTTCCCAAGGACAAGAACCCTCCCAACACGCCAGAGCTCCGCCCAATTGAGAAATACTGGGCTATTGTCAAGCGGAACCTAAAGAAGACCAAAAAAACTGCTAAGGGCGCGCAGCAGTTCAAGGCAAACTGGCTTTCTGCGGCGAAGAAGGTGGACAAGATGGCTGTACAAAATCTGAAGGCAGGGGTCAAGCGTAAGGCCCGGCAATTCGGATTTGGAAAAGCGGAAGCCTAACTGAATATTTTTCCTGAATTTTATACTAATTGAACTTGAAAAAGAAATTTAATTTGATTTTTTAAATAAACGATTTCACCGATTTACACGCGTTTTCCCTTGACCAAATTTTGACCGTATCACCCTTTAATGGAGCTCCACAAAGCTTTTTGGGTAGATAAATTTAGTCGAGACATCGTCCAATGCCTCGTAGAATTTGAAAAACGTCAAGATCTGAACTCCAGGACTATTTGGAGAATGGAACACATTTTTAACACCGTTATATGCCTCACATGATGTAAAGGCTGATTAAAAGTAAATTGGTACGTTCTTCGCGTGCCGCTAGCACGCCTCTAGTGTTGGGAATCGAAAACCTTTGACAGTGGTTTGTTTACACTTCTATAGGGAACAACTGGTGCAAGTTTGTCGATCGCGTTCAGAGATAACGTCAAATGGAATTCGAAAGAAGAGCAAATATTGTGCACAAACACCTGGAAAATCCGGAGTGGTCCGGTGCCAAGCTGGCTAAAGTGCTGAAGATTCCGAAAACAACAGTTTGTCGAGTGCTCAAAACCTACAAGGAAACCTTGAGTGTGGATAGGAATTAGCGGACCTACGAAAAAACTGTAACCAGGGATCGTCAGCTGCGCAGCAAGGTGTTGAGGTGCGTTAAAGCCAACCCCGGTATTTCGATCCGAGATGTGGCCAGAAGGTACAAGCCAACTTTCAAACGGTGCGGAACATCCTTGCCAGGGAAGGATACAAATCTTACTGTTGGCGTAGTAGGCAATCAGCCGTCGCTTTCCCCTGTTACGTTGTTGGGAAGCCCTCCCTGGCAACGACCCGTTACCTGTTTGTGAAAATTAATAACTGTTCATTCCACAATCGCACTTCGTGTGGTACAGACGTTTAAATAAACCTTTCTCCGTTTTTCCTGTTAAACCGTATACTTCGTTTGGAGTCTCCCGTGTGTCCCTTCAAGAGGTTATGGGCACCACCGCGAAGGACGTTTCGTGGAACATCCCGTTGCTGCGTGCAAGCGGAGCAGACTTCCAAAACTGGAGTTATCGAGTGCGCCTGTTCCTGGAAGCCAAAGGCGTCGCAGATGTGCTGACCGAGGTGGCTCCAACGGAACAAGCTGCAAAGAAGAAGTTTGAAGAAACGGACCGGATCTCCAAGGCGTTGCTGGTGGGTTGCCTATCGGACGAATGCCTCGAGATCGTTCGAGAGAAGGTGACCACGAAGGAGATGTGGGTTAGTCTGGATGAAGAAGTCTGTCGCGAGCCAAACGTTAGTACGGAAGCAGTTGGCTCGTTTGCGGCTGAAGGAAGGGGACATGCGGACGCATCTACCTGAATTCGACGGGCTCGTGAGAAAATTGAAGACAGCCGGAGCAACTCTGGCGAAAAGTGATCTGGTGTCGCAGCTTTTCTTGACGCTTCCAGACTCTTTTTCAGACGTCGCGGAAGAAGACCTGAATTTGGACCTCGTCAAGCAGCGTCTATTGGCTGAAGAAAGGAAGCGATCCGACCGGCAGGGCGATTTAGTTGAAGACAAGTCGGCAGCGTTCTCGGGTGACTCAAGATCCCAAAAGAAGTCCCAGAAATTCCTCGGTAAGTGCCACAAATGCGGGCGTCGCGGCCACATGAAAAAGGATTGTCGCCAGCGTGAAGCCAATTCAGCGAAGAAGGATGCCATCAGTTTCATGACCGATGCAAACATTGCGGAAAAGCAGCCTGGACGAATCCTTTTCAAGCTTGATTCCGGGTGCAGTGACCACCTGGTTGGCGACAAGTTCGTTTTTGTTGCCCTGAAGAAGATGACCAGTCGCGTGGAGATCAAGGTCGCCAAGGAAGGAGAAGCTATGCTTGCTGAACAGATTGGCAAAATCAACGTGACCAGCAACAAAGGTGTACATTTCAATCTGAAGAATGTGCTCTACGTTCCAGAACTACGTGAAAACCTGATATCCGTCAGGAAGATGGCCAATGCTGAGATCGATGTCTTGTTCTCTGGAAACATAGCAGTTCTGAAGAAAAGTGGTAAGCTACTGGCCACTGGACACCTTCGAGGCAGCCTGTATGAGCTTGAGCTGTCGTTGGAGGAAGTTGAAGCGAATCACTGCGAAGTATCGATTGGAAACCTGTGGCATCGTCGACTGGGGCATATCGGCCAACGCGGATTGTAGACCATGGTCCGGAAAGGAATGCTGAAAGGTATGAATGAAAAAACAACCAAAATTGATTTCTGCAACGCCTGCGTGCAAGCCAAGCAATGCCAAGAACCGTTCAACGGAACGCGAGCTAGGGCCAGCTGGAGCGGATTCATTCTGATGTTTGCAGACCGATAGATCCGCCGGCATGGGATGGTTCTCGTTACACAGTCAGTTTCATCGATGACCATACTCATTTCTCGATGATATATTTGCTGAAGCGCAAATCAGAGGTATTCGAGAAATTTCAGGAATTCGAAGCAAAGGTCACGGCTATGCTGGGAAAGTCCATTTCAAGAATGACGGTGGACCAAGGACGAGAGTACTGTTCCACAAATCAGATGCAGTTCTACAAGAGAAAAGGGATACAGCTAGAGACAACGGTTGCGTACACGCCCCAGCAGTCGGAGTGCAACAGGTGTAGCGGAGAGATTCAACCAAACCTTAGTTGAAAAAGTCCGTTCCGTGCTCATCCAATCCAATGTGCCGAAGCAGCTGTGGTCCGAAGCAGCCCTCGCCTGCGTTTACTTGATGAACCGAAGCCCAACAAGTGCAGTGCCCTCTGGTGTTACCCCGGCTGAGATGTGATTCGGTATCAGACCGGATCTGGACAAACTTCGTGTGTTTGGCTGCAAGAGTTTCGTGTGGATTCCGAAGCAGCAAAGGAGAAGATGGTCATGGTTGGGTACGCTCCGAACGGCTACCGCGGTGGCTCGAAAGCTTACGATTGCTCGAGACGTCAAGTTTGATGAGTCGTCCTTCCCGTACGCTGTGATGTATCAAGAAGGCGATTGACCGTCCACTTCCCATTCGAGCAAGAGGGGGAACGTTGCCAGATGAAATTCATGAAGCCAATGATGAACCTGAAATCAATCGAATTGAAGCAGAACCCGACGATGATCTTGAAAAACCGGTTGAAGAACCAGAAAATGCGCTCCCTTCGCCCACAGAAAGACTCGAAATTCCTAGTGAATTGTAGTCAAGGCATAGCGGACGGGAGCGCAGGCTCCCCGGTAAGTTATTTGATTACTTTATCGGTTATAGAGCGATTTCTGGCGAATTGATTTCCGCAGATATACCCGAATCGTTTGAAGAACTGCCCCAGCGTGCTGACCGAGCCATGTGGATGGCTGCGGTACGAGATGAGTTACGTTCCATGGAGGAGAACAAGGTCTGGCGTCTTACGAGCTGTCCGTAGGGAGTGAAGCCTCTGAAATCGAAATGGGTGTTTCGACTGAAGGACGATTCGGCCGGCAATGCGGTCAAACATAAGGCGAGACTGGTGGTGAAAGGATTCCTGCAGAAGGCTGGAGTCGATTACGAGGAGACATTCGTTCCTGTTGCCAAAATGGCTACAATCAGGACGGTTCTCGCGGTCCTAGTGCAAAAGTGTTTCCACTTCCATCAAATGGACGTCAAGATGGCGTTTTTGCACGGCGACCTGAAAGAGGAATTGTACATGGAGGTTCCCGACGGTGTTGCAGTGTCCCCTAATACAGTGTGCCGCTTAATCAAGTCCCTGTACGGCCTCAAGCAATCTCCAAGGTGCTGGAACGAAAAGTGAATCTGTGAATCTGAAGAAAGCCCTGAGTTCGACGTTCAAGATGACGGACTGCGGTGAGATCAGTCGTTTCCTAGGTATGAAACTAGAATACGACCGTGCGACGAATTCCATGAAACTCTCTCAAGAAACGAATATTGAAAAAATATTGATACGCTTTAGGATGACAGATTGTAAACCGACCAAAACGCCTATGGAGAAGAACCTGGTTGTTTCCCGTGATGGTGATTCAACCCAAGAACCGTACCGTGAGCTGCTGGGCACAATTATGTACGTAATGCTGTGCACCAGGCCTGATTTGTGTTTCCCCGTCGGATTCCTAGGTCGTTACCAACAGAACCCAACAGTTAACCATTGGTAATGCCTCAAGCGTATAGTACGGTATTTGAAAGGGATGAAAACGAAGCACCTGAAGTTTGTACGTGACGGATCAGCGGAAGCGTTGGTCGGATATGCTGACGCCGACTGGGCATCGGATGCGGAAGACAGGAAGTCAGTCAGCGGCTACCTGTTCACGGCATTCGGTAATCCTGTATCGTGGTCGAGCAAAAAGCAGGTTACCGTTGCTACATCCTCGAGTGAAGCGGAGTATGTGTCGCTGAGTACTGCTGTTTCAGAAGCGATCTGGTTGTCCGGAGTGATGGAAGATCTTCTATTGAAGTGGCCTGCGGATCCGGTCGTAATATTTGAGGACAATCAAGGAGCGATAGGTATGGCGAAGAATTGTGAAAGCAAGAGAAGCAGGCATACAGATATCAAGCACCACTTCATTCGGGACCACATTGCGAATGGACGTGTAGCGGTGAAGTATATCAGTACCGAGAAGCAACTGGCGGATTTGTTCACCAAACCGGTGGACGCGGTGCGCATGGAGAAGCCAAGGCCTTGGAATGGCCGATTGAGAGGGGGTGTTGGCGTAGTAGGCAATCAGCCGTCGCTTTCCCCTGTTACGTTGTTGGGAAGCCCTCCCTGGCAACGACCCGTTACCTGTTTGTGAAAATTAATAACTGTTCATTCCACAATCGCACTTCCTGTAGTACAGACGTTTAAATAAACCTTTCTCCGTTTTTCCTGTTAAACCGTATACTTCGTTTGGAGTCTCCAGTGAACATCCGAACCGGCACATGAAGCAGAATTGTGTGGCCAAAAAGCGTGCAAGGCTCTTGTACGACCGTGTTTTGACGAAACCAAAGGGTTGCACTTTGATCGATGACGAAACATACGTCAAACTCGATTTTAAGCAGCTTCCTAGTCAAAATTTTTACATCGCTACTGGACGTAGGGATGTGCCGGGAAGCTTCAAGTTCGTGTTTGCCCACAAGTTCACGAAGAAGGCCATGATTTGGCAAGCGATTTGCAGTTGTGGCCTGAAAACGGAACCATCTGTCACATCCTCGACGATGACATCCCAAGTTTAGAATCCGATTTGGCCAGCTGCCACTACTCCAAGGTGGTTCTGGAGTGGTATGCTACCAACAAGATCGATGCTGTCACCATGCCAATGAATCCTCCGAGTTGCCCGGAATTTCAGCCAATCGAAAAATACTGGGTAATTTCAAAGCAGCGACTTCGACGAAACGGCGGGGCAGTCAAGAACTTCCAGCAAATGCTGGCAAAATGGAAGAAATGCGCTGATTCCGTGTCCGTTTCCACTGAGCGGGCGCTGATGGGCTCCATCAATAGGAAGGTTCGAGATTTCGTTCGAGCTGGAGAAATGTAACCATCTAATGCTGTAACTTTGAAGTTTTAATAAAAGTACTGTAAGGCAACCAGTAATGAACTTTTTAAACTTATTGAATCACGAATTACAGGACTTTTTGTGCGTACCAATTAACTTTTAGTCAGCCTTTAATGGGGCTATATGATGTACGTTGGCTGAACAAAATATGTTGGTCCATCGTACAAGTCACTGTTGCGCCTGTAGAGTTCTAGGATCCAAACTTCAGATTGATTTTTAGAACCATATAAAGGATGATTTTCGAATCTGCTGCTCCCTCCCAGAGGTTAAACTACTATTGAGTTTGTCCAGTATTGTCCTTTCGACCTATGGTTCCACTAGAATTAATTCGACCTTTTTTTCTCTCTAGAATTAATACGACCTTTTATCACTTCGACCTTTTGTAACTTTGACCTTTTGTCATTTCGACCTCTTGTCACTTCGACATTTTGTCATTTAGACCTTTTGTCCAAGGTTGCAAAGACTCATTTCAGCTAAACTAATGTTTTTCGGAATAATAAAACCAAAAGATGGTATGATGGCATGTTTTACTTGTAACTTACAAGAAGAGGTTACAAAGTATGCGTTGGAAACATAAAACCTGTAAATTTTGCTTTCTATGAGTCACAATCAGCGATTTGCTGATCGCTGAGTGAGTGAGTGAGTGAGTGAGTTTGTGAAAAATCGCTGATTGTGACTCTCATGAAGTGAAATAAACAGGTTTAATATGTCAAACACATTCTTTGCAACCTCTTCTTGTATCCTACCAATTCAAAGTTTGATCATGGCATCTAATTATTTCATAATTTAGAAAAACATTGTTTTAGCTGAAATGAGTCTTTGCAACCTTGCTTTTGTCATAAATTCAATTCCTCTTTTGATCTTCACAATGTCCTGGATATTAAATACATACTCACTGAATGAAGAAGGCGAATGAATCACCGTTGTATTCAATCTCGATCCTATGGAGAAAAATCCTGTGTAGTGGAGTTCTGTTCCTTTTTACCAGGTTGCGAATAGTTGAGACAATATTTCTCATATGCCTACCCCGATTAGATCGTATCCCTCGCTTATGGACATTATCCTCCTTCAAGCCGAGATTTGTTCTATTGCCTGAGTTGATTAGACCGTATCCGTCACTATGATTTTATTTATTTTTCTCCTGCACCTTCGTAAACAAGAAAAATGGTTTGGACTACAAATTTTCAAAATCGGCTAACACAGCAATACAAATATTTTGCCAATAATGTTATCAGCAGTGTACGTGAAGAATCTTGACCGATCAACTCCCCGTTGATGATACCCACTTGACGTTTCCTCTCGAGCCAATCCATTTCACATAATCGCACCCATCTATCAGGCTAATTACTTTCCAACAAATTGCTGAAAGCTGTCGCTGGCTGTTGTGACAACAAAGAACCAGATTTAGTGGCAAATCGCTTCAACAAACATCAAGAGCTGGATGAACACATCATCAAATGGCAAGCACTGTCAGCATTGTCGGAGACAGATAATACCACAGACAATCGAAAGGGTCACCCTCCAGTATAGTAGTGCTGTTCCTACTACACATGCTGCCTAGAAACGGAGGTGGAATGGAACTCGCAATCGAATAATGCATCTGCAAATAACATGCTCAACATGGCCCTGCTTCTTGCTCAATGCCTCCATCCGGACGGGCGTAACAAGAACCAGTGACAACTGTCTACAATCGAACACGGTTCGTTGGTTCGAACAGATTTCCCAACACGCACTCACAACTTGTCATATCCACCCCTCGAGGATTAAGTCGTCCTAGTTTCGATAAAAAATGAACTCTCACCCTCGAAAAGCGGAACTACGGCTAAGAACAAGGCATAAAATTAATTGAATCCCTAATTGAGGGTGTAATAGCGTATTAAATAGTTTTGGTTTTACAGCGCCGCACTGCGATCGGGTGTTCCGTACGTCAAATGTGAAGGGGATAAAGCGTGGAATTACTTTTCTCCTCGAATGTTTGTTTTTTTTTAAGTGGACCCTATTTTTATATTCTCAGAGAATTTGGAAGAGGGAAACAAAACCAGGAATCGATTTTCCTTCCCAGCCCGAGCCAGTCACGCATGGTGCGAACAATGTTGAAAAATCGCTGCACTAATTTCAATTACCTCAATTGAGCTATAATAACGATAATAAGAAAATTAGCTTCATGATCCAAAATTTATCATTTCATGCAACTTCAACAACAAATTGCAAACGAAAACGTGGTCTCATCCCGTCGTATGTTTGTGTAAATTGGAAGTAAATGATACCGAGGAGACCCCGAAAGGGATTTTATCTCTATTAGAGGAATCACTTGAAACTACCAACGCAGCCTAATGACAGTGGCATTAAGGCCAAATTATCACCGCGTCAAGGAAAATCCCTTGCGGTACGAAACCTCGTGCCTTTGGACTCCTTACTATAATCCATCCCGACTCCGACCCCGAACCCGACCAATCCCTTCCAGAGCCATCTCACTGAGCCACTAAGCTACGGAGCCTGTGAGTGAGAGACTGCGAAAAAATAATCATCCCAAAATGGTCCTAATTATAGGGATGCTGGTTGAGCTCGGAGACGACATAATTTCGGTGTCTTCGACTTGGTCAGCCATGAGCCAGAATCAACGCCCTTTAATCCAGTTACCACCACTTGACATGATATCCAGAGCTGCTGATGAAATCAGAAACCAACAACCTGATATCGCAGTCGAGAGATTGGAATCGCCGGGAAAGGACATTAAAATACGATTTGTGGTTTGCAGTTCGGTCTAGCTCACTACAGTCGGATTTTGAGCGAAAGTGCTGTTTGGGAAAATTGCGACAGTGAGAAACATATTTAGAGGTATTGCGTTTTGAGTGTGGTTAGTGTTTACTTAGAGAATTAGTATTTCATAGGCTATTGAATGCTTAACCTTTACAGAAATGCTGAAACAAGAGATTCATAATAAGTCATACATGCATACTTTGTATTAAGATATTGACCGATATATTCATCACCTGTTCGAAGTGGTGCGTTTCGGTGTAGAATATACCATAAAACCCTATAGGGGTGATGCACATATTATGCCACGCTCTAAAAAAGGAGGGTGGCTTAGGATTTTGAGACAAGTAATGCATTAGGTATAAGAAAAACGTCACGAAAGGTTGCTTCCTGTCCTGTATGATAACTAATCTTCTCACCGTTACAGTGCCGTGGCGTAACTGGGAGACAACCTTGCACTCAAAAATATTAATAATCGAAGATAGTATAAAGTTTAATTATTTTACGACTAAGACATGTTTACACATTGATGGGATTTAAATTTGGCTTCCAAAGTATACTAAGTCCTAATAAAGGTGTAAAACTCATTCAGTGAGCATAGAGAGATCCAGTGCTGGAAAATATCAATAGCAAAACCTACAAAATGCTGAGTTTCACTAGCCACCTGATGTCAGTATCAGTTCAGACAGTTAGAATATCAATATCAGTGCGCCTCAATGTCAGTGCACAAATGACATTGACATCGTAAAGGGACCACTGATATTCAAAGTTTTACCTTTAATGTTTCTTATATACGCCAGCTAATTGAGTACAGGACTAGATCTCCAATTCGATCCAGTGGTTGCTGAGAAGCACGTTGCCAAAAATTGTGACACACACACACACACACACACACACACACACACACACACACACACACACACACACACACACACACACACACACACACACACACACACACACACAAACGCGTGCGCACCTGGTGCAAATATGAAACAAGAAAGAACTTGCTTAAAAATATACCTGAAAGGCAGCCCATGACCCCCCGTCCCCCCGCCCCTCCCTCTCACAAAACAAGGCCTTGACCGTCTAGGTTACCGCCATACAATGAATGAAAATGTCGATAACTGCATTTGTGTCCATTTTTGATAAATTTACCTATATGGACACGTCATCTTCATTTTCCTATTTCTCGAAAGATCGCAAATAATCGCAGCTAAATTTTTGCTATAATCTTCTATACACATGTACATATAATGCCTCCAGAGTTAATGTACACGTGCATCCATCCCGCGTGATAGAGACACGCTTTCTGTAAGATCGTAGGTGCCTGGTACATTTCGAGACGCATTATTTCGCGTTTCTTTTTTGTTCCTACGTGCCTCATTCGTGTCACATGTGCTGTGTCTCATGAGCTAAGCTCGGCGAGCTTCAGGGAGATCGGCAGCGTACCTACGTCCTGCGTGCATGTTAAAAGTGGCTGGTTGGTGCTAAAGAAAACAACAGAGAACTGTTGATCGAGTAGTCTTGTCACATTCTCGTGTTGCTGGCACAATTGATTGATTTCAATCAGTTGGTATTCAGTTTTTGAGGGTTGAGAGATTTTGGTTTTATAGAAGTATTTCAAGCGAAAGATGAGTTAAACGATTACGTACCAATTAATTACCGGCGGGGTTATTTGTTACCGATCCATGCGCATGGAATTTTCATGGTTCAAAATATTGATTAAGCTCCACCAAGTTCAAACGATTTCAAATCAGCTCCTGATCATTCTCACAAAATTTGTTCTCATTAGGATGTGAACTCATACTACACTTGGCCCTTTGAAGTTTATGTGGGAATTGAAAAATTGAACGTTAGGATAATTAGTTATTAATTGATTAGGAAAATGATGTTCTTCTGACATGGTTCATTTACTACTCAGCAGACAACATTGGAATAATAGGACAAAAAATCGAGGCTATTATGTCATAAGGGCAAGATGCAGTGTTGCCCTGAAAACAGCCGATTAATCCTACCAGCAAGTTATCAACTTGGAAATTAATTAATAACAAATTTTCTTGACATTCTTTTAAAAAGTGGTTTTCAACAAAGTTGTAGCTGGAAAATTTTCACGTAAGAGGGGGGAGGGGCTCTGATGGACAACTTTTCCGTAAATCATTATGTTGCAGGGCTAGAACGATGAGGACAAAAAATACTCTTTTCTTATAGTAATTTCCATATAAACTTCAAAGAGCCAGTGCAGAATCAGGTCGCCACCAAATAAGCTCAAATTTTGGAATATTGATCAGCCTGATTTGGATCCGATTGATCTTAGTGGATCAAATTGATAGGTATTTTGCAGCTGGCAGAGAACCAATAGTTCGGAGGGCCCTTTAAAAAAACTTCGTTGTTGAAATTGATTCGTGTGACTTCATCCATCAGCATTTTCAGCCTTTCAAGCTGTAGCCGACATCACTAGTTAATTCAAACATGTACTTAAATTTGAGAACTGTTCAAATACAGTTATACAAAAAGCAAGGTGTGTTCATCCCAAGTATTAGTCAACTTGAAAATTTGATGAGAAATAAGAAAACTGGATTGTAAATTTTGGGATGAATCCAACATATTTGTCACACTCAACGGTCAGTATCTGAATCGAAAACCATGTTTTCCAAAATGTTTATTTAGTAGGCTCAATATCTTTGAAAGCTCTGCGGAGCCGAAGGACTAAACAAATATTACAAAGGAGATCTAAATCGATTTCCTATATTTTGTGTGTGCTTGCAACGCATCGAATCTTGACAGATCCGCAAACCCCTCTGCCGGTAAAAAGGCAAAAGAATCATTAAACAATGACGATGCTCTTTAATAAGTAAAAAAATCTCCTTAAAATAGATCGGGTTGCTCCTTAAATGATTGATCAAAATACAGTAAAAATCTTAAAATGCTCAGTAAATATTTAAAGTACGCTCCCTAAAATAGAGACAACTGTACATTAAGCATTTGAAAATGCTCCTTAGTATGCACCGCTTTGCACCATTTTGAAGTTTAATTGTACCATATATCATCGGAAAAGCTGTTGTAGATAGGTTAATAAGTACCATGAAATCAGCTGAAATGTTCAGTAAATCATTGTGTGCATTTGTGCATTTTTGCTGCACATTTCAGCTGATTTCATGGTACTTATTAACCTTTCTACAGCAGCTTTTCCGATGATATATGGTACAATTACACTTCAAAATGGTGCAAGGCGGTGCATACTAAGGAGCATTTTCAAATGCTTAATGTACAGTTTTCTCTATTTTAGGGAGCGTACTTTAAATATTTACTGAGCATTTTAAGATTTTTAATGTATTTTGATCAATAATTTAGGGAGCAACTCGATCTATTTTAATGAGATTTTTTTTACTTATTAAGGATAATTTCA
Source organism: Ochlerotatus camptorhynchus (assembly GCF_037179485.1). Taxonomy (NCBI): domain Eukaryota; kingdom Metazoa; phylum Arthropoda; class Insecta; order Diptera; family Culicidae; genus Ochlerotatus; species Ochlerotatus camptorhynchus. Next base: position 243,000 of record NW_027040846.1, read on the forward strand.
TCTGTTTTTTTGAGCAAAAGTAGGGCTGCCCTTTCTGCCGAGGATGCTGATGTATGTTTTTGCATGCTTTATCGGCCTCCTGAGGACGCGTCCATTATCACCACCTCTTCATGCAGCACCTCTACCACTTCCTCTGTTGATTTGCTGGTGCTGTCTGACAATTCACCTACAGCCACTACACCAGGGTACGAACTGCTATCCGAGTTGCAAGGAATTTTGTAGTTCTTCGAGAACCTTCGTGGTACTTCAGGGAACTTTATAAAAGTTCAGGAAACTTTCTTGAAGTGCAGATTTTTCTTTAAAGTTCAGCTAACTATGTAGAAGCTCACCGAACTTCAGTGAAATTCGTAGAGTTTCATCGAACTGCTTCGGTAACTATTCTTATTCGTACCTGAAAAAGTTATAAGACAACGACACTTCATACACCTCGCAGCTCGTAATTGATTAGTAACACTTATGCTTCGTTTGACTCTAATGTTCCGTTAACTGTTTTCACTAGAACACTGTTCTGATTTTGAATGTTTCTTTGGTATTATTATTATATTTTGTTTTATGCATTAAGACCAACATATGTCAGATGAATCATGAGCTAAATTTAGTGAAATTATTTGAAGTTCTGAGATCATGAAAAATTTCAGAAAACTTCGTAGAAGTGGGAACTTTATACAAGTTTAGGTATCTTCGTAGAAGTTTATTGTTTAATGGCAGGGAATCTCTTTATTATTCAGGGACCTTTTTTATAACTTCAGAGCTTTGATGAAACCTCATGGACTTGACATAGTTCAGAGAACTCCGCACAAATTCAGGAAATTTTGTGCGTCGAACTTTGCGGAAAATCAACCAGAAACGTAGACGTGAAGCAAGCTTTGATGAAGTTTTGTAGACTGCATAATAATTCGAGGAACTTCATAGAAGTACAGGGCATTTTGAAAAAGTTCAGGGAATTTCGTAAAGATAGAAACCTTCAGGGATCTTCGTTTCAGTTTAGGGAACTACATAGCAGTTTGTCAGAGATCTTAAAAATCTCAATGAACTTCCTGAAGATGAAGATTTTGGACCATCATTTAATTTCAAGGTACTTTGAAATTTGAGTAAATTTTCTAAAACTTAAGGAAATTTTGTAGATGTTCAGGAAGCGTTGCATAAGTAACATGATATTCTTTCAGATATGCTCCCTAGACAGCCAGGAAGTTTTAAAAGATCAGCATTTGCTGATGTTCTTCTGATCTGAATTAGCGAGTTGCTAAAAAAAAGGATGACTGAAGAATGTGCTTAAGTTTTCGAATATCATAATTTTTCAAATGGATAGATCAACTTTCAACACGGTATTTTTCAAATTTAAACCATACACTCGCCATGGTGGCGCTTGGTGGTCACTTTGTGGAATTGGTGCCGATACTCAGGCGCTTCCCTCTGACACTGTTGGTATACAATGGCAAGTTCGCCCATTATCAAACCGAAAAGGTTATTTCTTCTTAGCGATTACGGACATCGACGCGAAAACGATGCCATCGAAACCCGCAGAGCAATGGTCAGCAGAAGCCACATAGATCGTACCGTGTCAACCAGAAAGCGATTTGAAGGAACTGAACAGAAGGTCGGTAGACTTGGTGATATTAATAATTGGAATGGTAAATATATCACTACACTGGTCTAAATACACGCTCATCTGAGTTAAAGCCAACGATGCCCGCTCATGTCATTATTTTGCTGCAGCTATTTCTAGATAAACATTTCAAAAGGTCCTATTTGCATTGAACGATTCTCTTCATCGACTTTCTATTCCATTAATAATTCAACTTCAAAAGCATTCCCTGCTGTGTTCAACGTTCTAAGCACAAGATATGAACTGCTGCTATCAAACTGTGTGGCAAAATTAGCACCAAATGCATTTGCGTAGGCGTGGTTATCAAAAGAGAAAGTCGATGAAGAGAATCGATCAAAGCAGATAGGATCATTTCAAATGTTCACCGAGATTTAGCATAGATAGCGCCATCACCCAGTGGGTCACCGCTTCTGTTATAGAATTCATCTGAATGCTAGATCACATGAGGCACATTAAAAAAAATCTGAACATTTTTAATGTAATGGTAACAAAGTACAAGTGAAAGCGTATTGGTAATACGCCAAGAAAAAAATGTTCTGCAAAAAATTATTCCAGCCATTGAATTATCATAACATTGCTGCATTCGTAGCATTCCGATATAATCTATTCAAAATACGTAACATCTCTTCTAACAATGCATACCAGTTGTGTTGCCGATGAATGGTTAAATTACGTTGACAATGTGTAAACGTCTTGCAACGGTCAAATCCCCGTACTAAACAATACCGATACACTTTTTGTAGAATTTTTGTCCATTCTATATTTTGAAAATAACGTGTCAAAAGATGTTAGTCATGCAGGTGCAGTGTTGTTGTTGTTGAACCGGAAAAATAAACAAAGAATATTCTAATTGACCGGCAAATTAATGGCTTTTGCTATTAGAGAATTTCAAGAATTTAAGCACTGCAAATATATGCTACCTTTCCTCTAAAATAGGAATGGTTTGTGCAAACGCAAATGAAATGTCGGTCAAAGCAACCAAGTTTCAACAGCCTGTATTTCGCTTACCTACACCTTCCAGAACTTCGAGCTCTGCAGTTCTAGCATTAATCGTAGCACAAGAGATGAGGCACATGAGATCAGCGCGAGCCTCGCGCACGCCAGGAATTTTGGGTGTCGCATTTGTATCTCGCTCGTATCTTATTCTCGCGTGTCTCTTTATCGCTCGTCACATGTTGTTTTCGTTGCGACGGGAGACGGTTTGTTGCGAGTCTCGGCAGCACATTTTTGCACACACGAGGAAAATGTAACTCTGCCTTTTATAGACCAGATTGCATTGATGGTGCATCAAAAGCAATGAGGTACAGAGAGAGGTGAAGCAGATCGTGAAATATGGTTGTATTAGCAAACCAAAAAATCAACGTAAACTCAATTAGTGACGGCACTAATTGCTTGTATCTTACATGGGTTTCACTCACACAACTCAACCGATTGCTTCACCTCGGCAATCCAGCTCATTGCATCAAAAGAGCCTATAGATTTATCTGACGTTTCTGAATTGCACAAGTATTAGTGCAGAACTTTGGGTTAGTTCAAAGGTTTTCTTGCACTAATACTTATAATTTACCCAAAGTACTGCACTAGTACTTGTGCATTTCACAAACGTCAGAGAAGTCTATAGACGTTTGTGAATTGCACAAGTTTAGTGCAGAACTTGGGGTAAATTACGAGGGGGGGTGACACATCTAAATCTTAAGTTTAGATGCTCAACAAATCTCACACTAGCGAATCAATCTTAGAAAATGTTTCTTTCATTTGTCGCATCTACTTGCATTGCGCATCATCTTTTTGCAGGAAATCTTCAGAATCTATCATCAATCTTCTTTCTATCTACTCAGCGTGCGCGCAGCTAGCCACAGCAAAACACAATCTTTTCTGCATCGTAGATATAGTCGTTCCCCTCGGTAAATTATAAGCACCGACAAACCGATATGGATGTCCATAGCAAAAACAATCAAATTTCTGACCAAAGCACACTACTGACATCTGGCTCGGTGTTCGCGGGAAATATTTAGCTAAGCCATGAACCCGCATGCAAAAGTTATGAATTGGTTCGTGTCTGATCTATTCTGGAAAAATTTATTTTTATCTAGATAAAAAAAATCCTACGGTCTTGACAGTTCGAATCACTGCACATTTAAATCGGCCCTTACGATTTTCGGGCATAAGTCAGAATTAAGTGTCATGTCGGTTTGTCGGTGTTATAAGTATTAGCACAAACGAAGTGACAGACGACTAACTGGCGAAGAAATCCATTTAAATAATGTGGTTCACTGTAATAGAATTTTCTTGGAAGCTTATGCCATCATCCACCAGATGGGTTAGTTTTTTTGTTTTGATTTGAACAAAGTTGATTTTGTGTACAATGATTCTTTGACAGTGTGCAAAGAGTGCGTATCATTTTCTAATTTTTTTTATGCATTTCAGTTTTGAATAGAGTGAAAGAGATAGAACCAAAACATTCTAGTACATTTGGTGAAAATGCTAGTTCAATCCAGTAGTAGTGTTGCCATGTGGTTCAATCCAGTAGTAGTGGTGTTGCCATGTGGTACACTGAAAAATTGCAATAGCAGGTTAGTCACCAAAGTTTTCGAGCCGCTCCGTCTGTCACTTCGTTTGTGGTATTAGTGCAAGAAAACATTTGAATTGACCCAAAGTTCTGCACTAATACTTGTGCAATTCATAAACGTCAGAGAAGTCTATAGATGAGCTATAAATCAGTTCAGGTCTGTGGAAAAACGTAAAATTAGACTATTACCGATGGAAATTGACAATATGTTCAATGAAAAATGCTTTGATTTGCGATGTGAAAAATCCTTAGTGCCTGTTCATAAACTACGTAGACAGTTTTTTGGGATTATTGACCCCCCCCTCTCCCCCTGCGTAGACAATCGCCCATACAAAAATTTTAAAATTTGTATGGACCGTGGATAATTTTCAACCCCCCCCCCCCCCCTAAACTGTCTACGTAGTTTATGGACAGCCCCTTATAGAGATTTTCACGTCCGGTATTGGTGCGATATGTGAGAGCGTGTTCGTGAAAATCCGAGGAAAATAAATAAACAATCGCTTTCAAACTCATTTTGACAGATTTACTTAGTGAGTGAGTAAAATTGTTCTCACTTGTGTTGGAAAAAGTTCTTCAGTAATATCAACAATCAATACGAAACCAACGATTTTAAATTGGCTCACTACTTGACTAGCCTATTGGTCCCAAGCAAACGATTAACGTATCCCATTCTAGTCAAAATTCTAGTACTACGCAATGTTTGTTTTGATTCGATATGAAAGTTTGACATATAAAATGAGGGGTTATTGGTTTTTCTTATGTTTCGAGGGGTGAATCGATTAGCTTGGGACCGAAGATAGTACCAGAGCTGAGCCAAAAAGTTGAGCTCGTTTCTTCGGGACCTTCTGGTCTTAGAGTTACCTCTATGGTAATATCACAAACGAAGTGACAGACCACTAACTGGCGAAGAAATCAATTAAAGTAATGTGGTTCGCTGTAATAGAATTTTCTTAGAAGCTTGTGCCATCATCCACCAGATGGGATAGTATTTTTGTTTTGGTTTTGCACAAAGTTGATTTTGTGTACAAGATTCTTTGACAGTGTGCAAAGAGTGTATCATTTTGTCATTTTTTTATGCATTTCTGTTTTGAGTACCAGAGATAGAACCAAAACATTCTAGTACATTTGTTGAAAATGCTAGTTCAATCCAGTAGTAGCAACAATCAATACGAAACTAACGATTTTAAATTGGCTCACTACTTGACTAGCCTATTGGTCCCAAGCAAACGATTAACGTACCCCATTCTAGTCGAAATTCTAGTACTACACAATGTTTGTTTTGATTCGTTATGAAAGTTTGACAGGTAAAATAAGGGGTTATTGGTTTTTCCTGTGTTTCGAGGGGTGAATCGATTAGCTTGGGACCGAAGAGAGTACCAGAGCTGAGCCAAAAAGTTGAGCACGTTATTTCAGAACCTTCTAGTCTTAGAGTTACCTCTATGGTAGTAGCACAAACGAAGTGACAGACGGAGCAGCTCGAAAACTTTGGCGACGCACCTGCTATTGCAATTTTTCAGTGTACCACATGGCAACACCACTACTACTGGATTGTACCACATGGCAACACTGGAAGAGTTGCCAGTCTTCTTGATATGATGTCTTTGGTGAGAGGTAATCACGCTTATCACTACACCACCGGCGCCGCTTTTTTGATTGATCTAAATTCATACATTTTTAGGTTAGCCAGAGGAAAATAATACACAACTTTACACGGTGATGCAACCCGCTAGTGTGCGTACGTTAATTAAACGTCACTAATCGCTACACGAATGAGTAACAGTTACTCACACTGTCTGAGTGAATTTCGTTTCTAGTAAACACGAATGAGTAAACGTGGCTCTCTCTCTGAGGTAATTTCCTTTTCAGTGTTCATACATGCACACGTGCTACCACCTACTTTTCGCTAGATACAACAACAATGTGTGCTTCACATCCAACTTCACACTAACCTTCCATCGACATGAACCATTGATCGTTTAGTCTCTTTCCTGCAGGACGTTATATCAACTCGCGCGCCGAAACGATAAAAACGAGAATGAACGTGAAGTCTGACGGCGTCCTATCTAGTTTGTCAACAATGCATTTTGCAAGCGCTTTTTATCAGTTTCGCGTTTGCACTATCTCAAACGTTCAGCTTATTATTTAACAAACAAATAGAGCTGTAATAACTTCAAACCCCCCGTCCTCTAAATAGTTTACTAGTTGGCAGTGGCGCTGTACGGTGCAATTTTAATCCAGCAAATTTTATTTTCGTGTTCAAACGGCAGTTTGTTTTTTTTTTGGTTAAAACGGCGGATTGCTTTTTACGCACACAATGACGGATTCCGTGAAGGGTAAAATAAGAACCGTTGCGGTCAAGGACTTTGTGTAAGTACCGGCCTTAGTTAGCAAATAATGATCTTTATTAATCGATATTTCCCCCCAGAACATACGACGTTGCAATCTTCTATCCGGATGAACACTTGAACATCATTATCGGTCCCAACGGAACGGGCAAATCCACGATCGTGGCAGCAGTTGTACTAGGAATGGGCGGTCACTGTAAACTGCTTTCGCGATCCGGAAGTGTAAGTGCTGCTGCTCTACGGGTTGGTATTTTCTATCTTGTAATTTCCTTTCCCATTCCAACAGATTGAGGATTATATCAAGAATGGAAAGGAAATGGCGAAAATTGAGGTGGGTCTCTACAAGAACTCCAAACGAGACACTATCATGTTCAATCGGACGTTCAACCGGAACGGGATGGATCGATACGAAATCGATGGTACCAAAGTGACCCACAAGGAATACCTCAAACGGATCAAAGATCTGAACATTCAGATTGATAATCTGTGTCAGTTCCTGCCACAGGACCGGGTGCAGGATTTTACCAAGATGAATTCCAGGGAACTGTTACTGAACACGCAGGCTTCGGTTTGCCGTCCGGAGATGATGGGACTAATGGATCAGCTTATGGAAAAGCGAAGACAGCAGAAGGCGGTGACCAAGTCGAGTTCGGACAATTTGACCAAACTGAAGGAAGCGGAGGCGAAAAACGAAGAATTACGCGTTCAAATCGAGAACATGAAGATCCGGAAGCAGTACGAGAAGGAGGTTGAGATCTGCAACGCTCGGAAGGCGTGGCTGGAGTACGAGCAGATTTATCTAGATTTCAATTCCACGAAGGATGATTTACAGTTGGCGAAAACGTGAGTTTTCTTTAATTTTATTTGCTTTGCTTGTATATTTATTTATTTTTAATGATTTTCAGGAACATGGACGAAAAGCAGAAGCGTGTAGATCCGCTCAAATCCAAGGCAGTCAAGCTGAACAAGAGCAAAAACGAACTGAACGAGAAAATCAAAACCGAACAGGCGGATATCCAAAAGCAGACCGGCCAGCTTCGCCAGCTGGAAACTAAAACCGAAGATTTGGAGGATTCCATCAACAAGCAGAAGCGTGATCTTCAGGATGCCATCTCGCAGGCCGCCGATCGGGAGGCGCAGCTCGAGCAAGCCAAGCGGACTCTTACGATAATGGTTGAAGATTGCAGGAATGCCTTCCAGGAACTCGGGCCCGAAGCGGTACAGAACCAGAAAAAGCAAGACCTGACTGTCAAAATCAACAAGGTTAAGCAGGAATGCGACCTACTAATGGGCAGGCGGAACGAGTTGAATCAGAAGATCGAAAGCGACCTGAAACCGGAGATGGTGAGCGTTCAACGTCGAATCGAAGCGCTGGAAAATGTTGCACAGGTGAAGCTGCGGTTGTTGCAATCGCAGTTTGAAAGCGCCTACCAAGCGACACTTTGGCTGCGGGACAATCAGCATCTATTCCGGGCAAAGATCTATGAACCGATGATCTTGGAACTGAACGTTTCCAACAGTGACAATGCTAAGTACCTGGAGAATACCATCGCCAAGCGGGATCTGATTGCATTCACCTGCGAGGATAAGGACGACATGAAGCTTTTCCTGCAGAAGGTTCGTCAAGAAATGAAGCTGGAAGGGGTGAATGTGGTGCATTCCGAACCGGCCGATCAACTGCTGTACCGGTCGAAAGTTCCGATTCAAAACTTGGAGTGAGTGTAGCATTTTTTTTTTAATTTTTACAATTATGTTGAGCATTGCTCAAAATACTTTTGGGAATGGTTGAACCTGATTCAAAACGAGAATGATTATTCGTTTCGAATATTAGCCATAATGAGAATGTTTAAGATTCGTGTTTTTGCTTAGCAAAAAGCTATATTGAACAAAACGAAAGTTATTTTAACCCTATAAAACTCATGGAACCTTTCAATTGTCTTCAACAATGCAATCATGCATTCAATGATCGTGCAATGATAAAACATTTAAAAAAAACGTAACTTTAAATTCTACCTATCTAATTTTGTGATTTGTCATTATTTCATTTCAGGCGCTACGGTTTCCGCTCTTACCTAATCGACATGGTGGAAGCACCCTTCCCCATCCTTAACTTCCTCTGCAAATCATACCGGCTGCACAACGTACCCATAGGCGAAAACGATTCCGCCAAGTACGCCTCGCAAATGCCGGACGAAATAAGCCTATTCTTTACCCCGACGCAACGATTCTCGATCAGCAAGTCGCGCTATACCGGCGAGAAGAGTTCCCGTTGCGATGAAATCCACTCGCACAATCTGCTGAACAAAAACGTCGATCCGGAACTGCTGGAGGAACGCAAGCGTGCCCTCCAGAGATTGGTTAAAGAATGTGACAAGATTCGCAATCATCGCAATCAGATCGAAAGCCAGATCACCTCGGTCCAGGAGGAATGTACGGAACTCACCACGCAGCGCAGAGAGGTGGAGGACAAGTTCACGCGTTATCAGAATAGCAAGCATAAAACCAAACGACAGGAACAGAAATGTCATGACTTGCAGAACCGGCTGGTGGATGTTAGTGCGGAGAAGGCTAAGTTCAAGGAGTTTTGTGCAAAAACCATCGAGGATCTGCTGAAGATGCAGCATAAGAAAGCAGAAGTGCTTGGTTTGTATGTAGCGGCTACGGTTAAATACGAAGCGTACAAGCAAAAGTTGTCGATTTTCTTGACCAAGAATGCTGATCTGGAGGGGGAGATCCGGTCGGCCGAGGATGCATTGGATTCGGCAAAGCGAAGCCATGAATCCGTTATGCGTAAGTTCGAGGACATCAAGGATCGTTTGAAACGAAAGCAGACCTTTGCGAAGAGTCTAACTAATAACATTACACCGACGAATGACAAATTCCCCTACAAGCGGGAGTTCCAGAAGTTGCCCGGAATTTTGGACGATCTGGTCAATCACATGGAGGAAATTCAGGCCCGCATCGATTGTATGTCCGGCGATAATGGAAACATTTTGCAGGAGTATGAGGCGAGATGTCGTCAGATCGAGACGCTGCGAGAGGCTATTGGTGACTCAACGAAAAACACCGATGCACTGGAGATGGAACTGCAGCAGCTTCATGACGAGTGGTATCCAGAGATCAGTCGGGTGGTAGACATCATCAATGGTAACTTTTCTCGCTTCATGAGCAGTATGGGATTCGCTGGGGAGGTAGAGATCATCAAAAATGGTGAAGTGAGTAAAATTGTTGTTTGCATTTCGTTGGCTGTTTTTATCTAATACCTTTATTTTGTATCCACATTGCATCGTAGCGTGACTACGACGAGTACGGTATTCAGATTCGTGTCAAGTATCGCAATACGGAAAAACTGCAGGCCCTAGATCGACACGTGCAATCGGGTGGGGAACGCGCAGTGGCCATCGCCACCTATACCTTGTCGCTGCAGCACATCTCGCATGTACCGTTCCGTTGCGTGGACGAAATCAACCAAGGTATGGATCCGCGCAACGAACGTAAGGTGTTCGAGATGCTGGTTGATGAAACCTGTCGTCCCGGTCAGTCGCAGTACTTTTTCGTGACACCGAAGGTAGGTTGGATATGACGGGCGCTTGACGATGGCAGCAGCAATTAAATTTCTTTTGTTTCTCTCCAAACAGCTTTTACCGAATCTGAAGTACAATGATCTGATGAGCGTGTTCATTGTCCACAACGGTAAATTCATTTCGGACTCGCACGTCTTCATTAATGACCGTTTGCGAGCGGACGGCTAATCAACCAAATGTCCTCTATGACGATCATCTCTTGATTAGGTTATGGAATTCCCATTGTCTTCTTAGTTAGAGCCGTACATATCTGCTTGTTAATTCCATGTTATCTTTTTTTTTATTGATTTCCTATTTTCACCCCGATCGAGGAGTGAACCTTTGTATTTTAACCCATTGACATATACCTATTATATATCTAGTTCGAATTTAATGAAAATCTGAATCCTCATACTATGAGCGAATATATGCAGAAGAACAATTAAAACAATGTAACGTGATAATAATAGTATGAGTAAGTGGTTTTCTAAAAATGGAGCAAAAAGAAAATGTCATACACGAGTTGATCAGAAGAAAAACTGTATTCATACGAACAGGTAAATCCACTCGCCGCTGGTAGCTGGGCTGCTGGAAGAAGAGTATCTTCGTGTGTCTTGCAAGTCGGGTGAAAATGGTGACTAGGTTCACACGAGTGGAACTTCGGATCAGAAAGTGGCTCCACTTGTCATTTGCGAACACTAGCGCTCCTAGTGGTAGAAGGCATCTTCTGCCTGCACGTTAAGATAGGCAGCATCCTATGATAGTGTAAGTGCACATAGAAAGCCCGTGTGGAACGCTACCACAACACATTGCTTGATGAGCAGCAAAACGAACCGCTTTTTGATTCATCGATTTGTTTGCACTTCCCCTTCTGTTCTGTGCTAGGTTGCATGAGGGTTGTTGTACTGGTAAGAATATGGTTTAGTGTGCCTGTTATGTTTTGGAATTGGAAAATTTATTGTTGTGCAAGATCTTAATTTAGTTGGATAATATTCCAGGTCTTGCCTATTTTTTTTTCGAAACTCGACTTTTGACATTCGTTTAGTCTCGGTAGGGTTTTTGATCTAATTTCCGTCCTACTAACCACATCCCGCACTTGACCTCTCTCTTTTTTAAAGGGTTTGAACAAAACATGGAATGTTTTTATCAAAGATAACTTCTAAATTTATTCACCTTTCCATACGTACCGTTGGATTATATAAAGAGTCCAACAATTTTGAGTTATTATTAAAAATCTAACACTGCTTCTTGATTCTAAATTTATCCTACGAGTTTCAATTCCGTCCTAACGCATTGAAACGCCTGTGGCATCGCCCGGCAACACTGGTCAGCCTGGCTTCCATCGGGTCGTCGTCGAAGAAAAAGAACTCAAGCTGTCAATCTTTGCTACGCAGCTATCAACGCGCGAACGTGGTTGTTTTTCTATTGAAAGTAAAAATAAAGATTTTAAGTATTTCGTAACTAATCGTTCTTTATTCCGTGTCCGATCACTACATTGGTGACCCGCGACGTCGCGAATCTAAAAGTTTCGGTCCGATTTCACGGTTATTCGCCGATATTCGATCTCAAAGCTGAAACTAACCTCAAAATGCCGGACGATAACGGGAGCAACGCAGCAGCATCTGTCGCGGTAAAACTACCGGATTTTTGGAAAACTGATCCGGCTATGTGGTTTGCGCAATCGGAAGCGCAATTCCACTTTGCGAAAATCGTCAATGATGAAACCAAGTTTTACCACATCGTGGCCAAAGTGGATCAATCGGTTATATGTCACATAGCCGATTTGGTAGCTGCTCCTCCAGCGGAAAATAAATACAAAACAGTGAAAGATCGCCTAATTGCTCGCTTCGCCCTGTCTGCTGAAAGCCGCTTCGAACAGCTGCTGGGGGCCCACGATCTTGGCGATATGCGCCCAACGCATCTGTTAGCAAAGATGAGAGAGTTGTCGACGGGTTTGGGCGTGGATAACAATCTGCTCAAAATGATTTTCATTCAACGCCTCCCGGCAAACATTCGACCAATTCTCACATGCCACGATGGTACCATCGAGAAGTTGGCTGAAATGGCAGACAAGATCACCGACGCCTCCAACGGTCAGTCCTCCGCAGTTGCCATGGTGCACAACGAACCAACGTACAGCAACAGTGGTGAAAGGAAGCTAGCAGAGCAGATCGAACTTCTCACAGCGGAAATCCGACGCCTGAAGGCTCCCAACCCTGAGCGAGGCCGTTCGTTTTCGCGAAACCGAAGTGGTTCTCGTTCGTCATCACGATCCGGACTGTGCTGGTACCATAGGAAATATGGAAACGATGCTCAGCGGTGCCGAGAACCGTGTTCATGGAGCTCAAAAAACTAGCATCCTCCCCACCATCATCGGCAGTGGTGGCCGGAGTGTCGGAAAGTCGCCGAATGGTAATTTTTGACAGGACGAACAATACACGCTTTCTAATCGACACTGGATCGGACGTCACAATATTGCCTGCCTCCAGGAGAGATCGATTGAACGGTACCGTTATACAACAGCTCCACGCAGCCAACGGAAGTAGAATTCGGACATTTGGAACGAAATTTATTCCTGTTGACCTAGGATTGAGACGAAGATTCACCTGGAATTTCCTCGTTGCTGAAGTGACGATGCCAATAATCGGTGCTGATTTTTTGGCGCACTTCGGCATACCCGTCGATTTGAAAAACCAAAAACTGATAGATGGCCAGACAGGATTGAAGTCTTCTGGAGGTATGATGACTGCTGCTCTGCACAGTGTAACACTTGTTGGTGCCGATCATCCGTTCCACGATTTGTTAATGGAGTACCGGGAAATAACTCTGCCATCGACGCTTCGTTCTGTCACGCAGTGTGACGTAACCCATCACATAGTTACTCGTGGACCACCCGTGGCGTCTAAAGTTCGACGAATGCATCCGGACAAAGTTAAAGCTGCTAAGGAAGAGTTTCGCCTTATGTGTGACCTAGGAATATGCAGACCATCGAGTAGCAGTTGGGCAAGTCCTTTGCATTGTGTGCTGAAAAAGAACGGGAAATGGCGTTTCGTTGGTGACTACCGTCGCTTAAATCATATCACTACAGGGTGCGTGACGAATTTTTGCAGTAAATTTCAAATAGAAATTTCTTATGCTTGTCGATCATGATTTAGGTATATTTGGCAGCACTGGATAGCTTACACTGTTGGGTGTAAGATGTAAACAAACAGTGTTGAGTAAACGTAAAGATGTCGAAACAAGAGAGCAATCTGTCAGCCGTTGTCGCTTTGTTGCGCGCCGGAGTAAGCGGAAATAATTCGGTCGGTAAATGTGTCTGAAAGAACAGTGTATAATATAAAAAAAGGCTTGGGAAAGTGATAACACGGAGCTCCTGCTCATACTGCTAATAAAACACAGAAATGGCATGCGGAAAATACTTCGGAATTTTGGGAAAAAGAAATTTTGCCCCCAAGCAGTCCCGATATCAATCCGTTGAATTATTTTGTATTGGGCTTTGTCGAACGAGATACTAATAGAACCCCTCACACCACACTTAAGCCGCTAAAAGCTAAAATCAAGGCAGTGATGACATATATGGATCGAAACATTGTAAAACGTCTAACTACAGTCGTCGAAAGGGTAAGTGATTTTTTTGAATAAAATTAGTTACAACTTCCATATGTTGCGAAAGAAAATAAATCACATAACATTCATTACAAGAATAACTAACTAGTGTATTTTTTCTCAAATATGTCATTTACTGCAAAAATTCGTCACGCACCCTGTACACTGTTCTTTCAGACACATTTACCGACCGAATTATTTCCGCTTACTCCGGCGCGCAACAAAGCGACAACGGCTGACCGATTGCTCTCTTGTTTCGACATCTTTACGTTTACTCAACACTGTTTGTTTACATCTTACACCCAACAGTGTAAGCTATCCAGTGCTGCCAAATATATCTAAATCATGATCCACAAGCATAAGAAATTACTATTTGAAATTTACTGCAAAAATTCGTCACGCACCCTGTACACCTGACCGTTATCCGGTACCGCACATCCACGATTTGCTGCATTCGCTTCATGGTAAGTCCGTTTTCACAACTCTTGATCTGGAGCGAGCGTATCATCAGGTTGCGGTGGAGGAAGCAGACATTCCCAAAACGGCGGTCATCACATCGTTTGGCTTGTTTGAGTTCACCCGCATGCAATTTGGGTTATGTAACGCAAGTCAGACGTTCCAGCGCTACATGAACCGAATCTTTGGTGATCTTGATTTCGTTGTTGTCTTTATAGATGACATATGCATCGCTTCTGAATCCCTTGCTCAACACCAGGAGCATCTACGCATAGTGTTTGACCGCCTACGCCAGCACGGACTCGTTCTAAATTTGGGTAAGAGCGTGTTTGCCCAAAAGGAAGTGGAATTTTTAGGATACCTGATCAGCAGTGATGGAGTGCGGCCGCTCCCGTCACGCGTCCAAGCCATTATGGACTACGAGAAACCGACAACAGTCAAGGAACTCCGTCGCTTTCTGGCAATCGCCAACGGCTACAAACGCTTCGTTCGTCATGCATCCGACATCCAAGCTGAGTTGCAGAAGCTTATTCCCGGGAACAGGAAAAACGACATACGTAAACTACAGTGGACAGATGCAGCTTCATCAAGCTTCGAACGTTGTAAAAAATCATTAGCGGAGACAGCACTGCTTCACTATCCTGGCTCGTCGAAACCATTAGCTCTGATGTTCGATGCCTCAAATATTGCTGCGGGGGCTGTCTTGCAGCAGCTAAATGGTCAGAATTGGGAACCACTCGGATTTTATTCCGAAAAATTTTCGATGTCCCAAACGAAATACTCTACTTTTGGCCGTGAACTGACTGCGGTGAAAATGTCTGTGAAATATTTTCGGCACTTCCTTGAAGGACGCAACTTCACGATCTTCACTGACCATCGCCCACTAACATACGCGCTAACAACCGATTCCAGCTCTCGGCTACCGCATGAAGAACGATACCTACGTTTCATCTCGGAATTTACTACGGATATACAACATGTCAGTGGAAGTGAAAATTACGTTGCCGATGCATTGTCTCGTGTGGAGAGTATACTAGCGCCTACTTCGGTGGACTATGAAGAAATCGGACGAAAGCAGAAAAACGACGTGGAGCTTCAGCAGTTGATGCAATCCAAATCTACTTCGCTGAAATTTGAAGCAAAACGGATGAGTGGTTGTTCTCAACCGATCTACTGTGACGTCTTGACCGGAAAACCACGACCTTTCGTTCCAAGTACTCAACGGAGAACCATCATGGAATGCCTACACGGAATTTCTCACCCAGGAGCACGAGGCAGCAGGAAGTTAATCTCCGAGCGATTCGTTTGGCCAGCTATGAACCGTGAAATAAATGAGTTTGTCAAACACTGCGTCGACTGCCAACGGTCGAAGGTGCATCGACATACCGTCTCTCCGTTGGGAAAATTTGACCTACCGAAGGCTCGTTTCCAACACCTTCATATTGATCTGGTTGGTCCTTTGCCGCCGTCACAAGGATACCGCTACCTACTGACCATGATTGACCGTTTTACCAGATGGCCCGAAGCGGTTCCACTTATCGATATGACTGCAGCATCTGTGGCTCAAGCACTGTACTCAACATGGATAGCAAGATTTGGAGTCCCAGAAAACCTGACAACCGACCAGGGACGGCAATTTGAGTCCGATCTCTTTCGGGCGTTAACGCGAATGTTAGGTGTTCACCATATTCGTACGAATGCCTATCACCCACAAGCGAACGGCATCGTAGAACGTTTTCACCGAACATTGAAAGCATCGATAATGTGTGTAAACTCTAAGAATTGGTACGACGAACTTTCAATGATTCTTCTTGGACTAAGGGTGGCATTTAGGGACGACCTGCAGTGCTCGGTTGCGGATATGGTTTACGGTCAGGCTTTACGGATTCCTGGTGAATTCTTTCAGTCTGCACCTGGAGATATCGACCGATCGGAGTTTGCCCAAATGCTTCACCGTACGTTCGACAATATAAAACCGCACGATACTAAACGTCATGGAGAACGACAAGTTTTTGTCAACGCCAATTTGAAAACATGTACACATGTATTTGTACGAGTGGATTCTGTGAAGCGACCGTTGCAGCATCCTTATGAAGGTCCATTCAAGGTAATAAGACGAGATGATAAGTTCTTCGACGTACTTATTTCTGGAAAACAGCAGCGCATTTCAGTCGACCGATTAAAGCGGCTTTCACTTGCAATCCGGATTTGCAGAAATATCCTCAAGATGATCATCGTACGAAAGTTACACAATCTGGACATCGCGTAAGATTTTTGGTGTAACTTGAGGGGTCCTGTGGCATCGCCCGGCAACACTGGTCAGCCTGCCTTCCATCGGGTCGTCGTCGAAGAAAAAGAACTCAAGCTGTCAATCTTTGCTACGCAGCTATCAACGCGCGAACGTGGTTGTTTTTCTATTGAAAGTAAAAATAAAGATTTTAAGTATTTCGTAACTAATCGTTCTTTATTCCGTGTCCGATCACTACACGCCATTAGATTTTCTTCGTCCTACCGATGATGGTAGAAAAAGTGGATTCGCTAGGAGCGCTTCTTTTGTTTTGAGATAAATGAGCGTAAATATTCATACAATGCACTGTAATAGGGTTTATGTTGTAACGGACCGGAACAAACGTATTATTGATTTGTGCACGGTGAAATCATTGATATAATTGATGATTTCTGCTCGATAGAACGGAAATGGTGATTACGACGAAGTAGCGCTCTTCCCTACCTAGTAAGTCATTTTTAGTAGGTTTGAGGCAGGCTTGCTTCCACTCACTTGCTATAAAATATTGTTTTTCGGAATTATGAAATCATTAGATATTATAATGATAGTTAGTAGTTGTAAGTGACAAGATAAGGTTGTAAACTAGGTGTTTGACACATAAAACCTGTCATTATTGCTTTCAGTGCGTCACAATCAGCGATTTTACGATTCGTGAGCGCTCACTCTGAGTGAACGCTCACAAGTCATAAATTCGCTGATTGTGACGCACTGAAAGAGAAATTGACAGGTTTTATGTGTCAAATACATACTTTCCAATCTCTTCTTGCTTCTGACAAGTACAAACTTTCATAATTGCATCCAATGATTCCATAATTCCGAAAAACATTTTTTATAGCGAAGTGAGCGGAAGTAACCCTGGTTTGAGGTTTTGTAAATGTTATTTGAAAAACCTTCTTTAGGGGAAGTTCACCGGTCTGAAAAAAATTATTGCGTTTTGATTTTTCTAAAAAAAAAGTAATGTTGGCCTAACCCTAATTTGAGCCCATACATAAATTCAGCAATCGACTAAATTTTCAATAGCGACCAAAAATATCCATTAGTACCGTCCCAACGACGCGTTTTCAGATTCGTGTAGATAAAATTGATAAATAGCAGATTTTTAGCGATGGGCCCAATCTTAGATCCATAGGCCAACATAAGAGCCCTAACACATTTTTTGGCGTAGGACTACGTCTGTGATTTCTATATGGGGGTACACTTTGTGAAAACCAAAAATGGAACATGTAACAAAATTATGAAAGATTTTGAACGCTAATAACTCAGCTGCCCCTGGACCAATTTCCATATTTTTATCACCAATCGATTAATTTGAAACTTCGCCATTTTTCAAAATGTCACAATCAAAATTTGCCCGAATGTGCAACTGTTGCTATGATAATTAAAATTATCTTATCGGTTTCCCAAACACAGATTTCAAAGTTGAACTACATCCGGTCTCATCCGGTGTTTATTCAATCACCGCGTTGTAGCAGCTCCAAATAAAACGTCTTGTTCCGATGAGTAGTTGAATATGAATCACGTTTTATTATCAGTATCCTGGCTTGGCCTACTATCATTACATTCTTAAATCCATGCCTACTACAGCTCTCCTTCCTTTTATTTTTTTAATTTTATTATTATGATTTTTATTCTCATTGTTTAATAATCTTATAAACTTCATAATCATTTAAATATTCAGGTTTGCGTTTCTGTCTTTTTCTTCGAATTTCCACCGGTTCTACTGTTGCTTTTTCCTCCATTTCATTAACCGGGACATCCTCAGAATTGGTGAGAACTTCATCTAAAGCTGTACTTCCGACGTTGAATGGGTTACTAGAAATCAAAAGTTTTGCATGATTCACGTGACGGTCAAATTCGATTCCCGTGGACAAATTCTTCAGAGTGAGTCTTGTTCCATTTTTCTTCACGACCACATGAGGTTGTGGATTGAAAGTGGTATATAATTTGCAGCGTTTCACCAGATTCTTCACTACCACATGATCTCCAACGTCTATTCTTGATTCTTTTGCCCGCCTTTTTGTGTCTTCATATTCTTTTCCCTTTTCTTTCTTCGTTTTGTCATAATACCTTGCATTGTTGTAAACCTTCAAACAATCAGCTTGAACAAACATAGGGATATTATCCTTCAAATTTCTTCCTAACATTAGTTTTGCTGGAGTTACATTTGTTATTGAGTGGGGTGTATTACGATATGCTAGTAGGAAATCCTGAAGATCATTTTTCCAATCTCTCTTCATTGCTATGCTTATTTTGATTGTTTTTAGTAATGTTCTATTATGTCGTTCTACCATACCATTTTGGAACGGTGCGTATGGAACTGAGTGCATGATTTTAACTCTGCTCGCCTTGAAAAATTGCATAAATTCAACTGATGCAAAAGGAGGACCGTTATCACATACAATTTCCTCAGGATATCCGAATCTTGAAAACATAGTTCTTAACTTGAATACTGTATCCTTTGCCGTAGTTGAAGTCATAACGTCAATGTCAGGATACCTTGAAAAGTAGTCAACAACAACTAATAGATGAACTCCATTTGCTACTTCAGTGAAATCTAATGCCAATTTACGCCAAGGACCTTCTGGCAAAACTGTCCTTGTCATTGGTTCAACATTTGCCTCCGATACCAGTATACATCCTGTGCAGTCTTTCACGTACTCCTGAACTATTCTGTCCATGCCATTGCACCAAACTTTTTGCCTCAAACGTTTTTTCATTGCTTCGCATCCTAAATGTGGTTCGTGAGCAAGTTGCATGACTTTCCTTTGCAGTGATCTCGGTATTATTATTCTATTAAAGGGTGTCCACGATGAAATTGCCACACTATGAAATTGCTCTAACTTTTTAACCGTTGGGTAGAATTTAATGAAAATTTGGGTGGATTTAGTTCATAGTGCATTATTTACATCCTGCAAGTTTTAAAGTCCTGTGATCAAAACTCGCGGAAATTGAGTCGAAAGAACAGCTCGTGCGTGATAAAATCTTGCGCATTCATCACGAGAACAAGGATCTCTCGCATCGTTCCATCGCTAAAACGTTGGGAATCGCGAATTCCACGGTGTCGCGAGTGATTAAGCGGTTCGAGGAACGGTTGACCACCGATCGGAAGCCCAGAAGTGAAGGAAAAAGTATTCCGTACAACACCAAAAATCACAACCGCGTAGTTGGGGCCTTCAACCGAAATCCGAACGCCTCCGTTAGGGATGTGGCTAAGAAGCTGCACCTAAGCCGAAGTTTTATCCAGAAGGCCAAAACTAAGGCTGGGCTTCGAACGTTCAAGGTATAAAAGGCCCCTAATCGCGACGAGAAGCAGAACAAGTCCGCCAAAACCCGTGCCAGGAAGTTGTATCTCAACATGCTGACGAAAGTTGAATGCTGCATCATGGACGACGAAACATATGTGAAGGCCGACTTCAAACAGATCCCCGGCAACCTGTTTTTCACGGCCAAGGATAAGTTCAGCGTTCCGGAGCATGTCCGCACTCAGAAGATGTCCAAATTTGCGAAGAAATTCCTGGTTTGGCAAGCCATCTGCACGTGCGGGAAGCGGAGTGCACCTTTCGTGACCCAGGACACGATGAACGGACAGGTGTACATAAAAGAGTGCCTCCAGAAGCGGCTGCTTCCTCTCCTGAAGGCCCACAACGTCCCAACAATCTTCTGGCCGGATTTGGCCTCATGCCCCTACTCCAAGGACGTGCTGAAGTGGTATGCGGACAATAAGGTCAATTTCGTGCCGAAAATGTTCAACCCTCCCAACACTCCGGAGCTCCGCCCCATCGAGAAGTACTGGGCGATTATGAAGCAGCACCTTCTTAAACGACCTAAGGTAGTGAAGACAGTCGAGGAACTGAAGAAAGTATGGGTTTACATGCAAAAAACGGTTGATTCACAGGTTGTGCAGAATCTTATGGCCGGGGTTAAGGCCAAGGTGCGGGCATTTGCGTATGGACTATAAATAAAATACGAGTAAAATGGTAAAATGAAGTTTAATAGTTATTTCTCAATCCCTGAAAATTTGATGGCAATCGGATGAAAACTCGAATTTTACGAATCAATTTTGTGTGTGGCAATTTCATCGTGGACACCCTTTATTCTTTATTATGAGTTTGCCATCTGTAGAAAGATCATGCGCAATTTTTTTATAGCTTGATAAGGTTTTAGGCCACCTTGTAAGAGGGTAAGACATCCATCGCATGAGGTCTGCCAGTTCAATATCTTGGTTTGTAGCATCAATAACATCTTCCAAAAGTAAAGCCACTGGACAAGCATCGGAAGATACCAAACGGATGATTCTCTCACTTTCCTCGTCGTAGCTTTGATTACAAAGGTTCATTTCTTGGCATAACCGTGAAAATGGATCTGCAATATTTGTTTTCCCTGGCTGATATATTACTTTGTAGTCATATGACATAAGACGAAGCTTCCATCTTTCTATGCGCGCACACGGCTTGGCCCTATCTCCGAATATGGTTACCAATGGTTTGTGATCCATAATAAGCCAGAAAAATTTCCCATAAAGGTAATAATGAAACTTTTCAGGTGCCCATACAAGTGCTAGAGCCTCACGCTCGGTTTGAGCGTACCGTACATCTGATAAAGTTTTGGATGCGTAACTGATTATCTTTAGAGATCCTTCCTTAGTTTTCTAGTACAATACAGCACCGAGGCCGATTGGGCTTGCATCTGCTACTATAAATGTTTCTAGATCGGAATCAAAGTATGCCAAAGTCTCGTTTCTTGCTAATGATGATTTTAGGTTATCAAATGCTGTTTGGTGAGTTGAGGTCCAATTAAAAATTACTCCTTAGTCAAATTATAGAGGGATAAATGAGGAATGTACCGGTTGACGAATGTAACTAATTCCAAAAAACTCCGTATTTCTTCTGCTGAACGTGGTTGACGAAATTGGTTTATAGCTTCTAACTTTTCTCTAGACACCCTCGCTCCGTTTGCCGATAGATGAAAACCAAGAAAATTTATTTCCTCCACGCATTCATTAGTTTTAGCATCATTCAGAAACAAATTTCTTTCCGTTAAACGTTTCCTCACTAAATTTGTCCTAATTTTGAGAGATTCTTGATCAGGTGCGTGTATCAAAATGTCGTCAATGAAAACGATCAACCATGGCAAATCCACTAATATTGTTTCCATGCATTTTTGAAATAGTTCAGGAGCAGCTGATAATCCAAATACCAGTCGTTTGTATCGCATTAAACCTAGCGGAGAAATGAAGGTAGTTATATAGCGGCACTCTTCATGCAGCATCAACTGGTGAAATGCTTGTTTTGTATCAAACTTGGTGAAATATTTGCTGCCTTTTAACTGACAAATCATCTGTTCCATGGTTGGTAAAGGATGGACTTCTCTAACAATGGCTTTGTTCGCCTCTCGTAAATCAATTATAATCCTGACCTCATTAGCACTTTTCCTTTTAATGAGCATTGGAGAAACCCATTCCGATGCTTCATTAACTCTCTCAATTATATCCTGTTCCTCTAATTCCTTTAACTTTAGAAGCGTTAATTTTTCTAGGGGATTTGGTATGCGCCGGAAAGCTTGCCGAATCGGAGGGACTGATTTATCGATTTTCACAGATACTGTTATGTCTATTTAATTTATATTATATTATAACTGTAAGCAAAATTATAACTGCTATTAATTCTCACCTTTGATACAGGGCATGGCACTGCTGCTTGTAACATTAAGAAACTTCACCACTCCTAATTTTTCTGCTGAATTTCCAGACAGCAAGGAACACTTCCCATTTTCGATTACAAAGAACGTTGTGTTGCAGGTCCGGTCTCCAATGACGATTTCCACATCGATTTCTCCAAGCACTGTCAACGGACGGTTGGATCCATATCCTCGAAAAATTTTACTGCTGCGCTTTCGTACGTCGAATGCCTTAAATCCCACCTTCTTCAGAGTCTTCCAATCCATTGTACTAAGGACGTCTTCATCAGCACCAGTATCTACCACAAACCGAAGATTTACACCACCAACTTATTTATTTATTTATTTATTTATTTATTTATTTCATCAACCGATGTAGACTAGACAAATACATATACAAATTTGTTTTTCTTAAGAATATTAAAAAATATATTGTCAGCTATTATATTTTTTCTTCCTACGAGTTATGATTCCGTATGGAGTTAAAATATTGTTTTATTTTATGCCGAGACATTGAAAAGTCAATGGTTTCGCAGTATTGATTGTAAGACGCCATCATGCGATTTAATGGCCCAAATTTTGCATAATTTGTGCGATGATGGGTTACGGCAAATAAATTTCGATTTCTGAGTTGTCGAGTAGGTACATAAAAATTTAATTTTGATAAAAGTTCTGCTGAGTTAATGCGCTGCGAAACGATATCGTTTACAAACGAAACCATTGCATATTCACGACGCTCTTTTAATGTTTGTATGTTTATAAGCATGCAGCGTGCTTCATATGATGGAAGAGGAAATGATGTCCAACCTAATTTACGAAGGGCATATGATAGAAATTGCTTTTGTACTGATTCTAATCTTTCTTCGTGCGTGATTGAAAATGGAGACCATACAATGCTGCAATATTCCAGTATTGACCTCACATAGGCAATATATAGTGTTTTAATTGTGTATGGGTCCTGACAGTTATAGCAAAAGCGCTTGATAAAGCCTAGCATGTTATTTGCCCTGTGAATAATTGTATTGTAATGGTCTATGAAAGTTAGTTTGGAGTCTAAGATAATCCCTAAATCCCTGACTCTTTCACATTTTTCTACATTCTGATTTCCTAATGCAATTGAAATGTTTGATGGTGTTCTTTTTCTGCTAAATGATATTAAGTTGCATTTTTTTACATTCAGTTCTAATAGGCTTTTTTTACACCATGTGTAGAATATGTGTATTTCACTCTGGAATATATTGATGTCTTCATCATTTTTTATTTCCAAAAAGAGCTTCATGTCGTCGGCATAGATTAGCAATTTTATTTTTTTGAGAATGAAGGAAATGTCGTTTACGTACAGAATAAAAAGAAGAGGTCCCAGATGAGAGCCTTGCGGGACTCCTGAGGTGACTTGAATTGGGGTCGATTTCTTTCCGTTGAATTTAATTATTTGTTGGCGGTTAGTTAAATATGATTCAAGCCATTTCAGGAGTCCTGGCTCAATTCCAATTTTTTTCAATTTGAAAAGAAGCATTGGTATGTCAATTCGGTCAAATGCCTTGCTAAAGTCTGTATAGAGAGCTTCTACGTGGTTTCCATTATCCATTGCATTTAATGAATAGTCTATAAATTCAAGTAAATTTGTCGAGGTCGAACGTCCTTTAAAGAAGCCGTGTTGCATGTCAGTAATTCTATTTTTGGTTTGAAGAAATAATTTTTCATTTACAATTGCCTCGAAAAGCTTTGGAATGCAAGAGATAATGGCTATTCCACGATAATTACGTACGTCAGATTTTCGGCCAGATTTAAAAATAGGTACTAAAAATGAGCTTTTCCATATTTTTGGGAAGGTTCCGGATTCCAGTGACATATTAAAAAGCCAAAACAATGGAGCAGTGAGTTCCATTGCTAGACTTTTTAAAAATACTGGAGGAATTCCGTCAGGTCCAGGACCTTTTGAGGCGTCTAAATTCTTTAAAGCCTGCAAAATAGCCTGCACTTGAAGTTGATTGACGCCAATGTCCCTTGAAAATTCTGGATGAAATGCAAAATAATCGCGGTCGCGATCTTCATCGGAAAATGTCGTATAGATTTCTTGAAAAAAAATTGCAAAAAGCTTACAATTTTTTTCCGAGCTATCCCCGACACGTTCGTCAAGATGCATTATTGATGGAAAATTGTCAGATTTTAATTTGGTTTTTACGTAATTAAAGAAGTTCTTTGGGCAGGACTTTATTTCAAGTTCAGTTTTTGAATTAAATTCTTCAAATGCATTACTGATGGCTAAATCTAGTTGATCGCATAAGTCCAAATAGATAGCCAAATTTTCACTATTATTGTGTTTTTTGTAATGTTTATGTGCTTTCTGTTTTCGATTTTTTAAGTTTTTTATTTGTCTGTTATACCAGACTGGATTTTTTGTGCTTCTGTAGCGTCTTTTTTTCTTCAAAGGTATTTCTTCCAAAATTATTCCTGATAAAATTTGGTAGAAGATGTCTACAGCAGTTTCGACATTTCCTTCATTCCTTAGAATTATTTGCCAATTGACGCTGTTTAATTTATATTTGATTTTTTCGTAGTCTGCTAATTTGTATTCAAAGACTTCCTCGTATTCGCAGTCGTTGGGTCTTTGGTATTCGTGTACAAATAAAGAATATTCAATTGCTGTGTGAAACGCTTCGTTTTTCCACAATGGGTTTAATGATTCGGTCACACAGAAATCTTCATAAATATTCGTTAGTAAAAAGTCCAAATAGCAATTTTGTTGATTTTTGATGTGGTTAATTTGGTTCAGTCCTAAATTAGCAGTTTTGTCAAAAATGAACTGCAATGTTTCATTATCCCCAACGACTGGGAGTAAGATACATTCATTTTCAGAGTCCAGAATGAAGTCAGCATGGCGTTGATTAAAGTCTCCATAGATGTGAACTTTAACCTCAGGAGGAAGGTCAGATAGAATTTGTTCAGCACTTTGGAAGAAGGCTTCATAAGTGCTTTTATGAGCATGGTCTGGTGGAAAATACACTGAGGCGAACACGTGCGTTTCACCGGCAATGTGTGATTTCACCCAAATATGCTCAAATTCTGTAAATTTTGGTGTAAAGATAATTTCTGAGTTAAAATTGGCCGAAAGAGCTATAAGGACTCCACCGCCTGACTTCTTCTGAGTTGCATGAAAATTTCTGTCGTCTCTGAATACATTAAAAGCATTTCCAAAGATTTCTTCACTTTTCACGCTTTCGTCCCAGCTTGTTTCAGTTGCCAGAATGACCGAGAAGGATGAGCATAATAAATTTTGATAGATTTCCTTCATTTTAGCTGGGCTTTTCATGCGATTGAAATTTTGACAGTAAATCAAAATTTCAGTCGCATTCTGTTTATGTGAAGAGATTTTTGGAAGTACGTCGGTTGATAAAATATTTTCATTGGTATTATTATTTACCTCTTTCTCGTCGAAAGGAGTCATTGCTTCCGAAAATTCGGGTTGTGAAATTTGTCGGCGCTTTCCCTTATACGCTGCAGGTGTTGGATCCTCTGGTTGTTAAGATGACGCCGATAGGATTCCAAATCGTCAGAAGCCGCCTGTTTTGGTACACCATGTTCTTCATGCACCTCGAAAAAGATTTTCCGAAGTTCCTCCGCTGAAGTCGGTAGTCGTTCGGATGCCAAATTAATTTTGATGCTAGTAGTGGTCATTCCTTCATGGCAAAACGATGGCTCCTTGTCATGCATATATGCCAAATAAAGGCGAACGATGTACATTATTTTTGTGTCCCGTAGTCGTGCTTTCAGGAAACGCCCGTCCCCATCAGCTGATTGCTGCGTCAAGCTTACGATGGGTGGGCGCATAGGGTCGAGTGACCATCCAGATGTTTGATTTGATGTATTTGTATTTGATTGCAATGATGACGGCGTTTCAGTCTTGTTGTTGTGTTGTACCTGCTTTTCTGTCCGGTATTGGTTGATGGTTTCACCCTTCCTGAAGTTGATGAATTTTGGGACCGAGAGGGCTGCAATTGGGTGGTCGGTGGTCAATGGCGGACCAGCAAATTGTACTTTCGCTGTGGCCAGTAGTTGCTTGTCCGATCCCTTGGCGCGGCTGTATTCATTTCCTTGGATGATGTTTTTGGTACTGCTGGTGTGGATTTGTTGTTGTTTTCGTCGTTTTCTGCTGCGTTTGGATTTTTCAGCAGCTTTTTCCTGCAACCTGCGAGTCCGTTGTTTTGCGTCAAATTTAGACCAGTCCTGCTTCCAGTGCCATTTGTTGCCTAAAAACCGCCATCCAGGAGATGAATGGTCAGTTTTTGGAGATATTGTATTTTTGTGTACTGGAGGACTTTCAGCTAACTCTTCCTCCAAGGTCTTCTGATGAGGTTCTGCAGCATTTATCTGAAGACTAGAAACAGCCCCAGATACAAATTTCACTTCCTCAAGAATTTCCAGAAGTTTCGGCTCTGGATGATGATGATGAGGTGATGATTCGGCCCCTTTTATTGAAAGTGCCATGTCATTAGATAAGCTTGAGAGCCGTTCGTCAAGTAATTTTGTAATTTTTTGTGACATCAACGAATTTGATTCGTTGATGCCGGTTATTGTCGCGTGCGCTTGTGAATCACACGTTTTCATATGCTGGCCGACCGCGCTGCACATGTTATTATTGTTTTTATTTATTACTGCCAACGTTTCTTTTACGTCATTTAGCAGGTGCTCAATGCTGTCGAATAATTCTGATACTAAGCAGAATTTTTTTAGGTCAGCAGCAATGCGGTGGTTCGCGTCCGTTTGAGAGTGGATTGCTTCCACAAGTTGCTCCTGTTGATGAAGCAGCTTCCTCACGTCGGCTTCCTTCCGTAAAATGTGCTGGCAGTCAGCACACATAGGCACCATGAATGCCGTGATGAAATGCTCCCGTTGTCGCTGTACTCCGACACAGGCAGCATGGTATTTTTTGTTGCAAAATTCGCACTTCCATAGAAAGCGGTCGTCGTTGATGCTGCATGATATTACACCGCACGGCATAACTGCTTATGTTTTAAATATTCGACGCGATACTATAAGGTACAAATGGCCAGCGAGACCCACACGCGTCGTTGTCGAAGTGTAAAAAAAAAAAATATATATATATACAAATTACTTGCGGACCAAAATGCAAATGCGTCCGCGCCCGAAGACAGCTCGTGGCGAAAAAAAATGCAGCTATCACTGTGCGTTTTCCGTCCAGATGAAACAATTCGCGAATCTCTACTGTGTTAGTAACATTATCCACTTCTCTTACGAATTTGTGCTTTCTGTTCGAATTTTTACCCTGAAAACGATTTGTTGGCTATTCGAGATTCTTAACATCACCTTTCCGATGTTCTCGTTGGCCATACGGATGAAAATTTTTACGCGGCTTCCAACAACAACGTGCAAAATGGCCAACTTTCCCACAATTGTTGCATCGAGAGACCCGAGCAGGGCATTGCTGGTCACCAGAAATATGAGTTCCCAAACACCGGGTACACGTACCTTTGTTGTCCATTGAAGTGTTGCTTGATTTAGAAACCGCATTCAAATCGTTGAAATCCGAAAGCTGACAGGACCTTGAACGAAATTCTTGCACTTGTGCGGAAACTGATTCATGAGTTCGCCCAATTTTCAACATTTCTTCAAGAGTAACATCAGCTTCTAAGTATTTGGCCCTTAGTTTATCATCGTTTTCGGTCGCATACACTATTTGATCCATTATCATTTCATTGACTTGATCTTCGAAGTTACATGCTGTTGCTTGAGTTTAGAGGCGTAGAACAAATTTATCCAATTTTTCCGTGGGATTAAACTTGAGCTGACGGAACTTGTATCTCTCGTATCGGAGTGACATCCGAGGTGAGAAATAATTATCCAATATCTCCATTGCCGCCCGGTAACGATTGTCCAAAATGCTTCCAGATACCTCCAGATTTTTCGCAATTTTCCGAACGTCCGGTCCACCGAAACACATCAACGCATTGTATAGCTCATCGTGGTCATTAACACCTTTTAGCGCAAGGTATGATAAAAATTGTCCTTTCCATTCTTCCCATCGCACAGATGTAGGACCGTCGCCAGACTCGTGGAATGGCAGTATATTGAAATTCAGCTGTAATTAAAATTTTCTGATTATTTGTTCACATTAAACCACACACGATTTCATTGATTGACTTTTCACTAGCTTTATCTATTTTCAATTAATATAAGAATTATAATTTAATTTTACAATAAATTTACATAGCGGACTGGAACCCGAAGTTCCCTTCGCTTTTCCCTTATATGGGATCAGTCAAATGGCATGGAATCTTTGTTCCCTTCATTTGACTCTCTAAATGGCCTGGAACTTGTATTCCCTTCATTTAGAGACACTTCAATTGCCTCACCTCAGTAGACTTTCAGACAAATGGCCTGGAATTATTATTCCCTACATTTATCTACCTAAATGGCCTGGATATTTTTCCATAATTCCCTACATTTATGTCGTTTTCGTTTTTGCGGTGTAGCACTGGTGTAGTGTAAGCAGGAATAAGCTTGAGTCTTTGACAGCTCAACATCATTTGTTTGTAAAAAAGGTGCATTCTATATCTACACCCTAAAATATTTCGGTGTACGGCAGAAAACGACATTAGGTTCGGTTTTCAACATTGAAAGATTTAAAACTTCACATTTTCCAAAATGAATATACAAGTTATACTAGTGGAACTCAAACAAATGTTACTAAAAAAAATATTCGTTACCATGGACATGTTGACGTTTCAAACAATTTTCACAACTTGGAGAAAATTTCGGTCCAATCGACTTGTGATGCCTGCTCTAACCTTCGCCCTCGTCTTATTTGATGTTGAATTGTCTTTAAACACGTACGGGTAACGTTTCAACACTCGTCGCCAATGTAGCAGCTCCAAATAAAACGTCTTGTTCCGATGAGTAGTTGAATATGAATCACGTTTTATTATCAGTATCCTGGCTTGGCCTACTATCATTACATTCTTAAATCTATGCCTACTACACGCGTGGTGAGTGCACTATGGGGATTCAGGTGGCCAATAAGAAGAAGACCAACTTCTCTCGATTCGGATTCTGTAATCTGCTATCGAACGACGACTATTTGATGCATAAAATCCCACAAAAAGAGTTCTCAAAACCGACTCTATTACTGCGATACAGGTAATAGAGTTGGTCACCCGCCATTTTTTGTGAAAAGCAGTCATATATTTGAACTTAATTTCTCTAAAATTAAACAACCTAGTGCTTAGGAATAAGATGTAGCTGAAAGCTTAAATCTTAAGCTTTCAAATGGTATATATTTTTTTTTAAACAATAAGAAAAAGCATTTAATATAGACCAACGAAAAGAAAAGTTTTTTTTTCAGCTTAAATGTTCAATACAAAAAAAGTTTGTAATTGTTTACAGTCGGGACAACATACACGATTATCTTTAGAGTACCTAGAATGACTTGCAAAAAAAATAGCTGCACATAGCTGCGCAAATGAACTTATGACTAGATTGAATATATTTGACTTAACAATTATAATTAGTGATAAATCAAATATTTGGCAGCTTGAACTCAGGCAAACATAAGGTCTGTTCCCGTACCTTTTTTCTGCTGTTGCTGTTAGATACTGTAAATTAGCCTGGGAAAACCAAGATTAGTAAGTCCAAAATGTGCAAAATGCATGTTTTTAACTTACTTTATTAGGTTTTAACAGATTCTTATTTTACTTGCTCACACAGCACAAACATTTGAAAAAAAGTCGAACCCATCATGCTAGGAAAAGATGAAGAGTGGAAAATTTACATGATGTTTTCATAAGAGCCATGAATGCCTCTGATCCTTTCATAAGTTCGCTTTATTTTAGTAATCGATTACGTAAAAAAACAATTCATGAATATCCCGCAGTTTTACAGATATTTCTTGTATTTAAGAATAATAACATTTCAACAGAATCAACTTCAGAGAGAACAGCATTAGAAGAATTATTGAGTGACATTGATGAAATTGACAATGACTTTGTTGAAGATGCAAATGTAGAAAATGCGTGAATAAATATAACAGCTAACAATAAATTAAAACTTTATTTTTTTCGCATAATTACCCAAACACTTTGCTAAGAAAAAAAAAGCTTTGCAAAGAGATGAATGCTTCCGTAAAATTTCAGAACACTATCAAAGATTTGATTGTGATTGATTAACATTAAAACAATGACTTTAATCAATTAAAAATATTGGGGATCTTCTTCAAAGATAGTCAAGATATTTACCCCAATTCAACGTATCACTTTGTGAAGTGACTCTCCATGCAAATCAAATATAGAGTTTTCTCACAAGGCGTGACTTTCATTGCCTCGCAAATGACAGAAGGTCAACCCGATGTACAGAATAGGGGTGATTGCTTAAGGCCTTGATCTTGACTTGTAAAGTTCCATCACCTTTTTGCTCCAGAATAGTGAGGAGGGCACCGAATACCATTCTGTGATTTACATATAACCAGAACTTCTTGAACTCATAAAGATTTTCGGGACATTGTTTACGACATAATTTAACCTTACTCAATGAGCATAACTCCAGAATAGTTTGGAAGCAATTAATATTTGATCACTGATACCCTATAGGGCTGTCCGAACGTGGTCCACTTTTTTATGATTTTGAACCTCTCCCCACAACGTGGTCAAACGTCCATACAAATTTCTGAAAATTTGTATGGATCGTGGTCTTTTGTTTTGTTGACTACGTGGTTTCTGCATGGCCCCTAAGATGCATATTGCGTGAAACATCATTAGTAGGGAGCTGATGGTATGTCAAATACGTCGAAAATTTACGAGTCAAACCACATTGATTCAAGAGGACATCTAGATCTCAACTTGAGAACATTTTGTAGACCTTAAGATATTACATGACTTCAAAAACATCTTGAAGCTAACAATTCATACCCATACTATCATAAATCAAGACAAAAATGCATAAACAGCACGAAAATATTTTTGCCACCTTCTTGTATGGAGATTCTCCACTGTGGAGTGGCGGTGTTTTCCAGTACACAACGAAAGGCTTCCCGCAAGCAGCTAGCTACCAAGACTGGCCTCAACCGCTGATCGGATTCAGTTCCATTCACCGTGTGTGTTGGTGTCCGGTCGTCGGCAGCAGCAGTGCTTTCGGTGCGTGGCGTTGAACATTATTCTTCAGTACCCAACGAAAGGCAGTGAGCTGCAGGCCACATGAGCATCCATAGAAGGAGGAAGAAGCCACACCGCTATTGATCTGAATCAGTAGCTCTCCGTGAGTTGCTGTGGGCCATCTATGTCAAGCGCGTTATACTTAAGAGTGTAAACAGAGAGAACCCTACTCAAATTCCTATTCCTATACAAAACACAAGCTTCTGCTGCAGTTAACAAATAAGATTTATTATATAAGACCACGTAGTCCTATGTCACCATTGCGTACAACCCAAGCGAGAGGAGAGATGCGAGGCAACTCTCATCTCATGTAATGATAATTGGAGAACGAAATACAGATGAGTGTGAACTGATAGTTTGAACTGACAAGACGTGTTTTCCCTACAATCTGTCCGAACGACTCGTAATAGCCATCCTCGGTCATAGCAATACTGGCGACGAGTATTAAAAAAAAAACGGTGTTGAGTTGAGTACAGGAATAGTGAAATTCTAGTAGAGTGATATTAGGTTTTACTGTTCTTGACGTGCATGATTTTAGATCGATCCACAGGATCCAGGATCGAAGAGAGAGAGAATCGAAAGAGTTTAATCCTTGTGTTCCGGTAGGGAAAAACCTGAGCCAATATGGCAACGCCTGTAGAAGATGAAGCTAAGGTGGTTTCGGTTACAGTGGATAAAAGAACAAAAGGAAGATTTCCTGTATATGTGCCCGGTTTCAATGTAAATTCGTACCTACAAACAGTAGACATTTATTTTGCATTGAATAAAACACCGGACGACGAAAAGGCTTTGGAGTTTATTACTAGGTGTAGTGTCCAAATCGTGGAAAAATTTAAGATTTTACACGAAGAGAATAAAAATGTGTTTGCTGAGCGTTACCGGTTGATAACGCGGAAACAAGAAGAGGGTGAATCATTAGAAGATTTCGCGATAGATCTACAAAATATTGTAGAACATTGCAATGTGAGTGTTGAAACGGAAGCTACTCTTGTTCAGTCTGTTTTCGTGGCAGGTATACGAAGTGATAAAATAAGAGAGTCGATGCTTCGAGATGCAGGCTATAAGTTAAATCTAGCTCAATTACTAGAAAAGGCTAAGACGATAGAGATTGCCGCTCTCGAGGCACGAAAAATGGCTAAACAAGGAGCCAGCGCGTTAAATTATGTTTGCCAAAATAGTTCCATGCGAAGGAAAATTTTTGTAAAACCGGGAAAATTTTATGAAAGTGCATGTTCAGGTGCGAATCAAAGGGACATTTCGAGTCATCGAGGAAACATCAAA
The DNA here is from genome assembly GCF_037179485.1 of Ochlerotatus camptorhynchus. Lineage (NCBI taxonomy): Eukaryota > Metazoa > Arthropoda > Insecta > Diptera > Culicidae > Ochlerotatus > Ochlerotatus camptorhynchus. Next base: position 275,553 of record NW_027040846.1, read on the forward strand.
GTTAGCAGTGATACTGTGTGTTATAATTGTTATAACAAAGGGCATCTCTCATACAATTGTACGCTGCCCAAAGTCAAGAAACCGCGCTATGGGACACAGCAGTCTAAAGGAAACGTGAGTAGGCAGAGAGCTTTTGAAGAGTGGATCAATCAATTGTCAGCAGCTATGGATGATCTAAAAATGAGCATGGAGGATGACACTGACACTGGTGATGACCAGTCGGTGGAAGAACCAGAGGCTGAGGATGAACCGAATTGGGTTAATAATATAATGCTTGGTAAGTCAAATAACTCAGCACCAGCTTTTGTGGAATTGAATATAAATGGACAAACTTTGTTGATGGAGTGCGATACAGGTGCATGTGCAACCATTTACTCGTTGAATACATACAAAGAAAAGTTTAACAATTGTACACTACTACCAGATCACCGAAACATTTCCGTTATATCGGGTGAGACAGTGAACGTTTTGGGTAAAATAGTAGTGAGAATAAAATTAAAAAGCAGAACTTTAAGTTTATCTCTTTTAGTAATTAAATCTCCAAAAAAATTTGTATCTCTGCTAGGCCGCGATTGGTTAAACATTATCTGGCCGCACTGGAGAGATTCGTTTTCGCTCAATTCTCTTTGCGAAATAAATAGAGAACAGTGGATAAAAAATACAATTAAAGCATTGAAAACAGAATACTCATCTGCATTTGACGATGATCTTACAGAACCGGTCAAGGGTGTTGTAGTTGATATCCGTATAGATAACCAAGCAAAACCCCTAATACACAAACCATACACTGTCGCATTTAAACACCGAGAAACTGTAGGAAAACATTTAGATGATTTAGAGGCTAAGGGTATACTTGAAAAGTTAGAATACGCGGAATGGGCCTCCCCCATAGTTGTGGTAGTGAAACCAAATAAGAAAGATATTCGTATTTGCATGGATGGATCTAAAACGGTTAACCCATACATAATCACGCATCATTCCCCTTACCAATTATCGAAGAACTTATCACAAACAAAAGCGGAGCAAAAAAATTCGCTCTTATTGATTTGAGAGGAGCCTACCAGCAACTTGTTGTTTCTGAAACCACAAAAAAAAACTCTTGGTTATCAATACCCATAAAGGTTTGTATGCTTATCGTAGGTTACCGTTTGGAGTTAACCCGGCGGCTACTATATTTCAATCGGTTATGGATAAAATCCTATTGGGTATTTCGAACGTACAAACATATATAGATGATATCCTCATTTGGGCCGAGTCAGACGATGAGTTACTAAAGGTGATCAAAACTGTGTTGAGAAGGTTAGCGCAACATAACGTCAAAATAAACGCCGAGAAATGCAAGTGGTTCGTTCCCCAAGTGAACTATTTGGGTCACATTCTGTCGGAGGCGGGTGTATCACCACAAACGAAGTGACAGACGGAGCGGCTCGAAAACTTTGGTGACTAACCTGCTATTTCAATTTTTCAGTGTACCACATGGCAACACCACTACTACTGGATTGTACCACTTTGCAACACTACTATTGGATTGAACTAGCATTTTCACCAAATGTACTAGAATATTTTGGTTCTATCTCTTTCACTCTACTCAAAACTGAAATGCATAAAAAAATGACAAAATGATACGCACTCTTTGCACACTGTCAAAGAATCATTGTACACAAAATCAACTTTGTTCAAATCAAAACAAAAAAACTAACCCATCTGGTGGATGATGGCACAAGCTTCCAAGAAAATTCTATTACAGTGAACCACATTATTTTAATGGATTTCTTCGCCAGTTAGTCGTCTGTCACTTCGTTTGTGGTATCACCAAACCCGGAGAAAGTGAAGGCGATTAAGGCCGTGCCAGAGCCAAAATCAAACACACAACTAAAAGCATTTCTCGGAATGATAACGTTCTATACTAAATTTGTTCCTAAATTAAACTTAGTCCTTTCTCCTCTTTATGATCTTTTAAAAAAGGATAGCAAATGGAATTGGGACTACGCTTGCAATAAAGCCTTTGAACTAAGCAAAAAAGCCATCTGTAGTGCTCAAGTTCTAACGCATTTTGATCCATCTAAACAAATCACCGTGACTTGCGATGCAAGTGACGATGGAATCTCAGGTATTCTTAGCCACACAGTAAACAACATAGAAAAACCAGTGGTTTTTGTATCACGCCGATTGTCAAAAGCTGAAAAAAATATCCCATTTTACATAGGGAAGCATTAGCTATAGTATTCGCCATGGAAAAATTTTACAAATATGTGTTAGGCCAAAAAGTATCCATTATTACAGATCACAAACCTTTATTGGGCATATTGAACAACAAAAAAGGTGGTCCGTCAATAGTTGCTAATAGGCTACAAAGATATTTCATACGACTTTCGATATTTGATTACACTATCACGCATATGGCTGGTAAAGAGAACCATGTAGCAGATTGCTTGTCAAGACTACCTTTGGACCAAAACTTGAGTAGTGCCGACTTAGAAGAAAGTCAGTGCAGCTCCTTCAATGAACTAAATTATTTGATTGAAGACCAAAAAGTGAATCTCAATTCAAAAACTATTAGTGAAGAATCATCTAACGATTCAACATTATCAAAAGTTTTAGAGTTCGTTCAAAATGGTTGGCCAAGCCACGTGAAAGAGAGACCTTTGAAGAATTTTTATGCCAAACGATGATGAATTGAACGTAGAATCAGGGTGCTTAATCTTCGGTGAACGAATAGTGGTTCCTAACACATTGAAATTAGCTTCTTTACAGTTACTACACGCAAACCACCGTGGCATACAGAAAATGAAACAAATAGCACGAAGATATTTGTACTGGGATGGTATTGGAGTAGACATCGAGAATTATGCGAATTCATGCAAGAAATGCCAAATTTTGGGAGTTGATAGAACTCCAAGAGTTTATGGAAATTGGCCAGCTACTACTAAACCATTTGAACGGGTTCATATTGATTTTTTCCATAAATATAACCGCACATTTTTAATATTAGTCGACGCAAATTCCCGATGCATTGAAGTTCGGAGAATGACCAAAACAAATGCAGATAATGTTTCACAAGAACTTGACAACATTTTCATAGTTTTTGGATTTTCATCAACCATTGTCAGTGATAATGGGCCGCCATTCAACAGCTTCCTATTCAAAAAGTACTGTGAATCGCGTAATATAGAACATATTTTGTCCCCACCTTACCATCCTGCTAGCAACGGGTTAGCAGAAAGGGCAGTCCAAACCACAAAAGCTGTGTTGGGAAAACTAAATGAGATCGATTCTTCTTCATCATTTCAGATCGACAATGAAATCAATAAATTTTTGCACCATCATCGTCAATCTCCAACTACAGAGGACAAAATTATACCATATGAACGTATTTTCAGCTTTATTCCTCGTACAGAATTTTCAAGTCTAAGAGAAAAGAAGAAAACATTCAGTGGCGAAGATAGTTCTGAAAATGCAGATAAATATTTTGCAATCAACAGTAAAATTATTTACAACTATAAATCTAACGGCAGAGCATGTAATATGGAAGGCACCATTATTAAAAAAATTTCAAATGTCACATATCTAGTAGATATACATGGTGATATTCGTAAAGCTCATAGAAATAAATTAAAACGAGTTCCACAACAACCATTTGTTTTGAAAAATTGTGTAGACCCTGCTTCAGTGTCAGAGCAGAATTCAGAGGACATAAGAACAGAATCAAATGTAAAGAAAGTACGCAAGTCGATTACATCCAAGAAAAAGCCAAAACTAATAACGAGTCAAGCATTACGCAGATCTACTAGAAATAAAAAGCCAAAACATAAAAATCTTAATGTAGGACAACTAATAAAGAAGAAGAAACATAAGATCTGACGAGTTAATAGATTTGATTATATTTTTTTGCATGTTTATATTTTGTAGGAATAAGATGAATTTACTGGCTGGATGGATATTTTTTTTTAGCTAAAATTAATTTATATGAATTTACATTGAAATTATAGAAACTTATGAAATTGTATAAACTGGTGGAAGAATTAATTTAATTGGGGAGATGAGAGGAGAGATGCGAGGCAACTCTCATCTCATGTAATGATAATTGGAGAACGAAATACAGATGAGTGTGAACTGATAGTTTGAACTGACAAGACGTGTTTTCCCTACAATCTGTCCGAACGACTCGTAATAGCCATCCTCGGTCATAGCACCAAGAAGGCTGTCCCTTGAAGTTTTTTTTTTCGAATTTGTCAAAGAAATTTCGCTTGCAAAATTTTTTTTTTGTGTTTCATCGTGGTATAAAGTTGAACTCAAAATCCACAAAACATTTGCAATTCTGTTTTACGGAGGGTCAATTTTTTTTCATGAAATAATATATATGAAAACATATTTTTTACATGTAAGTTTTTTTTTTCAAGAATCTAAGAAAAAGCTGAATTTCTTGGATTTTTTATATTTTTTTTCCTGATATTTAAAAAAACATAAATACGTACCGAAAAAAAAAATGTTTAGGAAAGGTAAACTTCACCTTAAGTGCTACATTTTGATTTATTTAATGTTCATCTTTGAAGTGATGAACTAATTACGCGCAGAAATGGTAGAAGCGAGAAAGTACTTGAGTATTGCTCGTTTTTGACGTACGATTACGTCTTTCGGCAACATATTAGGGGAGCAATTTCAAAAAACCAAAATCGACCGAAATAGGTCAGGTTTTGACCACATACAGGGCAGTTACAACAGGCGCGGATTTCGCGAATTTCGCGGATTTGTCGCGGATTTGAACTTTTAGTCGCGAAAATCGCGGAAACATTAAATTATGTCGCGAAAATCGCGAAGGGACTGATGTGCTGTCACAACAATTGTGGAATGCATTGTAACCTTTCCGTTCCGAATTATTTTGCTGTCGTCAATTTTGTTGTTCATTTGGCGCTCAATTTATTACCGGTTCAAACCAAACACCCTGAAAATAATCGAGAAATGATCTCAATTTTGAAATTCCCTGGGGTCTGTCCAATGTGAGACATTTTCATGTTTTCTTTTCCAATATGAACATAGCATTTTTCGTTGTCAAATCATAAACGCTTCGTATATATGCGAGTAATTGTCATGCATACTGGATATTCTAGGTTCGTCCTGGAGTTCAGTTGATTTGTTCTACTATAGCAACCAAGACTGCAATAATGTCTGTAGTATCGAAATATGTCCAAACAGATTCAAAGTGTCTATGTGGTTCGTGCCCGACCTTTTGCTACGTATACAAGATGTTATAGGTTCTGAAATCATTCTGGAGATCAGAATATTTTTCTACTAAATCACCCAAGACTAATTCAATATCTGAAGTATCAAAATATGTCCAAACAAATGTGCAGTGCCAAAAATCACAGAAAATCTGTGAAAAATCACCAAACTGTTTACCGAACGTTCAGCTGTTGAGATATCGGTAAAATAATCTTAGTGTGCATGCTGGAGGCGACTGAGTTCGTCTATTAATTTTACGGGTTGGAAAATTTCTCTACTTCCTTGGGCATAGGATGGTACATGCATAGAAAGCTCTCAATTAAAATGTGAAGGTACTTAAAAATAAATAAAAATATAAATCAGTTTGACCGCCCACGGTTGCTGCTCTGTTATTACCAACCAGATCAGCTGCAATTACACAGAGAACCAACAGATGATGTTTGGGACTAACATTCATCCTCAATGTGTAAGAACTGGAGATCTAATATTTAGCAATTCCAACGCCGGCCGTGTCCGAATGCAGGTCAACTAGGGAATGGGAAGGAATGTGTTGACGTGGTACTTGCTGTGAAGGAAACCGAGAAATCCTCTGCGCTTCCACGAGAAATCACTGGGATGTTGGATGTGGGGAAAGGTTGCACACGCACACGCAGGGATCGTTTTTTGGTAGAGCGATTATAATACACAAACACACACCACACACACACGCGCGCGCACTCACTCATCCAATTTCTATTTTTAGATCAGGACCCACACTGTGGTAAGTGATGCGATCGGTGTTAAAGAAGAATTTGTTTTCATTAGAATCTAGTGGGTATAGAATAAGGCAAAGTGAAAAATTGCAAGGAAGGGGACGGGGCCTGGGATTGAACTCCCGGACCTTCTGCTCAGTAAGCAGGAACGGTAACCACTGAGCTACCGAGCCTCGTCTTAAAATGTGAAGGTACTTCAAAGAACACTAAGTTGAGAGCAGGTAAAAATCTAATATGCTATAAGCAATAAGCTTGAAATGTCATGTAGTAGCATAAAAATACTATTTTTAGGCAATGAAAACAGTTTTTTTTTTGTCGCGTATTAGTATTTTAAGTCGCGGATTTCTTTTGAGAAATCGCGGAAATCGCGGATCAAATTTAGAACATCTTGTAACAGCCCTGGACATATAACTCTGTCAATAGCAGATGGATTTTAATTCTAAACAAGCCAACGATCGAAATTTATCTACCAATCTGCTAAAATGAACACTTTATTAATTTTCAATAGGTTACTATTGAAAATTACACAAATGTCCAACTGTTGCAATGGTGATCCAAATTATTACACATAATTATATCATTATTATAACACAGATTTAAAAATCGAATTCGATGCGATCTCACTGAACAGTGCTCATTCAATCATCGTGTGTTGTGGTGTCCGGTCGATATTAGCAGCAGCAGTGCTTTCGGCGTGTCGTTGAACATTGTTCTACAGTACAGCTGTACAGCAGTACAGCGAGCTGCAGAGCCCACATGAGCAACCATAGAAGGAGGAAGAAGCCGCCCGCTATGCTATGGATCGGAATCAGTCGCTGTGGGCCATCTATGCCAAGCGCGTCACCCTAATTCCAAACAACATACCAGCCTCATCTGTGTTTAACATCCTAATAACTCAACCATCACGACAAAACGGTCCTTTTCAGGACCACCATAAATTTGTTAAAAGAGTATTATTTGAACATTTATCAAGGTCATCTATCGGAGGTCAGTTCCTGCAAACAGCTAGCTATCAAGGCTCAACCTGAACTATAGAAGGTGTGGAATTGTAGGCTTGAATGTATTAGCACAAACGAAGTGACAGACGGAGCGGCTCGAAATTTGGCAACACTACACTCAAAAAATTCTTCACATCAAAGCTACGTGGAAAATCACGTAGATCCAAAATCATAATCTTCTTTGAGAGTTCACCTGACTCAAGTAAAAATTAGATACCCGTTCCTGAAATTTAGTTGGAACACCTTTCATAATCACCTTGTTGACCAATACTCCTTACGTGAAAATCACGTACATTGAAATCATCATTTTGACAGCTCGACTTTCACGTACATGCTATGTGTTCTACACGTATAAAAAAAAAAAACAAACATGGCCACTGTGCAGAACGTAGTGCAAAAGCTCTTAGCTGATTTGCAGATTGCTGATCATCTCTTGGGGATATTGGACGGTAAATAGTGATTTTATTGCATAAATAAACATCTGTAACTATTATTATTTCATTTTACAGAGTGTGGAATTCAGTTTTTGGACTTATTGACCATAACTGCCGACCAGATTAAAGAGTTTTTGCAACCAACGAAAATAAATTGGAAGTACTCTGTATTAATTGAGCTGATTTCCTCCTGGCGCACACGAAACGTAAGTAAAATGCTATTAAAAAAGAAATGCTTGAGAACTGACGTAGTTTTGTTTTTGATAGAAATCTGCAATCATCGATTTGTTGATGTCGCTTGACCCGGGACAGCGTTTGCGACTAACCGGCCAAATTTATTACCCTGGTCCGTCTGTCGAAACAGCACGACACAGCCAGTCATACGAGCAACCAGAAGGAAGTTCAGGCAGCGACGAAAGTCTTGATGGCGAAGGAATTCCAGTTTGCGATAATCTGTTATCCGCAACGGAAGTGAATGTGTTGGCTTCAGAGGAAGAAATTTCAGGAGAAACTTCTGCAGTTGGCCAATATATCTCAACACATGTCTCGGGAGCACTGACGCTCGTTCCACAAGAACAACTTTTGCAACTCGAATCAAGCGGTAGTGAACCGGACAACCACCCAAAAGATCTAGAGGACGACTGTAGCCGGAAAGTCAATGAGTCATCCGTGCAGGAAGAAAATCTCCCGGATGATATTTCATTAGAAGACGATAGTGAGGCAGAAATTGTAACACAAGCTGACGGTCAAACTTACATCATCGTTGCTTCAACTTCTCAAGACAACGAAACGCTACCGTTGCTGGAACCAGGCCATCATTTGCGACTTTCCGACTCAGCTCAGCGTTTACCGTTCACTAATCTTTCAACCGAAGTAGCATGCTGTAGTAATTCACACACCCTGCAGGCCGGAAATCATAACGTTCGAAACTCGAACGATAATCTGTCGGACGAGAACGGTCTAGCCAGTGCACCAAAAAGTTCTTCTGCTAACGTGTTTACTCCCAGAATACTACTGCAACTACTCCAAAACACCGAAGAAGGTAAAGATATCATCAAGTACGTAAACATCTCAGAGCTTTCTGAAGCTAAGCAATTGGAACTAGCTGGCATAATCGCGAAGTACCATTTGAACACTAAGAATAAGCTGCATACCGAGGACCTTGAAATATATGCGTTAGCCGTGACTTCGTTGTTTAAACACGAGCAGAAGGTAAATAATTCTTTAAAATAATATTTGAACGATAAAAGAAATTTTTTAACATTTCAGGAGAACTATTTCATCCAGAGAAGTGGAGATCGCAAAAACCACGGTGGGAAAATAACCAATAAAATTGGAAATCTGAAGCAACGGAAGCGGAAGCGTGAAACTAAGGAAAACGAGTACCAGACCAACAAGCAAACAATCGTCGATACAGAAACAGCGATAAATGCAGAAGCCGAAGGTGCTGCAGAATGGCTCATGTTGAATGGTGATCCTTGGGCAGTTGTCCTTGAGCAATGGAAACGTAGCCATGATGTCCGCAAACCTGACTTGCTTTCTGCTAAAATATTCATCGCGTTCTAACGACGTACCAACATTACAAAAGTCAGCATGGTTATCAACTGGTAGGTTTTACGTTTTATTTTTTTTAAATACCTTACTGAAGTAATTTTTAATATCTAGATTGATATTGATTTTCAAAAGCTATTCCCAAACGCGGTGAATGGATGGAAAAAGTTGGAAAATTTTATTCCAGAAATAACGCAATTTATTTCTTAGAAAGCCATGGATCCATCAGCTGCGTCGCTTCTTGAGCAGCTATCTGTAGAAGGAGCAAGCACTGGTACAATGAAAGTTTTAATTATTGATCCAATTAATTAATTTTTGTTTTTTTTTTCATAGATACGAAACTTTGCGCTTTACTACAAGCACTTAACACCGTTCTGCCTCCGATCTCTGCTGCTTCGAGGTTCAAACCAACAATTCTGGCAGGTCATGAAGATGTGTTACTTTTTGCGGTCTCCAGAGATCAAGCTCATTCGAAAATACAAGCCGTATACCGGAGCTACGCAGAGCGCAATTTACCTACTGTACCTAAATTAGTTGCAGTAGGTGAAAGCTTGGAGCATTTGCAAGGGCGTTTCTTCGTTATTTACAATGATGTGTGTTACGAACTAGCGTCTGCTTCGAGAGCTGTTGATGTTATAATCAAGCTGACTGCTGTATTTGGACTGCCTTATTCAAAAATCACAAAACTCGTTTGGCACTTCATAAGCGGCTATGTGTATGGAATAAAACAGCGAGCATCTTATGCTTGCATAAACAAGTTGCATAATTACCTGGATATGAAGAACACTCAACAAACACAATGATAAGCTGTATGATCCAAGGATGTACGTACGTTTCCGAGACGCCGGAAGCATACCTTATGCACCTCAAAGATTTTCATCAAGTTCCAGTTATATACCACTACCGATGCACGATAGCAGGATGCAACCAATTATTTTCGAAGCTCTATCCATTCAAAAAACACATCAACCATCACCCAGGATATCCCAGCACACCATCATCAAGCGCAGGTGATCATCACTTACAAACGAGTCCAGAAGAAATACTTCCTGATGTTCCATTGGCTGGTTCATCATCGGCAGAATTCAGTTGTCCTGTATCAAAAATAAGGAGGACTGCCGACCGTGATGATCACTTGGTCCAACCGACCGAAAGTTCAATTAACAAACTCGATCAGATGGCGATTAAGTTAACTCTGCTAATGCATAAAAATAACAATTTCACAAGAAAAGACGTTTACTATATACAAAATGAAATAAGTTCAATGCTATCAGAAGCAGCCAGTGAGATAGAAAATTTCAACCTTCTAATATCAGACCCAGAGATAAAATTTGCTTTCCAAAAGTATATAGATAAGATCAAAAACGTTTTCCATTTTATAAACTCAGATCATAAGTTTTTTAAGTGCTTGAAAACTAGTTTAGGGTTTGAACTACCTACAATAATCACAAAAGAAAATCAAAAAGTCATATCAAAACAAATAAATATTGAAACACATGTAGAGTTAGAGCAACCTAAAAACTACTTAATTATCATGCCTATCATATTTCAAATCAAATCGTTTTTTGAATGCGATGAAATATTAACTCAAACGTTACAAAATACAAGTCAGCTAGAGGAATCGGATAATATTTCTAACTACATAAATGGAACTACGTGGAACACTATCAAGCAAAAATACAACCAAGAATACGTGCTGCCAGTGTGGTTATACGCTGATGAGTATGAAATTAACGACTCTCAAAGTTCACATAGTAATAGACACAGCATTTGTGGTATATACTACAGATTTCCAACAATACCGAAAGAATTTCAATCAAGAACATTTTCGTTGCAGGTATGATTAAAAAATCTGACATAAAGGAAGTTGGAATTAATAAGCTGCTGAAAGCTCTAGTTGATAAGTTTAAGCAAATCGAAGAAGAGGGAATAAGCCTAGTTTTACGCGGAGAAGTTGTGCTTGTCAGATTTGTATTATGCTTAATACAAGGTGATAATTTGGGTGTCCATACACTGTTGCTTTTTTCAACCGGATTCAATGCTACGTTCTACTGTCGCTTCTGTAAAAGACCCAAAAACCTATTAAAAACAGATTGTAAACATGCTGATTGTCTCCGCCGGCGACAGGACTTTTATTTGGATTTAGAAGTAGGGCAACCTAGTGAAACAGGCATAAGTGGAAACTCCGTTTTTATGAGCTATCTTCCTTCCATGTTACAGAAAATTTAAGTGTGGACGCGATGCACGATCTGTTTAGTTCAGGAATTTGTAAATACGGTCTAGTAGAGGTTTTAAACCACTGTATCTATGCAAAGAAATTCTTCACGCTGAATGATTTCAACAAACATCGAAAATTGCTTGCAAAAACGTGCATAGACAGTGAGTTAAGTCGAATGCCTGATATTGCAGAAGGTTATAATAGTAAGGAAAAGCGTAAAGCTGTACTGATAAGATTAACTTCAAGTGAAACCCGTATTATGGTTCATTATTTCACTTTAATCATTGGACAATTCGTACCACAAGATGAAATGGTTTGGAAATATTGTATAATATTGGTTAGATTGACTGAGATTTGCTTAAAAAGCTCTTTTTCATTAGAGTTGGTTAATGAATTACGCCGTTTAATCGGCATTCACCATAGTATGTATCTTGATCTTTTCAAGAAGGATCTCAAGCCGAAGCACCATTTTATCGTCCATTATCCTTCAGTAATTGCTGCATCAGGACCAATAGAGGATATGATGTGTTTCCGATATGAGGCCAAACACAGAGCATTTAAACAGTACGCACATATAATGCCCTCGCGAAAAAATGTGTGCTTAACTCTTTGTATAAAAGCGTCTCTTCAATTTACATACGACTTATTCAATAGCATTTTTTTCAAGCTACCTGATATTGGAGATTTCCGAATGTTTGATCTAAGCCTTCGCAATTATTTTAGTAAGCTTGCCCGCATAAGCGCGAACCATAAATTGACCTTACCGATAATGGTTATAAATTGTTTATAATCCCTGCTAAACTTCAACTGAAATGGTTATGGAACTTTACATGAACGTTTAATGATAAAGTTTTAACCTTAAGTATTATAGTTTTTTGGAAGTGGACCTTACCAATAATGGGTTGTTAAGAACCATTACCATTCAAAATTCTTGTTTTCTCCATACATTTTCAGAAAGAAAACTATATTAGAACGTTTTTACTTATGGTTTGAGAACATTAATGGTAATGGTTATGGTAACCAGTAAAGTTCATGAATGGTTTTGTAACATCGATCAACTTTATGTGGAATATATCGCGAATTGGTTGCCTGTAAATTACTGATTACCAATTCACGATATATTTCACGTAAAGTTGAGCGATAATACAAAACCATTAATGAACCTTACTGACTACCATAACCATAACCATTAATGTTCTCAAACCATAAGTAAAAACGTTCTAATATAGTTCTCTTTCCGAAAATGTATGGAGAAAACAAGAATTTGGAATGGTAATGGTTCTTAACAACCCATTATTTGTAAGGTCCGCTTCCAAAAAACCTTAATACATAAGGTTAAAACTTTATCACACAAACGTTCATGTAAAGTTCCATAACCATTTCAGTTGAAGTTTAGCAGGGATTATAAACAATTTATAACCATTATCGGTAAGGTCATGTGATGGTTCGCGTTTATGCGGGTGTGCAACCACTAAACATAGATTCGGATTTGAATATGATGTTCTCAAGCACCATAGAGTACAAAGGCACCCATTATAGAGCTGGATACTTTATGACATTGTTTGAAAATCACGTAATGTACTTGTACGAAGCAATTGAGTTCATTATGCATAATAATGAATTATATATAGTAAGTCAGTACTGGCAAGTTGATAATTATTACGAACACTTTTTAGCATATGAAGTAAAAAAAATGCTTACCTATTGTGGTAATTCTGAAAATAGAATCATTCAATAGTTCGCCCGTAACAGTTCACAAAATAGTCGATCGGTTCTATTTCCGCGTTAAAAATGATTTCAATGTAGATCAATCGAAGCTAGATTAAGTTAGTTATAAAGTAATCATTGTCATTTGAATAAACATTTATAAAAAAAGGTTCTTTATATTCATTGTTGTTACTGGGTAATTGCTTCAACATTTGCATAGTTTTCACATAGTTTTTAATGACTTCATTAATTACTATTTGAAAATCAATGCAAATTTTGAATCATTTACCTTCAATTAATTAATTGAATTCTACAGAGAAATAAATAAAACTCATGAAAAAATAATATATTTTTTATATTCTTTCAATTTGAATTATACCGTGATTTCACTTAAAAGCTATTGACATATTTCGTAGGTAATACCAACAAATCACGTAGCTTGTACGTGAAACTCCCATGGAAGATGTTCAAATGGAAGCTTTCTTTGCTATATGAAATTCACGTAAGTGCTACGTGAAAAGTACGATGGAAAAAATCCACGTATGTTTCCACGTAGCATCTACGTGAATTTTTTTTTTGAGTGTATCTACTCATATGTACTAGCTTAAGGTTCAATTTACTTTGATGCATTTTTTAAAAATTCAAAAGCAGTTTTTTTCGACGCATTATTTTAGATTGCAAAAAGCTCGCGTCTATTTGTGTAAAATATCAAAAGGAATATGAAATAATGCGTCGGAAAAGAACTGCTTTTGAAATTTTTCAAAAAACACCAAAGTAAATTGAACCTTAAAGTAGTTGATGCTATTGGGGTGCCGCCTGTTTTCTCTTTTTCTTGAAAGAGAGAGCCTGTTGTCAAACAGCATGTCACTATGTTGTGTTCGTTGTTATCTGCACTTCTTTTGTATAATGAAAGACCATAGGCCAAAATGATTAGGGGTAAACACATCGGATTAACACAACTCGCGCTTGTTGGCGGCAATTGTTGCTAAAGATTTCATCAGTCGGTGCTGCTAACCAAAGCCACGGTCATTCGCGACCGAGAAGACATCGTTGTTGGACGCCAAACAGGACCCGTCCATAAAAAAAATCCTATAAAAATACAATGATTTTTGTCATTGTACCTATATGACAAATTTACAGTAAAAAGGGGGGTTAACTTAACAATAAAAAAAACACTTTTTATTGAGAATTGTATCGTTAAAAACGAAATTTAGTTTTTCTCCTGTCCAATAATTTAACAGTTTTTTTTTTAAAATATGTTTCCTATTAATTATAAATGTACATTTAGTTCATTCGAAACTTTTAGGATGTTAAGTCTTATTTCAGGAATGTTTTAACTTGTTGAGCCTAAAACAGAATTAGCCTCAGGCTCAGGGGGTTGGAAGTTCCCTTTTTCACATCCGATCTGCATGTAGTTAAATAGCCTGCAATCAAAAGCTGTCGATTTTCCTGGCCAAAAATGGTGATTTGGAACTGGATCAAGCAGAGAAAATCCAGGCTAGGATCGATTGTATGTCCCAGGATAATGGAAACATTCTGGAAGACTAAGAGGTGAGAAGTCGGCAGATCGAGATACTACTAGAGGCTATCGGTAAGAGATGAACTAGCCTATGGCTAAAAATCTCTATAATAAAGTATTAAAAAAAAAAAAAAAAAATAGAGGCTATCGGTAACTCCACGCAGAGCTGGAACTGCTCATGGTCAATCGGGTGGTAGACATCATCAATAGTATCATTTCGTGTTTCATGAGCAGTATGGGATTCGCTGGGGAGATCGTCAGAAATCCAGACGTGAGTTTTCCCTTTTTTGCAATGCATTGGTCTACCTAACATCTGCCATTATTTTGTGTTCACTCGCTTCCCTTTTTGCCGTAGCGTGACTACGACGAGTATGGCATCCAGATTCGGGTCAAGTATCGCAATACGGAAAACTGCGGGCCCTTAATCGGCGCGTGCAATCAGGTGGAGAACGCGCAGTGGCCATCGCCACCTACACCTTGTCGCTGCAGCACATCACGCATGTACCGTTCCGTTGCGTGGACGAAATCAACCAAGGTATGGATTCGAACAACGACCGCAAGGTGTTCGAGATGCTTGTCGATGAAACCTGCCGTCCCGGTTAGTCGTAGTACTTCTTCGTGACACCAAAAGGTAGGTTGGATGCGAAAGGCGCTTAACGATGGCAGCAGTAATTCATTACTCTTCTTATTCTGTTTTTTTTTTTTTAATTCCTGAAAACAGCTTCAACCGAATCTGAAGCACAATGACCTGATGTTCGAATCCACAAGGCTGTTTGCAGGCGGACAGCTAATCAACCAAATGCTTTCAACTTCGAGCATATCTATCTATTAGGTGTTGTAATTCCTATTTTCTGCATAGTCGGAGCCATGCAAAATCTTCCTGTTAATTCCATGTTATCATTTTTTCAACATTGATTTCCTTTTTCCGCCCCTATCGAGGAGTGCAACTTCGTCGGTGGTGCAACTTTGTATGTTAACGCATTAGCATATACCTTCTTGCATATGTTCGAGTTATTGGAAAACATGGAACCTCATACGACGAACAAATATTAGCTGAGGAACAATTAAAACAGCGTAACGTGATAATAATTTTATCGGTGTGCGGCTTTCTAAAAATGGAGCAACAAGAAAATGTCATACGCGCACAGCGCAAAAAAAAACTCGATTAATACCAACCGTTACAACAGATCAATCCACTCCGTGCGGTCGGTTTAACAAGAGCAGAAATTAATTTCTGCGCTGATGTGTGTTTGTCGCACGGTAAGTGCCGCCAGGCGATTGCGCGAAGAAGCGTCTCTTCTCGTGTGGCTTCGTAAAGTGAGCGCAGATGTGTGACAAAAGTGGGTAGGTTGCATCAGGGTTGAAGCGCTGGTAAGAAGATTTACACCGGTTGATACTACTCAGCAGTGTAGAACAGTCAATGTTTCCCTGAAGAAGATCACCGGCGAAGCTTGCCCTTGCTACGTTACGTCTCGCATCCAAAAGCTCTAAGTTGATAAGCATACAGCCAACCGGTGAAAAGTAACGATTTTAAATTGGCTCACTACTTGACTAGCCTATTGGTCCCAAGCAAATCGATTCATTACCCCATTCTAGTCAAAATTCTAGTACTACACAATGTTTGTTTTGATTCGCTATGAAAGTTTGACAGGTGAAATGAGGGGTTCGTGGATTTTCCTATGTTTCGAGGGGTACATCGATAAGCTTGGGACCGAAGAGAGTACCAGAACTGAGCCAAAAAGTTGAGCACGTTTCTTCGCGACCTACTAGCATAGAGGTAACTCTAAGACTAGAAGGTCCCGAAATAACGTGCTCAACTTTTTGGCTCAGCTCTGGTACTATCTTCGGTCCCAAGCTAATCGATTCACCCCTCGAAACATAGGAAAATCCACGAACCCCTCATTTTATCTGTCAAACTTCCATAGCGTATCAAAACAAACATTGTGTAGTACTAGAATTTCGACTAGAATGGGGTACGTTAATCGTTTGCTTGGGACCAATAGGCTAGTCAAGTAGTGAGCCAATTTAAAATCGTTAGTTTCATATTGATTGTTGCTACTAGTCTTAGAGTTACCTCTATGATACAACCATAGAGTTAGCTCTAAGGCCACAAGGTTCCGAAGAAACGTGCTCAACTTTTTGGCTCAGCTCGGGTACTCTCTTCGGTCCCAAGCTAATCGATGCTCCCTTCGAAACATAGGAAAATCCACGAACCCTTATCTGTCAAATTTTCATAGCGAATCAAAAGAAACATAGTGTAGTACTAGATCAAGATGGTGCAAACATTATCACGCATACGCACGCATCAAACATGTACCTTTAATCATCCAACAATTGATCACTAATTAGCATGTCACCATAATTGGTAAACTTTATGGGCATAGATAAATGTTGCAATTGACAAATTACCCTACCATTGCATAAATCCTGTGAACATCTAAAGCTCCGTTGAGTTCAACCCTTTTAAATCGCTCCAACCATGGCCATTACTTTGTTATCACACGCCCTCTGGCTACCAAAGATTGGTTTTGCCACTGTCGCCGTAAGTCGCACATCTCCCTTCTGTGGCCCACGTAGCTTAAGTTTTGCTCAAATGTAATTAGCGCCGGCAAGATCAACCTGACACGTGTGTGCCATGTGTACCTGTCTTGCTACGAATCCGATCCAGCCGGTTTGCTCTCCAGACGCATCACTGTGCCCTGCAGGTATGTCTCCGCGTGTGTCGTGCTAATAAAACGCAAACCACCTAATAGGTACAATATACCGACCTAGCCCCAGCATCCTATACTGCCAGGGTGTCTCTGCTCGCGATCGATTCCACTATCACGCGCGGCGGTTCATATGTATCATCATCAGGAGAAACCCGGAGGCCAACCGACCGAGGCAGCCAGCGCCAACCCCTATCGATCGATGACACTTTGCGGTTTAATTTCCAAGAGCACAAAAGTTCCCTCGAGGCGAGAAACGAAGCGCACAAAGTGCCATCCTGGCCAGATATCGCTTCTAGTCCACGCGAACGGGAGGGCGCCTCTCGCTTGCTACTTTCTCAGGATGTTACCGTTGCGCGTTTCGCGTTCGCGACCTGATGGGGCTTTCGTGTTGGAATTTGTCATCCTTGGCTCTACGGTTAGCCTGCGCCATGTAGGCCTCACAATCCACACGGTCAGTGATAGTGCGCAGCGATCTCACACTTTCGGAGCGGCTCGTTAATTATTGACGTCTTCCGGGAGGTTCGATTGAAAAGTCATGCAACAATTTGCACCTGCTTTTTTGTTGCAACGAAGGAGACACGAGCTCGAGTTGGGGAGAAAGGAAGTGTCTATGACGTGGAAGCAGGAAGTGTCGGCTTTTTAATGGGGGGAATTTGCGTCAGCGAACGATTTCGTGGACTAAGCGAGCTAAGATTAATGTTGGAAGAACATGGTATGGCGATGACAACCGGTAGCCGCAAGACTGCAAGAGTGGATGGTGATGGATGCGAGAGTCCGGTTTCGGTGATGTGTGCGACTGCATGGACTTTGCTTTGTTTGAAACTCTATAATATCGTGCATAATTAATTAATTGATTATAACGCTACGCTGCCTTAAATCGCTTATCAGTCCCATATGGAAAAAGTTGGCATTGAGAAAATGGCAGTAGAAGTAATGAAGTACAATTCCCATGTAAATATTTGAAAAATCATAGTAAATTAAATGATAATTCTTTCCAGTTAAAATCAGCCGGTGGTGTAGCGGTAAGCATAATTGTCTCTCACCCCAAAGTTCATGAGTTCAAGCCCAGTCTTCGTCGTCGGGATTTTCTGATGTAAGAAAATCTCTGATTACGCTTTCCTTCAGAAGGGAAGTAAGCCCGTTGGTCAGATGGGTCGATAGGTGTACAGAACGAAAAAAAGGTTAAAATCAGCTGCAGTGAAGCTTGCATGTTTTGTTTTTTTTTTTTTTTCCTTTGGTTTGTTTTTTCCGTCGATCTTGTTTTCCGTGCTGAGCCACCAATGCTACCGACGTGCCAGGAAGGCAGCTCCCACACCTGGACCCTACCTATCGACCCATCAACTCATGAACCGGGGACCAACGGCTTTACTTCCCATCCGAAGGAAGGCGTGATCAGAGATGTTATGCCTCAGAACATCCCGGCGGCGCCGACTGGGATTGAACTCAGGCCTGCTGGGGTGAGAGGTAGTCACGCTTACCACTACACCGCCGGCGCCGTTTGCATGTTTTGTTATATCAGCTAAAAATATAGCAATTCTAACAGAAGAAGTGTAACTTGACTTCTGGGCGACATTTCTCATGATCAAAGTCCGTAGTTTTATAAATAATATTTTAGTAGATGCCAATTGATAATGAATAGCGTTGCTATTACAAAATTGACTAAAATCCATATGGGAATGATATATACGATTATAAGCAGTATAGATCCTCGCTTGAGGATGAAAATCCAACCAATTAAGGGGAAATCCATTAGTACGCCACGTACATTTCAGTTTTTGAGTATGAGTACTGTTATAGCATAGTAATGCACACTTTTAGAAATTACTACCGACGTCGGTAATTTTTACCGAATGTTCAACAGCTGAACGATCGATAAAACTTTGACCCTTATTTCAAAAGCTGTTTCAACTAATTTTTATTTTAAAACACTGTCAGCCTTGCTTAAATAATCTAGTATTGGCATTGTGGTGACGTTTCTTAGAGTTACCTATATGGTATTATCATAGAGGTAACTCTAAGACCAGAAGGTCCCGAAGAAACGTGCTTAACTTTTTGGCTCAGCTCTGGTACTCTCTTCGGTCCCAAGCTAATCGATGCACCCCTCGAAACATAGGAAAATCCACAAACCCCTAATTTAATGTGTCAAACTTTCATAGCCAATCAAAACAAACATAGTGTAGTACTAGAATTTCGGGTAGAATGGGGTACGCTTATGAGTAGATGTACTGTACTAGTCAAGTAGAGAGCCAATTTTAAATCGTTAGTTTCCACCGGTTGGTATTATCTCAAAATTTCAAGAACACACATATCGTCCCTCACAAACCAACTTAGCAAGTGAGTCCGCCATCTCATTGCCCGGAATCGAGCAATGAGATGGAACCCATGCAAAGGTGATGACAAAAGATCTTAAAGATAAAGCACTTAGAAGCTCTCGTATTTTCATGAGAAAATACGAGGAGTGCTTTACCGGTCTCATAGAGCGAATAGCCTCGACAGAACTGAGACTATCAGTAAAAATAAAATAGTGATCTGGTGGAAGTGAGGCGATCGTTTCTAGCGTATAGTATATAGCCGCCAGCTCAGCAATATATACGGAACAGGGAGCTTGAAACATTTGAGAGGCGCTATGAAATTCGTTATAAATACCAAAACCAGCAGACGCCTCTATTAATGATCCATCTGTGAAGAACGATATTGTGGAATCAACTTGGCCAAACTTTGCAGCATACTGCAACAAAAACTACCGTATCTAAAACCGATAAAACCGTTGTCCGGTACAACGTTAGAAGATCTTGCGGATGAGCTCCCCACCACGTTCCGGTAATTGTTCGGAGAAAATTGATCCTTTGTTGGCATTTTCGTCTCAGATACTCAATGCGGGATCTCCAGGTGCATTTTGAATCGAACCAGACCCCAAGATATTTGAAAGACATAGAATGAGTGATCGGTTTACCCAAAAGTTGAAGCTTTGGTTGTGCTGAACTATGCTTCCTAGGAAAAAAGGACCAACTCTGTTTTCTCCGTGGAGAATTCGATACCTAGCTGAATAGCCCAAGTAGACAAATTGTCTAAGGTATCCTGTAAGGGTCCTTGCAGGTCGACCCCTTTGGGCCCTTCATCTGCAAGTTGTCTCAACGTGCAGTTGTCACTTAGACAATTATCAATTTCTCTGACGTAGAAATTATACAAAAGGGGGCTTAACATGAGCCCTGGGGGAGACCCATGTAACTAAATCGATAAGCTGTAGAGTTTCCATGAGAAAAGCTCATATGTTTCTCTGACAGCAAATTGTACAAAAAGTCACAAGCGTGGAGTTTGTATGAAAGGACTTCAACGGATACTGAATCAAAAGCCCCCTTGATATCCAAGAATACAGAAGCCATTTGCTCTTTTTTAGCAAAAGCCAACTGAATTTTTGTGGAAAGCAACGCAAGACAGTCGTTCGTTCCCTTGCCCCTACCGAATCCAAATTGAGTATCTGAGAGTAGGTGGTTCGTCTCAACCCATTGGTCCAAGCGAAAAAGGATCATTTTCTCCAACAATTTTCGAATGCACGATAACATCGCGATGGGACGATACGAGTTATGATCTGAAGGTTTTTGAAGGCTTTTAATGGCTATAACTCTCACTTGCCTCCAATCATCCGGAACAATATTGAGCTCCAGGAACTGACAAAACAAGTTCAACATGCGCCTCTTAGCGACGTCTGGGAGGTTCTTCAACAAGTTGAACTTGATTCTATCAGCCCCCGGAGCCGAATTGCCACACGAAAGGAGCGCGAGTGAGAGTTCCAGCACTGAAAAAGCCTGGCTGATCTCGTCTACCATATTCGTCGTTTCGCGAGGAATCATCTGTGCCGGCACGGA
Source organism: Ochlerotatus camptorhynchus (assembly GCF_037179485.1). NCBI lineage: Eukaryota > Metazoa > Arthropoda > Insecta > Diptera > Culicidae > Ochlerotatus > Ochlerotatus camptorhynchus. The sequence continues at coordinate 296,529 of NW_027040846.1, forward strand.
ATCAGGACATACTTTTCGCGTGAACTTGTGAATCCAACGATCTGAGTACTCTTCGCTCTCGTTGTTTGAAGACCGGTTCGCATCCTTCGCGCCGCGTTCCAAAGCGTATTCATCGACGTTTCGCGCGATAATCCGTCCACGAATTGCCGCCAGTATCCGCGTTTCTTGGCTTTGATGAGGCTCTTGAGTTCGCGTTCAAGAGAAGAGTACGCTTCGAAATTCACGGGTGTTCCACGTTTCCGGAAAAGCTTCAACGCGTCGGACTTTTTACGATAAACCTCAATGCATTGCTGGTCCCACCAAGGGGAAGAAGGTTTCCTACGAAAAGACGTTCCTGGAACCGGCCGAGTTTGAGCTCGAAGCGCGCTGTCCAAGATCAGATTGGAGAGGAAGTTATATTCCTCCAACGGTGGAAGCTCTTCTACCGACGACACGACTTCATCTATCGCGGTCTTGAACGTTGTCCAATCGATATTACGGGTGAGGTCGTACGCGACGTTAACGGATTCCGACGGATTGAACCCACTGGCAATCGAAATTTTGATCGGCAAGTGATCACTACCGTGGGGATCTTGGATCACATTCCACGTGCAATCCAACGATAATGAGTTAGAGCAGAGTGTGAGGTCTAATTTACTTCCATTTGAGGATGGACCAGCCAAACGTGCTACTTCTCCATTGTTAAGAATTGTCATATCGAAGTTGTCACAAAGGTCATATATCATAGTAGAACGGTTGTCATCATACAGTTCCTTCCAGCCTGTACCGTGGGAATTAAAATCTCCCATAATCAACCGTGGAGCAGGAAGTACTGAACATATATCTGAAAGTTGTTTTCGATTAACAACGGCTCTAGGAGGAATATAAACAGAAGCAATACAAAGGCTCTTACCTTTAATAATAAATAGCCTGACATGCGACAACTTCAATACCTGGAAATTGTGGAAGATTCACTCTATAGAAGGAATGGCACTTTTTGATCCCTTAAAGTACCCCTCCTCCACGCGAATCCTCACGATCCAGTCGAATAATGTTAAAATCATAAAAAGGAAGATCGATATCTGAAGAGAGCCAAGTTTCACAAACAGCAAATGCATCACAATCATTATTGTGAATTAGAAACTTAAAAGAATCTAATTTAGGAATGAGACTTCGACAATTCCACTGTAGAACAGTGATCAAATCCCCGACCTCGTTTGGAAAATTATCCATCGAAGGAAATGATTGCTGCAATGAGGGGCCACTTCAATGTCAATTGCTTCAAGAGGGTCTTCACAGAAGGAAGCATTGCCAGAACAATGCTTTTGAGAGGATCAGAAATATTGAGGTACTTGAGGATATCGTCCACAATTTTATCAAATGAGAACAACCCAGATGAAGAAGGGGCTTCTGTTCTTAAAAATGGAGTTCAGGAGTTTTTGATGTCCCGGGAGAGGTGGAAAATCCTGGGTATAGCGAAAAAATCCGTTCACCGGTGAGAGCATGTTTACAGTTGATCCCGTATCAAATTCCAGAACCGACCGGTATATAAGTTCTCTTCCGGTAAAAGACGTGGTCGACGAGCACAAGAACGTGTATCTGACCAAACATCTTGCTAGTGTTATGGTGTTTCGATTGATGGCTTCCGATGGCAAAAAAAATGGACCCGGTGTTCATTCCAGAAGGCGACAAGGTCAACACAGAGGTCTACATCGGGATTTTAAGTAAGTATGTTCTTCCGTGGATCAAAGAACAGTACGGTCTGAAGCCAAATGTTGTATTTCAACAAGATGGGGTTCCGTGCCATACCTCGAACCGCACTCAGAAGTGGTTGCAGGAACATCTTCCGTTATGGGCGAAGGATATGTGGCCGCCATCCAGCCCCGATCTTAATCCGCTGGATTACTCAATATGGCGCGTCATCAAGGCCAAGGCCTGTTCTAAACGCCACCCGAGTACAGCAAGCCTCAGACAAACATTGACCCGTACATGGAGAGAAATGGATCCAGACTACATTATTAGAACCTGCCGTGCATTCCGGAAGCGTGTGGAGGTCGTTATTGCAGCAAGCGGAAACTCGATCGATGATTAACATAGTTTAAGACTCTGAGAAATATCCCCTATTTGAATAAATAAAAAAAAATCGAAAACATTGGCATTGCTCAATGGTGCAAACATTACCACGCATACGGTAGATGGGAAGAAACCGTTTTTTGATGCATCCTTTTCTGTAATTTTCACCATTGATTGTGCCCGTTGTGAAATACGAAGAACTCTTCAAGCCACAGGAGAAAATGGCTTGCCAAACCAAAACCTTTTTTTTCCAAATTTCGGTTCGGATGTATCGCAGGAGAACGTCATACAAGTTCCGTGACCGTTTTCGAGAAAGCTTTCTGTGAATCCGTCCTTTTGGGTGCTTTTTGCTTTTTGTAGGTTCTGATATTGCTACGTTTTTTGATATTCTGCACAGTTCCGACACTAATGTCCAATTTTTTGGCAATTTCACGAACGGAACACGGTTTATGCGATTTCAAAAGGTGTACTGCTGCCAGCTCCTTTTTCTGGTCCGATGCCTCCTTTTTGCGCCCAGATTTCGGTAAATCTTTAAGAGAACACTTTTCTCTTAACTTGTTAACAATCTTGAACACGTAGATTTACTGCACTTTACGCTTTTTGCCAATTCTCGAAACGACAACTTTTCGGAAAACCTTTTGTGCAGAATTAATCTGCGAGTTAATAAGCTGATCCGACCCATCGTTCGAAATTTCTCACTTTTTTCAGGTGTGTTGCCAAAATAAACCATGTTTTTATTTAACCGGTGATAAACAGGTGTCCACTTTCTTTAATGAACAGTCCTTATGGAATGACTGCAACCAGCTGCAAATATTACCAAACTATAGTCTTGAGAAAAAAAATAGATAGCAGTATTATACCGTACCGTTCTAAGAAAACGAGGTGCAGCGGAATCATTTTTGCGTCGATTCAACTCTCAGCTTCAAATTCACACGTTGTCAATAGTCTCGCAATATCAAAGGATAGCTTGTAAAATAAATATCAAACATGATTTTTTGCTCCAATATCACGCGTGATGTGAGAGCGTATGATAACGGAAAAATATAAATTGATGATTATGATGATTGTCCCATCAATAGTTTGGAGACTATACGGTGACCTAAAGTCTTGAAAAATATTCAGAGGGCTTTTTTTAAAACCTCTGTTTAAAGCTGTTAATCATTAAAATAACAGGTGTTCAATGAGAATGAGAATGATTTCAAAACCCAATACCTCTCTTGTGAAAGCATCGCGACTAAGTTGCGTCGTACGGCTGACCAAGGCCGCTTCTCCAATATTCATTGACGTTTTTTGAAGAATAAACATTATGTTTTTAATAAACAATACTGAATTTGTTGGAATTTTTTTTTTACTAAATATATGACTGAAAAAAATCTCATTTTTTATTGTACACCCGTTACTTTCCGATCAAACTTCCGTCTTGGAAGGGTATCTGAAAAACGTCATTTAAATTTTTGAACTTCATCAACTCAAAATGTTTCAAGCACAAACGAAGCCTGTTGCTGGCACTACCATTCGCAAACGTCCTCCCACTGTGTGGTGGGACCAGGAATGCACCGACGTGAATAACGAGAAGTCTACCGCGTTTAAACAGTTTCGTAAATACTGTTCCCGCGAATACTTTGAGCGGTATACGGAGCTAGAGGAAAAGTTTAAGAGCTTGGTCAGGGCCAAAAAACGCGGTTACTGGCGTCGGTTCGTCGAAGGGCTATCGCGAGAGACTTCCATGCAAACGCTCTGGAATGTCTTTTTTTTTTTCCTTTGGTTTGTTTTTTTCCGTCGATCTTGTTTTCCGTGCTGAGCACCAATGCTACCGACGTGCCAGGAAGGCAGCTCCCACACCTGGACCCTACCTATCGACCCATCAACTCATGAACCGGGGACCAACGGCTTTACTTCCCATCCGAAGGAAGGCGTGATCAGAGATGTTATGTCTCAGAACATCCCGGCGGCGCCGACTGGGATTGAACCCAGGCCTTCTGGGGTGAGAGGTAATCACGCTTACCACTACACCACCGGCGCCGTTGCTCTGGAATGTCGGCAGGAGAATGCGTAACGCGGCATCGTCGGTCAACGAGGACAAGGAGTACTCTAACAAGTGGATTTTCGACTTCGCGCGTAAGGTTTGTCCCGATTCGGTTCCAGTTCGATGCAACACTCGCGATCCGCCGCTGGAAAACGATGCATGGACTCCCCGTTGCTGTTCTTTCATTCAATAACTCGGCTCCGGGAATAGATCGAATCAAGTTCAACCTGCTCAAGAACCTCCCAGACGTCACAAAGAGGCGATTGTTGAACTTGTTCAATCGATTCCTGGAGCTCAACGTTGTTCCGAATGATTGGAGACAAGTGAGAGTTATCGCCATCCAGAAGCCCGGTAAACCCGCGTCGGATCATAATTCGTACCGTCCCATCGTGATGCTGTCGTGTATTCGGAAGCTGTTAGAAAAAATGATTCTTCTTCGTCTGGACAAGTGGGTCGAGGCGAATGGCTTACTCTCAGATACGCAATTTGGATTCCGTAGGGGCAAAGGGACGAACGACTGCCTTGCGTTGCTTTCAACTGAAATCCAATTAGCCTATGCTGAAAAACAGCAGATGGGTTCAGTTTTCTTGGACATTAAAAGGGCGTTTGATTCTGTTTGCATTGATATCCTTTCGGACAAACTCCATGCCAGTGGGCTTTCTCCGATTATCAACAATTTCCTGTTTAATTTGTTGTCCGAGAAACGAATGAGCTTCTCTCATGGCAACTCGGAAATTGCACGAATCAGCTACATGGGTCTTCCACAAGGTTCATGTTTAAGTCCCCTCCTGTACAATTTCTATGTCAAAGACATTGATGAATGTCTGGCCGAAAATTGCACGCTAAGGCAGCTTGCAGATGTAGGCGTGGTTTCCGTGGTTGGACCATTGCAAGATACCTTGGATAATTTGTCTACTTGGGCAAAGAATCTGGGTATCGAATTCTCTCCGGAGAAAACAGAGATGGTTGTTTTTTTCTAGGAAGCTTTATCCAGCACAGTTTCAGCTTCAACTTATGGGTAGAACAATCATTCACAGCATGTCGTTTAAGTATTTAGGTGTCTGGTTCGATTCCAAGTGCACTTGGGGAAAACACATAGCATATCTGAGGCAGAGATGCCAACAGCGAATCAATTTCCTTCGTTCTATTACCGGCACTTCATGGGGAGCCCATCCGGAAGATCTGATAAGACTCTACAAGACCACCATTCTCTCGATTTTGTAGTACGGTAGCTTTTGCTTTCAATCGGCGGCGGGGACGCACATATTGAAGCTCCAAAGGATTCAATATCGTTGCATTCGAATCGCGCTAGGTTGTATGCAATCGACGCATACCATGAGTCTTGAAGTTCTTGCGGGCGTCCTCCCCTTAACAAATCGTTTTACGGATTTATCGTTCCGGTTCCTCATCCGCTGTGAAGTCATGAACCCGCTGGTGATCGAAAACTTTGAGAAGCTGCTAGATCAGAATCCTCAAATACGATTCATGAGCTTGTACTACGAGTACATGACTCTGGACATCGGCCCCACCTCGTTAAACCCCAATCGAGCTGTCTCCCATCTTTTCAGCTATTCTTCCGTGAGATTCGATCTCACAATGAGGCAGGAGATTCAAGGAATTCCAGAGCCTCACCGTTCCCTGACTGTCCCAACTATTTTTGCGAACAAATACCGCCACGTCCCCACCGAGAAGAGATTTTTCACAGATGGGCCGGTGATAAATGCGTCCACTGGTTTTGGAGTATTCCACGATCTTCATAGCGCCTCATACAAGCTTCAAAAGCCGTGTTCGGTATACGTTGCTGAACTAGCAGCTATTTCGTACACGTTAGAGCGTATTGCCTCACTTCCACCTGACCATTATTTCATTTTTACGGATAGTCTAAACTCCCTGGAGGCTATGCGTTCAATGAGGCCGATGAAACACTCGACGTATTTCCTCCAGGAAATACGATCGTGAGTGCTTTATCAAACAGCTCGCGTATCATCACCTTGGTATGGGTCCCTTCACATTGTTCTATCCCGGGCAATGAGAAAGCGGACTCGCTGGCCAAGGTAGGCGCTATGGAAGGCGATATTTACGAGCGACAAATCGCCTATCACGAATTTTTCACGATTTCTCATCAGCAAGTCCCCGCCAACTGGCAACAAAAGTGGAATGATGGTGATCTGGGAAGATGGCTACATTCTATTGTCCCACAGGTGTCGATCAAACCCTGGTTCAAAGGGTTGGATATGAGTCGTGATTTTATTCGTGTAATGTCCAGGCTCATGTCCAATCATTTTACATTAAACGTCCACCTCTTCCGTATTACGCTTGCCGACAGCAACTTGTGTACCTGTGGAAACGGTTATCACGACATCGAGCATGTTGTTTGGTCCTGCTCCTTGCATCATGAGGCGAGATCCGTTCTGTGTGATTCCCTTAGGGTCCGAGGAAAAAAACCCTTTTAGCCAATTAAAGACGTCTTGGCTTGCCGTGATATCGTCTTTATGAAGCTTATTTACGACTTTCTTAAAGCTGTTGATGTATGTGTTTAATGTTTTGTGTTTTAGTCATCCTTTACGTTTAAGTTTTAAATTAGTTCCCTTGTCCTCCCTCCAAATGATCAATAAATGTAATCCCTAATCTCGAGTAAGCCGTGAGTAATCGGCCCCTGTTCTACTAACATTAGTTGTAAGCAGTATTGGGAAAATATCAAAAAATCAAATCTCACCAACGCCCAAGATCACGCTTGATTTTCGTAGACAAAAATCTACAAACAAACAACTCCGGTTGATTTTGCAAGATGTGATATCAGAGCTCGGAATATCAAGCTAACAAAACTCACCAACTGCAAATCTCACCAAACTGTGGTGAGATTGAGTTTAATGATTTTTTGCTTTACACCCGAATGCAACTGAAACTTCCATAACGGCTTGCAGCAGTTCCTTCGCGTCTGCCATCGGTGAAGATTATAAAGAGATAGCAAACTATGCTTTCTCTCTCTAAGAAAACGATGTGCAATGGAATCATTTTTGTGTCGAGTCAATTCTCAGCTTGATTTTTGCACCTTGTGAATAGTCTCGCAATATCAAAGGAGCTTGTAAAATCAATCTCTCTTTTCCTTTATTTGACGTCGGTCTCTGTTCCGCAATCTAGTGCCAATCACCGACGGACATCGATTGCCATCCATTGACGGTAATCGAATCCGCAGGAAGGTAGCTTCCACACCTGCGTAGGATATCGCACCCATTCAATCAAACACACATGGGCCGGGACCAACGGCTTTACTTCCCTTCCGAAGGAAGACGTGACCAGAGATTTTTATGCCTCAGAAAAATCCCACCGACCTCGGCTGGGATGGAACTCAGACCCATTGGGGTGAGAAAGCAGTCACGCTTACCACTACACCACCGGCGCCGGCACTTGTAAAATCAATATCACGCGTGATATTGCGAGCGCATGTGAGCGGAAAAATATCAATTGATTTCTTATTTTGCCAACACTGGTTGTAAGAAATGTTATTAATGTAAAAAATATTCGGCTCCGCAAAGCTAACGCATTTGAGCCTTGACAAATAAATGGATTATAAAAAAAAACTCAAAATGTCTTGAAAAATATCCAGAGGTCTTTATTGATATCACATTGAAAATCCTTGAATTATCTAAAAATCTACGACGCTTCGATAAGTTATAAAAACATTCCTGTACTTTCAAGAAGTTTCTTGAACTTAAACTCATTTCCATGAGCTCAAACAATGCTCTTTGAACTCCTTTTCAATCCATTGAACTTATCTGAAGTTTCCTGAGGCTCTGTGAAGTTTTCTGAACATGTGGAATGTTCGATAAACTCCTTGTAATTTCCATCACTTTCTAATAAGTTCCCAGTACATCAAAGATTTTTCAGTAGCTCAATTTTCGATAGCTACAACTGAATGTCTGCCAAGTTTGTTGAACTTGTACAAATTTCCTTTAATTCGTACCATGTTCCCTGAACATATAAAAAATGTCTGAGTTTCTACAAAGTTCTATGATCTTCTTTTTTATTCCTTGATTTGTTTTCCGTAATGAGTACCAATCCTCTCTCTTTCTTTTTTCTGATCTTCTTAAGATCCATATTTTTTTCGGTCTCATAAGATCCATCAACTGCTCCAAACTTTTGGAAATAACCTAAACCTTTTCTGAAAATTTTCATGAACTTTTCAGCGAAACGAAGATCTCAAAGTTTTCAAAGTTCCCTAAACTGATTCGAAAATCCTTTAAATTCTAGAAGTTGGATAAACTTCTACGATATTTCCTGACCTCCTACGAAATTTCCTAATCTTCAACAAAGTTTGCCTTATTTTGCCGAATTTTGTACGAAGTACTTGACTTCTACAATCGGGATGGTCATCTGAAATTTTAAAGCAATATTTTTATAGACTATAATGCTGTGGTGTCTCGGTTGATTTTTAACGGATTGAGTATCAATTACACGGCCATTTGTGATCTGACAACTTTCTCATGGCAGCAGGTCGTATCGTAAATGATTGATACCAACTACCCATCAAAACAAACCACTGCTATTTATATGCAAATTGGTCATCCGTTCAGTAATTGTCGCGCACATTCCAACGCAAGAAAGCTTAAGAAGATGCACCAGAGGAAAGCCACCAGCGAAGGACCTGATCCACCTGACTGACTAATGCCGTAGTAATAGAGATGACAGATCAACTAGCAACGGCGATAATCGACTCCGGTGCACTCCGAGCCGTGTCAAACTAGCACCGGTGTCAATAAAATTATTATAATTTTAATTGATTTTATGAAGCCTCCCTTTTCCTCGTGCATGCGATGAAGGTATCGATGGTACATAACCAACCACCGCGTATCGACCCCCGTCGCTCAAATACCGTGAGAGCGAGATAAGCAAAAATAGCTTCATTTATTATGGAGATAATTGACCATTTAATCAATTTCACTACCAACCCGGAGACCCTCTCGAGGACCTGGCACCTCCATGGAGTACGGCGATTGAAACGGGGTGAGCTAGTCTCGAAGGGTCGCCCATTTGTGTCGCTCGGTGTCACCACAAAAATTAAACTAGAAAAACTAGTTCACGCGCGAATGGCGATATCGTAGAAATTGATCGCTAAAAAATTGCTATAATTTGTGAAAATGTTTCTATTTCAGACGACGACGACGACGACGACGACGACGACGACAGGTACAAATGCCAAGTGGTGCAACAAGTGCAAATGGCCGAGTTCTGAATCTGCCTTATCAGCGGGAGCAATTAATTGGACATGTTGTGCTGCGAAATGGGCGTTTCTGCTGGCGTCCATGGGAAATGCAATCTCTAGCCCTCCGTTGTCGTCGCCGTCGTGCTGTGTGGTAGCAATTTGTAGCGACTAATCTCCAGTGAACAGCAGCTGGGTCCACTCACGGTTCATTCCTCGCTTCCGGCTTAGTTGGATTGGAAGCTATAACTTTCCCTACACTGCTATACGGTTACATTTATCAAACATTCATTACTTCATCGGCATAAGTACACTGTTAAGGCATTGGCCAGAAACGAGGACTAGGAATCATGGAAGAAATGTATCGAAGCAATATTTCAGCCGATTTAAAAATATTGATAGCACAGAACTAATTTTCATTTCCTGGAAAGAGACTACCACCTTCCTAACACGATCTATACATGTGTCGCATTGAATCTGACCAACCTGACAAAAGCGACTCATTATCGCTAATTTAGCTTTATTTTCTCCTTTTCTTCGCTCTAATTGATTGCAATAACTATGATTGATTTATGACATGACCAATGGAGCAACATACCGCTTCATTCGCATAAGTACATGTGTCGACATAATGCGTTGGTGCACATTCATCCTTGTCGTACACATAAGTGGCCGCAGTGGGGTAGGTAGTGCGTGTATGTGTGTGCCTTTATTTTATGCATAATGCCGATACGACTTAACTGCCGTCGTAAGCTAATTGATTTAACTATCGTGGAGAAATCCTATAATTGTGGTCACGTATAATTGTCGCACGTACCACTCCGGGAGCGATCGACGCTTATATGGAATCCGGCCAGTTGGTACCCATGTTTAGGTTGTTATATTTACTAATTACTATCACTAAAACAAATTACTATGATCCATACTGGGGAGCCATGCTGCAGGTTGATCAATAGGTCTCAATAGTTCTGGTATCGATTTAAAGTTCTAGCATGGAAGTTTCTTGTAATGGGACACGAGGGTCACAGCAATTAGCAAATTATGTGTGCATATCTGAATAGGGGAAATGATGATTACGGTACTTAGTAAACATTTGGCAGATCCTCTGATCAGAACCAGTATTAAAAAATAATCCGAGTTGGAGCTTTGACAAATTGTTGTAAAATGTCGATTTGAAATCTCATTTTTGCAGCAAGCTAAGTGTCGATCGTAGAACAAAGTTAAAAAAAAAATAAATTCGATTTTTACATACATCTTCTTACATGAGGATATCAACTGAATTCTGAATTATCGATTGAAATCAAGATTCTTTTAATATATTTTCAACTCGCGACCAACGCCGAAATCAGAACAGACAACACCTACGAAAACAAACGCGTCTCCGGAACGTGGACGACGTGCAGAGGCCGAAAATTAACGCCATTTGAGAATCCAAGATTTCCAAGGGCCCAAATGTACTATGCAATTTTGAAATCCAATTGTGTACATACTGGATTAATTGAAATGGAAATGCACTGTAAACATTTTTTTTTAAACCAAAACTAAAATCGATAGAAAAAGATTGATCCAGTTGATTTTAAGTATCTTTGAGATGGACTCAAAAATCGTTTAATCGAACCAAAAGAATCGACTTTGGGCGATACACTCTAATTCCGTTTTGAAAGCCATCACATATACACTGATGCAAAATAAAGTACCCACCTATTTTTTTTTCAATTTCTCTCATTTGGTTGGTTCAAATTTATTTATTTATGTATTTATTTATTCGTCAATTAATCAAATCGTAGACTACATATTAACATTAGGACTTATGTTGTATGACTTATAACGTAATTGGTCCGATGGTGATCTACTGCGAACAAGTGTCGATTGCGTAATTGTCGGGACGGTGCATACAAATTTAACCTTGACAATAGATCAGCTGAGTCAATGCGTTGCGAAATGATATTGTTTAATAAAGAAATCTTTGCATAATCCCGACGTTATTTTAATGTTTGAATGCTGATCAGCAAGGAACGTGCTTCATATGACGGGATAGGAAAAACCGTCCAACCTAACTTACGTAGAGCGTATAATAAAAATTGCTTTTGGATTCACTCTATTCGTTGTTCATGCTTTTTCATATAGGGTGACCAAACAACGCTACAATATTCTAAAATTGACCTCACATAAGCAACGTAAAGTGATTTTATTGTATAAGCATCTTTAAAGTGGAGACAAAATGGTCTACAAAATGGTGAGTTGACAACCTGGAAGGAGCGGAATACCTAGCCCTGGTCCTCACAAGTTCCTACTTCACGCCTCCTTGAGTCATATGATAACAAAAGACTACCATCGGAAACATGGACACAGCTGGGTGGCGTAGCCTGGGCAATGTTGCCAGTCCGGCAATAGCAAAGTGAAGAGGTGCGACGCGAACACTGGCGCGGTAACCATAGTACGGTGATAGAGGAAATGCTTCACCAAACCCGAGCGTCTGTTCACCATGGAGGTGCGGCTCAAAACGGCGTCTGTTCTCCATGTTAGGAGCGGCTGATCACCGTCCTAGTGCCAGCGTGGGACTCTAAACAGAGCTGTGCACGATGGTCCACCAGTGAGACAGGGGGTTGGGGCAGGCCCAACAAGCCGCCCTGGAAAAAAACAAAGTTGCAAATACCGAAGAAAGAAATACGGATCGGAACAATCGGCACAGACCTACGCGACGAAATAAGGACTACGATTGGAAACTCGGAACATGGAACTGCAAATCGCTCGGCTTCCCGGGTTACGATAGGTTAATCTATGACGAACTTCAACCACGCAACTTCGAAATCGTAGCACTGCAGGAACTTTGCTGGACGGGACAAAAGGTATGGAAAAGCGGGCATCGAGCGGCTACTTTCTACCAGAGCTGTGGCACCACCAACGAGCTGGGAGACGGCTTTGTAGTGCTGGGTAAGATGCGTCAACGCGTGATTGGTTGGCTGCCGATCAACGTGAGGATGTGCAAGTTGAGGATTAAGGGCCGTTTCTTCAACTACAGTATCATCAACGTGCACTGCCCACACGAAGGGAGACCCGACAACGAGAAAGAAGCGTTCTATGCGCAGCTGGAGCAGGTGTACGACGGCTGTTCGCAATGGGACGTTAAAATTGTCATTGGCGACATGAACGCTCAGGTAGGACGGGAGGCAATGTATAGACCGGCAATCGGGCCAAACAGCCTGCTTGCCGTATCGAACGACAACGACCAACGATGCGTGAACTTTGCAGCCTCTCGGGGTATGGTAGTTCGAAGTACCTTTTTCCCCCGCAAGGATATCCACAAAGCCACCTGGAGATCACCTGACCAACACACAGAAAACCAAATCGATCACGTTCTAATCGACGGGAAATTCTTCTCCGACATTATCAACGTCCGCACGTACCGCAGTGTGAACATAGATTCGGACCACTACCTAGTTGCAGTATGCATGCGCTCAAAACTCTCGACGGTTCATAACACCCGTGGAAGTCGAACGCCGCGACCCAACATTGAGCAACTACGGGACGCCGGAGTTGCCCAGGACTGCGCGCAGCAGCTGGAAGTTGCACTACCCGCGGAAGAGCAGCTTGGCGCAGCTTCTCTTGAAGATGGCTGGAGGGACATCCGTTCAGTCATAGGTAGTACTGCTGCAGCGGCACTAGGTACTGCAATCCCGGACCGAAGCAATGACTGGTTTGACGGCGAATGCAAACTGTTAGTAGAGGAGAAGAATGCAGCACGGGCGAGAATGCTGCAACACCACACGAGATTGAATGTGGAGCGATACAGACAAGCGCGGAACAGACAAAACTCGGTTTTCCGAAGGAAGAAGCGTTACCAGGAAGACCGAGATCGCGAGGCGATGGAAAATGTGTACCGCGTAAACGACACACGGAAGTTCTACGAGAAGCTAAATAGTTCACGCAAAGGCTACGTGCCGCAAGCCGATATGTGCAAGGACTTGGACGGTAACCTTCTCACGAACGAGTGTGAGGTGATTGAGAGGTGGAAGCAGTACTATGACGAGCACCTCAACGGTGAAGCAGCAGAAAACGAAGGTGGCACGGCAACAGACCTTGGAGCACGCGCAGAAGACGACAGGCTACCGGCCCCTGATCTTCAAGAAGTTGAGGAGGAGATCGGTCGGCTAAAGAACAACAAAGCAACTGGTGTAGATCAACTACCAAGTGAGCTATTAAAATACGGTGGTGAAGCACTGGCTAGAGCGATACACTGGGTAAATGCCAAGATTTGGGAGGAGGAGATATTACCGGAGGAGTGGATGGAAGGTGTCGTATGCCCAATCTACAAAAAGGGCGACAAGTTGGATTGCTGCAACTATCGCGCGATCACACTGCTGAGCGCCGCCTACAAGGTACTCTCCCAAATTCTATGCCGCACCCAACAAACAATTTCCTATTGAAGAAACGACTTCTTGACGATTTTATTCCACTTCATGCTTAATAATACTTGTACTATTTTTAATAATAACTTCTGTTCAGGCTTTGTTCACACAAATCTGGAGAATTTGTTCAACCACAACATCGAAATAACAGAGCTTAGCTAATTCGATCAATTTTTTGATTATTCAGCGTTTATTAGACATCATTACTTCCTTAAACAGCGATGGTATAAACGTGTATATAGACGCTTGATTCTCATGTGACATAATGTTTAATTAGACACTATTCTACTTTTATTAAACGATTATTCAACTACGGGATAATTAATCAGAAAATAAGAAACACAGCAAGCACACAGAGCAGGATTGTTCTCGTTAGTGATTGTTGTGTCATTATTTCTGTCGAAGCATGCACACCACCCACCACATAACAGGATCTAGAAAATTTATTTTATACATACATACACACAAGTCCTTATATTGGATTCGAACTATGACCCTCCGATCACCAGCCGCTTGCCTTACCATCTGAGCTATCCTAGAATACATCATATGGGCAGCTAAATAAACAATAAAAGCTTGAATCTGAAAACCTATCAGCACTTCCAGCCGTAACTCTAGCTAATTCAAGGAGGTGTGAGAATGATTAATTCGACAGTGAGCATGCATAAGGGCCTATACGCGATGATCGATTCTCTTCGTCGATTTTCTCTTTTGTTAATAACTCGCTAGATTTAACGTTTCTCGGTGCGTTTGCTGTTGCTTTCGATAGCCAATACAACCTGTTACTACTCTGCATTGAACAAATTCTAGAAAATTGTTTCGCCTAGCTGTAGCAATGCAAAGAGAAAATCGATGAAGAGAATCGATCATCGCGTATTCGCCCTTATGAATGCTCACTGTCGAATTCATTCATAGTTGTTTAACATTAGACCAACGTTACCTCTCCATCTCTCTAATTTCTATGGAAAGGATGCTATTCTTTTCGATAGATCTATGAATTGGTTGTCGTGAGTGATACGATTTGTGATTACGATTTAAATTAATTAGGCGTAGAAAATAAATAAAAAAGGGTTGAGGCTGGGATTGAACTCGCGACCTTCTACTTGGAAAGCGGAAACGGTAACCACTATGCTACCAATTTCGTTTTGTTGTTAGCCTGAAGCAGTGTTGTGGAATAATGAATGAATACGCCGTTTGTAAAGCATTTTCAAAGCATGCAATTAAAACATGGACGCATAGTGGTATAAGAGCTATTTTGCTGACTGTATTCACCTATATACAGCAATATTGTAAAGCAATGCAATGAACTCTAATAATGGAGCCAGAAAACATTTATAAGACGTCTAATAAAGCATTTTATTAAAGCAATTGAAAACAGTCGAATTAAAGCGACAATGTATGTGCAAATTACACTTATTCAGTTTGTTATTAGATCAAACCTCTGGTTCTGAATCAGGAAGACAGTCAACGTTTATAAAGCTTTTAATAAGTAAATTAATCATATCAGAGCAAACGGCGGAATAAAAGCGCGTCTATCGATCTCCATGAGCTTTTTTCAGCACATAATTCGACATCCTGTTTTATTCAGCATTGTACACTGTTATACAGCATTTATTCAATGTGTATGCTTATTTGTGACTTTGAATTGTTTGTTGGGCCGTCTGTCACCATATGCAAGAGAGTTCGTGGGGCAATACCAGGCGGGATTCATGGGTGCCCGCGCTACCACGGACCAAATTTTCGCGATTCGGCAGGTTCTGCAGAAATGCCGCGAATACAACGTGCCCACACATCATTTGTTCATCGATTTCAAATCCGCATACGACACAATCGATCGAGATCAGCTATGGCAGATTATGCACGAGTACGGACTTCCGGATAAACTGACGCGATTGGTCAAGGCGACGATGGATCGAGTGATGTGCGTTGTTCGAGTATCGGGGACACTCTCGAGTCCCTTTGAATCTCGAAGGGGGTTACGGCAAGGTGATGGACTTTCGTGTCTGCTGTTCAACATCGCGTTAGAAGGTGTGATCAGAAGATAGACACGAGTGGCACGATATTCAGGAAGTCCATCCAGCTCCTTGGCTTCGCCGATGACATTGACATTATGGCACGGAACTTTGAGATGATGGCGGAAACGTACATCAGACTGAAGGCTGAAGCTAGACGGATTGGACTTGCCATCAACGCATCAAAGACAAAATACATGAAAGGAAGAGGTTCTAGGGAAGACAATGTTAGCCTCCCACCCCGAGTTCAGATTGACGGTGACGAAATCGAGGTGGTCGATGAGTTCGTGTATTTGGGCTCACTGGTGACCGCCCAAAATGATACCAGCAGAGAAATTCAAATACGCATTATGGGGGCGACCCCGGCGTAGTGGTTAGCATCCATACCTCTCATGCCAAAGTCACGAGTTCAAATCTCACCCCCGGACAAGTCATGAATAACCCAAGAGTGTTAAAATGACTATAATAAAAAAAAAAAAAAAAAAAAATACGCATTATGTGGCAGGGAATCGTGCCTACTTTGGACTCCGGAGGACGCTCCGGTCTAATAAAATTCGCCGCCGCACGAAGTTGACTGTCTACAAGACGCTGATTAGACCGGTGGTCCTTTACGGCCACGAGACCTGGACTATGCTCGTGGAGGACCAACGCACCCTTGGTGTTTTTGAACGGAAGGTGTTGCGTACCATCTACGGTGGAGTGCAGATGGATGACGGAACGTGGAGGAGGCGAATGAACCACGAATTGCACCAGCTGCTGGGAGAACCATCCATCGTCCACATTGCAAAAATTGGGCGACTACGGTGGGCTGGGCACGTTGTAAGAATGCCGCACGACAACCCAGTGAAAATGGTTCTAGAAAGCGACCAAACAGGAACAAGAAGAAGAGGCGCGCAGCGGGCAAGGTGGATCGACCAAGTAGAAGGTGACCTGCGACCCTTCGCAGACTACAAGGCTGGCGAACTGTGGCCATGGATCGAGTAGAGTGGAGACGACTTCTTCGGACAGCAGAGGACAACAAGGCCTTAGCCTGATTGGTAAGGTTAGGTAAAGTGGAGACCGAAACGTTTTATAAAATTAAATATTATGTTGTAATGGTCAACAAATGTCAATTTAGAATCTAGAATAACACCTTAATCTCTTACATTTTCACATTTTTGAACATTTTCACTACTTAATGTAATACAAAGATTTCGTTTGTTTAGTTTTCTACTGTACGTTATAAGATTACATTTTTTAATATTTAGTTTCAATAAACTTTTACTACACCATCTGTAAAAATCATCTATTTCATTCTGAAACACATTCATATTCGCTTCATGTTATCAGCGTATACAAGTACTCTGATATTTTTTAAAATATTATAGACGTCATTAATGTATAAAATAAAATGAAGGGGACCTAGGTGGGAGCCCTGAGAAACCCCTGTCGTGACATGAATTGGCTTAGATGTTTTCTCGTTGAATCTTACAATTTGCTGGCGATGAACTAAATACGATTTAATCCAGATGAGAAGCTTCAACTCAATTCCGATTTTTACTCATTTAAAAATCAGCATTGGGATAACAATTCTGTCAAACGCTTTGCTGAAGTCCGTATATAGAGCTTCTACTTGGTTACCTCTGTCCACTGCATTTAATACGAAGTCCACAAATTCCAAAAGGTTTGTGGTTGTTGAACGGCCTTTAAAAAAGCCGTGTTGTGCACTAGTTATTCTTTGTTTTATTTGGCCAAAAACGTTTTTATTTATAATTGATTCGAAGAGGTAATGATAGTAATCTCACGATAATTTCTAATATCGGATTTTTTTACCAGATTTATATATGGGTATTAAGTAGGATTTTTTTTCCACTCCTTCGGGAATATACAGAAATCAAGTGACATATTAAACAGCCAGAATAAAGGGGTTGTGAGTTCAGTTTCTAAGTTTTTCATAAAAATAGGTGGGATTCCATCAATTAGAGCAAACACACTGTAGTATTTTTTGATATCATATTTTTTATATTCTTTCAAAGTGTCACTTATGGAATACTGAAAACTTTTACTTGAAAAAATACAATTTGCATTGAAAAAAAAACAGTGTCAAAAAATGCCCACTTCAATATGTTTTCGATAAGTTCCCATTGGAAAACCCCTCGAATAGTTTATGTTTTGATATTTGACATGTTTTGAAGCAAACGGCTCAACCTGGTGCATTTGTACACGTGATCGCATTTGATTCCGTTGAAGTTGATTATGTTTCCAAAAATTGGGTGTTCGTCATGTAAAAAAAAAACGGTGAATCGCACCGGGCTGTCGCTAGGAGGTACAGTATCAGCAAGGCAGGGGTTGGGAAAATTCTTCTGAAACTAAAAACGTTCGGATCACTGGTGGATCGCCCTGGCAGATGTAGGAAGCGCAAAACGGATGCGAAAACGGACACCAAGATCATGCGGGAAGTCGAGAAGAACCCGAAGGTAACTTTCCGCAAGATCAGGAATCCATTCAGCTAACAGTTTCCGGTCGACCTGTTTGTTGCCGTCTCGTAGCATAGAGGTTGAATAGTAAAGTTTCCAAGAAACGACCATTTATCAGCAAGGCACACAAAGCCAAACGGCTTAAGTTTGCTAAGGGGCATGCTGATATGCCCCTAGAATTCTGGAAAATGGTTCTCTGGCCGGACGAATCAAAATTCGAGTTGTTTAACCGAAAGTGGCGGGTTCGTGCGTGGTGCAGATCGAGTGAGGACCTTAAGGAGAATTGACGGGATAATGACGACAGATTCCTAAATCAATATTCTAAGGGGAAATCTGAAGGATTCGCTGATCCAGACGGGCCTTAAAGAGAAGTTGGTATTTCAGCAGGATATCTACCCGAAGCATACTGCCAAGAAGACCCAGTTAAGTTTTTATTCCGGTCTTGTCGCATCAAACCGCTGGAATGGCCTTCACAAAGTACGGACCTCAACCCCATCGAGAATTTGTGGGCGATCCTCTATGCCAGCGTTGACAAAACTGATGTTACCAATAAATATAACTATTTTGAAACCCTGGAGCGCGTCTGGGAAGAGCTAGATCCACAGCACCTAAAGAACTTGGAGAGCATGCCAAAGCGCCTGCATCAGGTCCTGAAGTCCAAAGGAGTTTTTTTTTTTCAATATACGCTTTCCTATGCAACATCTCGGGTGAGATCTTTTCTCTTTTTTTTTCTTTACTTCCATTACTATATAAAGCATTATATGCTGGGTACGGGAGGGTCCACCAGGGCACCGATCAAAACGAAATGAATGGGGAGAGGGGAAATGCGAACTCCCTGTCTTTAACATTTCGTGAAAAGATGGTGGGCTCTTCTCCCTACTCATTGGGACATGGACTGTTTTTGACCGGTTGTATGATCCTGTTGTTGAAAGGAGATTCGCATTTATCCCGTGGATGCACGTAGGCAATGCTGCCAACGGATTCTTCCAAACCGGTTTTTGACCTTCTAAACACTAATAGAATTCCACACATTTTTATTGACGAATTTTCATGTAAAATTCCACATGATTTTCATGTGACCACACTTGAACAGAATCCACCCAGAAGCACACATGAAATGTATGAGTCAAATGAATAGTTTGTGTGGTTACACATGGATTTTATGTGTACACATATTAAGTATGTGTCCGACGCATAGATATCATTTGTTGGTCACATTGCAAAAAATCATGTGTGGGGCACATAAAAACAATCTTTAAAATTTTATCAGTTTACAATGGCATGTTGAGTACAATTTGAGTGTATTAAACTTGATCAAGTCGAACAGCGAGGATAGTCCACAGTCTACCGACAGTTGTATTGCTAGAGTGAGTGGTAGTTCCATATCATCATATCATCAGGTTGTCCACGTTCCGAAAACACCCATATTGTTGAATATTTGACAGTTGTTCAAAAACCGACAGTCTTTATCTGAGAGTATAGAAACAGGATGCCATCATTTTGGATTCTTATTTGGCGTCAATCATCGATTTCTGACCCCTACGTGTCATCTCTTTTTCCAATATATCCAATCCATATTATAGGATATTAGACAACTTTTCTAATACCGGAAGTTTCTTTCATGGATTTTAGAAAATCACGAGTAATAAATTTACAGGTTTATACTCTTAGTTTATGTTTTGTAAATAATCATGTTGATGAGTATTCATCAGTTTTTCAAAAACCAATTGACCTTTAGAAAAGCAGAAGTCTGTATGTTAGCTATCACCTTCTAACTCTCGGACTAAAGCTGTTTACAATGACCATAAATGTGACATATGAGATAAGTGTTTGATAATTGAAAAAGTGGCACGAAAGCTCATCTCGTTTCATCTGGTGATAGTGAAAGGACCTGTTTTCTCAGTCGCAAATGACGGTCATGATATTTACTAGCTCTGCTATAAACATCCCATGTATTACATGGGATTACATGTACATCCCACAGACTTCAGAATAGATTACCTGACACCGAAAATAAATACCTGTGCCTTTATTTATGCATTTATATTTGTAGTAGATAGGACAAGCTAATGGCAAATAAAATGTTGAATATAAACAAAGGAGAATAAGCAGACAGATTGGTTGACATTACATTTGACAGATTTTAGCATGGTGAAATAATTCAGAAGCAACCGTCGTACCCATTAAGAGTTGCCAATAAAATACACGGTCTCACGAAACACCCAAAGTTCAGTTGTTGAACCGGAATTAAATGAAAAATTGATTATCAATGTCAATATCAATCATCAATGATGTTGGAGACGAACCATCCCAGGGCTGAAAGTCTCCTTAATAAAGATATAAACAAATCATCAATGATCAGTTGGTTGACAGTAATAACTTTGATTTCAGTATCTCATCGGATATTAAATTTAATTTCCCATCTCATTGCTCGATTCCGGGCAATGAGATGGCGGACTCACTTGCTCAGGTGGGCGCTATTGAAGGCGATATTTACGATCGACAAATCGCCTACGATGAATTTTTGTTCATTTATCGTCAGCTGGCAGAATAAATGGAGTGAAGGGAGTTTGGGACGATGGCTACATTCGATCATCCCTAAGATGTCGAAGAGTCCTTGGTTCAAGGGGTTGGATGTGGGTCGAGACTTCATTCGTATGATACGCATACGCCTCACGTCCAATCACTACTCGTTAAACGCTCACGCTTAAAAGGAGGGACTTCGGATGTAAATCCACCGACAAACCGACATGAATGATCATACAAATTACGAAAAAAAAATCTGATCAAAATCTGACATCTTCCGCCTTGTTGAAAATATTTATCCTAGCCACCAACACGCGTAAAAAAAATATGAGTTGGTTCGTATCTAATCTATTTCGGACAAATTATTTTTATCTAGATAAAACATTTCTATGGCTTTTATAGATGGAATCGCAGCACATTTGAATCGGCCGTTATGGATTCTTGATCAAAAGTAAAGTTTAAGTTTCTTGTCGGTTTGTCGGTGGTGAATCTATATGCGTATATAGACGTACCAGACATGTTTTGCAGTGTCAGGTACTCTGTTTTGTAAGCTGTGAAATAAATGTCTTGGTTTGGTGACTGTACTGTTCTCTGTTAAAGTGAAAGTGACTTAGTGAGTAAATTAAATTACAAAAAAAAAATTATCTCTGAGACATCACTTCAGATTTCAAAAAGCTCTTTCGATGTTTTCCTTCTATTATTTTGCACAAAATGAAGAGAGCTTTTTCCAATCTGAAGTAATGTCTCAGAGATAACCATTATTGAAATTTCCATTTACTTACTACACACCAAATTTAAGATTTAGATTTCAGTAAAATGAAATGCTGGATCATGATCAGTAAAGCAATGCTTTGCTGAAAGACAGCAAACGATATTTTTTTTTACCGAAAAACGGTTTGTTAGCGTCACAGTCGCAAGTACGTACGCACCACCGTCTACATATTAGGAGGAGGAGGAGGAAATAATTCAAATTATTTTGGTAAATACCTCGGTAAATACACTGGTTATATCTAATAAAATATATATGGCAAAGAGCCAGGTTATCTTGTCAGTGATTCTATAATATTTGTGTATATGTATCAACAATCTTCTTCAGAAGCTGCATGCTCCTAGTAAGGAAAATATCGATTTACTGAGTCTATTCAGCAAAATGCTGCTAAATGACAGAATCTGGGATTGCTGAAAAAATCAGTAAAAATGGAATCTGAAATTATTACTGATCTTCACTAAAATGTTGTCATTTTGCCAGAAGTTGGAATTGCTGGAAGATACAGCAGCATTATTAAGCTGGAAAGTTTGCTGATCTTTCATCAAGTCTAAAATCAGCAAAATTGTACTGATTTTCAGCGATTTAAATTTGGTGTGTAGATCAGTTCTAAACCAACTAAAAAAATGACTCGGCCTTCTTCGATTTGCATTGTATATTTTTTGTTATGGGTGTTCGAGCCGTGGGCTCTGTATTTGCCGGGATTCGGAGGTGTTTCTTTCCGTTCGGCCTTCGAACGGCGCACAGAAACCACTGAGGAAGTTGGCACGCTGAAACACTGCTGATGTTCCACGTACACGACCGTTGGATATCTTTCGGACATACAAAAAGTTCAATTTCCACTTTTGATTGATTTATTGTTACCGACGGATGGATAGCGAGACACAATTTAGGAAGTGGACAAATCAGAAACGACCGGCTTTGGGATGCTGCGAACGTTACCGCGGTAATTTTTTCTTCTGATCTACAATGTCCCTATACACATTTCTCGTGTGTGGTCAAGTGCAATTGAGTGACCACTGGATTGAGCAATCTCTCTCGCGTGAGAATTGACGATCCTCATTAGGGTGGGTCATATTTGTTGTTGTTAGTCGCATTGGATCGATTTAGTTTTAATTTCAATGGTTTAAGGATTTAGCTTTAGTTTTATACTTATGATAAGGATTACGTATTTACAATATTTACAAAATTAGTTTTCATTATAACCAGTGGGTACTGTTCAATGGGCAACCATTCCAATTTTTGCAAATATTCGGCCATTTGGGATCTTGTATTATTTTTTTTTTCCAAAATGGCGTATTTGTCATTTTTCAATCAAGCTGACAATTGAGACAAAGTTGTTAAGGAAAGTCTTTCTGGGTAAAATAAACAAGTTTTTTTTTGTTATTTTGAGTAAAAATTCCAAAAAGTGATAAAACTTAAATATCTTAAAAACTATACCTTTAATTTTTATATTAAAAAAAAAAGCTGATGCAAAATGCAAACTTGATATTGAACTTAGATATTGCGAGACTATTCACAACGTGTTAAGTTGAATCCTCAATTGAAGCTGAGAGTTGAATCGACACAAAAATGATTCCATTGCACCTCGTTTTCTTAGAAAGAGAAGGTATAATAATGCTATCTCTTTTTTATCTTCACCGGTGGCAGACACGAAGCGACTGCTGCTAGCCGTTATGGAAGATTCGGTTGAATTTCAATCTCACCACAGTTTGGAGAGATTTGCAGCTGGTGAGTTTTGTTAGCTTGATATTCTGAACTGCGATATCACAGCTTGCAATATCAACCGCAGTTGTGTGCCCGACCAACCATTTCGTTAATTTTCTTTAATTTTCATTCATATGAAAAATCGATAGCGATCGTCACCATTTCATGAATAATTGTAAAGATGCTAAAAGTCTAATCGTGAATCGTTTATAAAGATCTTTCTCAAAATATTGTTAAAATATCGATTGTGTTGCCAGATCAAAATATCGATTTCTGTTGTAAAATCAAAATATCGATACACAACTGCTGATTTTATTTGTGATTTTTTAACTGCATAATTTCTAGTTTCGATCCCATGCCATCTGGGATGTACTGATTTCGTTGTTGGTTGCTAATCCTCGGGTCCACGGCTGCTGTTGATGAGCTTATCAACGACAGGCAAACACACTCTAGTATGTGGTGTATTGGAATTTCTGTAAATCTTTTCATACATGAATTAAATATTTATTTGTCATAACCATCAACCAGTCAGCCATGTGGGTGTAATAGAGGCTAAAAAGGTATCAATTTTGCTCATTGGGTTCCAAATGCCGAGAATCCCACCACGCATCCTATCACGGGTTATTAAATATCTATACGTAAACTTGAAGAACTACAATGGTAAACATTTGCTGCGTCGCAGCCATCGGTCTTCTCATTAATTTACCAGCAGATTGCTTCTTCCGATGAAATGCCGAATATGTCGATAAATAATATAAACATTGACATCTGTCACCTGGTTTGTCTCGAACTCTCTTTAACCAGCGATCCAAATCGACAACAAGGAGATTATAAATGTGCATCGATGGCAATCTTTGTTGTTCTTTGTCAAAGTTCAAAGTTATGATGATATCAGTATTTAAATATTTATTCATTAATATTTATAAAGAATACTAAAGTCCATGAGACATATCGAAATTAAAAGAAATTTAGTATGGCACCTTTATAGATTACTATCATATGACCGATGAAGAAATAATCTTAAATGTAAGTATCGATAAATAAAGATTTTTAAATGTGTACATCGAAATCATAGAAAATTTAAAGTAAAGAATTACCGACATAAATCTTTATTCTGTATATAGAACTTTGAAGAAGTTTCACGAACGGTTGGTCGGGTTCTTGTAGATTTTTGTCTACGAAAATCAAGCGTGATATTTATATTTTTCCAACACTGGCATCAATTTTTGGTCATATTTGAAACTTTTTTTAGCAAGTTTTTCATGTAATCTTTGCACGGAAAATGATTGGGAATGTCTCAAATATTGTTTCTTGTGTAGAAATTTCTTTAAAAAAGTGTACTAGCAAAACATTTCAAAAATCTGACCAGAAGCTCCTTACTAATTTTTTTTTTGTCAATTTTCAAGTGTTCATGGTTTTAAATATTTCTAAATTTGCATATATCATTATTTTATTTTTAATAAAAAACAATTATACAATTTGAAGATACACGTTTTGAGTCTTAAAACTACTGAACCTGTGTTTCATTCTATTTTTTTGTTTATGTTATTTCCGGGTTTTTGCCTTAAATATAAAATCCCGATACTTTTTTTTTTCAGTGACACCTACAGTACTGCTTTTACATATTTTTTCTTTGAATGAAATATACGCACTACAAAATGTGGCTGATTTAGAGTAACGGGTTATAGAATAGCTGGTTAGCAAGCAGTTCAAACGGTTGTCGAAGAAAAAGAAGCTGGCGACAATAGTCACACTCACCTGAGAAGTTTGGAGCGTTGTAAAAACGCTTTCAGACAGTTCGAAAAATTCTGTCGATTATTCCAATAGAGATAGAGAATAGAGGATTTATAAACAAGCAGCAAATAAATATAAGCAATCAAATGCGTCATATGTGTGCGTGACGCTGAGAAAATGCTAATAGAAGCGCGAACGAATACGTATTGCTGCTTGCATCGAAAATTGGACTACTCCAAAAATCAGAATGTGTGGTTAAAGCGCACATGTAGGCTAAATTATCTTGAGGTCTTAAGAGCACTCTATTCCAGCAAATTGTTTGCTAACACTCAAAATAAAAATTTTGGTATATAGGCAGGAAGCTCGGCTTACTGATTATCAGTACATACTCTGACATTTGTTTATTTTGCTGGATTTCGGCAGTGCCAAATATGCTAATACTGAATTCAAGTAAAACATTATTTTCCTGAATCTATTTCCGCAAATTTCATGCTGAAACTCAAAATCAAAATTTTGCTGATTTTAAACTTGATGAAAGGCCAGCAAACTTTCCAGCAAGATAATGCTGCTGTATCTTTCAGCAATTTCAACTTCTGTCAAAATGACAACATTTTACTGCAAATCAGTAAAGATTTCAGATTTACTGAATAGACTCAGTAAATCGATTTTTTTTACTAGGAGCATGCAGATTCTGAAGAAGGTTGTTGATACAAATACACAAATAATATAGAATCACCAACAAGATATGGCTCTTTGTCATGTATATTTTATTTGATATAACCAGTGTATTTACCAACATAATTTTAATTATTTCCTCCTCCTCCTCCTTCGATGTAGACACGGTGGTGCGTACGTTACACCAAATTTTGAGTTCAAGTTCCAGCAAAATGAATTACTGAAGTGAATCCAGCAAAAGAAAGTTTTGCTGTAAAACCAGTAATCGGTATTATTTAGCTGATTGTTCCAGCTAACAGAATTAAATGTCATAATCAAGATCGGTTCTATCGTTGGAGCTGCGAGCTATGAGATAATTTTTCAGTCGGTTGAAAAATTAATAAGTGCGCACCATAAATTTATCACTAGACAATCAATAATGCTGCGGAAGTCATGAAGTAAGCGTAAAATTCAAACTTTAAGCTGTTTTGTACCCAGCTCCTTTTTATTTTTACAGTCAGGCGAAATTTTATCGGTAACCCATCAAGAGTGCATACAGCTGCATCGATTTTCGGTTTAAATTCGCGCAACCGAAATCCAGCACATAATGTGATGTATTATACACGAACATATTATCATATAATAAACTGTATTCTGATAAAAATGTGATTTCTTTAAAACAAAACCAACGAAAATTACTGTAATTCCAGCAAAACGATTGCCAATCCATTTTACTGGATAATCGGTACATTTTGCTGGATTTTCAGTTAAGTGCTGTCAAATTAGCTCTGGATCAATTTGCTGGCCATTCAGCAAAAACATTTTGCTGGAAGGATTGCTGGATTTCCAGCTCGGCAAAATCCAGCAAAATGTTGCTGGTTTCTAGCGAATAAAAATGAGTGTGTACACACCAAATTTAAATCACTGAAAATCAGCAAATTTTTTCTGATTTTAGACTTAATGAAAGATCAGCAAACTCCTCTGCAAAATAATGCTGCTAATCAGCAAAAGTTTCAGCAATGTTTCTGCACTGATTTTTCAGCAATAAAACATTCTGACAGCTCACAGCATTTTGCTGAATAAACTCAGTAAATCGAATTTATTTTCACTTGGAGCTGGCAGCTTCTGTTAAAGATTTTTAATACAAATATACAAATAATAAAGAAAAAATCGCCAGGGTAATTTCCATGCATAATTTATTAAAATTTAATATAAAAAGGGGCGACCCAGGCGTAGAGGTTAAGATCCATACCTCTCACGCCAAAGTCACGAGTTCAAATCTCACCCCCGGACAAGTCACAAATGACTCAAGTGCGTTAAAGTGACTTTAATAAAAAAAATGAATATTACCAGTGCTCTTACCAACATAATTTTATATATTTGTAGTTTTCCTCCTCCTCGGTGGTTTCTACAAATCGTACGAATGCAAATACTTGCTACTGTAACGCTAATAGATTGACAGCTCTGTACTTGGACACCCAGCAAACCTGTATTTTTCGGTAAAAACATCGTTTGCTGTTTTTCAGTAAAGCTATTTTGTTGCTGATCATGATCCAGCAAACCGTTTTATTGATAATGATAACTAAAATTTGGTGTGTACTTGCAACTGTGGCGCTAACAGTTTGACAGTTCATTACTGAGTGTCCACCATTAGTTTATGTTAGCTGTGTTTTTCGGTAAAACATATCGTTTGCTGTCTTTCAGTAAAGTATTGCTTTGCTGATCATGATCCAGCAATCCGTTTTACTGAAATCTAAATCTCAAATTTGGTGTGTAGGCAGGACGTTCGGCTTACTGATTAACAGCAAATACTCTGATATATGCTAATGCTGAGTTCTAGTAAACAATTGTTTTGCTGAAACACAAAATCAACATATTGTGTGTAGCTGAGTGTATAGGTACCATTTGTTATGGTATAGGTTTTATTTCCCTTGGTTTGTTTTCCGTCGATCTTGTTTTCCGTGCTGAGAACCAATGCTACCGACGTGTTTTGAGTTACTTTTCATGTTATTTGTGTAAATGAAAATTACCATTTTGATGCCACTTTGTTTTTTCGACGCCACATCACAACAAATGATTGGTATAGACCTTTTTGACGTTTAATCGTCTTTTTCTATCTAGCACACATGGATGAATGCACGGTTTGTTTTCCCACTAATCTGTTTCCCTCTTGCTCGCACTCGTACGATTTAAATGGTGCAGTAATGTGCGCCGATTAAACGTCAAAAAGCTCTATTCGGAAATTTGTTTACTTTTTAATTGAATGTTAAGATCCTAGACTTTTTTTTATGGTTAACACGAAAGTTATTTGAGCGTGGACAAAAAGAGAGCTCAATGTCTTCGGCCAGTTGTGTTCATTCCGGTTAAAACCTTAAAAAACTGAAAACTCGGATGTTGAGATACCTGCCGAATTTGACATCAATTTCCTAGGGTAAATGTGCATGGAATATGCCCTGTACTCACGGCTGCTTCCACGCATTTCGCTACAAAAAAAAAAATCTTTTTTGGAACTATGGAATCATTTTATGTTTTAATGATATTTTGAACTTGTAAGTTACAAGTGAAGTTCAAAAGTATGTGTTTGACACATGAATCTTCTCTTTTTCGCTTTCAGATAGTCACAAAGTGATTTTATGATTCTCGAGGGTTTTATTCACTCGACCGCTCAAGAATCACAAAATCGCTCATTATAACTGTCTGAAAGCGAAATTGACAGAATTTATGTGTCAATCACCTACTTTTTAACTTTTTTACTTTGTAACTTACAAGTACAAAGTATCGTTGATCCCATAAAAAAAAGCATTGTTTATAGCGAAGTGAGTGGAAGAAACCTTGGGCTCTATTTATTAGCACTCACCACCGAAGAGCTTGTTTGTAAAAGGATTGTATTGTTTATCCACATTTGATATCTCAGATTGCTCTTTTGTTTGAGCCGGTAGTAAGTTGACTGCATTGGGGACGCATTGCGGTTTGTTTTTAGTGATGGTGATATAAAAAATTAAATTATTGTTATATGTTAGGATACAACTGAAAATATTTATTGCATGATTAAGTGTAACTTTTGATAATGGAATTCCGGGTGAAGAAACGCGACAACTGCTGGATCAACGAAGTTAGGAAGGTTAGTGCACTCCCGAATCACTTGAACTTTTCACCGATTGATAGTGTCTGGCCGTGACATGCAACATTTTGGGATTTCCAAGGGCATTACGAATGCAAACTCACAGATATTTTACATCATGGAACGTTAATGTCACTCGAAAATCCCAACTCAGTGCATATTCTACGATTCTCGATGCTCTGCTATCTACCGTTCCATTAGTTGCGTTGGTTTGAACGGCCACTTACGGGTAACACTTTGCGCAACGCTTGCTATCTGTCGGACAATTTCCAAACAAGTTGGGACTTAGTAGGCCAGTAGCTATTATCGAATGCAGGAAATCTTCTGGTCCACAAAATCCCAGTTCGATTGAAAAAATTACATAGCAAGCTGCTTTTCCACCCGCGTGTTGCCATTAACTGTAACGATCAAGAGTGTCAAAAGTTCTTGCGGTTGCTGTTATTACCGCGCCGATCCGATGCCCGCCGGGTCTGACGGTACCGATTTTTCTTACACTGGCAGATTCCGAAGCAACGAGGCTAATCAGAGCTGAGGTGGTACCTACTTACGGACTGCTGTTGGCATGGATATTTACGAAGACGCAAACACTTCCAACAATGCGGATTGCGGTTCGCGGGTAATTTCGATCACGAAAACGAAATGGGCTGATTCTCCGCTCCGCCGCCGCTGCAATATGGTAACAACAATCGTCACTTGAGGCTACTATAAATAATAGAAAATCATTTGTATAAAATCTTTTAAATTATTTCTCGCTTACCGCTTCCCTTCGCTTTGGTGTATTGCGGGGATTTTCGAAAAATTATTTCCATAAATCACCGCAGAATTTATGCTAGCCGCTGGGTTGACTCGGGTAGCCTCCGTATTGACAGGAGTGCCGGAGATTCCTCTCACAAGATTTAGGAGGACACTATGTGAATTTAATATAACTGGCATCACTGCTACAATGTAGTTTTCTATCAGTTGCTGAGTCGTTGGTGTGCTTGAAGATGATTTTGGTAGCTTGAGTAACCTAAGCAGTGGTGAAACAATCGGGCAAGCCAGGTGGCTTATTGTCACAATAAATAGTTGTAGATTAGTGACCGACTATTGAACATCTGAAGGAGGAGTCTGTGAAAATAGAGAGACTAAATAAATCATTAGTCACACTTAGGTTTTTGCACAGTGCGGCTCGCGTGGCCTTTGCTATTCTCTTCGCCACGGCCAGGGCATAAAAGCTTTGCACAGATTTTGCCCACTCACATGCATTGTGGCTTATGACCGAGGCACGGCCAATTTGCTAATCAACATCAGCACAAGCCTCGCGGGCTTCTTGTGTTATTGTTAATTATATACAATTGGAAGGTATAGCCCTGCTCTGATCCCAGTTAGCAGCGGCAGGAGTGTGTTGTTTTTCTTGCTAACCTGCAAGTCATCCCCCCTTCCTCTGGCTGACTTGTAACCGATAGCTTTTGGCTCGGAGAAATAAGACATTAAAGCGTTTCTTGTTATGTTTTTCTGCACACTATAAACACAACTTAGAGGAGACTCGGAGCGCGATGAAAAATGTTGCTTAATTTTGATGCTATTTATTTTATTGCGGTTCCAAATGAACTTGTTCGATGGGCCCCGGCCAAGTTAGTGAGAAGATAGTGCAACGTCCACACAACCCCATGGATATGGATGGCTTTGGCGGTGCCCAAAGGGGACTCAATTTTTCAGCGACTCGACTTTAATGGGGTTTTGATTTTGGCTTTGATTGGCCGGTTTCGCTGCAATCGAGCCCCAATCAAACTGTGCAGCAATTATGACGGGAGGCAAAACAAATGTGCTGTGTGGGTTGCTTCAGGGCTGCCGTCAAAGTTTATTCATGGACTAGGAGATTTTCGTTTTAAATCGTACGGGGCAGCATTGTCTACATTGTTGCTCCTGTAGAAGAGTGTCAGTTGGTTTTTGTTTGTTATTGAGTTGTATTATTACTGTGCTGTGAGCTTAGTGAGAATTTCGTTTATGTTGCCGTGGTAAACCAAAGAGAAAGTCGAAGAAGAAAACCGATCAACGAGGATAGGCGTTTTCATATGTTACGCGAGAATGGATGTAAAGTCTCAGTAATTTAATGAAAAAATGATTTAGGGTGCAACTTACTTTGGTGCGATGTCCAAATATTCATACCCAAGTTTTTTTTTTCGACGCATCATTTCAGATTGTATAAAGCTCTTGTCATTATATTAATTTTGCTAAAAACTGGTCTTGAGTTTTTCTCAATTAATTGAAACCCAATTTATATCAACGAATCATTTCAAGCTGAACATTGCATTTGATACTAAGTAATATTGACAGATTCTCTTCGTCGGCTTGCTCTTTGTTTCCCCACGCCATGTAATGACATTCTCAGGTATTTTCAGCACACAGATCAATAAAAGAAGCATTTATCTAGCATCTAATTTGACAAATACAACAAGAAACGGTTATGTGCACAAGTTATTAACAAAAGAGAAAGTCGACGAAGAGAATCGATCAATGCTACAGTGACCTAATGTAATATTCAGCTTGATTTCAGATAAAATAAGCAGTCGCCATTGTAGTGTTCTTGCAATTTTACATAAAATGACGATAATGTTTTGCAGTCTAAAGTATTGAGTCGCAAAAAACAACTGGGCCTAATTGTGGAAGTCAAAACGAACCGTGGAAGTCGGAATATACCAGACCAGCAAGATTTCTAGAGAAATCAGAAGATACATCCCGAAGAAGTTCCTACGCCGGAGGAAACAATGCGCATTCCCTGATTTCTGAAGTCGGAAGAATCGTCCGGGAAAGTATGAAGAAATATCCGGAGTGATTTGAGATTTGCGCGTAATTCACCTTGACGACAGTCTTATTTGACAGCTGTGCGTGAAGTTGGATATAAACAAAACGCGCACCAACTTACACTTTTTCTGCAGACTTTTTGTTGATGTTTTATTAAGTTTTTACACAAATAGTTAGTGTAACGTATAAAAGCAGCGTTTTCACAATATGTTTGCGAAAAATTTGCAGTAATTAGTGTCCAGTATGAGTAATTCGTTGATTTCTGGATCACGATTTGGTCTGCATGAAAAATGTAATGATTATTTCTTTAAAATTATCAGTTAAATAGTGTTTCCACATGCAATTGAAAATTTCATTGGTCCTCTGTATGAGTTAAAGTTTATATAAATACGTCCAAAGCTTATAAGATCAACAGGACGATCAATGTTGGTCACAGAAACCACACCTATTTCCGACAAAATAAACAACTAATTCAAACTAATTTAACGTTCATAGAACCATGTTAAACCAGCTGAAATTTATTTATTGACATGCAGTTATGAATATACATGCATTACAACGTGTACCTTAAGAATTTATTAAAATCGCTTTGAATATCGTTGATCCACGAGTGTTCCAATTTCAACAGATAAAGTATCCTTAATAAAAAATATAATTGTATTGTTTTTTTTTTATTAAATATTTCTCACATAAATGCGTCGAATTGAACGTCCGAACATACAAGACGTGCAATTCGACGCAGTTTGTGTGTTTTATGGTACATTATTAAATAATTAACAATAAAATTAATGTTCTTCAAGCTCTTTCTTTCAACTCCTTGCAAGAATGGTTTGAACATTTAGATTTGTCAACAATCTTTTACTGCTGCTAAAAACATTTCAACCGGTAAAATCTCTGGTGTGATATCCGGTATTTTATAAGCCTATTACACAATTGATTATTAGCAACTTTCGTGGAGCAACACCCACCATTTATTCTCTCTCTTATCTCTTGTCGTACACGCTCGACACGACTACTCCAGTAATGAGTAAACATCCTCATCAGGATGCCACATCCTCCCCATGCATTAAATTAAACTAGCTTCAACATGTGATATTGTTTCATTCCATCTACGAAAGGTTATTTACATTATTCATGTATCGCTGTGGTCGTTTAATCATTCTGGTTGCTCGTCGTTTTGAGATTGATTCATCATCATTCGAAATCTGGGTTTCGGTCGTTCTATCGCAAGCTGTACGTTTTGTAGGCAATCTACAGTCCACACCCTGTTGCCCAGTTGAGTTCGTTAAGTTGTGCTCGTCTTGGCTCTCCTCCAGCATTCCTAAAGAAGAAAAATATAAAACAAACAAATCAATAAAAAATTAAAATCACACATGTGAGTAAATTCATCATTGAGAGTTATTTTTCTAGTATACTTTACCATCCAACATACAATCAGATGTTTTCTTCGATGTTCTTCTTTCCTTGAACCGCTTCAAATGTTTAATATTCCGGTCAAACATCTTGTTGGTTGTCATATCCTTGACAGTTACTCGTCCTTCACCTGTGATTTGCACCACTTCATGTAGTGCGTTCTTATAAGCGGTGTCCGCTTTATCACGTTTCTGCTGCGCTACTAGTACCATGTCACCGATGCTTATCTGTGAATCACCAGCACCTCGTCGATTGTCTTCCCGAACATTGCAATTGAATTTCGCTATTTGGTCACGATCACGCAACTCATCATCGTCTACTTGCTGCTGATCAGTACGTAAATTTGGCAGCAACCCTCTTACTGGTCTTCCAAACATGAGCTCGGCCGGTGGTATCTTCGTGACATGATGTGGCCACGAGTTATAGGCTGCAACATAATCCGCTATGGCTTCCTTCCAGTTGTCCTTACAAAGATTGGCGATAGCAGTAATTTTAATCTTTCCACTAGGCCGTTCTCAGTAGGGTTCAAAGGAGTACTATTAATAAGTTTCACACCCCACACGTCCTTCAGCCATTCTTTGAGCTCTGCGCTATTGAAAGGGGGCCCATTATCGGCCTTTAACGTTTTCGGGATGTAATAGGTATTGAAAACTCTCCTGAGTACTCTTTTAACTGCATAGGTGTCTGTTTTATCCATCGGTACAGCAATCGAGAATAATTATCCGTCATCACCAATGCTTTCCAACTATGAGAATCCGATGCAGATGCAAAATTCATTGACACGTAATCCCAAGGATTCTTTGGAAGCTCGGTCGTTTTGATTGGAAGCGGCTTGCTTCCTTTAACAACCAGCTGGCATTCCGGACAGCTCGCTACAAATTCCTCGACCTCACGATCCATCCCCAACCACCAAAGGCCTTGTCTTAGGAAATGCTTCATGGTAGACATACTTGTATGACTACGGTGTGCTAAGGATAATGCTCGGCCTCGCAGTTTGCCTGGTAGAACCATCTTTTCTCGTTTCATTAATAAACCATCTTGAACGTATAGATCTGACCGAAAAGGTTGATATTTTGCGATGTTAGAAGGCCATTTCATCGGTTCGTTGAGCCATTGGGCAACGTCCTGGAGTTCGCTGTCCTTAATAAATTCCTCTCTCACTTGTGCATTTGTCAAAATCAGTAACTCATTATTGATTCCTCCTAAATTAGCAGTTACAGAACATAATTCATGAGGTTCGTCATCCTTTCCAAACTGTTGATCGTCCCTTTTAGAGCCAATTCTTGACGCAGCATCGGCGATGTTGTCTTTGCCCATCACATGCTCAAACTCATACTGAAAATGGTCCATCCTCAACAGCCAACCCTCAACTCTTGACATTATTCGCTTTCCAATGTCCTTATGATCCCTTTTTTTAGTCATGAACATAAGAGCCTCACTATCCGAACGTAGGATAAATTTCCGTCCTAGCAGATATTATGCGAATCTCTCCATAGCCCACACTATGGCAAGCGCTTCACGATGTAGCTGTGGGTAACGGCTTTCAGCACCTGTCAAGCTTTTCGATGAGCAAGCAATGATTCGACGTTCATCCGGGAAGTCCCCTTCTTGTACTAACACAGCTCCTAAATCCCACGGCGACGCATCTGTATATAGGATGATCTTATCCTTCTCATCAAAGTATCCCCTTTTTATCAAATGGTTTTCGGCTGCTACCTTGAGATCCTCGAACGCTTCCTGGTGACAGTTTTCCCATTTGAATCGTGAATCAGCTGTTACTAGGTCACGAAGTGGCTTTGTTTTGTGCGAGAAGTTTTTAATGAACGGACTGATAAACGTCATCATCCCGAGAAAACTACGCAACTCGGAACTGTCTTTAGGCCGTTCAAAAAGTTGGATATCTGAGATTTTATTTTTCATGGGAAGAATTCCAGTTCCATCTATGGTGAAACCAAGAAAATCAACCATAGTTTGATCGTATTTGGATTTCTCCTCGTTAATAGTCAAATTGTTGTTGCTGAGCACGGCCTTAACCGCCGCTACACATATCTTCAACTCGTCCAAAGTTCTACCATATATCAAAATATCGTCCAAGTATATGATTATGTTCTTACATTTTATAAGCAGCCTCTCCATTGAGCGTTGAAAAAGTTCAGGTGCACAATGACAATCCAAAAGGCAGTCTTGTGAAACGCATTAACCCATTAGCTGTCATGAAAGTAGTGAGATGGCGCACTTGTTCATGAAGTTCGATGTGATAATATGCATCTTTCAAGTCCAACTTACCATTCGGAATCTCTGTCCAAATCTTCTTTAGGCACGGCATTGGGTATGGCTCGCGGATAATAGCCTTGTTCGCTGCCCGGTAGTCGACAACGATACGAAAATCGTTAGAACCTTTTGGCACCAGCACTAAAGGAGATACGTAGGAGATAACATCCCGCTCTCTATCAGCTCTTTCGATGATCCCTTTCGCTTCCATAGCACTCAACCGTATATGCATTGCTGACTCAAATGCTTTAGGAATATTATATCTTATGATTTGTTTTGGCATAACCGAATCATCTACTTTAAATTTCACTCCGTTTATTGGGATTTTGGGAAATATCATTGGGCTCAGAGATTTAGTACAAATCGGCGTCTCATCAGACTCAAGATAGTTGACAATTTCAAATGGGCCAATCCGCAACAAGTCTAACTCACGTGCTGTATCATAACCTAGCAACGATAACTGCGTACCTTTTACGACAAAGAACTTGGCCAGTTGCATAGGCTTCAAAATACCTGCAACACCAATGTTTGCCTTAAAAGAGCATTCGACCTCCAGAGGCAACTGGTTGGCGTAGCCTTGAAGAACTTCTTCAGGACAAACGGTAACATCCTGGATAACAGTACGACAACTGCGTTTGATTACTTGCCAATTGCAACTTGTAATCGTATTGACAGTTGCCCCTGAATCAATTAAAAAATTGAATTTTTCAGATCCAATGGTGCACTGGACAAACCTGGGACCTTCTTTCTTTGGGTGAATGGTACTACCGGTAATCAACTGTGAATAATATCAGAAAGAAGAAAACGATATAATTTACCTACTTACTCTTGTCTGATTCTTCGTATAGTTATCAATACGTTTATACATTTAAATTCCTTCGTTATTTCATGCCGCTCTTGAACTTTTAGTAGATTAAGACAGGGATAAACAAAAAAAAGCATAAAAAATAAATCTAAGAGTGATATTAGCATTGCAGTTTATTTAAATTCAAGCGAACGTTGTCAAATTAGTTCAATACATGTAGTGAAAGCATAAAATACACATATATATATATAGTGTTTATGCTCGGGTATTTTCAATAGATACCTGGTTAATCATGCTGGCCTGCTCTTTGACGTCATCATCTGGATCACGTTGCTTTAGGATCATTGGTTTACTATAACTGCTACCTGGAACACGGCAAAACTCAGCAAAATGACCAATAACGCCACAATTGAAGCACTTAACTCGAAATGCTTTACACTCTTTTGGTCCATGAACTCTTCCACATTTGAAACAATTTGATCCATTTCTGCGTCCGGTTTGAAGAAGCGTATTCCCACCGCGTGGGCGGGGGCTGAAACGATTAGATTCATTCCACCTGTATGGACCGAAACGACCCGAGAACGAAACATCCTTCCGTGAGTGCAGGGCATTGACTACCTTTACTCTGACTTCCCTGTTTCACTTTCCACAGGATCGATAGAGCTCTTGCCTCAGACCTAATATAGTCTAAATGCTTACCGTAGCTGATAATTTGCGCAATGTCATTGTCCCAGATGTGCGACATTTCGTAAAGCTTCTGAGAAATAACGGGAACTGACCGTCTCACCAGTGCCTGTACGAATTCTTCCTTACGCTGATCTTCTCCAAACTCACAGAACTTAGCCTGTAGTTCCAACCTCAACACCCAGTCGACGAAAGGTTCTGTAGCATTCATGTGTAACTCACGAAAGATCATGCGCTCCTTATTAGTGTCGCAAGTCTGATTAAAATATGTATTTAGTGCACTTACTGTTCCTTCGTAAATGTCATTGTTTCGTTCAACTACAAGTTTCTCCTGCATCTCAATTATGTTCAGCAAGTTGTCACCAGCGAAAATTTTCATACCAGTCAATTTTGTAGCAGAATC
This sequence comes from Ochlerotatus camptorhynchus, assembly GCF_037179485.1. Classification (NCBI taxonomy): domain Eukaryota; kingdom Metazoa; phylum Arthropoda; class Insecta; order Diptera; family Culicidae; genus Ochlerotatus; species Ochlerotatus camptorhynchus. The sequence continues at coordinate 333,552 of NW_027040846.1, forward strand.
GACGGCTGCTTTGCACGAGACGATGCGTTCAAATTGGTCACGGAATTGTCTTACGTTTATGGGTAGGTAGAGATCCGTCAAATGCTTTCAATGGCCATGATCCAGATAGCCACTCTGTTTTCATTCTCTTGCGATCGCCATCGTTTGACAAAACGCATGCAGAAACACTTGGGCCATTGTGAGCCGTAGATTTTTTTCCTCAAACCGACAGCTTCGCTTCGTTTGAACTGGATTCCTCATCCGAATCGCTAGATGATGAAATATCCCTTTCGTGCCAGTAACCACTCATCCTTTCTACTTCTGGTTCAAATCGTCCCGTTTTTATTTTTCAGCACAAAAGTTAAAAATGTTTCCACGCAAATTATTATTTTTTTTCTGCAAATGGCTGCCACGAGTAAACAGTAAACCATGTGTGACAGTCGCTGCGCAAGACTGAACTAACATCCGACGTACGTTTCCGCTGTCAATCTTCCCGTGTGAATGCAATATAGGTATGGATAATAATTCAGTGCTAACATTTGAAAACGGCGCAAAAGCCATTTGTAAACAAATGGTTTGTGGGCCCTTTACTCGCTACCCGAAGAACGCCCACGCAAACCAACAGCATCGTCAGGAAGGGGAAAATTTCCCCTACCCGATGTTGCTGTTGTGTCGCGTGGGTCTACTTCAAGTAGTGAGTAAAGGACCCACAAACCATTTGTTTACAAATGGCTTTTGTGCCGTTTTCAAATGTTAGCACTGAATTATCACATGCTCGTTTATTTCCTGAGTCTTTCACTTCCTTTAGTTTTCGCGAGTGATGGAAACCGGAGTAAGAGAAATGACCCTCCGTTTTGTCATTAGACGTTTCACAATACAACGTACTCACTTTTCAAAATATCGTATCTATAATGGTGCATTGCGAATCAATTTTAACATTACATCTCATTGCACATTTAGGAAACTTTTTCCTATTTGTTGGCCTTGGTCTTCTACCGACTCAACATTATTTTTTTCCTTGTTTTGGCCTTGGGCTTTCCCCGACTCAAATTTTTCAATTGTTGGACTTGGGCTTTTCCCGACTCAACATTTTCAATCGTTGGCCATGGTCTTCTACCAACTCAACATATTTCTTTTTTTTTGGTCTTGGGCTTTTCCCGACTCAAACTTTTCAATCGTTGGCCTTGGTCTTGTACCGACTCAACTCTCTGTATTCCCTTTATTTTGGTCTTGGGCCTACCCCGCCTCAAACTTGTTTACCTCATTGTCGCCATTTTACGTAGCAACATTGCAATTTCAACTTCCTTACCTGTTTCTGATCTGATCACAACAAATAAAGACATTTTACACATCAGTTCAGTATGGCAAGGATCGCCAATGTGATATCCGGTATTTTATAAGCCTATTACACAATTGATTATTAGCAACTTTCGTGGAACAACACCCACCATTTATTCTCTCTCTTATCTCTTGTCGTACACGCTCATCACGACTACTCCAGTAATGAGTAAACATCCTCATCAGGATGCCACATCTGGGACATCTGAGTTGGCAACAAATACTGGTTTAGTCCAATTTTAGCAGGAATTGGTCTTAAAATATCTTCTAAACAATGGTTACCAGCATTCAAGATTCGTCGAAAACACCTGGAATAATTTGCAACCTTTAAGTACCTTAATCGTTTTAAAGCATGAAAACTCGTTCATTTCTTGTTTATTTAGTGCCCTATGCAACTTCTAGTTATCATAATAGAAAACTTTTGATGATTTTTCAGTTCAGCATAGCATTATTAGAGAGCCTCAGGAGAATGCAAAGCAATCTAAACCACCACGAAAATGAGAAAAATAGCTCTTTGGTCGTTTAAACTTTAGTTTTCATGTTTTTTTATCGAGAGACGCGAAAGTAATCTATTCTACATTTAATTTAACGGATTTAAATAAATTTGCTTCATACATTGTATTTTTGTGGGTTTTTCTGATTCGTCAAGAATAATAACATGCGCTTCATCCGCTATTCATCGATAATCTTGAATAAGTCAGAATTATCCAACCGTTATCTCATTTAATTTTTAGTGTGTTTCACGGTTTGACTGTCTGTCACTTTATTTTTTATCGCACCTCAGACCACTCATAGCTAGTCAGCCAGCGTTGCCAGATATACCGATTTATCGGAATTTATACCGATTTACGAACTAGATATTCAGATAAGGTTCCTCAGAATACCGATTTTTGAGATCTATACCGATTTATACCGATTTGTTTAAATAATCAAAATTATTATTGCCTGCCTGCGCTCGAATTTCGGGAGAAAATTATTGTGAGAGACTTGTATCTTTTAGATCAGCTAAAAAATTTTGAGCCTGCAAATAAAAAAAATCATCTTTAACAATGTCTTATGCTTGATACTCTTTCGACTAATGTTTCCATTTTTTCACCTACCCATGAATCGAGAAACAGTCGATGGCTCTTTCCGGTAATTCGTAGGGAATTGGGCAATACTTTTAAACATTATTTAACTTCCTGAATTTTCTTCCAACTTTCCTCTTGAATCTTGCTCCACCTAACACCGTAAGCTATTTTTAGATTCCTCCCGGAAACTTATTTCAACTTCCCTTGGAAGCTTGTTTAGCCTTCACTCTAATGATTCTTCCTACTTCTCTCTCCTGTAACTTCAGGGATGCTTCCAGATTTTTATTGTGGATCCACACTAACTGCAGGAACTTTTGAGAAGTTCTGAAACATCAGAAAAGTGCAGACTTTTTAGTAAGTTTATGGGTGGTTTCATTAAGTTCTGCAAAAATTAGAAAACCCGGAAATTTCAGGAAAATCCGGCGAACTCAAGTGAACTTAAGAAAACATCGTAAATAGTTTTTGAAACTTCACAAGCCCAGAGAACTTCAGGGAAATTTATTAGTGTTCAGGACAGTTTCATTTTTTTTTCAGGAAAATTGAGGGAAATTTAGGGAAGCTCCAAAAACATCAGGATGGATCAATTAATTTCAAGGAAATTGCTGAAATTTGAAAAGAGTTCCGAGAAACTCAGGCAACTTCCGAAAACTGCAGCAATGTCCCGAGGGGTTCATGCAAATTTAGGAAACGTAAGTGAACTTACATGAAAATTAGAAGGATGTGATAACATGTTTTGGCAAGTTCCGTGCTTTTAATAGCAGTGTCGATAATTTTTAAAACTTAAAAAAATCGGGAAGACCAGAGAACTTCAATGCTGATGTTACAATAAATTAAAGAAAATTGTGGGAGCATCTAAAAAATATCGTAATCTTAACGAAAGTCCAGAGGCCTTCAAAGATGATTAGAGACATTCCGGTAATCTCATTATAACATTATAAACAGGGAAGTTCCGAGTACTTCGCAGATGATCAGAGAACTCCAAAACAGTCCCATTAACTTCAGAAAAATTACAAGAACTTTTAAGGAATTCCGAGAAATTATGGAATATTCCTAAGTGTATTTCAGGAATGTTCTGAAAACTTTAGGGGGCATTGCAAAGTCTTCAGGGATGTTTTATGAATATCATGAAAATTTTCTGGATCATTAGAACATCCCGAACATCCCCCAGGAACCTCTTTATTCCGGAATCATGTCCTTGGTTCTTTTGACTGTTCCGTAACTTCTCTGGCTTCCGACTTTCTCCAGAAGTTTCTTCCAATCTACCTTAGGAAGTTTCTGCCAGCGTCTCCAGAAAGTTTCTTCCGTCTTCACCAGGAAGTTCTATTGAACTTCTCCCAGAAGTTTCTTTCGTCATCTTCTGGAAGTTTGTTCATAAGCCATATTATTTTTTTTACTTCTTTTGGAAAGTTTTTCCGAGCTTCTTCTGGCTTCCCCTGGAAATGGCTACTTCTGGAATTTACTTTTGAACCCCGATACTTTTCTGGCTTCCATTGGATATGACATCCGATTTTTTTTCCGAAAGTTTTTTTTTATAATTTTCGCCAGACGTTTGTCAATTTTTGTCAAGGAAGTTCCCCTGAACTTTTCTTAGATCTTTCCTCAAACTTCATCCAGGAGAGCTTCTTGCTTATTTATCTAGATGTTTTTTCAGCTTCCTCCAGCTGAATTCAAACATTCCCCAGAGTTTTCTTCCGGAACTGTCCGATTATAGTCCAAAAGTTAAAATTTACACTTTCATAAACGGCAAAAACATAACATTAATTATAATACTAAATACCGATAAATACCAATTGGTTTTAAACCTTTGATACCGATAAGCTTTAAAGCATTCTGGCAACGCTGCCAGCAGCAGCTGCAACCAAATTCTATATTCCTCCAACCATTTACAGCAGAAGCATACTCCAAAGCTCTTCGTATGAAGCTCCCAACCAACGAATTTCTTTCATAGGATCTAGACCTCCATTCCTCACCGAATACTTCTGAAATCCAGCCTTCAGCCGAAATTCGTTTGCCTTCGCAACCACTTCCGCCTTCTAGTTGGAAGTTCCAACTTGGAACACCTCCTAACCGTGACATTATCATCGTGCTCATCTTTTCGTTTTCCATTGTCTTGCATCCTTTTTTAACTGTTAACTTCCTCTATTGAAACCGAAAAATCCTTTGGTTTCTTCCCCCCATACGACTATAGTTGCTATATTCATAGTCTGGTGGATAGAATTCCGAACTATCAAAACGTGCAACCAATTCAATATATTGTAGACCCACAATTGAAAAGGTATTATCAACTTTTATTAACAAAACGTTGATTATTCTTTCCTCGCCAATCGAAGACAAATCTAGATAGAGCTGGAATTAGGGCGTAACAGCTTTTGTAAACAATGACTTCTCTGGGTAATTTATAGAAGGTCAAGGCTCGCTCACGCAAATCAACATCACCATCGGGTAGGGGAAGACTTCCGCTCTCCGATGGTTATGTTGGTTTGCGTGGACGTGCCTTGAATTCCTAGAAATCTTTGAGAGAAGTCATTGTTTACAAAAGCTGTTACGCCCTAATTCCAGCTCTATCTAGAAATAACCAGCATCATCGGATAGGGGAAACTTTCCACATCTTAAAGATGGTGTTAGTTTATGTAGGCGAGCCATGAGTCAAGAGACAACGGTTTCCGAGATTTTGTTCGCAATAGCTGATGTGCTATTTTCTGTTGTTGGTCGTGATTTGCTCGATTGGTTCCGCTATTTGACAGCTCAATTGGTTCCCGGGATTATATCCGCCAGACTATGAATATAGCGACTATACATACGACCACTAATGTGATGTAAACAGGGGAGGCAATGTGAATGTTTCTCCATCCCATAAAATCTCATGTTTCTCCATCCCATCCCATTCAAACAGTGCACTGAACCAAAATATCCGCAATACTTCGAATGATTATTGCATTGCTCGAGCCCTTGAACAATATGCATTTGAATTTCGGATGATTTTCTTATGGTTGAATTCGTCGTCAGATGATGAACATCCATATGATGACTGTCATCCAAATACAGGATGATTTTCGTTTGAAAATTAGCTATAAAACATACGGCACTCAAAGGACAAACATTTAAGAATAGTGTGACATGCAAGTGCTTTTAATTAGATTTATAATTTGATTATCTACAATTCCATCCTGAATAGCCATAATAAGCCATTCCATTATGGATACAAAAAATTTCGTAGTGAATAAAACCTCCTTCACCACGAATTAGCTAAACATTGGTTTTCATCCTTTACCTATGTTCGTAACAGCTCTGATAGCGATGCATATGCTTCCACCTCGTTTGTCAGCTCAGATCAGCAAATGACGTTCGAAAGAATTATTAACATCATCGTTTTGAATGATTTGCGTTATGGGGCTGAACCAATACCATATGCATTTCCATTTAGTATGACAGTCATTCTGCAGAGAGCATTACGCATCTCAACTGAAGGCCCTATCCCTTCTCATAACAAGTTTCATCCTGTATTCGAGAGGAAAATCATCTGATTTCAAAACAACCGTCATCCGGTTGCAGCTATCATTCGAAAAAGCGATTTCGGTGTTTTGTTTTGAATGGTCTGAGGTTTCATTCGATCAGAGGATGATGTTTGTGTACAGTGTGGGAGAATGAAAGAGACGACAAAATCACAATTACATCGCATTGTACCCAAGGGGGGGAGGTGGTTGTCAAATCTAGACCAACAATTGAAATAGGCGGAACAACCAAGCGTAAACAATGGCTTTAAACGCAAATTCCTCGAGAATCAAAGCACATCCAAGAAATTTAACATCATTATTTGATAGAGCAAGCTTGCTTAATCGAATAGCATTGTTAGTTTGTGTGGGAGTATTTTGATTCTCGAGAATTTTGTGATTAAAGCCATTGTTTTTACGATTAAAGCCATTGTTTACGTTACAAGAATGATCAGGTTGCTGATTTGACAGCACGTCACCCCAGATTGTACCGCGTCGAGACGCTCCTTCGCGGCGTCCTCAAATACCGTAATCTGTCATGAGATAGTTAGAGATGTGACCCGATATTATAGAGATGTGATCGATAAAAAACGATATTATTAATTTTGGAGACAATATCTGATAAAGTGGATTTATTCAGAAATGAATCGATTCACCAAAATTAAGATTATTTTTTCATAAAACTTGAATAAATCTGGGAGTTTCGTCTCCCTCGGTTTTTATACTATTTCATCCATCTGAGATGATTATTCAATCAAATGAATAAATATTTACTTTTCGTGACAGCGATTGTTTACGTTTGTTTCACACAAAGGTCAAACTCATGTAGATGTCGCCACGGTACTCTCGTCAAGGCGAATTGCTTTTGTAAACAAACACGTTAATCGCCGATTTCTCGCGAATAAAAGCTCAATATTGAAAACTAATATAGGGGAAATGGATGTAATGTCGGCCTAAATGCCCCTAATTTGGGCACATACATATATTCAGCAATCGACTAAAATTTCAATAGCGACCAACAATATCCATTAGTAAAGTCCCAATGACGCGTTCATCAAGATAAAATTGATAAATAGCAATTTTTTTTTGCGATGGGCCCAATCTTAGATCCATAGGCCAACATTAGTGCCATTTCCCCTACCCCCTCATAATTCATTGGGTGATGAAGGCGTCTGTTTCAGACGCTGTTCAAATACAGCCGACGTCAGATGAACTTTGTCGGAAGCGATAGAAACTCGAACTATAATTGAAGTTCATTAATTATTTGGTCATGTGCTGAGCACTGAGGAGTCAGATCCAAGTTGTACGATTGCCTTCGGGCTCAAGATAGACAACTTTATGTCCCAGTTCGGGATATTTTGGCTGGACTGGCTATGTTTAGTTTGTATTTTGTGTGTGTGTGTATTTGTTTTATTTTTGTTTGTATATTTGTTTCTGTAATAATTGTATAATTACAGACTTGATATAACGTCGGTAGGATTAAGTACATGTTTTAGAAATAGTGAAATTTTTGAATCATAAATCATATTCCAAATCTTCTTTTCCCTCTCCCGATCCAAACAATTGTTATCCACTAACCTCGAGACGACCGCGAGTAACCGGTCAAACCCTTTAATTTTAGTTTTAAGACATTTATAAGGTATAAAGAAAATGGTAACTTAGCTCTGTAATGTTTATTCGGTTGAGCCTGAACGAATAAAGTAATTAACAAAAAAAAATGAAGTTGATTGACATGTTCATTGATATTGACATGTTCACCTAGTGCCAAATACGGTGCGATTTAGATAAAATTCTTGAGTGCAATTAATCACATAATGTACATTGTAGTCGATACACGAATTGGTCATGGATACAAATTTAACTACGTGACATGAAATGGTAACCACTAGCTCGTTTTAAATGAACTACACACTAATTCTACTTTTATTTACCCGGCTATTTTTGAGTAGATCTTTAGACTTCACAATATTATTTGAGTCAGCGAATATTCCAAAACTCTGTGGTAACGTATAACCATGTATCGTTAATTTGCCTAGATTTGACCTGTTCCCAAACTTTCGCACAGCAGCGTTAAACCATGTACTGGTTAGACCACTCCATCAAACGAACTAAATTTTTAGAGAAAAAGAAAAATCTAGCCTGGTTATGACAGCACTCCTCCAAACACAGGCGCACACCAATGACGTCAAATGATCTATTAACCACCATTCACCGCCGTGACACCGCGCTAGACATAAATTGAATTAATTTTAACGAACTCAATTCTTCACCGGACGGCGGCCGACGTCCCACCGACCGCAGGCATCCAATAATGCCCCTATTGAAAACATTTCACTCTGACAGCGCGACGGACGTGGCTTTATGAAATTCATCCCAGTGTGGTTCCACACGGTCCTGATCCTCATACCAACATAGCAGCAGCAGTGAGCTAGTTTATGATATTATTAAGACGTTTCAATAGCGCACTGCTCCGGAGAAAATTCCGCGGATCTTTGGGTTGCATTTTTCCGCACATCATTATGTCGCATTGTCTGCCCTTCTTTTGCACTCCGGTGGTGGACGGACGAGCGGACGGACGGAATCGATCCGACGGGGGGTCTCAACGTGCGCCGAGGTGTTTCTGTCCGAGCAACCGATAATGACACATTCTCTGGAAGTGTTTCTGCTCCTGCCGGGTCGTCCTTATTGCGGCGGGTATGGAAATAATAATCAATAAATTACGGAACGTTTCAATTTATAAGAATACCCGATAAAATTAATGTGACATCGATTTTCTCGCTTACGACTTGGGCTCACAGCTAGTAAGAATTGGAACTCGATCGCGATCATAGAGTGAGTGGTAGCAGAGGCGTCTGTCCCCATCTAGCTCCTGGCACCAGGCGGCAGTAGGTGTTTGTAAATACTGGTCCCTTAAAACAATGGACCATCAGTGCCGCAAAGTGCTGGGGTTAAACTGGACCACAGCTTGTTAGCTTTCAGCGCGAACAACACTCGTTCATTAGGATCTTATGATACATCGGGGTCGGGGGACGTTCCTACACCCTTTGCAAGTTAGTTCGTTTTCACCCCCGGACGGACGAGGCTATAAAGCTGTTGGCGATGTAGTTTTAGCAGTCTTTTAGCAGCGAACCGCAAGATAAATTGCTGCAGTGCTTCGAAACTAATTGGGGATCGTGAACTACCATCAACAATTTCATTTACCATGCATTGCTGGATTTTCGCACCGCGAAAACATATTCGCTAGCTTTGGATCTATGTTATAGGTATAACGCATCGCCCAGCTGACCGGCTATGTTCTACACTGTCCGCCCATGAGGCTTTCAAGTTTGACCGACACGTCTATTAGACGGACTCCAATAAATCACTCCGCCTTTAAAGTGAGAAAATGTGTTTTAACGGCTCGTGTTTGCTGGCTGGGAGGTTCTTAGCGATGATGCTTTTGCTGCTGCTGCTGATGCTGCTGATGCTGCGGTCTCCACCATCGTCGCTGTCTGAGTTGCCCGGGGAGTCATGTTCGGGGTGGAAAAGGAAACGTTATTTCTTTACATAATATCTAAATATTTACACTTTCCTCTATGCTCACTGTAAATTTGCGCATACGCTTACGGGGAGATTTTGAAATAAGATATGTTGAACAAGGAATGATAAATGTGGGCAAATTGTATGACAAGTTTTTTAGGGATACATCCTGATCGCCGATGGTTCAACGATACAGCAAATTGAGAGAGTCAGCCTTTTGACTTTTTGTGAGTTCTAAAAAAGAAAAAAATATTAAGATGATTCAGTCTTTAGAACATTCAGAATATCGAAAAAAAAAAATAGTCCTGTATGCAATATTAGGAACGTCTCAAGAACACTGTTGGTTCAAATGACACGATGTATAACTTCAAAAATTTCATAATTTCACCACTAGCGTGCACAGGAATCTTGTTAAGGAGTGGCGATTTTTTCTTCTATGGTTCATTTAGTCTGGGGATATGGAGTTCTCCAAAGTGCGTGGTGGATGGTGCTGTCCACCCACCACAGTTTCTCTACTGTTCAATTGAGCGAATTTTATCTATTTTTTGCTCCGGTGGTGGTTCATCTTCTTCAATGCAAACTGCTCTCAAACAGCCAATGGAACTGGCAATTTATTCCCATCATTATCAAATATACCTGATGACAATCGCCAACTGCTCGTGGTGGCCACAATCGCTCGTCTCATCTGCAATGATTGCCACTGGTTTTCTTCGGAAGGTTTTCGCAATGTTCCGCAACAGTACAGTACGAGTTCGTCGAACTTGGTAATTTCCAGCGAAAATTATAGTTCTAATTTTTTCAAATTTTGAACTAAGTGCCAAGGCTAATAGGATCATTGAAAAGGTTTAAACAATATGTACAATATTGAACAAAAGTACACAAAAGTTATTTTGACAAGCGAGTACAGGATTGTTAACGGAATTACGATTTGTGCGAAGGATTGACCATGTCAACCTTGTCCCAAAGTACCGCCAGTCGGGGTGACAGGAACTGATGCCGAAAATTCAACATGTTTTAAAGACGATATAAAGGACAAACCCAAATTTATTCCAACGCACATAAACAGCTGTAACTTTTTAACCACGGTAACAAATGTTTTGAAATTTTCAGAGAAGATTCTTAGACGAATTCTTAGTAAGACAACAATAGACCAAGGTTAAATGGCAAACTAATACCTACTTTTCAAGTAGGGAATCTATAAGCTGGGTTTTAAACTTTGTACAGTTGCAAAAAAGTCAATCCTCAGAATTGCTTGAGGTTCTTTTCAAAATTTTAAGAACTCTATGAGTCCTTTTTTTCTCAGAAGTCCTCTGGAATTATTTTTAGAACTCTTCTTGACTTTTACTCAGAACACCTTGGAACTGAAATTCCCTTAGAGTTTCAGAAGAACTACCTCAGTATTATCTAGAAATTATTCCCGGAATGAGCTAGACATTATCGGTACTCCCTTGAAATTTCCCTCAAAATCCCTTTGGAATTTTGCTCAAAATTTAATTCTCTCGGTTTTCTTTTCGGAATTATCTTGGAACTATCTACAGGATTCACTAGAAATTATTCAAAGAATTTTCTTGGAATACTCTCCAGAAATGCTTTGGAACTGTCCTCAGAATTCAGTATGCTTGAGGTTTTTCTCAATTTTTTTTAGAACTCTCCTAAGAGTTCTTTTGAAATTCATACCTAGAACTCTTCATGATTTTTTTTCTCAAAACACCTTGAAACAGAAATTCCTTTAGAGTTTCAGAAATGTTTCCCGGAATGAGCTAGAAATTATCCTCAGATTTCACTTGAAATTTTGCTTAAAATCCTTTTGGAATTTGGCTCAAAGTTTGATTTTCTCGGTATTATTTATCGCAGAATTTTCTCTGAACTCTCCTCAGAAATATTTTTGAACTGCTCTAAGAATTCAATATCCTTGAGGTTCTTCGCGGAATATTTTAGAACTTTTTTTTCTCAACCTTGGAGTTGAAATTCCCCTTGAGTTTCAGAAGAATTTACTCTGTATTTTCCAAAAATTCTTCCCAGAATGAGCTTGAAATTATCCTCGGAATTCCCTTTAAATTTTGCTCAACAACCCTTTGGAATTTCATTCAAAATTTGATTCTCTCGGTATTATATTCGAAATAATCTTGGAACTATCTGCAGGATTCACTAGAAATTATTCGCAGAGTTTTCATGGAATCATCCCCATAAATATTTTCATTTGGAACTGTCCTCAGAATTCAATACCATTGAGGTTCTTCTCGGAAGTCAAGTTTAAGTTGTCCGTTCATTCACCAAAACGTTGTAGTTTTTCTACCAGAAATGTTCAATAAAGCTTGCTCCTACATTCACCAGAACTGTGCAATTTTTTCAACAGGAATTTTCAATTCAGTTTGCCCCTCCATGCAGCAGATTGTTGCAAGTCTTGCACCAGAAATTTTCAATACAAACTTGCCCCCTGGTAATTTTAGACCAGAAAATTTAAATTGACCAGAAGAGTGTAAATTTTCCACCGTTAATAAAAATTGCTTCTCCAATCTTCTGATTCGTGCAGATTTCCTTTTTCCAATTTCTACCAGACATTTTCAATATAGCTGGCTTCTCCCATCATCAGAATGTTGCAGGTTTTCCACCAAATAAAGATTGCCCCTATTTCCGGATTTTTCATCATAAATTTTCAGTAAAGCAGCTTCCCTCCAATCATCCGAATGGTGCAAATTTTAAACCAGAAATTATTATTAAAATTTGTTTCTCTATTCAGCAGAGGGATGCAATTTTAAGACCAAAATTTTTCCGAAAAGCTTGCCCATCCGTTCACCAGAACGGTGCAGATTTTCCACCAGAAATTTTCAATAAAGCTTCATTTTAAATCAAAAATTTTCAATATCAGTGCAAGTTTTCCACCAGAAATTTTCTGTTCATTTCATGTATCAGAGCGATGCAAATTTTTCACCAAAATTTTTCAATAAATCATGGTCCTCCATTCACCAGAACGGTGTAACAAAAATTTTCAGTGAAGTTTGTATCATCATGCACCTTTGTGGTGCAATTTTCAGGCTTTCCACCATAAATTTTCAATAAAGCTTGCAGTCATCAGAACGATACAAATTACGTACCAGAAAAATGAATAAACCTTGCTTCTACATTCACCACAGTGTTGCGAACTTTCCACCAGAAATGTTTAGTCAAATGTGCACCTCCAAATTTTTAGCGTGATTAATTTTTTTCCACCAGAGTTATTCATTTTGATTAGTCCCTCTATGCACCACCACCTTGATGATATTTTTACACCAGAAATATTCAGTAAAAAGCTTTTGCTTCGATTTACCACCACGAAGGTAAATTTTTCAACCTCAAATTTACCCTCTTTTTTTAACCCTCCATGAAACACCTTGAAAAAAAAAATACATGTCATTGAAGTTTGTCCCTTCATGCACTTTTGTGGTGCAATTTTCAGGCACCATCTCAAAGGAATTGACGCAATAAAAGGTTTTCAGTGCCCTTATATTATGAAACGTAGTTATTTTACCTTCAAATCAAGTTATCAAGAAATCAAGTTATTTTATATTCTAATTTTGAAAATTTGAAAATAAAAATCTTATTTATAAAAGAGGGGGCAATCGCTCCACCTTGCTCCGCGTAAAAAGCGTCTCCAGTGACTGCCGGGACTGCTCCGATACACTGATTTTTTCAATAGTCTTTTCGTTCGTTTTGATTATATTTTGATTTAGTTTTGCTACTTTTATTAGTTTTTTAATTAAGTATTTTGCATACTGCGTCGACAATTTTCAAACAATTAAACGTAACAATTTTTAAATTTTGATTGAAATATAATATTGTTGAATGCTACGGAACTAACATCCAAAATGTTACTTATGCTTACATTGATTTTGGAACTGTTTATAATGGAATGAATTTATTTTGTGTTGATTTTGAGCTCTCTATGTGCTTATTATGTGCGGTCCTACCCACATTGCACGTTTCTCAAATTTTCGCGTGCTCTGCAAAAAATCGAGTGCGGGAGATTAATAGCGCACTGCACAATCTTTTTTATTTATTTATATATCGCTCGGACATCAATTCAGCTTATCGTTTACCAAAACGAACCCTGCTGCAAACCCCACCCTCTAACCCAACATCCCAGTGATTCCTCGTGGAAGTGTAGAGGATTTCTCGGCTTCCATTGAAGCGAGTGTCACGTCAACACATTCCTACCCAATCCTGCGTTTGGGCGCGGCCAGCGCTGGTATTGCCTAATTTCAGATCACATTGAGGATGATTGCTAGTCCCAAGCATCATCTGTTGGTTCCCTGTGTAATTACAGCTGATATGGCCACCATCCCTTCGAAGATCTTGTCTTGTATGCAGATCCACATAATAGCAAGATCGATTTGTGCTACCGATCTGAATTCACAATATCGCTGTATGAAGGGCCAAAAACGGAGGGGTGGACTCGTAAGCAAAGGCACTTACGCGAAATCCACGGGAATTTAAGAATCTACTTCCAACTATACGATCCAACAAATCGAATAACGCAATTTGCAATACTTATTAAGCTTCCTACATGATGGTTTGTTAAGAAGGGTGCGTCAATCTCCCTGAAACTGTTGGAGTAGAATTCACACCACCACAATCGAATCGGTAGGATAAAGAAAATGATAGTGTTTATTCCCTCCTAGACTCCGGTTGTCATACCACTCCATCGTCCAGTTCCAGGTCAAATGATACCCTGATGCTCCCTCGCAACACAGTTTTTATTTATATAATGAAAATATCTAGATAGAGCTGGAATTAGGGCCTAACATCTTTTGTAAACAATGACTTCTCTTGATGCTTTCTAGAAATTCAAGGCTCGCCTACGCAAACCAACATCCTCATCGGATAGGGAAAGACTTCCCCTATCCGTGGTTAGGTTGGTCTGCGTGAACGTGCCTTGAATTCCTAGAAATCATCGATAGAAGTCATTGTTTACAAAAGCTGTTACGCCCTAATTCCAGCTCTATCTAGATATATGTAATGGAGAAATGAAATATATCAGAACATTCAATATGAAATAATGAATATAAATGTATATAGATAAAATATCAACTATTCACAATGAAAATAATAATTATTTTACATATAATAAGATGCAGCTCTATGTTTCCTCAGCGCACAATGTCAAGTGGATGTAACACTAAAATTTCAAGGTTATATTAAGCAAATATATATTTTATCTCTAATTACCAATAATGTAAGGATGTAAATGTAAAGTGTAAAGTGTGATGTATAACTAAGATGACTTACAATAAAATGGGATTACGAGAAAAATAAAGAAAAGATCTCACCCGATATGTTGCAAAGGAATCCATGACATCACGATGATTTCGAAGAGCTCCAATAGATACGATGCCGCTACTTCTTCAACCGGTGTTAAAAACAGCACTCTCGCCTTTCGGTTCTCACACAGCAGCGCAAACCCCATCAACCACGAAATACACTCTAGCTGCTCCAACTAGAGGGATCTCAGCAGAGAAAAAAGGACTGCATCCACTTTCCATCACCAATCACTCGCGACGCCAGCTCCTCACCGGCCGAATCAACTCGCGACCAACGTCGAAATCAGAACCAAAAACTCCAGCGACCGAAAACCCACGCGTCTAATAGCGGTCACGGCACACTTCGATTATATTTCTGAAGCACAACCTCAACGCACAAACACGACGATGACAACATTCGTCCGGGAGGCGGAACGCCAGCACGCACAAACAAAGGGAAGACAAAATGCACCCACAGAACACGGCACGAGCTGAACTGCTAACGTTGAAAGCCAAACGCGAACTCGGTCAATCATGCTCATGCTCATGGGGGGGTTCATAATTATCAAATATCAAATTAAAAAAATGTAAGAACAATTGTTTACGTAGGGGGAGGGGGAGGATCAAGAATCATAAAAAAACCGTCTACGTAGTTAATTAACAGTCCCTTGATGGACCACAGTATAGTCAAATAAAGGCTGCCTAAAAGTAAATTGGTATGTTAACACGCCTCTAGTGTTTGGAATCGAAAATCTTTGACAGTGGTTTGTTTACACTTCTATAGAAAACAACTGGTGTAAGTTTGATCAAAGTAGTCCATCGCGTTCAGAAATAACGTCAAATGGAATTCGAAAGTAGAAAAACTATTGTACACAAACACCTGGAAAATCCGGAGGGGTCCGGTTCCAAGCTGGCTAAAGTGCTGAAGATGCTGAAAACAACAGTTTGTCGAGTGCTCAAAACCTACAAGGAAACCCTGAGTGCAGGAAGAAATCAGCGGACCTACGAAAAAACTGGAACCAGGGATCGTCAGCTGCACAGCAAGGTGTTGAGGTGCATTTTAAGCCAACCCCGGTATTTCGATCCGAGATGTGGCCAGAATGTGTAACGTCAACTTTCAAACGGTGCGGAACATCCTTGGCAGAGAAGGATACAAGTCGTACAAAGCCTGTAAGCATTCGAAACGGCACATGAAGCAGAATTCCGTGGCCAAAAAGCGTGCAAGGCTCTTGTACAACCGTGTTTTGACGAAACACAAGGGCTGCACTGTGATCGATGACAAACAATACGTCAAACTCGATTTTAAGCAGCTTCGCGGTCAAAAGTTTTACATCGCGACTGGCGTGGGGATGTGCCGGGAAGATTCATGTGCGTGTTTGCCAACAAGTTCGCGAAGAAGCCCATTATTTGCCAAGCCATTTGTAGTTGTGACCTGAAAAAGGAACCATTCGTCACATCCTCGACGATGACATTCCAAGTTTACATCGAAGAATGCCTGAAAAAGCGTGTTTTGCCATTCATCCGCAAGCATAGGGGAAAAGTCATCTTTTGGCCCGATTTGGCCAGCTGCCACTACTCCAAGGTGGTTCTGGAGTGGTATCCCAAAAAACCAAAAGTTCCGCATTCAACACTTCCAAGTTCCTTAAAGTTCAAATAAAGTTCCGCCAGAACATTCAAGTTCCATAAAGTTCGATTAAAGTTCTGACAGAACTTTCAAGTTCCATAAAGTTCAAATAAAGTTCCGACAGAACTTTCAAGTTCCATAAAGTTCAAATGAAGCTCCGACAGAACTTTCAAGCCACATGAAGCAATCCGCACAAGTTTTTAATTGTATCAAAATTTAATGTACATAATTATGAAAGAATCAGTGGCCCGAATAAATCATAATTCTTATATTTATGCAACATTCTATCCAAAAATAGAAAAATAAATAAAAAAGTAATTTCCTGGATACAAACCAGTGTATTCGGGATGTGATCTACGATTGCTAACCACTGCGCCACAAGTGTGATGGAATACCATGCGGGCAAACATCAATTTAAATTTCATCAAGGTGTTGTGTTTTGTATTCAAGTCAGTCAGCTGGCTCAGAAAACTCCAACAATAGGCGGGACAACAGCTCACTTTAATATATTTCAGATGACGTAGCGGTTCGTGCAGAGACTCTCACGCAGAAGGACTGGGCTTAATTCTTCAGACCATTACTACTACTAATGCTAATAAATCAATACACATTAAGGGCAAAGGAAGCGGGGCGCCCGGGAGAACTGTTTTACTAATTTCAAGAAATTGAGCAAGTTTTCTTGGGATTTTCTTCCACTTGTCTGTCCGGAACTGATTAGAGATCATTTTTTGGGAACAAACTATACTGATAAATCTATTTGTTTTTACAGGAATGTGTTTTTACTGAAAAAAATGGTCAAAAGTACTCGACATTACTTTGGTTTTCTAGTTTCAACACCGGGCTAGGGCAATTTTTTGGATATTTATGTCAATCCATCGATAGCCAACTCCTAAAAGAACAATTTGGTAATATAATATTGCCCAATTACTTTCACTGGGATTAGTGAATGTACTTTTAATGCAATACAAAAAATCCCAGATTTATCATAAAATTAGCCATCACTATACTACCATCTTTACGAGGCGACTCATGAACCTATCGAGATTGACCAAAATGATCAAAATGAATCATCGGAGCAATCCACTGTGCGGCATTTCATAAAATTAGAACTGCAGGCTGGTGACGATTTTATTTTATCGAATGCTCAGAATTTGTTCGCATTTTCCTGAAATTCCTCAATTTTTAAGAATTGTTTAAAAGTTATTAGTTTACATGTTCCTGACAACAAAAGCTCCATATGGCATACCGCGTCAAATAGAGCTGCACTAATGTTACTACATCAAAGAGAGCTGCACTGTGTTATAATAGTGCTATGATAAAACTGGGTAGAACATGGATAATTGCTAAACATTGGAACCCTACCATAACTTCTTATTACCTCAATTTCTAACAATGCCTACTATTCAGTTTGATTTGTCTTTGAAACGATAGTTTCAACCAACATAATTGCACAGACCCACCATAATCATTGTAAAAATGAACTGCTTCTTGGTGCACGCATTTATCCCGTGCGGTGAATATGCTTGTATAGGTGCGCTAAATGGACATGATCATATTACGCCCACGATTGCTTGAAATTTTTATATGGAACTATGTATATTTTTTTATATCAAATAATTACTAAGAGTAAAAGCAATCCAATGATGCCAATTATAGAACACAAATAATAAGTTCATAGCATACTTTTTGGATTTCCAAATCATGCGCAAACATTCCCCGCTATAGCAGCAGCACGCAGTGTGAAGTGGAAAGCCGAAAAATAAAAACAACCCACAGCGTATGTTCATCTACTTTGCATTCATTTTCGTTATGGGTAGCGATAGACACAATAAGCAGCTACGAAATTTCCGGAGCATCCGTAAAAGTGATCAATTTATGAAATTGATTCTAGAACTCTGTGTTTTTTTCAAAACCACTCATAGACGTCTTTTCAGAATTATTTTGGAGATGTGACTGGAATATGGACCCTGGGTATCACAGAATGGACCTCTGGATGATCTGGAACAGTGTGGTCAATTCAAGAAACTGATTCTAGAATTAGATTTTTTTTGAAACTATGTATGGAAGTCTTATCAATATGAATTTGGAGATGTGAGCAAAACATTGTCCCTGGGATCCAGGGGACAGTACTCCGGAAGATCTGGAACATCCATCGCGATGTATGTTAATTAATATAGAGGCGAAGAGAGCTTGCAATGATAGCTTTTGATAAACGATGTTATTGTGCAAAGGGTGAACACCACAGAGATTTATGCTCCTACTCGTCCTCTAAGAAGCATACATTTCTTTCATGTCAACAATCAAAGAAGGAACTTTGCTAGAAATGGGACGTTCAATAAAATGATGTTTTGTTATAACGATTATTGCGAAACAATTGACGTGACAATGAACAAAAGTATGCTAAAAATGTTCGAGTTGAGCCAGATAAGTTGGTATAAAAAAACAGACGTTATAAACTTATTATAACTGAAATAGTCGACGTTTGATTGGTGAAGAATTAGTAAATAAATAAAAATCATCGCTCCGAAGTGCTTTTTCTCGGTAACATCTGAAATTATCTGCAAAATGTATTGGTTGACCATAATATAGCTACCCCATGATTTGTACGATCGCATAAGCTAAATGGATATTATGTTATATAAAAATAAGGTGCAAAATTGAGCACTTCGTTTCTCGATCCTCAGTACTTGTTAAAAAAAAAAATTGTTTTGCAAACATTAGTTGTGGTAAAAAATATTTATAATATTCTTTAAAAATTACCAAAGTTACCCCGTTTTACGGTACCCAACAATTCTGCTTGTTCTATGGGAAACTACCCATTCCTTCCTACTTTAAAATCTTTAAAATAAATTATATGTATGACAAAACTCACGATGAACATTATAATACTCTTAAAATACATTTGACTAAAAAGTATGCATAGCAGTGTAAATTCTCTCGATGATGAACTAGTTTTTGGCTAAAAATCATGTTCATAAAGTATTTAAATAAAAACCAAAGAATTTACTTATATTTTAGTTATAATTTAGTTTATAAAGTAAATAATTTAACACTGAGACGAAGATATCTGCAAAATAATTCATCCACTGAATTATGTTTTGAACTTCACGTCGAAGTACAAGAGATATTAGATGCAGCTTTGAAACTTCCAATGCAACAAAAATTAAAAAAAATTGACACATCAGATAGCTGATTTATTTTAGGCTAAGCTTTTAAGCTTATTTTAAGAATTTCATAAATAATCCTTTCGAATATTATTATTTTCATTTTGAATCATAAAAATATTACATATTTCAGAAATTTTAAAATGTCTCTATGTACGGAGTATTTTTTTTTCCTTGGATTTTTTTTACGTCGATCTAGTTTTCCGTGCTGAGCACCAATGCTACCGACGCCGTCAGGGAGGCAGCTCCCACACCTGGGCCCTTTCCTTATCGACCCATCACCTCATGAACCGGGGACCAACGGCTTTACTTCCCTTCCGAAGGAAGGCGTGATCAGAGATGTTATGTCTCAGAACATCCCGACGGTGCCGACTGGGATTGAACCCAGGCCTGCTGGGGTGAGAGGTAATCACGCTTACCACTACACCACCGGCGCCGCTGTACGGAGATATTAAAACATAATACATCTTTCTACACCTAAGCTCGCAAGGAATGTGTAATGGGCAAGTGAGCTCGCGCACTAGGAGGGCGGTTGCATTGATTGCAAAATATTACTTAAATTTTGGATGCATAATAAATCCACAGATTTTTTAAAATTGCCCTATTTTAAAATAACAATTAAATTTTAGACTTGCAAACGCCTTCGAAACAAGCAAGCAAACGCACAAGAAGGGCGGTTGCATTCCTCGCAAAATAATTACTAAAATTTTGGATGCATAATAATCCAGCTGAATTGTTAAAGTTGCCTTATTTTAAAATTACAATTATATTTCAGACTAACAAACGTTTTTTTTTTTTCTTTGGATTTGTTTTACGTCGATCTTGTTTTCATACGATAATCCACTGATAATCCGATAATCCACGATAATCCACTGAAATGATAACAATCACTGTGTAATGTATCTCGAAATCTAGGAATTTGCTGTTTTCGGCAAAGTTGTTTTGGATGTCAAGTACTGAACAATATGGACCGGGAAGACATGTAGATGTAGAAAATCGATGACCACTGCCATTTTGAAATCCAATATGGCAGCCGTTGGTTTCAGAAAAAATTTCAAATACCCTACAATATGGGCATTTTGGAACTGAGATAAAGTGTATTGACCGAAAATCAATGTCCACTGACATTTTGAAATCCAAGATGACGACTGTTGGTTTTAGATAAAACTGTAAAATAAATTGATCAAAATGGCGGCGGACATTGATTTTCGACATACATATCATTCTGATTTAAAAAATACCCACATTGTAGGTTATTTGACAGTTTTTCATAAATCAATCGCTGATTTCAAAATGGCAGCGGACTTCAACGTCTGGCATCTACGTGTCATCCCGGTTTCAAAATTATCCATATTGTAAGGTACTGCTTTTGTTTTATCTAGGATTCCAAAATGGCAGCAAATTTTCTACATTTGTATGTCATCCCTGATCTATAAATACCCATATTGCAGGGTGTTTGACAGTTTTTTGACAGCCACCATCTTGGATTTCCAAATGATGGCGGTCTTCGGTTTTCGATCTATATACGTCATCCCGTTTCGAAATTACCCGTTTTATAGAGTATTTGGTTTTTCTTGTGTTACGTGGGGAATTTTCAGTTCCAGTTGATAATGATGAACGGAGGTTATTGCTATTTCATATGATCATAACCTGTAACACAAATGATAATCGCATTATATCTCCAGAACTGTCCGTTGTGAATTTTGGGTTTGTAATGATCATGAGTGTAACCAAAATGAGAATGACATTATCTTTATCTGAAACGGTGAATTTGATTCCCTGGTCGCAAGGAGTATTCAATACTCCAAAAGCCAAAACTGGATAACTTCATAAAATGTAACTCAAAAACGAAACAAAACACATCGTTTATTTTTTTTATATGTTATGTAAAAAAGCCTAACTTTTCAAGGAAGAATATAAAAACATATTACTCCCTCTGTCTACAAACCCTGATAACCATAAAAAAACAAGTATAATCAATGTTTACAGTACAAAATCCGATTTTTTTAATATTATTGTACGTTTTCTTAAAATAACTTTTAATTACCTTTCATTTAATATTTTGATCTGAACATATGAAAATGGCGATTTAGAAAAATATCGAAAAAAACGATTTTTTGGACCACCCTAACAATAAATGGTCACCCTAATGACAAAACAAAAAAACAGTAGTCTAATATTTTGCAATAAGGAACAAAACTAAAAAAATTATCGAAATTCTGAAAACCACTATATCGTTTTGCTTTGGAATGACTGTATATATATATATATATAAAAGCCTCTCATACACAGTTTCAGTGAGATAACCATATGTTATGCTCTAACTCTTTTGTTTAAATTTTCTCACTAAAACTGTGTATGAAAGAATTGTAGATATAGTGAAAACCTACATTATGTTGTTTCGACTTGATTCTCATGAGATATAATTCAATTTTAGATTTTTAGAAAAAAAAATCTTCCAATTTCATCCTCAAATGTTGCATAATATGTGGCCTTTCAGATTCCACATCAAGAACAATTATATCTCTCTGCTCCTAATCAACTAATAAAATTTTACGCCGAAATATTCCAACAATTTATTTTACCATAAATTTTATATTTTTATAAGAGCATATATTTGTCCATAGCGTTTTTTTACAGGTCTATCGGAAGATGGGACAACTGTCATAATTGTTAAGAGAAAAGAGTTGCAACACATGAAGAAGAAGTTTCTTCATATAAGAGAAGCAGCGAACAATACAGCAGGATTTGGATTCAAGACTAAAAATGATAAAATTTGCGTAGACAGCAAGCACGTTTTGGAAGCTCAAGCCACGATGACTGTGACAAAGGCAACAATGTGCTACATAGCCTTCGTGAATGGTGGAAATCCTAGTGATATAGAGGTTGCTAGAATTCCGAAGGAAAATTCTTTTTTTTGCGGATAAAATCGAAGTCAGTATTACGGATTTTATTAACAAATATTTTATTGAACAGCTTGTATTAAAAAATATTTCTGTCAAATCTAGTATAGTATAGTGTAGTATAGTATATTGAATTCTTTCAGATCAAGTATCTTCTGACTTTTTTTTTTCTTTATCATCGTTTCCAAATCCAAATCCAAATTGTATTTAAATTTTTTGAATCTCGATGCTATTAGCAAATATTTAATTAAATCGAAATAAACTTATAGCAGGCGCTATTATTCTTCCATCGAAAATTTTGCCAACTTCTCCTGCATAATTAAAAAAAAAAACTGATTTCATCCTCTTAACACATACAGTCAAGATTCCCAAAGCGCGGATTCGTTAATGCTGGATTCCTATAGCGCGGATACAATAAGATTCCTATAGTGCGGTATAACCACGCTATGGGAATACAGGTACCATATGAAATTTGACCTAATTGGGGCCGAACTCTGATTTTGAAGCAATTTGGAAATATAATGTCCTGGAGTATTGGGGAAACTTATTGAGTAAATAGATGGTGAAATTTATCTGCCACTAGGGTCCTCTGGGAGAGCTGGAAGATCCGGAACAAACGTAAAAGTGGTCAATTCATGAAATGTGTCCAACAGATTCCCGTTTTTCGAAAGTACTTTCAGAAGCCTCATTAGACCGAACTCTGACTTGAGACCGGAAAATGGGCGCTGGAGGCCACTGGGTGACCTTCCGGAAGTTTCGGAACAACCGTAAAAGTGGTCATTTAATAAAATTGGTCCTAAAGCTCCGTGGTTTCTAACCTACAGTGTGGGTATTTCCGGAACTGTATATCATGTGATTTTGAAATCCAAGATGGCGACTTCCGGGTTGTTAAAAAGTGTCAAATACCCCACATTATGGATATTTCTGGAACGGGGACGACGTTCAGAGGCCGAAAATCGATGATTGATGCCATTTAGGAATCCACGATGGCAAATTACGGTTTGAGAAGAAATGTCGAAAAACCACAATATACACTGAGCCAAAGAAAGTAAGAATTCCAGTAGAACCACTTATGAATGTTAACCACAAGAAATCGGTATGAATTTAACTGATATGCCTTATGAAAAATAATAAACAGACTGGAACCGAACCATGGACGTTGAGATTACAGGGCCTGTATCATGACTACTCATCTGTCAACGTTAAGAAGAATGGAATGGCTAAAGGCGAATAAGAGCTACCTCATGTTAGACGAAAACCTTGCATAAGTCATGTTGTTTTATGTTTTATTGGAAAGTGAGATACTGAAATGCAAATTACATTGCCAGAAACACACGTATGGGAGAAAATTTTGTGAAAAACCCGGCTACCGGAAACCGGTGGGACTTGAACCCACAACTGCCACCTCTGTACGCGGGTACATTCCCAATTATACTGTGACATGTTTATGAAATTCATATGGGTCGTTCATAAGTGGAACTTGATGGAATTCTTATGTTCACTTGCCTTAGTGTAGATATTTTTTGAAACGGGACAACGTGTAGAGGACGAAAAAGGATGTCCTACGTCATTTTTAAACCTTACATGCCGGCCATCGGTGTTTGGAAAAGTGTCAAGTACTCCCACAATATGGGTATTTCCGGTACAAGGACAACGTGTACAGGAAGGAAATCAATGATTGGCGCTATTTTGGAACCCAAGATCCTGTTTATTTCTATCCACTTTATATATGTATCAAAATAATTATCTACTCCATGCCTGTCCGGATAATTTTAAAGCCTGAAAAGCACCTACATAAAACTCATCAGAAAAAGCTCAAACTTGTGACCGAAAACTGGACCCTGATAGCCACGTGATGCCCTTTAGAAGGAATTCGGATTTGCGAGCGGAAAATATTAAATCTCCGAAGGTAATGTTTGTCGATGATTTGAAGTTCTTTCGGGTAGTTTCATCGTTAGTTGATTTCTGTGCCATACAAGCTGACATCGACGCGTTACTACACTGGTGCAGGCTAAACGAAATGGATGTAAATGCCCGAAAATGTAATGTAATTTCTTTCTATCGACCGCCAAGGCGTACGCAGTGCTTGGATTCATCAAACGAAACACGCAGCAGTTTGAAGACATTCATTGCTTGAAAAGTCTATATTGAAAAGTCTGTACGCAGCATACTTGAATATGGAGTGCTGGTGTGGGTGCCATACCATGTCGTTCAGATTAACCGGATCGAGCGTATTCACCCTACGAGCATCGCTGCGCCTTGATACATCTACCGACCTTGGCTAGTAGGAGGATCCTGTTGCAGCGGCTTTTTATATTCGACATCCTGAAGAGCAACGTAGACTGCTATACGTAGCAATATAAATGTAAACATTCCGGCCAGAACGATCCGGCCTGCAGATTTTCTCCGCCTTCCTGTGCACCGCACTCTTTATGGACAGAACCATCCGTTTGATGTTTGTTGTCGTCGTCCTAATGAAGTATTTGTCCTTTTTGATTTTAATGTATCTAAGACAATGTTTAGAAATAGGATTAGTGAATAGAAATATCTGTCTGTAAAATCAGTTCGAAGACTAGTAAAATAAAATAAAATAAAATAAAATAAAATAGACCCTGAATACTTTAGAAAAATCCACGAGCTACTACTACCAGTTTCAGGAATTGACCATTTTTTCTGTTGTTCGTGATCTTCTGGAAGGTCACCCTGCAGCCCCAGGGTCCATTTTTCGGTCACAAGTCTGAATTCATTCCAATGAGTCTTCCATAAGTGATTTCGAGATAACCACAGAACTCAAGGACCAATTTTATGATCATCCGGAAGGTCATCCAGTGGTCGCCAGTATCCATTTCTCGCTCACAAGTCCAAATCCATTCTAATGAGTCTTCTACAAGTGCTTTAAAAAAACGAGTTCTAGGGCAAGTTTCATAAATTGACCACTTTTACGGTTGTTCCAAATCTTCCGGAATGACACCCAGTGGCCTCCAGTGTCAATTTTAGGGTCACCTGTCTAAATTCATTCTTATGAGCATTCTAGAAGTGCTTTCGAAAATAGCGCAGAGCTCTAGGACCAATTTCACGAATCGACCACTTTAACGGTTGTTCCGGATCCTCCGAAATGTCCCTTCATGGCCACCACGGTCTATTTTCTGGTCACAAGTCCAAGTTCTATCTGATGAGTCTAGTAGAAGTGCTTTCGAAAAATTCGTAGCTCTAGGACCAATTTCATGAATTCACCAATTTACGGTAGTTCCGGATCTCCCGGCTTTGCCAGAGGACCAGCTGGTGCCCTAGTGGAAGCTAGATTTTAATTTAAAAGATTCTGCAAATATATAGCTGCCCTAGATATATACAGTTGTATTCAGCGCATGTCGATTTTCATACAAAATGGCCAACTTTGAAATGCTGTAACTTTGTTCTCTTTTGATCAATCGAGTTCAATCTTTCACGGCAGAACTACAGTTAAATTTGGTAGAAACGAATTATAAAAAAAAAATATACATCTGTCGGAAAGTGAGATACTAGGTAAATTGTTCGAAATAACAGCATTTCCAATGTTTTGTATTTCTGTTAAGATTTGAATTTATAATTTGTTGCAGTACTCATGATTAAACAATTGTCACCCAATCAACGCATACACAGCATAGTTGTAAAATTATAAAATTTTCGCAGAGCAAATATTTGCAAACCAAAAGCTGCTATTATTTAAACAAAATTGCTTTGACCCCAACTTTCCGGCAAAGGCCACGAAAAATTTTATGTTTCATATATACAAAGTTGAGCATATTTTTTGTTCTGGCGTGAAAAGAGGACAAAGTTACAGCATGTCAAAGTTGGCCGTTTTGTAAGAAAATCAGCATGCTGTTATTCTGAACACAACTGTATAAATAATATAGAAACAAACCATTGTCAAACATGTTTTTTTAATCGTTAGGAATGGAATTTGCTAAAATGTATAATTATTTACCAACCATTATCACAAGCCTTCCAGAGCTCGCTACTCTATAAGACGCCTGTAGATATAAATGAAAATGCACATGTTAAATAAAATGTGTGCTTTAAAATATAACTGAAATTTTAAGCAACATTGGAAAAATAACTTTTTTGAATTGCTATATATTGATTTAGCATATAAGCTAAAATTCATTAATTATTTAGCAATCAGTATCACCAGCCTTCCAGGGCGCAAGCTTGCCATTCTAAAACATGCCTGTATATCTAAAAGAAAATGGCAATGCTCTTGAAACAATAAAAATTTATACTTTAACATAAGACTAAAGTTTTCAACAAAATTGGTAAAACAATTTTGTATTCAGCATGTATCGGCTCGCACACTTGGACCCACCATCGACCCACAACGCATCCGGGTACCAACGGTTTTATTTCCCAAGGAAGGCATGATCAGAGATTTTAGGCCTCAGAATATCCCAGCGGCGCCGACGTTGATTGAACCCAGGTCCTTTGGAATGAGAGGCAATCACTCTTACCACTTTACCACCGGTGCTGCTAACTGATTTCAGTTGTTAGTAAAAAAGTTGTTAGCATTCTGAAATTCAGAATTTATCGGCTTTCCAGCCGCAAACTTGCTGACATCATACACGCCTCAGGACTAAGCGGATCGTAACTATGACATTGCTTACTGAAACTTGAAATAATTTTATATTTATTTTGAATATGTTTTGAAACGTTTGTAAATTGTCTAGAATAAACTAGTTGAGTACTGAATATTGATTTCAGTTGTTAAAAAAAAGAGTTATTAACAATTTGGAATTCAGAATATACCAGCTCCCAAGCCGCAAGATCGCTGGCCTCATACACGCTCGCAGCCACAACCAAGATTAGTGCCCACAAATTCAGGATAGTTATTTTTTAAACTATTTCTGAACATATATAAGTATTGTTGATCGCTCACCCCCAAAGGGCCTAGGTTCAATCCGGGATTTTCTAAGGCATACAATCTACGATCACACCTTCCTTCGAAAGGAAAGCAAAGCCGATCCATGAGTTGATGGGTCGATTGGTACGATCCAGATGTGGGAGGTTCCTCCCTGGCGTCGGTACCATTGATACTTAGTACGGAAAACAAATCAAAGGAAGAAAAAGTATTGTTGTATAAGTTATGAAATAATTATTTATGATTATATTGAGCAATTAACTTGTTTATAAAAATTCTCAATTATATCTTTAGCTGTGTGTAGAATCAATATTTCAGAAAGATATTCATATCAAACAACTATTCCATAAAAAAATGTAAATTAAATGACACAGATGATTTCTTTTGGGGTTTGTATAAAATTTTTACTGAACGACTACATGAACTTTTTTTTTCGGTTTATTTGGAAATAATTTCAACTTGTTGCAATGGCCCTCTGTAGCGTATACTTGCTGTTCACAGAGGAGACTAGGTACATTTACAATGCCTAGCTCATTGGTTGAAAAAGTGGATACAATTTCTAGATTAGAACGAGCATGTAGCATACATTGTAGAAATGATTCCCTCTGACGCAATCCGAATCTATTCAAAATGGAAATGTGTGAATGATGAATGTGGATGAACACGCGCTGCAGCAGCTGCTTTTTTTTCGTTTCTTGGTTTCCACATCACGATGGTCTATAGCGAGAATCGTTTTCATTTGATTTGAAAACTCAAAAAGTATGCTACAAACTTTCTACTTGTGGGCTATTATTGGTACCATTAGATTCCTTATGATTCGAGGAACGTTTTGGTATAAAAATAATTACATACTTCTATATGAAAAAACCAACTAATCATAGGTGCTAGATCATCACTTCTATCATGCTTACCCATACACACATGCGCGCGGCGTAGGATAAATGTGTACAGCAAATAACAAGTAGGAGTTCATTTCATTTTATGATTAGGGTGGGTCTTGACAGTGGCACCGTTTGAACCTTGAGCTTCTAAGAACTTAGAAAACTGATAAAATTTGAAAAGCAACGCAATTTGAAAAGAAGATCGATGATGGTTATAACGACAGCCCAGGACCACATTGGCGACACCTGGACATGTTCCGAGTGTCCCTGCGTAAGTTACCAGTGTCTAACGTTCATCAAAACCCATTATGCGGTACCTCTCATCGAATCATAATTCAAAAGCATCTTTCTTTTTTTTTAAGAATGCGAAATTGTACGATGATCAAAATTTAAATAAGATGAGGGAACTTATTTTACTCAGTTGGTAGATGCGCGACCCGATTCTGTTTTTGCACGAGGATACGTACCGTGCAAAAGTGTTGCATAGAGAAATCGTGCAAAAAAAAGTTGATCTAGAGAAACCGGGAAAACTGAAAAAAAAAACCACGAAAAATCGTCAAATATCATATAATATGTGTATTTCCGGAACCAGTGCGAAATGTAAAAGCCGAAATGCATGTTTGGCGTCATGTTGATATCTAAGTGGTGACTTCCGGTTTGCTGGAAAACTTCGAAAATTCGTCAAATACCATACAAAATGGATATTTCCGGAACTGGTGTGACATACGGAAGCCGGACATGCATGTTTGGCGCCATTTTGAAATCCAATATGGCAACTTCCGGTTTGCTGGAAAACTGTTAAATTCGTCAAATATCATACAATATGGGTATATCCGGAACTGGTGTGACACGTAGCACCCAAAAATACATGTTTAGCGTCATTTTGAAATCCAAGGTGGAGACTTCCGGTTTGTTGAGAAACTGCTAAAACTAGTAAAATATCATATACAGGTATACCTCAATATAACGTAACTATTACTTTTTAGTTCAATCGTCGATATCTCGCAAATAACAATTCAATCATACAAATCAACATTACCAATAGATGGGTAATTGTCTCATATATCCGATGGTGTTGTTAATTTGCTTGATTGAATGATCGTTTGCCAAAAATTTACGATCGAAGTCAAAGTTACAGTTACGTTATATCGAGGTATACCTGTAATATGGGTATTTCCAGAACCGGTGTGATATGTAGAACCGGTTGACATGTAGAACCAGGAAGATATGTAGAAGCCAGACCCGGAAGTTTTGGATTTCAAAATGGTGCCAAACATGCATTTCCAGCTTCTACATGTTATACCGTTCCGGAAACTCCCATATTGGATGGTATTTGAAGAGTTTTCGAAGTTTTACACGAAACCAGAAGTCACCATCTTGGATTTCAATATGGGGCCAAACATGCATTTCCGGCTTCTACATGTCACACTGGTTTCAGAAATACCCAAATTGCATGGTATTTGCAGGCATCAAAATTATCCCTATCCATTATCCATTATCCAGTCTATCATTGGATATTATCCCTATCCCTATCCGGATAATTTTAAAACGGATAATAGTCAAGTTAAAATTATCCGGATAGAAAAGTTTTAAAATTATCCGGAGGAAAGAGAAAGTTGATAGGGATAATATCCATTATTTTTCCCTCCACAGTATCCGGAGTACTCCGAACAGTTTATGTTTAGAATAGGGATGTTGAACGGCGCCGGTGGTGTAGTGGTAAGCGTGATTACCTCTCACCCCAGCAGGCCTGGGTTCAATCCCAGTCGGCGCCGCCGGGATGTTCTGAGGCATAACATCTCTGATCACGCCTTCCTTCGGATGGGAAGTAAAGCCGTTGGTCCCCGGTTCATGAGTTGATGGGTCGATAGGTAGGGTCCAGGTGTGGGAGCTACCTTCCTGGCACGTCAGTAGCATTGGTGCTCAGCACGGAAAACAAGATCGACGGAAAAAACAAATCAAAGGAAAAAAAAAAGAATAGGGATGTTTGATATGAAATATGTTCTCATCAATATGGGTATTTTTGGAATTGGAAAGATGTCCAGAGGCCGGAAAATGATGTCCGACGCCATTTTGAAATCCAAAATGGCGGCTTCCGGTTTCATAGAAATTGGAAAATTCTGTAAAATACCCATCAATATGGGTATTTTTGGAATCAAGGTGATGTCCAGAGGCCAGAAATTGATATCCGACGCCATTTTGAAATTCAAAATGGTGGCCTCCGGTTTTTTTTAAAAAGTGGGAAATACTTGCAAATACCCATCAATTTTGGTTATTTTTGAAATCGGGGTGATGTTCAGAGGCCGAAAATTGATATCCGACACCATTTTTAAATAAAAAATGGCGGCTTCCGGTTTCATGAAAATTGGATAATACTGTCAAATACTCATCTATATGGGTATTTTTGAAATCGGGGTTATGTCCAGAGGCCCAAAATTGATATCCGACGCCATTTTGAAATCCAAAATGGCTGCTTCCGGTTTTATATAAAATTGAAAGTACTGTCAATACCCATCAATATGGACATTTTAGGAATCTGGGTGATGTCCAAAGGCCGGAAAATGATATCCTATGCCGTTTTGGAATTCAAGATGATGGCCATTGGGTTTAAAATAAGTGGCCCCATCCCGATTCTAAAAATACCCATTTTTAGGAGTTCATATTTGATATCAAACATCCCTATTCTAAACATAAACTGCTCGGAGTACTCCGGATACTATCCGGAGGGAAAAATAATGGATAATATCCAAGTTAAAATTATCCAGATAATTTTAACTTGGATATTATCCGGAGGGAAAGAAATGTGGATAGGGATAGACTCCGTTTATTTCTATCCACTGGATAGGTCTAACCGGATAATTATATTATCCAGGCCTATTTCTTTACGATTTTTTGCATTTACAATGATATCTTATGATCAGGAAAGACAAGCTATTTTGAAATTCATCACATTCTAAGACTGCATCGGGAATCGAACCAACATGGTCTTGCTTTATTTCTGGAACTTATTACCGAATGAGATCAGTCCTTAGATAACAATACTTTTTTCGGATAAGAACAGTCAAACGCTTGTGTTCATTCCGCTGTTTTGGATATGTGTATGTTATTGGTTCATTCTTGCGAACGGTTCATCCAAAAAATTCAAATCGGACGTTGTTATGCGGGTGGTCGACTTCCTTTGCCCTTAATACCTGCCTTTAGAAATAACTTTCATAAAAGTGCGAACTTAAATATAGGACTGACAGAGGACAAAAACCTTTTTTAATTTATTTTCCAAAAGTTCCGTTCAAGTTCCGCCAGAAGCTGCTTAGAATGCTCTTCAATTATGGTACCGGAACTTTCATGTTCTTATAACGACTTAAAAAGTAGAAGGGTCTGTGCCTAGGGGCACGAACGGAAGCTTGACGTAGGACCGCTAGTGGACGGAACAAATGTGAACATTTAGTTCTTTTAATTGATCAATCATCAATTATCTTAACTCTTTCCGTTTTTTTATTTGTAAGCGTATCAAATTTGTAGTATTTATTTCAAAGAGAAAGTTGATGAAGAGAATCCAAGGGACTGTCAACTTGAGTATTTTCGATAATATATTCGACGCCTATAATTCCACACCTTCTATAGACTGGTTGAGCCTTGATAGCTAGCTGCTTACGAGAACTGATTACCTTGACCAATGTCCAAATAATACTCTTTAACAAATTTTTGGTGGCCCTGAAAAGGACCGTTTTGTAGTGATGGTTGAGTAATTCTGAGTTGGGTGTTCAACACGGATGAGGCTGTCGAGCTGTATGTCGTTTGGAGCGAGGGTGACACGCTTGGCATAGATGGCCGACCCGCAGCGACTCACGAAGAGCTACTGATTCCGATCCATAGCATAGCGGTGCAGCTTCTTCCTCCTTTGATGGTTGCTTATGTGGGCTCTGCAGCTCGCTGCTTGCAGGCAGCCTTTCGTTGTTACTGGAGAACAATGTTCAACGCCACACGCCGAAAGCACTGCTACTGCTGCTACTGATTTCGACGACCGAACACCACCATACAGTGGTGTGGTCGTTGGGAGCGTGTGGTTCGGAATATGGCGATGAGTGTGCAAAATATTACGCAATTCCATCCTCCCTATTCGCACACGCCCGAGGATCATTTGCGAATGCCACTTCGACTTGTTTCGTCTACTTACTACTCTCTGACGACTGTGCTGGGGAAGCAGCATATGCATGTAGGTAATTGGTGGATTTGTTAGTTAATTCGACGCTTTTGGACAATGCTGGACATTTACCAGTTTTTCAATTGTTTCTTGTTGAAAATCAACATTTGGAAGCATTGTTATCGATGCGTAGTCATATTTCTGATCGATTGGTGATAAAATTATTGAAATTGGACCAGGGGCAGCTGAGTTATTAACGTTCAAAATCTTTCTTAATTTGTTACATGTTCCATTTTCGGTTTTCACAAAGTGAACCCCCATATAGAAATCAAAGACGTAGTCCTACGTCAAAATGAGGCTGCTTAGAACTCTATATACCACCTTCAACCAAGGTGCTTAAGCCATAAATAGCCTTTTATCAGAACTTTTGGTTACTTGGGATGCTGCCAACAAGATTGATTTTTTCCCCAAGCAAATGAATTCTCCGAATTACCCAGAATTTCGACCAATCGAAAAATACTGGGCAATTTCAAAGCGGTGGGGCAGTCAAGGACATCCAGCAAATGCGGACAAAATGAAAGAAATGCGCTTGTACCGAGTCCGTTTCAACTGTGCAGGTGCCGATGGGCTCCATCAAGACGAAGGTTCGAGATTTCGTTCGAACTGGAGAAATGTAACCATCTAATGCTGTAACTGTGAAGTTTTAATAAAAGTTCTGTAAAGCAACCATTAATGGACTTTTATAATTAGTTACGGGTCTTTTTGTACGTACCAATTTACTTTTAGTCAGCCTTTAGGGTAAGATTTATTTTTCGAGTGCACACCAAATCCGAGCCAAAATAGTGCTATCATGAAGGCAGATTCCATATATACCCATTACTTACTATTCAGCGCACATATTCAGCGAGTCACAAGGGAGGGATTCTTGCTCTTGAACATTGGATACGTCTTGAATCGTTAATTATGAGTGTACACACATCAGTTCACCGAGAAAATAGCCCGCGGGAACACAGAAATCCAATAAACACAAAATATAACCATGTCCTAGTCAAGGCAGGCAGACAAGTCTAGCAAACAAGCAAGCCAGGCAAGCATCAAACAAGTCTGGCCTGACTTGATTCTGTAGTAGCTCTAAGCCAATAGCATTCAAACTACGACCTCTTGTGGTAAAACCAAACCAAGCTCCAAGATCCCCAGGTCCATTTCACAGCAATATATTTCTCATCTTTTCTGCCCTTCCTCCGCTTCAGCATGCATTTTATCACAGCAACAGCTTCCTTACACCATTTCATGCTAGGCCTACCAGCGGTGCGGTGTGAGAAGCGTTCGCGATCAATAAGCTCGTTTGAATTTCTCAACTTTGGCTTCTGCCTTATGGTTGCTGCCGTTGCACTCACATAGATCGCGCATTCGGAAATTTATGTTCGAATTGAAAATCAATTTTAAATTTACTACTGTTTTGTGCACAGTTTCGCGCGTGTTTTGCGTTAAAATTTCTACTTGTCTACGCGCGCGCGATCACGTTTCGCACCGATTGGGGGGTTTGGGTTGTGCCCTCCTGCCTAGGAACGAAAGCCATTCCTGATCATACAGGGGAAAATGTGTCACGATCGGGTGGTTCCATCGGGCTGGAGACAGAGAGAGAGAGAGAGGAGGTGATATCAGACAGCCTCACTACCTACTAGTTGTATGTTAACACGATTCAATGCGGCTGTAAATTATAACATCGCTCATGCCAATTGCAGCTCGGCGCGTGAACCTGCGGCTTGACCTCGTGTGAGAAAAGCGGTTGTAATTCGCGGCTGCCAGCAGCGATGAGGGCTGGTGTTTTATATGGCAATGGGGGAAAATATCTGGTTAGAAATTTGCTTGAATCGCTTGAATAAAATAGAACGGAATTTTGAATCAATAGAGCAGATGGAATAGTTTTGAAGAGGATCAATACTGACGAAAATTTACTTTAATGTCACTTTTGATGGCACTTTTAAATAAAGTTTAAGGAGAAACATTTTACTGGAATTTATTTCTTTAGTATTGCTCCGTTACAGTTCTTGTGCTCCATAAATTTGCTTGCTATTCGATCTGATTTTTGTTTTGTGTTTTTTTTATCAGTTCCGCTCAAATAATTAGCGATATTTGCATCAGCTTCATAGTTCATAGTATAAATCAATATTAAGAACTTAAAATGTAACAGAAATGATTTATAAACAAACAGCTCATAGCTCCATTCAGGCAATCCTAATCCATGCAACAAATCAACCTGATCTTGCCGACTGATCAAACATGTCACATTATAAATTCAATTGCAATCAGGTTGACACTTCTACTTGCACCGCATGCTCGCCGCAGTATGCAACAGTGTAACATTTTTGCGCACATGTCCGAAGTGCTCAATCATTGTTGTTGTTTTTTTTTTTACTTATCCTCATTTAATAATTTCCCATCTCAGCGATTCGATTCTGCCGAGCAAGCCACCTGCTGTCTGGTGGACCTACAACAGTAGATCGTATCCGCATCATCGCACGAGAGATCGCGTAAATCCTACTCACTTTTGAGCGGTAGCCCATCAATTTTCTCCCCAGCGCTCTCTGCGACAACTTCAGTGATAATCGTCGATTTATAGCAACTGGTTTTTATGCATTGCTTGAAATCAGCCGGACTGCCTGGACCCGTCGGACTCCCAATCTGCTACCCCGTGCGGATACAGTTGTATACAGCTGATTGAACATCATAAATTCAGATGCTTAAATTTATTTATTACATTGTAGAAGTTGCCCTTCTTTTCGCGATTTCCAGTTTGCGGAGCAGCGAGCTTCTCGTCTTGGAGTGCTGTTGCTCGAGCGAAAGAAGTGCGATAATAATCACCTATTGAAATGTCATTTCTTAATAATACCCGTGGTGGTTTGTTGCCTGTACCCGGGGAAACATTGGACATACAAACATACCACGTACCTCACACCACACGTTTCGATTGTGGACGTTGGTGGTTGCATCTCTCCTCCAATCTGTGAATACTGGAGCAGCTTAGCGGGAAATCTAGCACTATACACACTTTAACGAAAATGGACTCCGGGCGATAAGTTTTCACCATCGTGAGTACGCCCACGGATTAAAGCTTTTGAGGATGGGAAGTGCTGTGAACCAGAGAGGACACTACCCGCGGAATGGACAACGCGGGGTAACATTGCAAAATATTGCTCCTATTAGCGGGACAACCAATTTATTCGGTGCGTTCCGCTGCGTTCGGTTTCGCATTTTTTTTCATACTGGGATGGCTTTACGTAGGTTGCTTATACAACTACAACGGCACAACGGTTCTGATGCGTTGATACCTGGCAATAATACAGAATGTGGGGATAGTATCCAATGAACAGATACACTTTATTATCATCCGTCTACTGTCTAAAGCCACCTATTGGCGAAGGCAATTCAAAGAGCTAGGGCAAAAGCAGTCGATTATTCAACATTTGTTTTAATGTTGTGATCGATATACACTTGAATGAATGTTTAGGAACATTTCCCACAGCAACCAATATTGTTTGGGATATATGTGTGATTAAATCATTTAAACACATATGTTCGAACAAGTACTTAGAAGGTTTTTTGTTATATTTGGAATACAGATACAGATAATGTTGACAACCGGTGGGTTTTGAACTCAAAATTCCCATTCAGTACACCGGCTCATTACCAATTATAAATCGGGAACCGAGAAGATACACACGCTTATTTTTTTCTACCGAGCTCAGCTGTGCAAATCTCGGCAAAAATAAGTTTCACTGAGATCTCAGCAAAAGTGACATTGCTGATTGCTGAGTCTCGGATAATGCTTAGCTGAACTCAGCAAACAAATTAAATGTTTGCTGAGATCTCAGTAAAACTTTTTTGCCGAGATTTGCACAGCTGAGCTCGGTAGAAAAAAACTTAGTGTGCACGTAATACTCGGCTAATGACGTGTAGGCAATCAAATACATCACCCGGAGTGATTCATTAAAAAAAAAATCCCTCAAACCGAAGACATGTGAAAATGTGCATCCAAATCGGACAGGATTGAGCTCAAAATACATAAAAAAATTAAAATTATTCAGAAATATATTCACTAAAATCGAAGACATCATATCAAGAAGACTGGCAACTTTGCCAGAATCCAAGCGATAGATACAGTAGCGCTTCTCTTAGCCGAAGGTGGAATGTTGCTCGCTAACATTCTCATCCACCCTGAAGTTGCCGGGAAATTTCTGAAAATAAAGAAAAATCCACCTCTCGACGCACTGCACTCGACTTCTATATAGATCTCAGTTCCTCTACGACTTTTGAAACGCGACTGCACAATTTCGCTAACGGCTATTTAAAAAAATCGGTTGTTATACTGTCGAAAGGGAAGCAAACTCATGAGCAAACCTAATCAATGCTGGGTCGATGTTGTTGTGTTGTTGTTGTCTTCCATTGTGTAGTAGCTATTGATAACGACGATGACAACAAGTAATCCAATCTTCGCTTCTACTGCTTGTGGCCTATATGTACACATTTTCCAAAATTTAATAAGCTGCCAGTCCAAGTCATCAACATAACAAATCTGACATCTTCGTATGAAATTGAATTGCCACCAACAATTCGAAGAAGGTAAAAACTACAAGGGACAGCCCTAAGAGGTTGTACGCAATGGTGACATAGGACTACGTGGTCTTACATTACAATCTTATTTGTTAACTGCAACAAGGGCTTGTGTTTTGTGTAGGAATAGAAATTTGAGCGGGGTTCTCTCTGCTTATACACTTTAGTATGACGCGCTTGACATAGATGGCCCACAGCGACTCACAAAGAGCTACTGATTCCGATCAATAGCGGTGCGGCTTCTTCCTCCTTCTATGGTTGCTCATGTGGGCTGCAGCTCGCTACTTGCAGGCAGCCTTTCGTTGTGTACTGGAGAACACCACCACTCACCATGCGGTAATTGAATAAACACCATTTGGTGAGGCCGGATTGAATTCAACTTTGGAATCTGTATTAGGTAAATCGCTTTTCGCAGGCAATCGGTGATAATTTAAATTACCATAGCAACAGTTGCACATTGATGTAATTTTCAATAGTGATATTTTGATAAATGATTAAGTCTTAATTTTAACAGATTGGTAGAAAAAAATCCTATCGATTGGTGTATTAAGAATTAAAATCCATTATCTCTGGCTCAAAATCAGATAAGTTTTATGCCGCGACCGACTTTGGATTTTGAAATTACATCCCCCAATGTTGCCTTCAAGAACATGGTATGTTAGATTTAAACATATCTAGATAGAGGTGGAATTAGACGTACAGCTTTTGTAAACGATGTAAATTTGTAAATGATTTTTAGGAATTCAAGACACGCCCACGCAAACCAACATTACCGTCGGGTAGGAGAAGTTTTACCTTACCTGATGGTAATGTTGACTTGCGTGGGCGAGCCTTCAAGACAACCTTCAAGACATCTTCGAAAGAAGTGATTGTTTACAAAAGCTGTTAGGCCCTAATTCCAGTTCTATCCTGATATGGGAACTGACATCCGATTGATGACCTTGACAAATGTCCAAAAAATACTCTTTTACAAATTTATGGTGGCCCTAAAAAGGACCGTTTTGACATCATGGCTGAGTAATGCTGAGCTATTAGGGCGTTAAACACAGATGAGGCTGGTGAGCTATATGTTGTTTGGAATTAGGGTGACGCGCTTGGCCTAGATGGCCTACAACGCCTCACGAAGAGCTCCTGATTCCGATCAATAGCGGTGCGGCTTCTTTCTCCTTCTATGCACGCTCATGTATGCTGTAGCTCGTTGCTTACAGGCAGCCTTTCGTTGTGTACTGGAGAACACCACCACTCATCACGCGGTGATTGAATAAACACCGTTTGGTAAGACCGGATTAAATTCATTTTTGAGTTAGAGAAATCGCTTGGCAACCGGTGAAAATTTTAATTATCATGCAACAGTTGCACATTCTTTCAATTTTCCATGGTGACATTTTGAAAAATTATTAAGGCTTAATTTTAACAGATGCGTAGGAATATTTCTGATCGATTGCTAATAAAATTATTGAAATTGACCTAGGGGCAGCTGAGTTATTAACGATCAAAATCTTTCATAATGATTTTACATGTTCCATTTTCGGTTTTCACAAAGTGTACCCCCATATAAAAATCACAGACGTAGTTTTTCGTCAAAAACTGCTAGCCGTAGTCCACTTGTGGTGAACTTGAAGGGTTGAATCCTGGATTTGATTTCTCGTTCCAAGAAATTGGAACACTTTTTCGACAGATCCCATACCAGCTCCATTAGTACGGCGTTCGTCGTCATGTACACGAAAAGTGCGACGTATGCCTGATTGGTTTTCATCCTGGTCCGGCCCAGAAGTATACAGGATTGAAGTAATCGACGCCGGTGACTCTATCAGCTGGCAGCTCCCCATTTGCTGCAGAACGATCGAATATTTTTCGACGGAAGCATCGCTGACACTGATGAACCATCTTCCTAGCTAGATTTCTGCTTCCTAATAGCCCTAATCGCAGACGAGCGGTACTCAATAGTAACTGCAGTTCAGCATCAAGGTTTTGATGGTCAAATTACCAGCTCAGTGAACGTGTATCTGGCAGGCAGAGCAATCGGATGACATGTTTACTTCGAGTGAGCCATTCTTCCACCGACTAGCTAGGATGCTGTGTTATGAATTCTTAGAGTGAAACACCCCATCGGAGAATTTCGAGCCACTGATGCACCTGATGATAACTTGTTGATCTCATTCGAATATGATGCATCTAGAACCATCGACTGTTATGCAAGTTCATCTTTATGCTTCTGAATGCGCAACTAGTATGCAATCATTCCGAAGTAATCCGAAATGAAACAAGATTCTTTATTAAGGAGACTTTTAGCCCTGGGCTGGTTCTTCTCCGGTAATATCCCGGAACCCATATTCTTTCGACCTATTCATCTTCTGGTGGATTTCCAACACTTTTTGGCCATTCTTCGGGAGGATCCTCCAACCAGGACCCATGCCACAACAAATCTTTCTCAAAAATGTCTTTCAGAGCGATTCCACGCGAAATTGGATCAGCAGGATTGGTGCTTCCCGAAACGTTCTCCAATTGTTTTCCTCTGCCAGCGCTTGGCGACCCTGTTCGCCACGTCATTTCAATCGTGTTCAGCGTTGCTCTCGTGGACTGTTCGCTATTTCTCACCCACCGTTCCAGGTAGAGGGTCGTTCGATTGAATACCTTCCCGTTCGATTGTCATTTCATTGACATACTTTGGCGCGATATTGACAAAATTGTTCTTCACATAGTCACTGATAGACTTAATCCTCAAAAAACCATTGTCAAAATCTCATTCATTTTTTCGTCAATAACAAAGATTCACCTGGTAACAATGAGTGAAATTTCGTGCATTCCGAGTCACATTATTGTTATCCAAGCAGTTCAGAACTTAGATGCTTCTTCACTTTAAATTTAAATTTGAAATTGCTACTCTCTGTTTGTAGTAGCACAGCAAACAAGAAGTAGCAATTTCAAATTTGTATGTTTTGTGGAAGCTGACATTTGTGCCTTTAAAGTTTCACGCTAAGGCTTCCTTAGAGTATCACCTTAACGGCTTCATGCAATTGTTTTGCTCAGGTCATTTAATGTCGGTACAAATTAAGCGATTGTCAGTTCAGAGAAAAATTAGCATTTGCCGTCAGATTATGAGCTTTAAAAGCAGTTGCGTCGAATTATTTTCCCTGAAACAGCAATAATTCAGAAATCTGCACATGTTCGTCACTAACAGCATTGTCACTGACAATTGACATGGTTTGCCCTGACAATGACTGTTAGATCAAATGAGTGATAAAAGGAGAATTTTGAATATCGCCATGTATTGTCGAGATTTTGCAGCACTGTGCTCTTCACATGTCTCGTCCAGTATTTGTTGACGGCTTCACTTCCTTGCTCGATCAAGGTGGCCATGGCACGGTCATTCTTTGTCATCAACGACGGAAGGCGCCTGTCAGCCAAACTGAGGTTTGCTATTATTTTAATGGTGAAACAATAAATTTGATTATATTTATTTCATAACAACGATTGGGACCTCGATTGGGGAAGCCTTAAAAGCTTACTGATTAATAACAAGCAATGATCGTTTGTCCAGGCTTTTTTGTAATGAAATCACAAAGCGTCCAGATCTCATAAATTTAAACATTAAAAACTTAAGAAAATTACAGAGTTAGCTTGTTTTATGATTTTTGTTTTAACTTTGGGACTTAGGAAAATTGTCAAGATATATCTGGAGTGATTCGAGATTTGGGCGTAATTGATTTAGTAAACAAACGCTTTAAGCACCGATTTATCGCGAATAAAAGCTCAGCCTACAAAACTAACAACACAATCAGATAGAGGAATGATTCTTCCATCATTTGGTATAGTTTGTTCGCGAAGTTAAGCTGACGTGTTTGTTTACAAAAGCAATTACGCCCAAATCACAAAGTTCTCCGGATATGTCATTCTCCATTCTTGACATTCTGAATTTTAAAATAATAATAGTTTTGCGTAGATAATGTCATCCATATCCATATGTTTTTTTTTTTAGATTTTATAGGTAACTAAAAGATAAATAGATTTATCTAATACAGATTGTAAGAATAAATTCTCCAAATAAAAATGTAAATAAAAGTCAACAAAATTAGATCCAATGTCACAATTCTATAAATAGGATAAAATTGTAATATCCTTCCTATACAGTAATTTCATAAAAATTCTAGTACATGAAAATTAAAAACAAATGAAACAAGAATTTTAATAATTATAATTTGTTTGAACTTATCAAAAGTTTCATAAATACTCCACAAAATAAATATGAATCTCTTGGAGTTCTAAATTCGTGATTCAAGATCTTGGCAAACTTACCTTGATTCTGAGACTTAAGACATACAGCATTTTTCGAGAGGAAAATTCTTCGAGATAAGAAAGTAAGAAAAATTGAGATTTCAAAATTTCAAAAAATCTTGGCATCGGACAAAACATTATGAAAGATCAGGTTACAATTTAATTTCATGATTTTTTAAGATACCGTATTTCGAATGTCACGATTCTGATATTTGAAGAGAAAAGAAAGTAATCAAGCATTTATAAATTTCTTTTTAATGCATCGGACTGACTAACATTTGGAGTTAGCGATGGTTGGAA
The DNA here is from genome assembly GCF_037179485.1 of Ochlerotatus camptorhynchus. Taxonomy (NCBI): domain Eukaryota; kingdom Metazoa; phylum Arthropoda; class Insecta; order Diptera; family Culicidae; genus Ochlerotatus; species Ochlerotatus camptorhynchus. The sequence continues at coordinate 375,018 of NW_027040846.1, forward strand.
ATGCTATCTAACATGCAGTTTTAGTGTGATAATTTATTAGCTAGAGAAAGGTGATAAATCTGCTGAGTACTGCAGTATGAAAATTGAATAGAAGTTGAAAATGAGCGATGGGCCATTATGCAACAGTACTCTAGCGGAACTATCTACCTATCCTCTTCAGACCTTTCTCTAGCTTATAAACTATCACACTAAAGCTTCATATTAGACATCATTTCCAACCAACTCTGAAAATCGTAAAATTCACGTATGAAGTAACATAAAAACACGTTGAATTATTCGGAGTTATACATAAAATCAAGATTTAACTTTGACTCTAATCGAAAGAAATGAACTCGAAACTTGGATGTTTGTGTTCCTGATGGTAGTTCAATTGATTTTACAAAAGCAATGGGATATTTTTTCAAATTTTAAATGGAGTTAGACTGGAAAGACACCTATCATCTATAAATATTCTTGAACATCTGGAAAGTTCCTTGAAATTCAACGAAGTTCCAAAAGCTCCAAGAAGTTCATGAAGATTTTTTGATGTAAGATCTCTGACAAACTGCAACAAAGTTCCCTGAAGTTCTTAAATGTTTATTGAACTATTGTTAGATCTTCTACTAAATTATCTGAACTTTTTTTTTAAATTCTTTACACTCATATGAAGTTTAACGCTACGAAATCCGTAAAATTTATACAAAGTTTGCTGCACTTCTACGTTTCTCGATGCTTTTCCACGAAGTTCTAGGAAATAAATTTCTTGAATTTGTACATAATTTCCATAACTATTTGAAGTCCATGAGACTTCAAAATAGTACCCTACCATTATAAAGAGGTTCCCGATCAGTAATAAGCTTCCCTGAAATATAATAATGTTCCCTTAAATTCTACGAAGCTCCTCAACTTAAACAAATATTCCTTTTCCAAGTTCCTTGTTTATACGATTTTTTGACGTAGGACTACCTCTTTGATTTCTATTTAGTATACACTTTGTGAAAACCGAAAATGGAACATGTAACAAAATTATGAAAGATTTTAAACGTTAATAATTAAGCTGCTCCTGGACCAATTTCAATAATTTTATCAACAATCGATCAGAAATATTTCTACGCATCTGTTAAATTTAAGACTTTATCATTTTTCAAAATTTCACTATTACAACTATTGCTATGATAATTAATATTATCACCGATTTCCTGCAAAAAGCGATTTTCCTAACACAGATTTCAAAGTTGAATTCCATCCGGCCTCACCAAACGGTGTTTATCATCATCGCGTGGTGAGTGGTGGTGTTGTCCAGTACACAACGAAAGGCTCCCCGCAAGCAGCTAGCTATCAAGACTGGCCTCAACCGCTGATGGGATTCAGTTCCAATCACCATGTGTGGTGATATCCGGTCGTCGGCATCATCATCAGCAGCAGTGCTTTCGGCGTTGAACATTGTTCTCCAGTACACAACGGAAAGGCTGCCTGCAAGCAGCGGGTTGCAGCCCACATGAGCATCCATAGAAGGAGGAAGAAGGTGCACCGCTATTGATCGGAATTAGTAGCTCTTCGTGAATCGCTGTGAGCCATATATGTCAAACGCGACACACTAAAGAGTATAAACAGAGAGAACCCCGCTCAAATTCATATTCCTACACAAAATACCTTGTAGTTTTTTTTTGCAGATCTATGAAGTTTCCAGAATTTCGACTAAGTTTTTTTTTAATTTTTTTGATGTTCCCTGAACTTCTTAGAGTCCTTGACTGCCCATATCCTCATATCAGTCACATTTGAAAAATCGCCATGTTGAGAAAAAGACGACTTTGTACATTTATATAATACAATGTTTTCTCGTTGATTCTAGCTATGAAGTACAGAAATTTGTTGCATTACATCATAGCAATATCGTTTGTAACTAAAATTAAATTAAAACTAGGTAAACGCCTTAAATCTGATCGATCCCCCTTGTTCGCGGCGCAAATCTTCGTCTTGTTCCAGTCGGTTCGCTACCAAAAACCAATTTCATTGGGTCGTTATCCGACATTGTTACGATGAGCCCAGCCCATCGTAGCCGCCCGATTTTCGCATTCGATCGAAAAAAAATTATTAACTTACAACCCTGCTGCAATGCTTTTTTTTTCAATTCTTTTCTACAGTGATTTAACAATTTCCGAGCTAAATCCAAATCTCTTCAAAATTGGTTTAAAATTTTTAGAAGTGAGACCAAATCAAAAAAGATTTAGGAAATTCCTAATTGAGGTGACATTGGCGGGCTGAGTCTAAACCTTTCTGCTATGTTATTCAATTCTTTTTAAAGTTGTCAAAGCTTTCCTGAAGTGATCAAACATGTCCCAAACCTAAGCTTTAAAGAATTGGTTTCGCATTCTCTGGAGTGAGGCCACATTAGCTGATTTAATCTCTTTCCTAAATAAATCCAAGGTTTCCTGCATTGATTCAACTTTTTTCGAACTGAATACAAACTTTGACCAAACGGGTTAGACATTTTCTTAAGTAAGCTCCACATTTTTTTAATTGCTGTGGCATTTGGCAAGGACACAATCTTGTTTGGGTCGTCTAGCTTTTCCTAAAAGTGTAGAAAGTTTTTCGAAGTGAACCGATGCTTTTTTGAGTTTAAATTTTCCAAACGTAGTCCAACCTTTTCAGAAGTGGTTCAATACCTTCTTTAGGTAGTACAAACTTTTCTGTTGAGTGATTGAATTATATTTAATGTTAGTCTGAGCTTTCCTAAAGTGATTTAACTAACTTTTAACATAGATTCCGCTCCACTAGACTCCTTCCTCGCTCTTGTGAGATTCATATCCTTTGAAAATGATGAAAATGAAAAGATTTTAAAGAATGGACCTTCGTGTGTTCATACTCGATGGAAGATTTTTTTTAAAGCAAGCACATTTGTTGAGATAACTGGGCTTACATCCACAAAAGTACGTATTTTTATAGAAATTTTGGTTTCTTGATCAGCCAAGTTGGATTTTGGCTCTGTCCTTTGAAAAAAACAGGCTTGGATTCTATGGAATAGATCGTTGTGATAGTAGATTTTTTTGAAGCCAGGTTGGATTTCGGTTCTATCGTTTGAAATTTGTGCTTTGATTTTATAGAATGGAACTTGCTGAATCCGTACGTGAAGGACCTACCTGGTTAATATTCACAAAAGTAGGTATTTTCATATAAATTTGATTTTTCTGTTTTGCCGAACTGAATTTTGGGTCCTATCTTTGAAAAATAGGCTTGTATTTTATAGAATAGAACTTGCTGAATCCATACGTAAGGGTTGAATTTCTCAATTTTTGAAAAAAAAAACCGAGTTAAAATTCACATAAGTACGTATTTTTATAGAAACTTTGATTTTATGTTCAGCCAAGTTGAATTGCGGCTCCGATAATTGAAAAATTGAGTTGGACTTATAGAATGAACCTTGTTGAAGCCATACGTCAGGTTTAAATTTTTGAATTTTCGTGAGAAACGAGTTTAAATTCACAAAAATACGTATTTTGATGGAAGTTCGGGTTTCCTGCTCTGCCAAGTTGGATTTTGGCTCCATCCTTTGAAAAATATGCTTAGATTTTACAGACTGGACTTTGCTGAATCCATGCATGATGGTAATTTTTTTGAAGTATGCACAATTTTTTGGAAAACTGGCTTTAAATTCTCAAACGTACGTATTTTCGTAGAAATTTGTGATTCTTGTTCAGCCAAGTTGAATTTCGGCGCCTTCCTTTGAAAATAGTAGTGGATTTTAGCGGTGCCGGTGGTGTAGTGGTAAGCGTGATTACCATCCAAGATGGATTTTGGCTTCTTCCTCTGAACATTAGGCTTGGATTTTGTTGAATAGACCTTTCTGAATCCATACGTCTAGTTAGATTTTTTGAAGCACGCGCAATTGTTGAGAAAAAGTTTGAATTCACAAAGTAGGTATTTTCATATCAATTTGGGTTTCCTGTTCTGCCATGTTATATTTGAATAAGGAGGAAATATCGAAATAAGAACTATTTCGTTTGTGGTATTCCGCTTGATAGTTTACCCGAAATTTTTAAAAACCCAAAAAATCACACTTATGCGCGAAATGTCTTGTTGATAATCCGAGTGTTACGCATATTAAAGTCAATATTTGTGGATTCTGTTATGCATTATTGTCAAAAATCACATATCGCAGCAATACAACCGGACGTGAAAATCTCAATTGGAATTGAGTTTCCAATTGGTGATTCCACAACCATTTTTTCGTAACCTGTTTCGCCTGTGAAATTTCATGATTTTTCACTTGCTTCAAATTTCACTTCGCTTCGATCTGCATATTAACTAAGCTTTAAATGTTAATAATTTAATAACAATTTGATAACATTCCATTTTGTATGTAGCTTGTTGAAACAAAAAACTAATGCACCGAACAATGCGCTGTCCTACGTCAAGTTTCCGTTCGTGCCCCTAGGCACAGACTCTTATACTTTTCTATGTTTTGGCCATGCAAAGATGTCATTTTGGGTGTGATTAAAGTTCAATAAAAATAAACACCATTCTCAAGGTTAACTAAAAAATGATGAAAAGTCATATGGGACAGTAATGCGGGTATCGGCTGATGAAGTTTTACGAAGTTCTTAAAGAAAAATCTCTGGGCTCATTGCCAATTTGTAGAGTTTGAAGACGTCTTATTATGCTATCGATTGAATATCGATATATTATAATTTCTCAAAATTGCTTCTTCTAGTCCAGCACACATGAAAAGTAGTCAACATAAAGGACTTTGGAAAAATCGTTGTTTTTGGTTCAATTTTATTAATCGCTGTTAAATAGTAACATCGAACTTGACAAGCTTGACAAAATATCGGCGAGTAAAAAAAAAATACTAAAATTTTTGGGGGGAGGGGCTAACAGGAGACAAATTTCTGAAGGAGGCCTGACCCCCTTGGCACCATCATTAGCTACGCCAATGCGACTTCGGTGATCTGTGTGTGTGTGTGGTCTTACCAGATAAAATTTCCAATCCTGCGATGAAGTCATCTGACGGGAATACCTGTAAGAAAAAGTAAATAAAATTGAGATAATGTCATTTGTCACCACTTAATTGCTTAACGCGTAAGGAGCTGAGCAAACATGTCAAGTGTCTAATAGTTGATTTTTTTGTTTGGAACTTGTCTGGAAATCCCCAAGCAATACATTAAGGTGTTTAAAATACTGCCTAAAAACATATATGAGTGTTTAATTAGATTTGAAAATACTTCATTTCATACTTTTATACAACTGAAAAAGCGCAAGTTTCGAAGCGTTGTAAAATAAATCATGTTTTGCAAAACATCGTAATAACCAATAAAATTAAACGGCCAAAAAGTATTCTCCATAAAAAAAAATAAGACAAAATCGAGCATGTGATTCGAAATCAGGTTTCAGCGCTTTAGGGTTGGAACTTCTCTAGTAGACCAACTCCGCTTATTAGTAAACCATTTTTTACTATACATCAAGTTCTCACGCATAGCATAAAACCAAGCGAGAGGAGGAGCTTGTAAAAGTTGATTATGGTCTTTTATGTTTTGGAAAACATCATAATAACCAATAAATTTTAGATGCAAAATTATGTTTTAAAACAAATGAGCATGGGATTCGAACACTGGTTCTAGGCGTGATAGGTTTGTAGCTACCGCACCTAATTTTAAAAGATGACTAACTTAGGCTTACTATTTATGATGTTCTCCGTCAATGGTAGGAAAATCATATTCTAGAGAAAATGCGTTTTGTTCGTCAAAAAGATGTTTTGAAAAGTACTGGAAGCGGTATCTGAATTATCATTTCAACTCATTTATGAAAACCGATCGAGCATCTTTTCGTCTTTTGTTGTGGTATTATAAAAGTAAGAGGTACATTTATTTAACTTTTAAAGATCAAAGATAAATCCGACCATCTTGGAGGACAAAAACAATCTAAGAAGTAGCCAAAAAACATTTACAGAGTTCTTGCAAAGCTCGGGATGTTTTATGCATCGCTTATGATACACTTATAGAACATGTTTTTCGAATTCTTTTTAAAAAGATGTTTTGTGTGTTACTCGGGTCAGTTTGTCTTATCATCGTTCAATAGCACCCAGTTAAAAGCCGAACGTTTCCGACACACTCCAATATACAATAAAACAGATTATATCCGAAACGCTTGATTTCTTTACTATAATGTTATTAATACCAAGACCTGGAGAAACTGCACCTTAAATACCGCAACCGATATTGTTAACTATCCCGGTACCGCAATAACTCTTCATAATCTTGAGTGCATTGCCTCGAAGATTCAATGCAACAAAGTAGACCAAAGTCCCACTATGCACAATTTGCAAGCCACGCGCGTCGCGTTTATTCCCTAAACTAGATCCAGCCCAACCAAAGACTGCTATAGTTGCCGACAACGCGCCAGCCCAGCCACCGCCGCCGCCGCGTTTGCTGTTGCCACCATTTCAGAGGTGTCGGCCTGTCGAAGTGAGGACGTCGTAAATTATTTTCCCCAACTAGCTGAACGAATTGTGTTGTTCTTCCTGCCCTCCGCAGCGCTAGCAGCCCCAGCCACCGCACGTTGTCGGCACATGAATTATCACTTGTTCTACGAGGTGTTCGGAACTTATTACAGCAATGTGTAATTAGTGGATTTCTCTCATCTGCGACAGCTCTACCGCGCCCGCCAAGGAGGAGGTTGAACGGGAGCAGCAGCAGCAGCTAACGATCGGTTGCTGCACGTGGGTTTTAGGGAGTGCGGGTCGCACTAAGCCTTTTATTATATTTTCCTGCGAAACCAGAAGGGACGGCATGTCAAAACTACTTTGGACCAGGGCGGCTCGAAGAACTAGATCTTCGCACGGATAGACACGGTCGCCGTTCGTTTGGTTGAAAGACAGAGAGAGGTCAACATCGTGATTTTCTTCATAAATACTATGCCATTCAAGGGTGCTTTGTAGCACCCCAGTCAGTGCACGGCAAAATACCACGTATAGTTCCCGGTGATAAATTTAATTGCGTGCAATTGCGACCGTAAATACTCATACTCCGAAGGCGTGAACGCATTCCATTTTACTCGGGGATCAATAGATGCGACGGCGATGGAACGCGGGCCAGTCGAAGCATCGACGACAACCGATAGGGCAAACGAGCTCTAGAATTTCAATATGCACTCACCGCGATGGTGTCCTAACAACAATTCAACAATAACTTAATAGGCAAAATGATACATACATAACACATTTTTAGCGCGTTTGCTGCCCCTTTGGTGCAAGTGGAATTTCAACGCTATAGCTACATACATACGCACCCAAGGGACTTTCTTATCAAGTGCACGAGATCGCCATTCAGCAGGAAGAATGCGTTCAAACGCCCGTTCGTTAGAGTTAAGCTTAGTCACACACAGTTGCCGGAATGACCATAACGGTTGGAAGCGTTCGTTTTAGCGTCGTCGTCGTCGTCGGACGGGTAATGCCCTGGGGACCGACTGACTGTGTCACACTCGCTGGCTACGGGATCGAAACTAATGGTAATTGAAGTTAATAACTGCCGTAATGTGGCGCAAAATGGTAACTGTATCGAATAGGGAGCACGATTGGTTTTATTGATCGCATTATGGAAATTTAATGGAGGTTGATTTGATGTGCATATGTATTGAAGATGCATTAGAAGGTCCCTCAGGACCATTATGGATGCACAGTAATGACGCAAGTTGAATTGTGTCCAGCAATGGACAATACAAATTAAGGAAAATGATCCTGATTCGGATATGTTTGCAGTTTCAGGACACTTTAACGTTTGAAGACCATTATGATGTTTTCAAAATTATTTGATGATTTTCGAGCCATTTTTAAATTTTTATGATATTTTGCCGTTCTAAGATCGGCGTTCATGACGACTCGAATTTTAATATAAATGATATTTAATCATTTTATGACCAGTGTTTTGATAGCTCCGTTCGTGTTGTTAGACCATTCTTGGTTGTATTGGTTGTTTTGGTGATTTTAAGCCATGGCGATTGTCGTTCTAAAGACTGTACTGGAAAAAAATGTAACAGACAAAAATGATCACCAAAAAATCATTTTAAGTCGGATATTTTTGAAACTCGCAGGAAATAAATAAACACATAAGGGAAATGGATGAAATGCCGGCCTAAATGCCCTTAATTGGGGCCCATACATACATTCAGCAATCGACTACATTTTCAATAGCGACCAAAAATATCCATTAGTACCGTCCCAATGACGCGTTTATTTAGATAAAATGGATAAATAGTAGATTTTTAGCGATGGGTCCAATTTTAGATCCATAGCCCAACAAACAATTCACAGTCACAAATAAGCATACACATTGAATAAATGCTGTATAACAGTGTACAATGCTGAATAAAACAAGTTGTCGAATTATGTGCTCAAAAAAGCTCATTGAGATCGATAGATGCGCCTTTATTCCGCCGTTTGCTCTGATATGATTAATTTACTTATTAAAAGCTTTATAAACGTTGACTTCAGAACCAGAAATTTGATCTAATAACAAACTGAATAAGTGTAATTTTCACATACATTGTCGCTTTAATTCGACTGTTTTCAATTGCTTTAATAAAATGCTTTATTAGACGTCTTATAAATGTTTTCTAGCTCCATTATTAGATTTCATTGCATTGCTTTACAATATTGCTGTATAAAGGTGAATACAGTCAGCAAAATAGCTCTTATACCACTATGCGTCCATGTTTTAGTTGAATGCTTTGCAAATGCTTTATAAACGACGTATTAGATTCATTATTCCACAACACTGCCCAAAAACAATTCAGAGTCACAAATAAGCATATAGATTGAATAAATGCTTTATAACAGTGTACAATGCTGAATAAAACGGGTTGTCAAATTATGTGCTCAGAAAACCTCATTGAGATCGATGATGCGCCTTTATTCCACTGATTGCTCTGATTTGATTAATATACTTATTAAAATCTATACAAACGATGACTGTCTTCCTGATTCAACACCAGAAGTTTGATCTAATAACATACTGAATAAGTGTAATTTGCACATACATTGACGCTTTAATCCGAATGTTTCAATTGATTTAATAACATGCTTTATTATACGTCTAAGAATTGTTTTCTAGCTCCATTACTAGATTCCATTGCATTGCTTAACAATATTGCTGAATAAAGGTGAATACAGTCAGCATAATAGCTCTTATACCACTATGCGTCCATGTTTTAATTGCATGCTTTACAAACGGCGTATTCATTCATTATTCCACAACAGTGCTTCAGACTAACAACAAAACGAAATTGGTAGCATAGTGGTTACCGTTTCCGCTTTCCAAGTAGAAGGTCGCGAGTTCAATCCCAGCCTCAACCCTTTTTTTTATTTATGTTCTACTCCTAATTAATTTAAATCGTAATCATAAATCGTATCACTCTTGACAACCAATTCATAGATCTATAGAAAAGAATAACATCCTTTCCATCGAAATTAGAGAGATGGAGAGGTAACGTTGGTCTAATGTTAAACAACTATGAATGAATTAATCATTCTCACATCTCCTTGAATTAGCTAGAGTTACGGCTGGAAGTGCTGATAGGTTTTCAGATTCAAGCTTTTATTGCTTATTTAGCTGCTCATATGATGTATTCTAGGATAGCTCAGATGGCAAGGCAAGAGGTTGGTGATCGGAAGGTCATGGTTCAAATCCCATTTAACGACATGTGTGTGTATTTATGTATGTGATAAATTCGACAGAAATAATGTGACACAACAATCACTAACGAGAACAACCCTGCTCGTGCCGTTCTTATTTTCGGATTAATCATCCCGTAGTTGAATAATCGTTTAATAAATGTATAATGATGTAATAATTAAACATTGTTTTACATGAGAATAAAGCGTCTATAAACACCTTTATACCATCGCTGTTTAAGGAAGTACAGATGTCTAATAAACGCTGAATAATCAAAAATTTGATCGAATAAGCTCTGTTACAACTTTTGTAAGTCGAATAAAAGCTTTCTAGACATACCTTATTCAACACCAAATATTTCGATGTTGTGGTTGAATAAATTCTCCAGATTTGTGTGAACAAAGCCTGAACAGAAGTTATTATTAAAAATAGTACAAGTATTATTAAGCATGAAGTGGAATAAAATCGTCAAGAAGTCGTTTCTTCAATAGGCAATTGTTTGTTGGGAGGCCAACATTAGAGCCAATTTTCTTATTAGCTATGTTTTTGCAAAGTTGGTTTATTCAACCTCCTCTCCAAGGCTAAATGCCCGCACCTTGGTCTTAACGCTACCCATCAAATCCTGTGCAACGCTTGCACCATCTTTCTTACACACTTTCATCCACTCTTTTTTCAAATCCTTGTCGTTTTTGAAGACCTTCCCTGTTTTCCGGAGCTTGCCCATCATAATCGCCCAGAATTTTTCTATTGGGCAACGTTCTGGCGAGTTTGGTGGATTTGCCTCCTTCGGCACAAAAACAACATCGTTCATACCACTCCATCACCGGTTTCGCGTAATGTCAGATTTGGCCTAAGCAGAGTGTCACCTTTTTGGGACCAGAAGAACGACAGCAGGTGCTTCTGGAGGCATTCTTCTTTATATATTTGGCTGTTGATGGTGCCGGTCGTTATGTACGGCTTGCTGAATTTGCCGCACCCACAGATCGCCTGCCACACTAAGTACTTCTTGGCAAATTTTTCGACCTTCTTCTTCCGGAACTTCTCCGGAACATCCAGGCGGGACTTGCCAACGAAAAACTCCAGGCCAGGGTCTGATTGGCGTCCGCTTTAATGTACGTATCGTCGTCCATTACGATGCATTTCGGCTGGACCATCCACTCGCGGTACAGCTTCCTGGCGCGGGATTTGGCCACCGTATTCTGACCTTGAAGACATAAATTCCACCCCACTTCATTGTCTGCTACACGCACCAGACGGAAGAATTGACCTTCTTGTCCACGTCCCGAATGGAAAGGTTCAGATTGCGCTTGAAGTAATCCCTCACCTTCCTTGCGTTCACGGGGTCGGTCGTCTTCGCTTTTCTTCCACTGCCAGCTCGCTGCTGGGCCGTCTGGGTCTCCTTAAACGATTTTACCACACGGGGCACGGTCGAATTGTCGATTCCAAACTGTTTCGTGATCCACCTATGGGACTGGCCTGGTTTTTTCACGACCGCTCCCAAATTTTTTTGTCGAAGCACTTCTTGCTTGGAAGCCATCTTGATAACCATTTGACAGATTGTGACCGGGGTTCTGCATTTTCGAAACAAAGAAAAGAAAATGAACCCTCCGCAAAATCGCTTCATTTCGAACAATATCATTTTCGTGTAACTCATCGTGTTTCTTGTTATCGAGTCACGATTAGGGATTAGGCTGTTTTTCAATACCGAAATACCGGTTTTTAAAACAAAAACCGGTATTTTCGGTATTTTATTGCAAAAGCATAATCAATTTAGAAGAAAAAAAAAAGCAGCTCTCTTAATTTTGAACATGTTAACCAAATTGGCTAAACTACACCACCAAGTCCGCTTTATACCAATCTGGGTAATCTCTTTGAATCTTCTGAGTAAAATGAAGTTAGCGTGTATCGAGAGAGGTGGAACTTAAGGTTTGTTAAGCTCTGATGACACGAATAACTCACGAACGTTATTGTTGGTCTGGTCAATTAATCTGTATGAATGAGGGAGACGGCATGAATGATTGAATATGTTTCGGGTTAAAAGTGCGCAGTCGTGTAGTAGTCGTTTTCGTTGACAAGTTGGCAAGCAGCGTCTGAAACATTGATTTTGAACCAATTCCGTGAGAACAATATTACAAAATGGATTTTGAAGAAAAGGTGAAGCCAGGACTGCCAGAATATTCTGCCTGGAACTATTTCTTAAGAGGAAAACAGAACAGAGGAATTGCAACGTGTGTCAAGTGCAATAAAGTTATCAAGTGAGAAGGTTCTAGCACAAGTGGATTAATTGCGCATCTCCGAACACAACATGAAATAATATTGGCCAAACGAAATGCATCTGCCCCGTCTGAAACATCTGAGTAAATTGCATCATCATCCGGATCCAGTGCGAAAAAGAGAACCATCGTTCAATATTTTTCAAAAGCGGTGCCGGTGGTGTAGTGGTAAGCGTGATAACCTCTCGCCCCAGCAGGGCTGGGTTCAATCCCAGTCGGCAACGCCGGGATGTTCTGAGGCATAACATCTCTGGTCCCCGGTTCATGAGTTGATGAGTCGATAGGTAGGGTCCAGGTGTGGGAGCTGCCTCCCTGGCGTCGGTAGCATTGGTGCTCAGCACGGAAAACAAGATCGACGGAAAACAAACCAAGGAAAAAAAAAATTTTCAAAGGCTTGCCCTATCGATGCTGTTTGCTCGACTATCTGCTAAGGACGGAATTTCATTCCACACAATATGCAAATCGGAGGACATAAGGCAAGGGTTAGTTGCTCGTGGTTTCAACGACATCCCACGAACTCACCAAGAAATAAGGCATCGAGTGAAAATGTTTTTTGAGAAGGTCGTCAACGAATATTGGAAGGAATTCGAAGACATAAAAAAGGATGGAAGGAAACTAAGTCTCACGTTTGACGAGTGGACATCCAACAGGAATCGACGTTACATGAATGTAAATGCTCATGCTGCCAACAAAACGTGGAACCTAGGCCTGCAAAGAGTAGATGGATCCATGAACGCGGGGCGGTGTAATGAGCTATTTTCATCGAAAACGGAACAGTATGGAATATCACTGGAGAAGGACGTGATGGCTATCACAACAGATGGAGCGTCGGTGATGGAAAAAGTTGGCAACGAGGTCCCCGCTACGCATCAAGTATGTTTAGCACATGGAATACACCTAGCAGTAATCGACGTTTTGTACAAGAAAGCATCTAAGCCGGCCGCCTACATGGGATTCGGAGAGAGCACAGGTAATTTAGCTTAACATTTTAGTAAAACTATGATCCTCATTATTCAATTTATAGGTTCAGACTGTGATACTGACACAGATACGGATGATGAAGATGATGGAAACGCCGATTTTTTTTCACTATTGGCAATACAGACCACGACGAACACACAATTATGCCCGAATACTGTACAACGGTGAAAAAAGTACGAGATACAGTGAAGCTCTTCAGAAAATCTCCAGTGAAAAATGACGAAGTACTCCAGAAAATTGTCAAAGCAGACCACGGAAAAGAAATAAGTTTGCTTGCTGACTGCAGAACAAGATGCAATAGCCTGCTGGCAATGTTGCGCTGATTCTAAGACCTCCGGACTGCGGTTCAAAAATCCCTGCTAGATCTGAAAACCAAGAACAAGATTCGTTTTAGCGAAGAAGAACTGATAACAATCAAAGAAATTGTTGAAGCGCTGGAACCAGTTCTAGCTTCTGTTGAACTGCTGTGCCGTAAGGATTGTACGATCTATGAAGCCGATGTGGGCTTACACTTTATGCTAGAGCAGCTCTCGGAACAAACTTCAAATATCGCGAAACAGCACCTCGAGTCTCTTGTTGGAAGAATTTCAGAGAGACGGTTCGTCTGCGCAGATTTGTTTGCATTTATGAGCAACCGCTCTGTCCGCGATACAATGACAAATGACTTTGGAATATTCTTCAAGACCTCGCGGACTGCTTTGATAAAGCAGTCGATTGAAATACTACATCGTTTGATTGATTTGGAAGGGAACGGAATGAATGCAGAGATCGAGCGAAGAGAGGAACACAATCAACTAGATGATTCAGCTGATGCAGAGAATGATGGTTTGACCGTGAAGGAAAAATTTGAAAGACGGTTGCAGCAGTCGAAGTTTGCAGCTACTAGTTCTGGCTCAACGTCAACGTCAGCAAACAGTTTGACAAAAGTTGTTCGACAAGAGTTCGCATACTACGATGCAGAGAGTTTGAAAGGCAAATACATGAAGATCATTTACGATGCCCTTTGCACTGTAAAGGGTGTCCACGATGAAATTGCCACACACAAAATTGATTCGCAAAATTCGAGTTTTCATCCGATTGCCATCAAATTTTCAGGGATTGAGAAATAACTATTAAACTTCATTTTACCATTTTACTCGTATTTTATTTACAGTCCATACGCAAATGCCCGCACCTTGGCCTTAACCCCGGCCATAAGATTCTGCACAACCTATGAATCAACCGTTTTTTGCATGTAAACCCATACTTTCTTCAGTTCCTCGACTGTCTTCACTACCTTAGGTCGTTTAAGAAGGTGCTGCTCCATAATCGCCCAGTACTTCTCGATGGGGCGGAGCTCCGGAGTGTTGGGAGGGTTGAACATTTTCGGCACGAAATTGACCTTATTGTCCGCATATCACTTCAGCACGTCCTTGGAGTAGTGGCATGAGGCCAAATCCGGCCAGAAGATTGTTGGGACGTTGTGGACCTTCAGGAGAGGAAGCAGCCGCTTCTGGAGGCACTCTTTTATGTATGTCACGAAAGGTGCACTCCGCTTCCCGCACGTGCAGATGGCTTGCCAAACCAGGAATTTCTTCGCAAATTTGGACATCTTCTGAGTGCGGACATGCTCCGAAACGCTGAACTTATCCTTGGCCGTGAAAAACAGGTTGCCGGGGATCTGTTTGAAGTCGGCCTTCACATATGTTTCGTCGTCCATGATGCAGCATTCAACTTTCGTCAGCATGTTGAGGTACAACTTCCTGGCACGGGTTTTGGCGGACTTGTTCTGCTTCTCGTCGCGATTAGGGGCCTTTTGTACCTTGAACGTTCGAAGCCCAGCCTTAGTTTTGGTCTTCTGGACAAAACTTCGGCTTAGGTGCAGCTTCTTAGCCACATCCCTAACGGAGGCGTTCGGATTTCGGTTGAAGGCCCCAACTACGCGGTTGTGATTTTTGGTGTTGTACGGAATACTTTTTCCTTCACTTCTGGGCTTCCGATCGGTGGTCAACCGTTCCTCGAACCGCTTAATCACTCGCGACACCGTGGAATTCGCGATTCCCAACGTTTTAGCGATGGAACGATGCGAGAGATCCTTGTTCTCGTGATGAATGCGCAAGATTTTATCACGCACGAGCTGTTCTTTCGACTCCATTTCCGCGAGTTTTGATCACAGGACTTTAAAACTTGCAGGATGTAAATAATGCACTATGAACTAAATCCACCCAAATTTTCATTAAATTCTACCCAACGGTTAAAAAGTTAGAGCAATTTCATAGTGTGGCAATTTCATCGTGGACACCCTTTACGTCCTACATCAGTGGAGTCTGAACGAGCATTTTCGGCATCCGGAAACTTTGTCAGTAGGCTCCGTTTTTGTTTGGGAGATAATGCGATAAACGCTCTTTGCGTTCTCAAAGGTTATTTTAACGAACAGGCCAAGCTTTGAATAGTGCATTTTTTTATTCAATCGTTGACCAATAAACGCTTTTTATAAAAAAAATAATACAGATTTTTATTTCTTTTAGAACTTCGTCCAAATACCGGTTTTACCTGTATTAGAATTTTCAATACCGTAAAACCGGTTTTAGAAAAATGTGCCGGTATTACCAACGCTAGTCACGATGAACATTCCTCTTGTCAAACATGATAGGACTATCACTTGTTTCGTTCGTCGATTGCTTCAGTTCATTTCATTTGAAGCAAAGACTTGTTTCAATTGACGAAATGAATGATTCGAAAACTGCTTCCTTCGTTTTTTCCACTTTCACTTCAATTCGGGGCTCATTCGACTTGTCACGATCTGACGACGCAGGCATCAACATATAGTATCTGGATAGTATCCGCACAATATAGGTTGCCGATAGGGAAGGCATCCAGATTATATGTATTAATAATATATTATTTAAATATAAAATTATCGAAAATTAAATTATCGAGGCCATTCTGGACTCCAAGATGGTGGACATCGGGGTCAGGGAAAGTCTCAAATTCCCCACAACATGAGTATTTTCGGAACGAGGACGACATGAAGGTACATAAAATCGATATTCGACGTTATTTTGGAATCCAAAATGGCGGCCATCAAGTTTCCTAAAACGTGTCAAATACCCTAAGATATGGATATATGCGGAGCGGAGATAACGCGTGGCTGTCGAAAATCGATATCCGATGCCATCTTGGACTCCAATATGGCGGCCATAGGGTTTCAGAAAAGGTGTCAAATACCCTACAATATGGTTAGTTTCAGAACAGGGACAACGCGTAGATGCCGAAAATCGATATCAGATACCACTTTGGAATCGAATATGGCAACCATCACGGTTCAGAAAGTGTCAAATACCCTACAATCTTTTCGGAATGAGGACAACGTGTAGATGCCGAAAATCAATATTCGATACCATTTTGGAATTCAAGATGGCGTCGCACATCGATTTCTGGCTTCTAGATGTCAGCCGGATTCCAAAAAAACCCACATCGATCGGTATTTGACAGTATTTCAGTTATTTCTGAACCAAAGCCGCCATACTGGGTTTAAAGACGGCGTGACATCAATTTTCGGCATCTACGTCTCATCCCTATCCTGACAATATCCATATTTTAGGATTCTAACAAAAACCCGTTTGTATGGGTATTTGATGGATTACAAAAAGGCGTCGGATATTGATTACCAATCTCCAGACGTAACCCCGATTCCAAAAATACGCATATTGATGGGATGGCATCAGCATTTCCCATTTTTTCTGAAATAGGAAGCCGTAATATTGGATTTCAAAATGGCGTCGGATATCGATTTCCAGCTTCTAGACGTCATCGCGATTCCAAAAATAACTATGTTGATGGGTATTTGACAATATTTCGCACTTGTTCTGAAATCGGAAGCCGCCATCTTGGATTTTGAATTGGCGTCGCATATCAATTTTTGATCTGTAGACTTCATACCGATTACAAAAATACCAATATTGATGTATATCTGACTGAATTTCCACTTTTTCGTAAATCGGAAGCCGCCTTCTTCGATTTCAAAATGGCGTCGGATATCGATTTTCATCCTCTAGACATTATCCCGATTCCAAAAATACATTTATTGATAAGTATTTGACAGCATTCCCCACTTTTTCTTAAACTGGAAGCCGCCATTTTGAATTTAAAAATGGTGTCGCATATCAATTTTCGATCTCTAGACGTCACCTCGATTCAAAAAGTACCCATATTGATAGGTAAACAAATCACCCAACAATGATAAATTTTACAACCACGTGCACAGATCTATGCGCATGCGCTTAAATGAACCGAGTGAACAATCAACAAAAGTCATAAAAACTGCGTGAATTTGGATCTAGCAGCTTCGCTTCAATGCAAAAGTAAGTTCATTTGACAATGAAAGAAGAAATGTTGATGAGTCAAGCCAAAACAAACAGCATGAAAACCGATCGAAAGTGGTTCTGTTGATGTTGACGGGGAGTCGCTCGAAGAGAAGACAGAATGACTTTCAATTGAAAGTGAAGCTTGAGACCTTCATCGTCACTTGAAGATTTTCGATTGAAAGTGGCTTTGTGGGGCCCTGATTGTGACGAGGTTTTGTACATGTAAACATTACTCTCTAAACAAGTTTTACTCAAAATTTCATAAATTTTTACCTGTGCAATAAAACACAATGCAATTCTTCGAGTACAATCTTTAATTATATTCATGTATTTTAAAAGTCATTATGCATTTTAATGCCTTTTTGGCAGGTGATTTTGATGGTGACCTACTTTAAAATTACCGATATTCGGCAAACAAAAATAAGTGTCTTCCTCGTTTCTATTCGTTTTTATGTAACCTCACCTAATCATGCAAACCCAAAACCAGGAGCAGTTCCCCCCTACTTTTAGAATCACGTAGCTCTCATTGCACAACATAATTTATCATCTTACGGTAGCACCGAGTCACCAACTTGTTGAAGCTGCATTTCTGCAATTCCGATCACCGGTGCACCGAAAAAAAAAACCTCTCATTCCACAAGTCGAACTGCACTGGCACTGGGGGTGCAGTGCATTGCATTACTGTGTGTAGTTTTTCCACGTAGTGAAGTGTGATGATGATCGGTTCACAAAGCTCACGCGCACAGATCACTTATCCGATTGACGGGTTATGATTTATGTCATCTTTCTCCGACCCATGTATGGGCTCGGTGTTCATCATCTGAAAGGCAATGCACACGGGGCGATTTTCCTTTCTTGGAAAGATTTTTTTTTTCGATGGACATGTCGTTGCGGTCGGTTCACGATGATAACCAACCTACCGACTGACTGGCTTGGTTTGGGTGCAGGCGAGTAACCTAGGTATAAAAGGTACCACACGCGTGTGATTGATGATTTTCTGAAGCCGGTATCCACCGCTAATTAGGAATATCTTTACTCACTGTCACCCATATTTTACCACTTCGGACAAGAGATTACTCGCCCAGATATGTCCACTGGGAGATGATTGAATTCATAACGTTATTATATGCGAGAGCGCTCGTCGCGGAGATTTATGGACGGCATCACATGAAGGTCGCAAGAAGTGCTGCTGCTGCTGCTGCTACGAGCGCGATATTTCTCATAAATATTGAAAAAAGTTTTACACATGGGACGCGTTGCATTCCGATAACGTTCGCTTTTGGGAAGAAACGGCAATTGAATACGAGTCAGCTGGTTGGTGGTAGCTGAATTCACACGGGAAAATACGGTACGTGTCGAGGTTTGAATCTAATTTAACAAATTCAGAAAACTAAATTGACTGGAAAAGCATAAGGGCACATGCAACTCATAACCGGTACTCAAGGGCAAGTCTTCATGAAGACTTCAATCCATGTTCGCTTTGCATCTATCTAGATCGCGGGTTGCTACAAAGAAACCGGATCGCGGCGGTCGGCATGGGCTGAAAGGGATTTCTCGCAGCGGAAAATAAAATCTACATGCAAAACATCCACTTATCGCACCGCGAGAATCACATTTCCGATCTGTAAATCATACCTACCCCCCAAAGACCGAGGCAAACATTATTCCCAACCAGCATCAGACAGTGGAGGTTGCATTTCACATTCCGACCTCGCTGCAGCGATCGACGGTGTGGTGCATCCGCCCACCACATTAGGACATAAACGGCCATAAATTATGTAATTTCGCTCCTAATCGCATTAATAGTTCCAGTTCCAAATACGACGATGGTTGAGGGAATGGCGGAACCGGGGGGCTATGGAAGAACCCAACTCCAGCTGCGAATGATCTGTGATGCGAGCTGATCTCTTTATTTCACAACTCGGTCAGTTTGATGCCCATCTGTGGTTGAACCCGATCCCAATGGAGGTGTGCAGTGCAGGAACGGGAAACTCGCAAGATAAAGCAAAACCAGGCGCGAGAGATGTATTCCACCGCGCTTCGCGCTCGCGGAATAGTTATGGTTTCGATCGGGTAATAAAGAATAAAATCACAGCGTGCATTAAAATGTGAATATATGAAAACATGTTCCGTGTGTTGTTCCGGATCAAGGTGCTGCAGCGTTTATGCGCCTATAAGGATTTTATGACCCATTGACTCTGGTAGCGAGAATCGGTAGTATTATGGGTTGGTGTGTATTTCAATCAATGTAAATTAGAGAATTTACAATGCCACAATACAATCATGCGGCCGTCTTCGATATTTACTTTGATCGACATCCTGTTTTTGCAATAAAAATATGAATACCGTAGAGATGGGTGCTAAAGACTTGAGTAAATAATAAATGGAAAATTGACCATGAAAATAGCAATGATCCTGTTTTGATTGAGTGAATTTGAAAGCCTTTATGCATAAAATTTTCCAATGATTATTGCACTGCACCATTAAATAGCGTTAATTATAATATATCTTATTTTGTGTACAGTGCAGAGTAGGTGGACTAATTATAGATGTACTTTCCTCCTGTGGTGTGTGGCTTTGGAGTGCAACTGGAGTCGAGTCAGGGACGGAAGCAAGTTTTTAGCGCTCAGAGTCGAACTTTGTGGTATTTTAACGATTTCACCGGTAAAAACGCCATAAGCTCTCATTCTGACTACAATAAAAAAAATTACATACGTCATCATCTTGTATCTCACATGATTTGAACCATGCCTCTATACCATTGGTTCGAATTGTGACACACTTGGAGTCTATGTGCCTCACATGGTGATATCGTTACACCGTTCGAAAAATTCATGTAAATTTCTGCGAGATATAGCGCACATAAAATTAACGCTAGATTTCGTGATATTTCGTGTAAATTTAAGCGCAATATCGCATAAATATGCAATATTGTATGCAAACTTGTAAACGATTTCACTGTTTATGCCAAGTATAGCTCAAAATTAAACGAAGGGAGATTTTACGCGATAGTTAAAATTCAGAATTTTTTTCTGTGTAGCTTTGCAGATCATAGTTCAATGTTTTACAATATTCTACTTTATCGACTTCTACTTTACTGACTCCAAAATTGAATCGACAAATATGCAGTAGTCGGAAAATCATTCGTATGTCACGGATACACTTGTCTGACCTACTATGAGCATTAGCATTATTTGTATAATAATTATGAGCACATTTTCTCAGCTACAACTTTGCAGAATATAGTTGTTGAGCCAAACGTCGAATAAAATAGTTATTAATTGTTTAAGATATTGATAATCTTATGGCATGATCAAGCAGCTGTTTTGTGAGCAACACTGTATCTTGTAGTGTGACATAGTAACCATGATTTTTGTGCTGTATTCTAAGCGCCATAAGCACCAATGTTGCCTGCTGAACAGATGATTGAGCATAATCATAAGACATTAGTGACTTAATTATTGATAACTTTTGATGCTTACATTATATTGAAAAGTGGTTTTGGACAAAGTTTTAGCTGAGAAAATTTGCTGCGAGCTCAGCTATTATTTTCAAAAGCAAAGCGATATGGTAAATTGTTAGATGGATGTGAACAAAACATTTGGTTTTCCCATAGTAATTTCCATATAAACTTCAAATGGTTTGTGCCAAGTCAGTTTCTTATCGAATGAGTTCAAATTTTGGGAGGCTAGTCAGAACCCAATTTTGAACCGTATGAGCACTGTGGAGCGAAAATGTCAAAATTTGCATCAGTCTACTATACATGCCTTCTTTAACGGGTCTGATTTGGGAATTGATCCTTAACTGTTGGGGTATGCTGTTGCAGTTGTCTTCGTTCGATCTCACTGGGCCACGGTTGTTCACATATATGAGGCTGGTTGATAAGTATGAACCCTAATAAAAAATACCATAAAGGAACGATAACCCAAATGATAGATCTGTTCCATAAATGGTTTAGATGATACCGCAGAACAAGCATTTCACATCCCACACAGTAGTGTGATTCAATGTGCAATACACATGAATTGATAAAGACAGATTATCAACATTTCAAAGTTTGAAACACTAGAAATCAACGTGTAGAACACATTGAACCATGGTGAAATACACTTAAAATAAATATTATTGTGCATATGAAAAATCAAAAGTTTAAACACTTCGATCAGACGTGTAGACTTTTTTGAGTGTGAATCCGAAATGAAATAAAGTTGGACATGGCCATTTTCGACGAAACTATTGAGTGTAGTATTTTGATGTCTTCTTAAAAAAATCTTCAATTGATGAGTACTTTATTTTTTTTTCCTCTGTTCGGGACTTAACACTACTGCGACCAGTAAATTGATCTATTGTAGTATATCCCGTGTCCTTAGTTTAGTGCATGTCATATTACTTCATCACTATTGAGAAATGATGAAGTATTCGATTTTTTCTACAGTTACCACTCTTGCATTTATCGCAAGGATCCGAGTCTAATTGAAAGGTCCCGCTATTTATACCCTTCGGAGTGTTGAAACACCCTCCAAAGGCGCGCCCCTTTGTCAGTCAAAATTGGATTCCTTAGCAACAAAATTAAGGTATGACACCGATAATGACCATGCATCAGAACCCTAGTCTTATCCACTTCAAACTAGGGAACAACGAAGAGAAGATTACACACTTATCCAGGCCTCCGTCGTTCGGTAAATTTTGAACTACAGAACTTTTCGGTAAAGTTTTTAAAATCAGTGAAAAATCCAATTTTTAGAAAATTTATTCCGAACTTGTACAGAATTTGTTCAGTTTGCCCCATTTATTGATGAAAAATAAAATTTATACATTTTTTTGATTTCTCACGTATAACGGTCATTTGAAATTTTTACCGACTTGTTCTGCTGTTCAAAAACCCGGTAAAATCCTACCGACTTCGGTGATCTGCATTAAGTGTGTAGGAATCACATAGATGAAGACAACTAACTCATTTTTTCCTTGTTTCAAGATCATCCTCGGTAGACAAAGCCGAGTCTTGTCACTATCAACAAGGCATAAAAAGTAACAAGGACTAAGATGTGTTTCTTGGATTACCGAAAAATCCTGTTCCCCTAGTTTGAAGTAGTCAGGACTAGGAATCGGTGGTGGATCTTACATCCCGTAACGTACCACGAAAAGGTGATCTACCCACGTTACGGGGGAGTACTTTATTTAGGTGGTCAACATTTTTGATTAAGGGAGGTATACACTCAGATGAAAAATTTTTCTTTTTTATGTTTTGTTAAAATCGATGAACAGCCACGTTCAGATACTTTGTCGAAGACAACCATTTTCTGTCGCTCAAATGGACAAAGCTTTAGGGTGAAAATGGAGTGCAAATGATAGTACCCTCTTAAAACCAAATTTTTACCATTACTTTTTTGATTGGTTTTTTTTTTAATATTCGACAAATTCACTATGGCTCTAAAAGTGCACATTTTTCTAAATTTAGCATATCGCTTTCACTTCATTTAAAAGATTTACATTGGTAGAACTTTGAATGACTTCTTTAAACTTTGTATAAATTTTACAATCTTTAAGAGAAATTTAAAGAATTGTTAGAAATTCAGGAAACTTCGGTAAAGTTCTATGATTTTTTCATAAGTTCATTGAACTTTGTAAAACTTCTGGGACTTGATGTAGGAGTAGCAGTTCAGAGCATTTCCTAGAAATTCTATAAATTTAAAAGTAATTCGGTGAAATCCGGATAGTAGCCGGTTCCGTGTGACCATAATGACTAAATGGCATCCAATCCCCTGAAATATCAATATGGAGCATGTATCTTGCCATTCGTGTTTGTAGATTGATAATCGAAGTAAAAATTATCTCTGCTTACGGAACTTTTCGGCCCTTCATACAGCAATATGTTGAATTAATAATGTTTACGAAAATTAATCTTGCTGTTGAGTGGAGCCGCATGCAGGGCAAGACCCAAACTAGGATGGTGTCTTCTTACATACATACATACATACATACATAAGATTCTTGGGTCTAAATAACTTTTTTTAAACCGTCACCAAGATAATGAAATCTACATTTTTTCGGACCTTCCGGGGGACCAGCAAGTGGTCATGAGAGATTCAAATACTGATTGTACTTTGTAAACTACTTTATGGTGCATAAAAGGAGTCGTTTTGAGAAAAAAAAAACTCATAGTACTTCTAAACAACTTCATCAAACTTATCACTTTTATGGATTTTTTCCTTGATTTTTTTTCGTCGATCTTGTTTTCCGTACTGAGTACCTATGCAACCGACGTCAGGGAGGCAACTGCCACACCTGGACCGTACCTATCGATCCTTCAACTCATGGACCGGGGACCAACGGCTTTACTTGCCTTCCGAACAAGTGATCAGAGATTTTATGGCTCAGAAAATCAAGGCGGCGCCGACTGGGATTGAACCCAGGCCTTTTGGGGTGATAGACAATCACGCTTACTACTGCTGGCGCCGCTTACTTTTATGGATCTTTTGGAACTTCCGGAGGACCGGAGTGTGACCATGGAAGCCCAAATTGCTGATGGTACTTCGTAAACAACTTTGCAAGCACTCTAGAAACCGTTTTGAAAAAAAAGTCGTGGATCCATTGTTTTATAGTTAATTACTTTCAAGAATGTTCTGGATCTTTCGTGGGACCAATGTCGATGGGAGGTCCAAATGCTGATTGCACTTCGTAAATAACTTCTTGATGTACAGCAGAACTCGGAGCTATAAAATGAGTTTCATTAAATGTTAATTTTTACCCGGTCTGCCAGTGTATCGGAATTGGTGGTTCATATGCAGATTGCACAAGAAAAAGAGCTTTACTGCCGGTGGAAGCATAACTGTCCCATGTGAAATTTTGACTTTTTCGATGTTATGATGCTTAACGTTATAAATCAATACATATTTTTAAGATATTATATAGGGGAATTTACGTATTCTCGTCAATCTAAGCAGCGTCCACACTTCTATTAGCATTTTCTCAGCGTCACACACATATATGACGTGTCTGTTTGTTTACATCCATCTGCTGCTTACTTCTTTATCCATACTAATCGATAGAATTTTTTAAAATGGTTTTAAAGCGTTTTTACAACGCTCCAAACTTCTCAGGTGAGTGTGACTATTGTCGGCAGACTCTTTTTCTTCGGCAACCTTCCAATTAGAACTGCGTGTTAAACAGCTGTTCTATTATCGGCAACTCGAAATCAACCCCATTTTGTAGTGCGTATGCTTCATTTGAAGAAAAATCTGGCATTACAGGATTGCTCGGTCATACAAATACAATCAGATTGAAGCTGAAAGACTAAATAATCGTTTGAATACATTCAGGGAAGTGTGTTGATGGGAAAACATAGTGAAATTAACGTTTAAATTTTGATTGCCGAAAACAGTCAATGGGTGCCGAAGCCAACATTTACCCTATAAACATGCTGTTTATTCTAGAAAAAAAAAATGTGAAATCGTTTTGTCCCATTGCAAAAAATGGACGCATATCTGTCCCACTGTTCAAATTTTTAATATGTATAAGAAATTCTTCAAAAGTTATAGTCTGTTATCCAAATAATACATCGTAAACATATTACAAGATCCAAACGATTACCCAAATGGTAAAATTAATCTTTGAATTATTTGTATGATACCTCGATCTCGACCTCGATAACGTCGTAAGCACATTATCACTTTTTTTTTGAAAATTTAAGCTATCATTCTCAGTTCTGTTGTTATATAATGTACTAATCAACTTGCAACGCCTTGCTCTATTTGTACCTTTTCGTGACATTTGGTATAGAAAAACTATAAAGTAAAATGATGAGATTTTTTTTTAAATAAAAGAAACGCATACAATGGTTCACCTTAAATAACTATCATTCCGATGCATGTTGCTTGGTCGGAAGACTAACTAAAAATGATGTTTCATCTTCTCCACTAACGACAACTGCCAACAGAGAGGCCTTCCTATCTACTTCAATTCAACGAAGAGACCTTTACCAGAGGACGTTAGCTTCAGTAGAGAACGTATCGTTAGCGATCAGCTGGAGTTGTTTCTTGGAAACCAGTTTGCAGTATTTAAGGTCCTCACTGTTGATATTGCTTTTTGAGAAAAACAATTTTCTCGGGATGTCCACGTACGGGCGAGGCTTGAATAAGTTCAACGTGTACTGTGCGTGTAACGTGTACATGCAGACACTGGAAATGATCGTGCGTATGCGCCAACAGGAGCAATTGTCTCGTTAAAGACTAATAGCTATCACTACCACTGGAACCACCGTCCTGCTTTAAATTTTCTATGGCAGACGTTTCCGGCCCACATTCAAATCAGTGTCAAAATTTCAAAGGGGCGCAATTTCTTTTGTAAACATTGGCATTAGCCGTCGATATCTCGCAAGTAAATGCTCACCCCTCCAAATTAGCAATGATAGCTGGTAGATGAAACATTTCTCTGCCTGTGTCTCTTTGGTGTCATTAACTTTCCTGAGTGAGCTTTTTTTTCCATGAGAAATCGACGGCTAAATCCATTGTTTACAAATGTAATTACGCCCCTGTGAAATTTTGGTACTGAAATCAACAATTTTAAAGAAAATACTCCAAACGTCACTCACGAAGTGTCAAACATAACAACAGCAGCAACTGAGAAGTTGTTCACAGTAGGACAGATAGGCGTACATTTTTCAACTCGTCAGAGAAATTCACAGCATAAGTGTCACAGAAGATTTTGTAATGGAAAAATTTCTTTTATGGATGATCCGGATCTTTCAAGGGATCAGAATATGGCTATGCGAGGCCCAAATGGTGATTTAACTTCGTAATTAACGTGTTGAAGCACAACATGTTACTTTCTGAAAAAAAATCTAGAACTTATAAAATGAGTTTCACTATATGGTAATTTTACGGATGTTCCGGACGGCCATCATGAGGCCACGGGCGGTTGCACTTTGTAAACAACTTTTCAAGCAGTTTATTTTTGTTTCATTGATCACTTTTACGGGTATTCTAAATCTTTTGAAACACAGTAGTAAACTATTTGCGGAACTTTTGAATGAGTTTCATAAATTGACCACCTTTACCGATGTTCCGGATCTTCCGCAGGACCAGTCTATGTCCTCCATATGGTCAAATAATGTTCGGCAGTACCATATTGGTCTAGCCATTCAACGGTAAACTTTAGTTTTCATTTTAAGAGTAATTTCAAGTCAGATAAACCATTTTCCATTCATCCGGATTTACTCCGGATTCTAGCTGGGTTCGTGTGGCCATAATGAGAAAATGGCATCCAGTCCCCTAGAATGGAAAAATAGAGCATGTATCTGCCACTTATACAGGTAGATCTAAGTAATAATAATCATTTTATAGTTACAACAATCTTGGGTCTAAAAAGACCCAGAGGGAAAGATTGCAGCTCTTTTTTTGAATACCATCACCAGGTTAAAATCCAAATAAAAAAGCTTTTAATATTCCGTAAATTTCACTACGATATTTTTTTTACTTTATTAAAGTAATTTTTAGCCGAGGGCAACACACTTAGAAAAATTCATGAAAATTTAGGTGCTCTGCGACTGACATATACGAGCGTCAATTTTGACATAAAATTCAGTCATAATAGATACGACATTCAGCTCAATCATACGTACTTTACGTCGAGTAACGAACTTTTCAGTCTCGGAGCATTTAATTTTACATGACATATTTGTTTATGTCTCATCCTTTATGTCAAAGATGGATCTCGTCGCGTGTAAAATGAGGTATTCCTAAGGGTGAAGTTCATAGCATAGCTCTAGCGTGAGCAAGTCTGGTTTAAAGTATCCTTCCATTTATGTTTCACTCATTTAATCTACCTTGGGCAGCTGCCTTGTTGGACATGATTTGGATTTATAGAATCCTTTAGAACCTTGATAAAACTTGTAATACTACTTGGGTTCAGTCCATATGTCAATCATTTGTTTGTACAACTCATCTTTTTTATCACTTAGTTCAAAACTCTCACCTATGTACGTAAAAAATTGTGAAATCGCCAAGGGGTATTCCATTCTGCATACGAGCTGTGTCGAAAGCTGTGCCAAGCGCTGTGCCGAACGTGCCTATCAAGATCAATCAAAATGTGCCTATAAAGGTATCAATATTCCATGAGTTTGGCAACCCTATGACTTTTGTGATTGGGATCTCAATTTATCTGGTGGATTATGGCAAGCATTTATCTTCATTATCATTAGAACGTTAGCGGGTCGGGAGGTGGAAGAGGAACTTAAAGCCATCAAATCTATAGGGTGTTCAACTAGGTGTTGAAGCAAATTCAACCCATCCATAAAATTATGTCTCGATGTACATTTAAACTGCTGATTCCTTGTAGGTGTATATAAGCAAAAAAAAAACCCGAATTGTGATGAATGAAATTTCTGTCTAATAAATCTTCCGCGATTAAAGTAAATCCAGCGCTCGAACTCGAAATCGATATAAAGTCCTGTGCATATTCCATCCATGTGAATTGAGATTAATGACTGGCAAGAAAATCCGAGAAAAATGGCGGGGAAAATTCTTAATATGGCTATTCCAGAAGATCCTTGGCAAGACCGGGATTCGAAACTGGTCGCCTCTCTGATATATTTTTTCCTTGATTTGTTTCCGTCGATCTTGTTCTCTATACTGAGTACCAATGCTACCGACGCCAGGGAGACAAGCTCCCACACCTGGACCCTACCACCAATGGACACCAACGGCTATACTACCCTTCCGAAGGAAGGCGTGATCAGCGATTTCATGCCTTTGAAAAATTACCGGCGGTGCCGACTGGGATTGACCCCAGAGTGAGAGGCAATCGCGTTTACCACTACACCACCGGTGCCGTTAATGTAGCTTAACTCTCGCGGAAGATTTTGCTCTGATCCTTCGTTGTACGCTTCGAGATTGAATACCCACGACAGTACAAATTGTTGTTCAAAAATATGAAGCGTGTTCTTGAATAAATCCTCCAGTATTTGACCTTTTGGTAAAGCATGTGTGCGAATGTAAGCAGGGTTGGAAAAGTTCACGAGTCATAGTGGGTTTTGGTGAACTTTTCCAATACTGATTGTAATAAAGATTCATCAAGGATGTTGTTTATCCTCTAACTTAATGTTTTCCATAAAAGTGATTTTTAATAGCGTGTTGAACCTGAGTTCCCAATTCTTCACGAAGTTTGGAGTTGGAGTTGCGGAGGTCAAGAACAAGGGAACTGCTTTCAGATTTCACAATGAATTCCCGTTTGCTGGCCGAGTGGAACAAGCTACTGCAAATTGGCTACCGTGGCAGATGGACAAGTATTCAAAGGAGAACATGCAACCTACAAACAACCAGTACACTGCAGTGCTCAAGAATCCATTTCTCGCTTCTAAATTGCCACTAAAGTCGAATTTCAAGAATGGTCAATGAAGTAGTGGTATTTCAAATAAATTCTGAAAGAGTCTGGACCAGTTCATGTTGATCCCCGTGGATCGTCTACGGCTGGTACTATTACTAAGAAGGATGATTTGAGGACAGTATATGAAAACACTACGCGGTAACTAGTTGCAGATCCACTTGATTCCTTCGGTAAGATCTTTCTTTTTCATATATGTATACTTCATATCCATTAGTGATTAAGCTACATCATTGTAAGCATCAGTTTACCAAAACGATCTTTACTGTAAACCTTTCCCCACATCCCACATCCCAGTGTTCTCTCGTGGAAGCGCAGAGGACTTCTTGGTTTCCTTCCCAGCGAGTATCACGTCAACACATTTCTTCCCATTCCCTATTTGACCTGCATTCGGACACGGCCGGCGCTGGTATTGCTAAATATTAGATCTCCAGTTTTTACACTTTGAGGATGAATGTTAGTCCCAAACATCATCTGCTGATTCTCTGTGTAATTGTAGCTGATCGGGCAATAACAGAACAGCAACCGTGGGCGGTCAATCATGCTCATGAATGTGAAGATTCATCAAGCTACAGATGGTCGATGCTTTCCGTTCCAAATTTAAATCCGATCTTCGCAGGATGCATGATATTCTTCTTTGCGTACGAATAACAGCATAGTGTAAGTGGTTCTCCGTCGTATATTTTTTTCCTTTGGTTTGTTTTCCGTACTGAGCACCAATGCTACCGACGTCAGGGAGGCAGCTGCCACACCTGGACCCTACCTATCAACCCATCAACTCATGAACCGGGGAGCAACGGCTTTACTTCCCTAGGCGTGATCAGAAATGTTATGCCTCAGAACCAGTGCTGTAAATTCTCAAAATCATTTGAACATTTTTGATGAAAATGAGAAAAGTAGCTATTCGCTATCAAAGGAGACCTCCTCCGAATGGGTGATATCAGTTGCTTAGTCATTTGACGAAGGCATGGATCATTCTCATTTGAGAAACGCTATATATCATTCAATCGAGTGTAACCTACACACAAACGGAGCTCTGGTCGACATATCGGCGAAAAAGCTATTTCAAGCCGACACCAACCTGACTTCTATCAAACCCCAACCCGATGTTGACCCGACATTGACCCGACATAAACCCAAAATTGACCCGACAACAACACGACATTGGGTCGACATCGACCTTAAATTAGCCTTACATTGATCCGACATCGGGTCGACTTGTCTGTTCGGGACCATTTTACTGTATTCCTTCCATACTCTACTGTCGTATATGAAATGATACTGAGTGACTCAATTGACAGTGACAATGAGCTTCGAATGAGAAAGGGGCTCTTCAAATTATGGTCATGTGCGAATTCGTTTACACAGAATTGATTGAATGGTTGTATTGGTTCATCTTCAATCGAATGATATGAAAATTTACAGCACTGCTCAGAACATCCCAGTGGCGCCACACTACACCACTGGCGCCCCTCTGTCGTATAGTTGTGACCGATTGGTTTGATATTAATGAAATTATTTGTGTGGCCTTCCAAATGTATCATCAAAGGAAGCCGTCTGACATTTTTCAATCGAAACCAAATCGTCACTAGAGGTAACCCGTTGCAGCCATCTTGACAGCCGTATCGACAAGACGCTCTTGACTGGCAATGGTTTGGATGAACTCGATTGCAGTGAGGCTCAAATAGTAGCTGTTTTAAATGAAAACACGACTAGCTGGGATTTTTTTCTGTGATTCAGAAGAGACGGATTTTGCTAGGTCTGAAGAGATTCACGATTCATAAAATACTTACAGAATTTGTCGAACGATCTCCAAAACCGGTAGGTTGTTGGTTGGTCGTTGTTTCATAAATATTATGTGTGACATCTAATTTTCTCACTGGCTTCATTTTTGAGCACACAAAGTATTCAACCGAGTGGTAAACCTTGGCAACGATTTGCAAAACGTCAGCACTCAACAGTGATGCCGTTTTTATATGATGTTATTTGTGTCCTACTTGTCAAAGTGTGCCTTAACGTGCTGAACAGTGTGCCATGCTGTGTTTTGGCATAGTGAGTAGAGTTTATTACCCCTTAGAAAACGCCTTTAATGCAGTATTTTTATGTAGGCCTACTTTTTGTAAATCATAGGTCTTTGATGTCTTGGCCAGCATTTCTCAATATAATGAAATGTTCAACTTTACCCAAGAAACACGCTCCCTAAGACGATCTATTTAAAAGATAACATCGAGTGCATTCTAGGCAGTGGGACCAAGACTAAACAGAAATCTTAAAAATTTGGTGCTTTGTGAACCAAGCTACCAGCCTAACTTCCTTGATGTTCTTCTGTAAACTGACAGTACATATATGTTTATACATGTATAGGTTTTTGTTTTTTTTTTTCATGTTACCAAATTATTGAGAAGGGTATGACTGATGTCTCTGAGCCAAGGGCCCCTTCCAAATTTGGGGCCCAAGCTTTAGCCCATCATCGCCTTACCGTTGATACGGCACTGGCTCAATGACATATGATAGAAAGTTTTGATATTATTTTGCAATGCATTTCAACCCGGAACCTCTCCCGGGATAAACTGAAACCGGATTCGTTTACTTCATAGAATTCACAAACAATCCAGCATAAACATAAACATACCTGAACAATTAAAATCATTTACAATACAACATCTCCAACGCTGACACCAATATAATATCAATAAAAATCGAGATGTTCTATAAAATCACCTCTTGTGCAAAATGATCGTCTCTGAACGGTATAACATTAACAACCAAAGAAACTATCAGTTTTCTTCCTACTATTTTCAATCTCATATATTTGTCCTGGGCCCTAGATACAGCCGCTAACGATCTTCTTAGTTAGTTTTCATATGATATGACACATTGCATATCCGGCAGACTCCGAGTATTTCCCCGAGGGCACTTAGAACATATCAAAATATCTACGGTTGTTGAATTCAGATGAACCGTATTTTTTTTTAAGTATTCTTATACTTTTTTCCAAGAGGCTATGATCTTTTCGTTCGATTATTCATGTCTTGTATGGTAACACATTTCAGTTGAGATTATATTTACCTGATCAAGTATTTGAAAATGGTTGCATCATTTGTATGCAATCTGAAAAAAAGAAATAAGAGCTAATCAAATATACGAAACAATTACCGACAATTTAAAGATGTTGGTGAAACTCTTATTATCATAAACACATGCTAATTACCTAGGAATTTCTCCAACTCAAACTCATTCCCATCACATACCAATCACTTCTTCTTTTTTTTTACTACAACCTGATTAGGCAATACGGGCAACAGCTCCAGTGACCCTAATCAGCAAATTTAACATTGTTTTCGTCACCAACAGCTCGTGTCGGGGTAATCACTCTACCAGCAGGGACGACAACCCATGCTTGATAGAGTTAGGCGCTAATTAAGCTCTATACTCGTTGACAAGTTGAGACACTTCATCATTTCCATTTTTTTACGAGAATCCCGTCACTTCCATAGATGGTAGCAGTGCTGATGCCGGCACGCTCTCCGTTCATCTGTTGTTGTTGTTGGCAGCAGAAGTCTAGCGAAAGAGATGCAAGGAGAACCATCCGAGGGTGCGCAGTAATTAAAACATGCTCCATTTGACTGGCTTCCATTTTTGGCCATCGCATCTGCTATCGAGCATCATTGCAAGGAAAAGCCGTGCGGTGTAGTTGTAGATTCCAATGTAGCCACAGGTACACCTACGTGGGCTCGTGCTTCGTCTTAGCACTCGCCGAGGAAAGTGCGTTCGGAATTTGAATTAACCGCTTCCAGGAATTGCAAATTAATTTGAAAATTCTCGGGTGTATTCACGAAAGCACGCCGGAGCTGTCGTTACCAGTTGTGTACGATCGCGTTGGGGATGGTGATGATGTTGCTGATGATGACCATATGTAAAGTCACCCGGTTCAAGCGGTAATCGCACATTCCGTCGACACCCATGTTTGGTTAAGATTGGCGTGTGGATCGTTCAATTTCCCACTGGGGTAGGCCTGATGGTGCCCTCCGGCTTGATGAGAACTGCATCCGATGCAGTTCGAAAATGGAAAACTATTTAATTAACATAACTACAGTCCGGAATGGCACACAGCACTAGCTGCGTGCTGGGAGTTGCGTGAGAAGGATGTGTTGATAACAGCAATTTTGTGAACTAGTTTTGATAATGATTAAAGCTTTTCCCTTTTTGGAATCATAAAGCTAAAGTATATCTCCAGCTGCTTCTGAATCGTTATGATCGGTCAACATCACCGAGTTGGCTCATAATTGCGATGACCTTTCTCGCTATCACTTACTGCTATATGCACAAATACCCCACAACATCTCAACAATTTAAAACAAGCACTGCTCAATCAACCCTTGCTCTTTGCGCAGCTCCCAGTTCGGATTGCTCCGATAATGAATGCAGTTTAAAATTCCATCAACATTGGCTACCCATTATAGCTTGGAAGTTCATTTACCAGGAGAGAACTCACATATGCTGCCCCATAAAGAGTATATAGATATCGGTCTTCGCGAGGGTAGCGCGCATCTGGTAAGTTACGGCACTGGGCAGATCTATCTGCACTTTAGACTCACTTGTAGAAAGGAACCTCTGGCAAATATGCGCGGTGTTGGAACTCTATTCCCCATTTGGATTCGATCGAAGTTTGCCAACCAATCGAAAAGGAGGGAGCCGGGGCAGGAGGGGATCGAATGAAATTCATTTATTCACCCAACGAAAGCTCGCCCCGATTGGTCGAAGGCGTGGTTTAATACACCATAAACTAGCTATTATCGCGGCAGTAATTATTTTCATCTGTGGCAACAGTAGTTCCGCGGCATAAACTTAGGTTGCACTCGCGGTAGTGGTGGACGAGTGCTTATGCGTTTTTTTATTTTATGTGCGGTTCTCCCTCCTAACCGTATATTGCTGATATGCACCTCTCTTCACCATATCCGTTTAATTACACTGCCCTGAAGGGCTTCTGCTACATGCGGTTGAGCTGAGAGGTTGGCGATTTGGTGTTGAACAAATTACTTAGTGCAAACAAAGCGTGGGTTTCGGCAACAACATGCATACGAGCCCTCCGGGGGATGCTTTTGACATACTGTGAGATTGCGAAAGGGATGGCATTTCTCGGAGGTATTTTAAGCGGTCAGAGTAGGAATGGAACATTTCAAATCATGATATGGGAATGCTAGATGCCTAGTAATGATGCTTTAGTTTAAGCCTTTGCCTGTGTGACATTAGATAAAGGTTGCGAGCTTTTAAATGATCCTACAGGTTTACTGGCAAACTGTCTCTACGGCCCAACCTCACTTTTTGGCGGAGTTAGTTATAGGAGCTGAGACCAAATCTGTAATTTCATCAACAAATATTTGTCATTGGGTTCAAAGATGCATCGTTTACCTACAATGAATCATTTCTTAGTGTTATTCTGTTAATCTGACCTTAAGAGAAAATTAAAAAATGCCCTGTACTCATGAAATAATCTTCAAACCATACAAAATTACCCTTCCAAACGCCAAAAAGGCTTCAACATGATATATAGGAAATTCATTTAACATTCAGTTCCATTCGAGTCATGAGATTTTTTCCAGTAAGAAGGGCTAATTTGAACAAGTTTCTTCTGCAAGAATTGGAGTTGTTGAATTTTAAGACGTTTTTTACGTTTTCCTCCCAGTGTACAACGCCTCTCATCACTGTATGTTTGCTGGCGATGTTTGCTAAAAATGTACACTAAATGTTCATGAATAATCAATAATCCATATCCTCACTTTCCTGTTAAATGTTAATCAGTGCATGAATCAGGGATGCCAGATTTGAAGATCATGTTGAAGACATTCGAAATTCTGTGGAGACTTTTTTCCTGCAGAAATTTTGATTTTTTTGTTTTGGGAAAATGTTTGAAGACATGCTGAAATTAAAGAAGCTTTTCGAATGCTTTTTAAGTTTTAAGCAGACATGTGCAAATTTCTGCAATAGAAATGAAGATTTCGACATCATATTTTAAGCTCCTTCTTGAAAAAATTTATCATAAATAATGTAATCAAAACCAGCTGTTTCTTTAGAATTAATATACTTTCTGATCATCGTACCATCAGAATATCTGAGGGAGCACATTTGAATTTTTGAACAGCGTTTTATATTCAGCATAAAGGGTGTTACGATCACAATTTGGTCAAACAAGAATGCATGCATGTAAATTGATTAATTTTTTATTAAAAAAATCAAATAGATCAATTAGTATAAAATATTGATTGATATTGAAATCAGCTAAGCTTCCGGTTGACCGAATATGAAGTGTCGGGCCTTTCGCTTAACTCCAGTCATCATATTATGTACAACCACCTCGTCCCCTTTGTTGTTAACTGCAGAATTCTGTCAGTTAAATAATTTTGAATTAATTTCAATAAACTTTTTCAAGTTAGCAATCAAACCTTCATGCCAAACACTGTCAAATGCTTTTTTCTATGTCTTGAAGAGCAACTTTTGTTGAGCAGCCTTCAGATTTGGAACGAATTAAATTGGTAACTCTTAAGAGTTTATAAGTAGTTGAATGCCCATGGCGAAATCCAAACTGCTCATCTGTAAAAATTGAGTTCGTATTGATGTGAAGCATCATTCTATTTAAAATTATCTGTTCAAAAAGTTTACTTATTGAAGAAAGCAAACTTATTGCGCGGTAGCTAGAAGCTTCAGCTTGATTTTTATCCGGCTTCAAAATTGGAACAACTTTTGCATTTTTCCATTTATCAGGAAAGTATGCCAAATGGAAACATCTGTTAAATAATTTTACCAAGAAAGACAAGGTACTCTCTGGGAGTTTTTTGATGAGGATATAGAAAATTCCATCATCATCTGGAGCTTTCATATTATGAAACTTTTTAGTTATAAATCATATTTCGTCCAAATCAGTCCCCCAGAAATCATCAAAAATATTTTCCCGAGGGAAAATCTTCAGATAATCCCGACCAACCTGATTCTCCATAGGACTAGTAAAACCCAAACTGATGTTATGGGAAGTCTCGAATTGCTTAGCAGTTTCTGAGCTTTTTCCGAGTTTGTGATCAAAATTTTACCACCTTCTTTAAGCGCTGGAATTGGCTTTTGAGGTCTCGTATGACTCTCTTTTCGTTCCTTCTCTTACCAGTTCTTAACCGTACTTGTTCTCCTAGACGAGTACACCGATGGATTTGAGTTCATGCACTGATGAAAATTTGACAGGAAAGGGGGGGGGGGGGGGCAATGTATAAAGAATAATGAACGTTTAATGTTCATGTTTAGCAAACAGCCGGCGCCGGCGGTGTAGTGGTAAGCGTGACTGCTTTCTAACACCCCAATGGGTCTGGGTTCAATCCCAGCCGAGGTCGGTGGGATTTTTCTGAGGTATAAAAATCTCTGGTCACGGGAAGGGAAGTAAAGCCGTTGGTCCTGGCCCATGTATGTTGTGAATGGGTGCGATATCCTACGCAGGTGTGGATGCTGCACATTCGATTGCCGTCGATGGATGGCAATCGATGTCCGTCGGTGATTGGCACTAGATTGCGGAACAGAGACCGACGTTAAATAAAGGAATGAATGTTTAGCAAACATTTGCCCGGCTCTCCTTTCAAATTTTCGTCAGTGCATGAACCTCGAATTCATTGGTGCACTCGTCCATGTAGTTTTCGTTCTTCGAATCTGTTCATTCCTTTTGTCTTATTCGTTCCAAAAGAACAACGGTTCTCTTGGAAAGAACGGTCGTTCATTCGTTAATTCAAAAGAACTATCCAACAATCAATTCAGAGTCACAAATAAGCATATCTTTTGAAAAAATGCTGTATAACAGTGTACGTTGCTGAATAAAACAGGGTGTTGAATTATGAGCTGAAAAATACTCATTGCGATCGATAGTTGTGCTCTGATCTGAGTAATTTGCTTATTAAAAGCTTTAAAAACTACGACTGTATTAATGTTTCGATAGATGAAGTTGTAATTTGTGCATACATCGACGGTTGAATTCGATTGTTTTCAGTTGATTTAATAACATGCTTTATTAGATGTAAAATAAAATGTTTTCTAGCTTCATTATAAGATTTCATTGTATTGCTCTACAATATTGCTGAATAAAGGTGATTATAGTCAGCTTAATAGATCTTTTACCACTTTGCGTCTATGTATGCTTAGTAAATGCTTTATAGACAGACGGTGCATAGATTGATTATTCCACAACAGTGGTTCAGCATGACAACATGAAGAAATCGGTAGCAAAGTGCTTTCTACGTAGGAGGTCGCGATTCCTAGACGCAACCTTTTTTGACGTAGGATTACGTCTTTCGGCAACATATTGGGGGTGCAATTCAAAAAAAAAAAAAAAGTAGAAGGGTCTGTACCTAGGGGCACGAACGGAAGCTTGACGTAGGACCACTAGTGGACGGAATAAATGTGAAGAGCATTTAGTTCTTTTAATTGATCAATTATCTATTATCTCAACTCTTTCCGTTTTTGAATTGTAGTAATTTTTTTCAAAGAGAAAGTTGATTAAGAGAATCAATCAAAATCACTTGCACCCCTGCTTCCAAGTTTGGTTACAAGATTACACTTCTGGAGAGCATTTTGTGTGGTCGTTGGGGCTTGTGGTTCTGAATATGGACAAACAGGCACAGATAAATTCTATTCCAACTCTTTACTGATGTCATCCATGGCCACTTACGCTTGGCGTGTTTAGTGTAGGTGACAGCATCACGGACCTCATTTTCCAGAAACACCTTCAGCACACCTCGTAGATCAGACCGGAGATACGTTTGACACCACCACGGCGAGCCAGACGACCGATGGCGGTTATCTCGAAGAACTTTGCGATGACGCTTGGCGCCTCCTTTACCAGACCTTTTCCTCCTTTTCCACGAGCAGTCAATTGTTGCTTAGGTGTGAAGGAGTGGACTAGCCACCACCTTCCTACTGCTGCTATTGCTGTTCACCACGCTGTCCGAAGCGAAAATGAGCTAATGCCATACAGCAGCGCTCTTTTATATCTTTTCAGGTTAAAACAGAATGATGTGCAACCAAGTGGTATAAAAGCTACAAAGACTCCTCCCATTATGAGTAGTTTGCTATCAAGTAGCGACACTGGCTCTTTTCCTTTTCCATACACGGCGAAAGAGAAGGACCCAATTTTGAGTTTAGTTCACTCATAATCGCCAAAAGTGCAGGAACTCAGCAATGAGTAAATTTGTCTAATGGCTTCCTAAGGAAAACCTTAAAAATCTGCCAGAAAATGAGGAAGTTAACATCTCTGATCACGCCTTCTTTCGGGAAGCCGTTGGTCCCCGATTGAGTTGATGGGTCGATTGGTAGGGTCCAGATGTGGGAGCTGCCTCCCTGGCGTCGGACACTCTCTTTCGTAAACAACTCGGCTTCACAAATGTTTCCTGCCGTCTTCGTCGAATTAGATGCTAGATTGTTGCTTCTTCCACCGAAAATATCCGGCCGTGGCGATTCAAAGTTGATCAAGGTTTATCAAAATAATTTGTACCCTGCTTCCAGTTTGATTACATGAGCATTTTGTGTGGTCGTTGGTTCTGAATATGGACAAACAGACAGATGAATTCTATTCCTACTCTTTACTATAATAAGCTTAGTGGCCCTGAAAAGAGCCGTTTTGTTGCCAAAGTTGGTAATGATTTAACCTCCGAAACCAAAAAGAGCGCGTCTCTGTCACTTCAAAAACGTAGATGACATCCATGGCCGCTTACGCTTGGCGTGTTTAGTGTAGGTGACAGCATCACGGATCTCATTTTTCAGGAACACCTTTAGTTTCAGTACACCTCGTAAATCAGACCGGAGATACGTTCAGACACCGCCACGGCAAGCCAGACGACGGATGGTGGTTATCTCGAAGAATTTGCGTTTAGTTCTGAATATGGCGATGAGTGTGCAAAATATTACGCAATTCCATCCTCCCTATTTGCATGCGCCCGATGGTCGGAGGCGAATGCCACTTCGACTTGTTTCGTCTACTTACTACTCTCTGACGACTGTGCTGGGGAAGCAGCATATGCATGTAGGTAATTGGTGGATTTGTTAGTTAATTCGACGCTTTTGGACAATGCTGAACATTGACCAGTTTTTCAATAGTTTCTTGTTGAAAATCAACATTCGGAAGCATTGTAATCGATGCGTAGCCATATTTACGATCGATTGGTGATAAAATTATTGAAATTGGACCAGGGGCAGCTGAGTTATTAACGTTCAAAATCTTTCATAATTTGTTACATGTTCCATTTTCGGTTTTCACAAAGTGTACCCCCATATAGAAATCAAAGACGTAGTCCTACGTCAAAACAATATTGACCGCATTACGAAAAGTGGTTAGGTTTTGACCACATTAAACTCTGCAATAGCGAATGAATTTTAATTCTAAATAAACCAATCGATTAGAAATTTCGCTACCGAACTGAAAATTACACAAATGTCCATCTGTTGCAATAGTGATCAAAATTATCACCGATTGCCTGCATACAACGCATTCTCTAACACAGATTTCAAAATCGAATTCGACCCTGTCTCTCTGAACAGCGCTTATTCAATCACTGTGTGTGGTGGTGTCCGGTCGGTCATTAGTGGCAGAAGCAGCAGCAATGCTATAGGCTCTGAACCATTTGGTAGATTATATACTTTTGGTTAAAATTTGACAGATGGAAAGTTATCGATTAACCCTGCTATCCGAGCGTGGTTATTTATGACAGACAAGAATTTAAATGTTGACAATCGTGACTGAGTTCTTCTCGAAAACCGGTCGATCGACAGCACAGGGATTTTCGAACATCAAGAATAACTTTCGAAATGTCACTTTTAACCACGAGTTAAATTTAACTCGGCAAATGGTTCAAAGCCTTAGACGAGTGGCGTTGCACATTGTACACAACAAAATGCTGCCCGCAAGCAACGAGTTGCAGCCCACATGAGCGTCCATTCACCGAAGGAGGAGGAAGCAGCTGTGGGGAATAAGACGGATGAAGAGAATGTTTGAAATAAAAATTTCAATCAGCGTAATTCGTTTTAGTCTTAACGTTCAAGGAAGGCTTGTGCATACCATCCTAACATTATCATACTAGATGAACAAGCCTTCCTTGAATGTTAAGACTAAAACAAATTACGCTGATTGAAATTTTTATTTCAAACGTTCTCTTCATCCGTCTTATTCCCCACAGAAGCCTGACCGCTACTGATCGGGATCAATCTTCGTGAGTCGCCTTGGGCCATCTATGTCAAGCGCGTCACCCTCGTTCAAAACAACATACAACTCACCAGCCTCATGCATGTTGAACACCCTAATAGCTCAACATTACTCAACCATCACGACAAAACGGTTCTTTTCAGGACCACCATAAATTTGATAAAGAGTATTTTTTGGACATTTGTCAAGGTCATCAATCGGATGTCATTTCCCATATGTTTAAATCTAACATACCATATATTTTTAAGGCAACATTGGATGTGCAATTTCAGAATCCGAAGTTGATCGTAGCATGAATGTGGTCTGATTTTGATCCAGAGATGATGGATTTTAATTCTGAATACGCAAATCGATGCGAAATTTTTCTAAGAGTCTGCAAAAATTAAGGCTTTATCAATTTTCAAAATGTCACTTTTGAAAATTGTACGAGAGTGCAAGTGTTGCTATGATAATAAAATGGTATCCTATTGCCTGCGAAAAGCGCTTTCCCTAACACAGATTTCATAATTAAATTCCATCCGGCCTCACCGAACGCTGTTCATTCAACCACCGCGTGTGGTGAGTGGTGGTGTTCTCCAGTGAACAACGAAAGGCTCTCTGCAATCAACTTGCGATCGAGGCTGCCCTCAACCGCTGATCGGATTCAGTTGCTCGTCGTGAGCCGCTATGCAAGCACTGAGCATGCCAGACCGTACCTATCTTTATGCCTTTTGATGCAAATTATAGGCCCCTTGTAACCCGCCAGCCCGTCAAGCTTTCCGTTCGTTAGATGGGTGGCTTAAGCGCCACTCCTAGAAGGAGACCACCCAGCAGATTGTAGGTTTGCCCAGCCTGAGACCATCCAAGGGATTGGGTAAATATGTCCCGAATACGGGAAGAAAGCTGACTGGCTGACTAAAATTACCGTTGTCCAGAAATTCTTCAAAAGACTAACAATTACGGGTGCACAAGACCGACAATTCGTCCGAACCAAAAATCTTGTTAGGGGATGTTCTCATCACAGGCCCAGCCTGAAAGTCCAAACGAACCAATCCGGAAAGATTGGAGAGTTGCCGGCACAATAAATGTCAGATTCAGGGCTGACTTCCCCAGTAAATTGACTCTATGAAACTACAGGAAACGAACACGAAACGACATGAAAATCCTTCATAAGAAGTTAACTCGGCAGTTCATCAATGGTACGCTACCCAAAAAAAAACCATGGCTTTAGGGGGTTAACTGTATTTATTACGGAACATGACAATTGTCACCGTACTAGCAAAGCTCAACTACAAAGTTAAGAGAAAAGCTCCCATCCTATTTATTCGGTACGGATTGTATTTCACCTGCTCCCTACATGTCTGTTTGCCTAGGTCTTTGTTCTTTCCTTTCCCTCTATCATACCATCTATCCTACTCCCTAGCGTGTGCACTATTGATTCTACTCCCATACGTGTGCTCGGTGCGAGTTTCCTCCGTACGATTCCTGCTCTCCTGGTGTTTCTCGGCTTCACGTTTAACCCATTCAATGACACAATTTATGGGCCGACGGATGGCTTCGTGTAACCCATTTTATGAGACGGTGATGTTTCACGAATGCTTTCGTTTGTCTCATGCGCATGGACGTTCACAACGAAAAATATACATGCATGTACTCACTCGAAAACCTAGGAATTACATCGGTGCTATGGGTGAGGAGACGGCGGCGGTACCGAAGCTGCGTATTGCACTACTTCGGCCCAGAAACTATCGCGGATGCGATCGACTGATGCTGGAAATGTCTCACTCACCGGAAACGCGGGCTTACGCTTGAACGCGGCACATGCGTTTGATCGTCCGAACACTGGAACACGTGCAACGTATGCTGTTCTGTTGTTCGATGACTACAGATGGGACGAGTATTGGCCTGCCTGTCCAGGGCGCGCAAATTGGCGATAGCGACCCTCTTCCGGCCACGTGTGCCCCGGGAATCCTCCGAAACCGATAGGTGGGGTCAAAAGCGGTCTCTGACAATAGGGTGGTGTGACGGCAAATGGCCTCCGCTGCCACGAACCTGTTGGATTATACCCGCACGCACACGCTAATAAGTTGACCTGGTCTAACGGTCGATAAACGCTCACTTTACCTTGTACTTTCTTCGAGACACACACTTTGCCGCCTACTAACTAGCTTGGTAGGGTTTTACACTAAGCTAACACTACTGGGAAAGAATTGAAATTAACAATCTAATAAAGAAAGTTCATGACGCAAACTACCTTTTTAATCACACCACGACACGAGACAAAACACCGACCACTCTTGCCTCTTCCACAGATCGATTCGAAGTGGACGATCAAAGCTGAGGAATTCCTCAGATAGCCGCTAGATTGTGACCTTTGCCCGGGAAGTCGCGAACTTGGACGACACCCAATTTCACGACCACCAAACTCTCGCAATTGTGCCCCCGATTATTAGTGCCTTGCAGCATCTCTTCCAACGGACTATTCAGAGTCCAGTCATCTCTCTCCCCGAAATTCGGTAGGAGTGCGCAAAGCCGAACGGAAAAAGGTCATTGCATTTTCAATGGAAATCTGGCGGGTCGATGTCCACCTTACGACGCTGTAACTTCGTAGCGTCGGCAAGCTCGACAGGCTTTATAATATTTAAATTTACGCTTCAATCTGAACGTAGGGAACTCATTACTTATTTTTTGTATGACAAGTGTAACTCTACGTAAGTGGATGTTCGTTCCTAGGCGGTGAACAAATTTATGGCTTTATTTGAAAAACGAAAGTTAATGCAATATAATCAAATGTGGAAAATTGTATAAATATGAATTCTGTGCAAATCAATAATTAAATAAATAAATGCAAAAGCGTACTTGTTACACCCTCCTATTAAGAGAATTATGCAAAAAAAAATCTTGCCGAATTCTCTTAAGAGGCTTAAAATTAGCACCTAAAAGCATAAACGTAGATTCTGTGATTGATGTGTTTTCTCTAATACACATTTCATTTCCGCAGCGCTATCATCTCCAAGAACATCGAGGACAAATCTCCACAACATTGTCCTAAACTGGCTTCCAAGATTTCAACCCATCGGTCCTTTTCAGGACCACAAATGATTGATAAAAGAGTTAACTAAAGAGTAAGCGTTTGTATCCAGCATATCGTCCAGGATTGGCTTGTAATACATGGACATGGACAGAGCACCTCACAAACAGAACTCTCAAATTGCTTCCAAATTTCAACCTATCGAACTTTTTCACTGATAACGAGTTAAGAAATCAATTTAATATATATTATACTTTTGCTGTGACATCGAAACTACCTTTCGTAATCCTA
This sequence comes from Ochlerotatus camptorhynchus, assembly GCF_037179485.1. Classification (NCBI taxonomy): domain Eukaryota; kingdom Metazoa; phylum Arthropoda; class Insecta; order Diptera; family Culicidae; genus Ochlerotatus; species Ochlerotatus camptorhynchus. The sequence goes on from NW_027040846.1 coordinate 418,166, forward strand.
CGTTAAATCCACGGTCGTGTCTTGGATGCAACCGCTTACTTTTTTGTTCTACGCCTAAGTTATTTAAATCGTCAACATCGATCAGACAGCACCACCCATTGCGTAGGGGATTGTTTATATTTTGTTCTGATTTCTTGATACCGATTTCATCCTACGAGTGCAAATTCCGTACAAATGCATTGAAAAGCCATTGGATTTTAACTCCTCAAGAATGATTTTCTATTTTTATAATATCTGTGGTAGGTATTAACGGATTTCAGGGTGATTCAGAATAACTGTCACCGATTTCACATGTGTGCAATTCTCAATGGGTAAAATGGGTACATGTCCAAGTATTTTTGTTTTAAAGTGTGCAAATATCAGCTTGTATTAATAGTAGGATTTGAAGTTTCATTCGTTTGCGATTTCAAGCAGTCATGAACGTAAAAATGGAGCATTGCATAAATCTGCATAAAATCGAGTGTTATCTTTTAGAAGCTGACATCTCTTCGAAAGAATGAAACATTTATTTTTCGCATCATTATCGAGGTACAAAGGAACCATGTTTGGAAAACCCGTTCAATTTCAGAGCGTAGACGCATCGCCAGAACTCAAAAAATGCTGTGGTTAATTTTCGTGACAAACGTGGCTTGTTATCAAGGTAAAGGGAGAGAGATTTGAATTAAAGTATGCTAAGTTGAAGGTTATTAATATTTAGTATATATGGAATATACTAGTATCAAAGTAGTATGAGTATGATTGTACTTTCCACACAAATATTCTAATGGTACAGGCTTAGAAAGCTCTCAATTAACAACTGTGGAAATGCTCAAAGAGCACTAAGTTGAGGGCCCGCGTAAAGCCGCAGAAGGGGCGTAATAAAGACAAAGAAGAAGATATCCGTATTCCCTCAAACCCGTGCCAAAATGGAACCGGAACGAAGTGACATAATCAGCGCACGAGTTTGGACCTTCACGTGCCATGCAAAATGCCGCGTAATCTCTATCATCGTGCCGCCACCGTTCGTCGTTAGCCATAGTGTTTTCGAAGACGGATTTCTTCAGCTTCTAACAACACCCGTAACGACACGACTCGACTAAATCCAACACGAGTAGTGTACACTCCGAAACTGCTGACGAACAGGGGTAGCAGGAGGGAGGTGACTCGATTGGCGCTCGTTGAGACATTGCTTCGATTAATTTAATTTCATATAATTAAAAAAAAGCACAGGAGGTGCTCAAAACATGTAATTTGGTGCTATCGGAGAGCGAAAATCGTAGAAATTGAAATATTTACATGCACTCGGAATAGTTTTGAGTCTGTCTCCTGGGGATCATGAGCGAGGGTTGGGGGTGCACTGTTTCTAGTAGGTGCAAGTTCGACGTTTGTGCTGTTTGTCGAGCTTGAGTCACTGAAAGTCGGTATTTTTGTGCCGTTGCTACTATTATAATCTTCTTTTCGCTTTTCGTTTGGAGGAACCTGGTCTGGAAATGTTTTAGACTTTTTTTTTATGTTGCAGGCATCCCGCCTCCGCTTTTTCTCGGCACCGAGTTCGTTTCGACAGTGGCGCGTTAGAGCGAGCAGAGCCGTAGCTAGGGTGTAATCTTCTATATAGAAAATCCCTTGTTACGGCCCAGGAGACAGGTAATTTTCACTTAAACCGAGAGCTTCAGTTCGAAGAAAAGGAGAACCCGCTGTAATGGCATTTTTACACTGCATTGGCAATATATTTTATTTATTGTATATTGACCGAATCATGCACTAAATCTTTCTCTATCCATGCTCGGGCCACGCTTTGCGAGGAAGAAAAAAAAACTTTGGACATAGCAGCATAGATTGCAGCGCACCACACACACACACACACACATAGTACCGCCTTCGGAGAGAAGAAGGGTGAATTCTTCGCGCGATGTCGAATTCCCTTCCTCAGGCACCCCGATCCACATTCTGACTGCAAACACACACCTCACTTTAAAAACCGTGTGGAATGATAAATGCTGAAAATTAGAAATAAATGAATGAAAATGAAGGAAAATGTTCATTTTGCATGTAGCACAAATTAATTAAACTGATTTATGTATATTAGCAAGACGGAGCATAACTTCAATGGAAGGGAAAATTTGCAATCGTCCCGCGTTGTCCGTGTTGTCTCGAACCGTGGCCAAATCGGATACAATTGACCACGAAACGAAAACGAATCGAAAAGTCGAGCAACCTGGCAAGCGCGTGGGCATTCGAACCTCGGAGTTAAGACGTATGCATGAAAGGAAACCTAAGCCACGAGTCGAAACAAGCCACAGAATCCCGTGCATGTACCAGGCCAGGCATTCGAGAGGAAACGGAATGCGCTAGTGTAGAAAAATCGGATTTGCATAAATGAATAATTAGATGTTTTCTGTGCATAAATGAACATGTTCTCCGGATCGCACCGTGTGGTACCTTTATGCGGTGTGCAGCACGGTTTGCACAATGTTTGACAAGAATTGATGTTTTAACGCCTAATTACACTGGTAATGCGAGATTCTGGTGGATGTTGTTCAGCTCCATTGGTAAGCGTAATGTATGCGTTTGATTCGATTCGCACTGTTTGGATACTGGGACGCAGTGAATGGGTGTTTGAAAACTGGGTTCGTCACTTTTGTAAAGTTGGAGGCGTTGAAGTCTTCTGGGGCAAATTGTCGTTGTCCAGTTGGAAACCAGTGCTTGGGACTGTACTAGTTCAGAATATAATGTACATAGGGGAAATGTATGTAATGTCGGCCTAATTTGAGTCCATACATAAATTCAGCAATCGACTAAATTTTCAATAGCAATCAAAAATATCTATTAGTACCGTCCCAATGACGCGTTCATCTAGATAAAATTGATCAATAGCAGATTTTTAGCGATGGGCCCAATCTTAGTTCCATAGGCCAACATTGAAGCCATTTTCCTTATATTAGTATTATGATCAGTGTTGTAAAAGTCATCAATTTTTCGAGAATCCGTGTACAAACAGTAGTTAATGATCCAGAAATTAAGTTCTTATATGCTTGGAAAATTTTGATAGCTCCTCGTTCATTAAAAAATTGAACGATTCTATGACTTTATCGCTCGTCGAAGGGTGACATCCGGGGTGGACCATCCCCTCACTCCTACCACACTTCGCCTCTGTATCTCGCACATATTCATCTGTCTATTTACCCTATTTTACCACACACTTAGAAATAACTATAGTTCGACAAAGTAGTGTAAATTTCTGTTCAAAATGATGCACATAAATGGAGCGTCACATATCATATACGTTTACATTATATATCATGTAAAGTTCTGAGACATGTCATGCAATGTAGCAAATATTGTATACAAAAGCCCAACTTTGTAAACAACATTGTTTACAAGGTTGCTCGGTTGCGTGAAATGAAATACAAGATTACGTGAATGAATGTTTACATCACAATTAAAATTCAGAATTTTAATCTGTGTAATTTAACACTTGACGGAATCCATCTTTGCCAAAAAAGATAAGACGTAAACAAACATGTCATGTAATATTAAGTGCTCCGAAACTGAAAAGTTCGTTGCTCGATGAAAAGTACGTTTGATTGAGCTATATTTTGCGTCTGTTGTGACTAAAATTTATGTCAAAACTGACGCTCGTATACGTCACTTTCAGTGCACCTAAATTTACATGATTTTTTCTAAGTGAGCACTTTTTCGTACACACTAAGAAATAACTAATTTTACACGTGATGGAATCCATATTTGACATAAAGAGTCAGACTAAACAAACATATCATGTAAAATTAAGTGCTCAGAGACTGATAAGTTCGTTACGGGTCGAAAAGTACGTTTGATTGAGTTGAATTTCGCGTCTGTGTCAAAATTGATGCTCGTATATGTCAGTCTCAGAGCATCTAAATTTGCATGATTTTTTCTAAGTGTGCATTCCTATCTTTCTTTAAATGCTGTTAAACTGATTGTAGCAACAATAGGATGTTTGCTCATTGCGATAACAACAACATATTTTTTTCAACATTCTTAACTAGAGTTGCAGCGATAAGGTACACCGGGGACCTAAAAATATTATAGATATACAACAATTACTTATGATTTTGAAATTGTAAACAACAAACAATTATTTACAGTGAATAAAATAAATAAATCATCGTACTATTCTGTTCAATCTGTTTCACTTGCTCTGTTTTGATTTGAGTGATCTGCCTTTAGCTGTTCGGCTTACACAGTGACAACAAAAATATTGCAAAAGGGTTTGCTGTAACAATGAGTTATTTATAAATTAAAATGGTTCATGTACGTTGGTACAATGCCATTTGGCCGAATGCCATTTGGCCGAATGCCATTTGGCCGAACGCCATTTGGTCGATTTAACCGTGTTATATGTTTTGACTCCGCGTAACTTACCTAACAATAATGTGACATACTGTATTTAACAAACATTCATATAGTAAGGTCGACCACCAGTAAAGTGCAATCTATGCAAAGATGGCCTTGCCGTACAGTGGGACGAAATCAAAAAAGAGGGACATGGCCATTTGTGACGAAACTATTGAGTGTAGCATTTTGATGTCTATTAAAATGTTTTTTTTTTTTAATTTTTAAATACTTTATTGCAGTGGTAAAAAAAATTTACTTAAGAGGGGTACACTAAGATTAAAATAAAACACTTTTTTATGTCTTGTCGAATTTGATGATCATGTATGGAAACATTGTAGATGAAGGCATTTTAAGGAACTTTGTCCAAGAAGTCAATTTTCCATCTCTCAAGTGAACGAAATTATAGGGTGAAAAAGGAGTGCAAACGGTAGAACCCCCTTAAAACCCGTTTTTTTTTTACCAATATTTTTTAGTTTGGATTTTACATTTTTTTCGATGTTCTACAAAGTTGTAAGTGCTCTAAAACTGCACATTTTTGCTGCAAAAAAAAAATAAGGATTTACATCTCTTTTCATAATTTTTTAACGCTATTTGTAAGGGGTGTATCTTGCATGTTGGCAGGTATTAGCAGCTAATCTTAACGGTATTTTTTTTCAGCATTTACTAGTTTACTGTTACATATACAATTCATAGGGGGATCAAAGGGGATGCATAATGAATTTTCAAAAAAGTACCTCAATGTTTTGTTACGTTTTGCTGTTTTCATAACCATTTTTCAAAGTGTTTACATTTGAGTGGGTTTGCCACTGCTCTTTCAATGCTTATTCTGGTCCCCAACAACTTTGCAAAATTTGAACGAATTTGGTTATAATCTCGACATGCGGGAGAATTTTAAATTTTGTATGGGAAATGGAACGATCCTATTCATTTGGTCACGAACAATCCAAATATTGCTCAAATTCCACAAAAACTCGAACTTTGATTGAGAATACTATATCAAACAGCTTTTTCAAAGCTACAACCCACTCTAATGTACATACTTGGAAAAATGGTCATGAAAGCAGCAAAACGTAACAAAACATTGAGGTACTATATTAGAAAATTCATTAGGCATCCCCTTGGATCCCCCTATCAATTGTATATGTAACAGTAGGGTATAAGCTGCTGAACGAAATTACGTCGAGTTTAGCTGCTAATACCTGCTAACCTGCAAGATACACCCCTTTAAAGTTAGTGAGTAAAAATTATTAATACGTATGTAAACCCTTTACATGAAAAGATAGCGATTTGCTTTTCTAAACAAAAATGTGCAATTTTAGAGCACTTACAACTTTGTAGAACATTGAAAAAATTGTAAAATTCAAACTAAAAAGTTATGGTAAAAAAAATGGTTTTAAGGGGGTACTAGCGTTAGTACTCCATTTTCACCCTTTAACTTCGTCCATTTTAGAGATAAAAAATTGACGTCTCGGACAAAGTTTCTTAAAATGACTTCATCTACAATGTATCCATATATGTATGTTCATCAATTTCAACAAGACATAACAAAGTTATTTACACTTAGATAAGTGTATACCCCCCCCCCTTAATCAAAAATGTTCACTTCTCAGTTAAAGTACTCAAAACATGAAGAAGCATCCTAAAAGACATCAAAATGCTACACTCAATAGCTTCGTCGCAAAAAGCCATGTCCCACTATTTTTGATTTCGTCCCACTGTGTGCCGGCGTCAGTTTTCACACATTCCTCTTTATGCAATAGCACAGTCCAAATGCACAGTTTCAAATTGCATCCTTGGCATAAATTAATCCAAGCAAAGCATTTGGAAACCATTCACAAAATTACTTACGTAGAACATTGTCACGCCGCCGTTCCAGGCATCTCACTCTAGTATATTGATTAAGGGTAATCTATACAACATTTTGGATGTCACACAAGTGTCGTGTGACATCTAGCAGGCTAATTAAGGAAATTTTAACAATATAATACATTAACAACAATTGATTCTTATAAATTGTCGATGTGAATACAAGGCTTTCACAAGCGATCGCTACCTGCCCTGCTAGGGACAAACGGGTTGAGACACCGCTAAGAAAGAAAAACCAGGTTCAAACAATCTTTCCCTAACCGGGAATAGACACCGTTTTCCGTTCCGTTCGATTTGTTGGTTTGCCTTCTCCATCGATCAATCCCTCCTCAAACGGAAGATGCTCACAGCCGTTTGGCCGAATGGGTCGTTTGGCCGAATACTTGAAAAGAGATTTCCAATTGTTGAACGCTACTAGATTCCGAAATGGGCTGCCATGGAGTTTTTTTTTCTGAATATTAATAGTGATGTAAACATTCATTCACGTAAACTTGTATTTCATTTCACGCAACCGAGCAACTTGTAAACAATGTTGTTTACAACAATGGGCTTTTGTATACAATATTTGCTACATTGCATGAAATGTCTCAGAACTTTACATGATATATAATGTAAACTTATATGATATGTGACGCTCCATTTATGTGCATCATACTAAACAGAAATTTACACTACTTTTTCGAACTGTGTATATGTAAGATTAAATTTACAGCTATCCCCCGAAGAACGCGTTACCCACTGAGTTGTATCCACCGCTTTTTCTCGGCGGGGTTTCAACCAGTCGGTCTGATTTTTTGTATGTGAGTAGGGTCTATAGAGAACTAGTCACTCGCAGAAAATTAGAGCGCTTGGTTGAAACCCCACCAAGACAAAGTGGTGGGTGCAACTCAGTGGGTAACGGGTTCTTGGGGGGAAAGCTGTAATTTTAAGATTCCAAGATGGTAATTTTGTATAAGATCGTTAAAGCTGGTTATTTGCAGCAGTTTATGTTTTGTAGTAGATAGTATTTTTTTTAAATGCTTTTATTTTTCCAGGCTCATTTGCCGTAGCTTTGCGGAGCCGATATTCATCGTTTGGGTTACAAAATTACTTAAAACTAACGTTAGTAAAGCGGGTGCCGATTAATCGCAGCTATCTCGAGGTTAGGGATAGCAAATTGTAACAAACGGATGGCAGGGTAGGGATTGAGAACACAAGGTTTTTTCGAGCAATGTGCTCTTGATATAGAACTAAGCGACATACTGGAGAAAAATACGAACATGGGGGAACACCGATGGGGACCTAGCAACTTGAGAGAACACAAGATGACACTAACTACTAAATCCTCAGATCGATCCGTTTTAAAAACACATAAATTAAATTAAAATAATCGAGATCTCGGCTCACCAAGATGTCTCAAACGGGCCACAAAGGTTGTTTTCCTCGGGCCCTGAGGGATGCGGATAACTCGGATCTAGCAACACAATGTATAGTGCATGACCAAAGCACGTGGTCGATCTCGTGATAACCACTACCACAAGCGCACAAATTGCTGACTGGAGCCCGATTCGAAAGAAATGCGAGTCTAACGAGCAGTGATTGGACATGAGCTTCGACATGACACGTATAAAGTCACAGCTCATGTCCAATCCTTTGAACCACGGCTTGTTCGACACCTGTGGGAGAATAGAATGTAACCATCTTCCCAGATCACTCCCATTCCATTTTTGTTGCCAGTTTGTGAGGACTTGCTGACGGGTAATTGAGAAAAATTCCGCAAAGGCGATTTGTCGATCAAAAATATCACCTGGTGGGCGATCGCTTTCTCGTTACCCGAAATAGAGCAATGAGATGGGACCCACTCTAAAGTGATGGTATAGGAGCAGTTAGATAAAGTACTAAATTTAGCTCGGATTTCGGTCAGGAAATACGATGAGTGCTTCATCGGCCCCATTGATCGAATAGCCTCCAACGAGCTAAGGCTATACTTAAAAATAAAATAGTGATCAGATGGTAGTGAGGCAATTTGCTCTACTCCGTAGAATGTGGCTGCTGATTCCGCAACGTATACGGAATAGGGTTTTTGCAGTTGATATGAGGCACTATGAAATTCGTTACTGACATGGTGGTACTTGTTTGCTAAAATTAAGAGGACAGCCATCGACCGATGGTGATCTGGTATTCCACGGATTTTTTGCAACATGGTCAGATGAAAATTTACAAAGGAACTGTAAAAGTCTTGGAGGCAAACACGAGTGGAATTAAATGAAGAAGGGCCAATCTCCAGCGTCATGTACTCATGAATCTTGATTGAGGATTTCGGTCGAGCAGCTTCTCAAAGTTTTCTATTACCAATGGGTTCATTATTTCACAACGGATAAGAAACCGGAAGGACAGTTCCGCGATACAATCTGTCAGTGGGAGAACATCCGCGAGTACTTCAAGGCTCATCGTATGTGTCGAGTGCATACAGCCAAGCGCGATTTGGAGGCAACGGTATTGAACCCGTTGCAGCTTCAAGATATGTGTTTTCGCCGCGGATTGAAAGCAGAAGCTACCGTACTCTAAATAGAACCGACAAGATGGTTGTTTGATACAACCTGATCAGATATTCCGGGTGTGTTCCCCACCAAGTTCCGGTAATTGTACGAAGAAAATTGATTCTTTGTTAGCATTTTTGTTTTACATACGCAATATGTTTTCCCCACGTGCTTTTGGAATCGAACCGGACACCTAAATACTTGAAAGATATACTTTGAGTGATTGTTCTACCCTACCAGTAGATAGTATTCAGAACGAACTTTAACATGCGAATGAAAATTTTATAACATTTAGGAGATTGATGTCACATAAGTGATCCCTCTTCTCCCAGTGCATCTTCATATATTTTATAATCGATTACTAAAAAAAACTTCTTATTACAAACATAATCGATTCACAATGGTTTGCAGCAAGCTTGTTTGCAGCGATGTGCAGAAAACGAGCCTAATGAAATCATTTCAGTTCAGATTTATATTTATGTCATACTTACAGCTCACTTAACTTGGTTTATAGGTTTCCCATAAATTAATTTGACCAATTGCGTTGCTGTAAAATTATTTATATTTAGCTGTAATTGCAACTTCGTACCTCTCAATAAGCATGCAACTTACGACCGTTCCAGCTAATAAAATGAGAAATATCTACCAATTACAGGGTAATCACCACAGAAATGCATCCGTTTTCTTTGCAGAATTAAGACAACAGTTGGTTGTGATATCCAAGAGGAGACAAATTAAAATTATTCCATCCTGTCTTCGGGCAGAAGTTGACGGATTTAGAGTCGGTAAAAGTTTACAACATCCTTGACACCCCTGATCGTTCGCTGGAACTATGACAATCTTTTAATAGACTTGGCTAAATATGAAGTAATTTCTTTGCGTGGATTATTTTAAATAGTGCAAACAGGATTATGATTTTATTTGCTTATGTTAAGAGCACCTAACAGTACTAAAATGAATCTCCATCTTCCACTTTCGTTCGTCACCACAGACAAGAGTTAATATTTTTAATAGCACCGCTTGGTGCACAGATAATAACTTAATTGCAGCGAAGAATGGTATCACTTTACATGCATCAATCAACCGTAAAAACCACTAAAAGACATTGGCCATATATTCGCCTCTCCTCATCACACCACTTTTTTTTCTTCTCCATGCGTGTAAGAAAAGTGGAATTATCTCCAAAGCAGGGGATTCAGTGGCTGAGTACAAGCGAAAAAAAAATCAGGATAAAAAAATAAACAACCAGTCAAGTGATCTTTCGAAATGCGATCTTACGGTTTACCTCAGACACCTGTTGCTACCGTTGTTGATGCTGTTGGTACAGCACCGGCTTTCAAGTGAGAATGAGCCTTTCCGCTGACTGATTGAACCGACCGGGATTGCTGCCAGAGTGACGTCCGTCGTCCGTCAACAGCAGCAGCAGCAACAGTCGGAGTTTGGACAAGCAGATAAATAATTGTTTTTTAACGTCTTCTCTGTCCGGTCTCGGTTATGGGACTTGTCCTTGCAGTGCCAGTTTAGCAGGTGGGTCATATCAGCAAACGCTGTCATATTATTTTTGCGGAATCTCAAGGAGCAGACCCAGACACAGATCAATGGCAACATTGTTTTCGAGCATATGGGCAGATTTTTCGAATTTTTGAAGCAACCTGCGGCGATATTAATTGGTATTGCAGGCTCTAATGTCTTCATTTGCACTTTTCCTCCGGGCGAATGCTGGTCAATTAGTGCGATCTTGATGTCGAACCGATGGATAGCGATGGGGAAGCAACGGGTTGGGGAATGATGATTGGCTAGATATTCCGGTAGATGAATGCGATCAATTTCAAAAGGGGTAATTGAAATGTCATGGTAAGGGGGTTGGATCAGGTTTTGTGAGTTATGTGCAAATCCCGGATCTTGATATTTTTTTCAATCCAATTTAAGATCTATCAGTTGGTGGGCCAGACATTTTGATTGCGGTATTTCTTTTTCAACGTGATTTTTCGGATTTAGAGACATTTGTTTCATTCAGCGAAATATGATTTATTCAGAATGTATTAGTTTTAAATAAACAAGAATCTGATCAATTCAATTGCTATATTTTTATGAAAGGAGATTCACGGAAATATAATAGAGGATTACAAGATTATCAATAACAGATTTCAGAAGCGAAGTCTCAAAATTAAAAAAATGATTTAAATTTTTTTTAAGGAAATTTAAAAAAAAAATGAGAAGCGATTTGAAAAAACTATCAAAGCAGGGTCATAACGTAGTAGAGGCAAGGGGTGTGGTCCACCCCGGGTGTCACCCTTGGAGGGAAACTCAATGCTGTATGTGCGGCATATTAAAAAACAATTCCATGTTCAAGGTATTAGTCTATTTATATCCAGAATTTCGAAAAAGTATAAGTCTCAGAATTGTTTAGATTTTTAATAAACGGGAAGTCTAAAAAAATCCAATCATAAGAACTAAATTTCTGTATCATTAACTACTTTTATGCAAGGAAAATTTTTGGTGTCTAAATTACATTGATAGTTTCATTTCAACACTCACATGCGTTCTCTAGCATGTTGTCAAGAATTTCCTTAAGATCATTCAAAAATTTACTTAGAGCACGTTTCAGAATTTATCTAAAATGTTATTGGGTTTCTCCCTAGAGAACTCTGCCATTCACTTTTTATCCATAATAATTCTTCCAGTAATTTTCTTACGTTAATTTCTTTAAAATTCATGTTATATTTCTTGAATATATTTTTCACAATATTCACGGACCCTACCTATTAGACTGATGCAAAATTTGAAATTTTCGCTCCACATTGCTCAAACGGTTCCAAATTGGGTCCTGCTTAGCCTCCCAAATTTGAACTACTTTAGTAAGAAACTGACTTGGCACAAACCATTTCAAGTTTATATGGGAATTGCTATGGGAAAGCTTATGTTTTTGCTCATATCCATCTAAAAATTCACCACATCACTATGCTTTTAAAAATGTTGGCAGTGATTGAAGAATTTTTTTTCAGCTACAACTTTGTTGCAAATTACTTTTCAAACAAATTTAAGAGACAACAGTTGTTAATGATTCAAGTCACTGATGTCTTATGATTATGCTCATTCAACTGTTCAGCAGGCAACATGGGTGTTTCTGGTGCGAAGAATAGAGCACAAATATCATGGCTACTATGTCACACTGCAAAATACAGTGATGCCTACAGAACAGCTGCTTGATCATGCCATAAGATTATAATCTCTTTAACAATCAATAACTATTTAATTTGACATTTGGCTGAAAAACAATATTACGCAAAGTTGTAGTTTAAAAAATTTCCCGTAGGAATAGTTATAGAACTTTTCAAAATAGCAATATGGAAAATGGGTAGAAGACAATGAACAAAAAGTTTGGTTTTCCATATAAACTTCAAATAGTTTGTGCCAGGTCAGTTTCTTACCAAATGAGCTTAAATTTTGGGAGGCTAATCAGGACCTGATTTGAAACCGTTTGAGCACTGTGGAGCAAAAATTTCAATTTTTGCATCAGTCTACTACCTATCGACCCATCAACTGCTGAACCAACGGCTTTACGGTGTGAAAATCCCACGGCACCGACTGGGATTGAACCCAGACCCTTTGGACAATCACGCTTACCACTACACCACCGGGACTGCTTAAGAATTGTCTTAAGAATTCCAATGCTTCATGGTCAATGTTCAGCATAGTCTGATCTACCTTCTAAAAATTCCCTTAGAATTCATCTTCAAATCACCATGCAATTTTCCAGAGAATTCCTTTGGATCACTTCACTCGAGCAGTTCAAAATAACTACTACTCGAAATTTTACGTAAACAAATAGTTTGTTATTTTTTCTTTACAAAAAAATGGGGTCCCATGCATGCTAAGCTTGATAAATCCGGAATTTATTACGTCATTTACGTAAAATCTCTGGGAAAAGGCCGTCTAAAAACTGCTCGACCATATGATTAATTCAATTGAAACTATCTTCTAAATTTGCTTGGAATTATAATCAGAATTCTTTTCCTTAATTTTCTCCTCAAACTTTAATTTAAATTTTCTTCAAAATTTGTTTCAAATTTTCATCAGAATTTCCTTTAAATTCTTGTCAGAATTAATTTATATTCTCCTCCAAATCTCTTTGAAACATTCATCGACACATACCCTAAAAACTATATGAATCAAGAAAATTTGTCAGTGGCACCAATGGTGTAGTGGTAGCCGTGATTGCCTCACATCCTAAAAGGCCTGGGTTCAATCCCACCTTGATTTGTTTTCCGTCGATCTTGTTTTCCGTACAGAGTACCAATGCTACCGATGCCAGGAAGGCAGTTCCCACACCTGGCATCGGCAGCATTGGTACTTAGTACGGAAAACAAGGTCGATGGAAAACAAACCAAGGAAAACATCAAAAGAATTTTAATCAGAATCTTAATTTTAATTTCGGCTCCGAAAAGTGTCACACACGACTGAGCCTTGTAAATAAATAAGCTAGTAAAAAAAATCTTCATTTTATAAATCTATGATTTTGACAGGTTTCAAAGTCTGGCGTCTGAAATATTTGTATCAGTTGCAGAATCATAGAATTAAATACTTCAAGTTTGAAAATTGTTTCTTATTTTTCATATCTTGGAAAGTTTTGTAAGTCTTGAATTTTTTCAGACAGTCGAAAATTTTAAGCTTTTTTTCTTGTCTTAGAATTATAACAATTTCCTGAAGTCTCTAGATCCTAAATTTTCCCTATTCACATAACAGTGAGAAACATATTAGACTATTGGCTTAGATTATGCTTAAATCGATCTTTTACGTATCGGAATTCAGCCCAATAGTCTTCAGCATAGATATATTTAAAAATTTGAATGATTTTGTTATTCTAGAGGTTTTACCAAATCTAGAAATTTGAAACTGTAACAAATACATTAAGATTTTTATTTTATTTTGATGAAAAGTTAAGGGAAAGGGTCATTAGTAACTGCTTCATAATGTACATCAATAAAACAATCTAATATTATAAATCAATTGCACAATTTCCCTAAAAATAATGATACTTCAATCAACATTTAAATGGATACCTAAAATTGCCATTGCATCTTTGCTGAAATTTAAAAATTTGTTTATGAGTTTCATTAACCTGCAAAACTATATGAAAACTCTTTGAACAGTGTTGTACTATTAAATACACTTCAATTCTATTGTTTTAAAAAGTGTAGCCAATTTATCTTAAAATAGCATTTGCAGAACATTTAAACAATTTCGTTTTAGAATTTTGTTATAATTGAAGTGCATTTATATGATTTGAGAATTTATGAAAATTATTAGAAAAGAATACGCGTACTCCAGGCTGGGAACCGTAGGATTGGAAAAAAGTGTTTAAATACCATCGTATAAATGATAAATAGCCTTATTGCAGTGAACAAAAATGTTTGACAGTTAGAGGGTGATACCCAAACCATCCGCCCTGGGTGGCACCAAGTCACGCTACGCAGGTAGTAGTAATGCAGACATTGAACATTACTAACATGAGCCAACTTTAGTTTTAGAATTCTGAACATTCAGTAAGATTTTGAAATTTCATCAAACCATTTTTTGACGTAGACTACGTCTTACGAGAAGGCACGGGGGTGAATCTAAAATCTAAAATTACGACCGTCACGAAAAGATGTTGGGTTTTGAACGCTTATAATTTTGTCATTGATAAATGAAATTGAAGTCCAAATATACCAATCGATAGGAAACAACTTCACAAATCTGCTGAAAAAAATACCTTTATAATTTTCCAAAGAAAAAACTTTTGGAACATGTACGAATAAAAATTGATAATTTTATTGCTGTTTTCTAGAAAAAAAAACAATGTTTTCCCTAAACCAGTCCTTATAATCAAGCACCACTTGGTGCACATCTTTTTGTTTCAACCTGTAATGCAATAAAACAGCGCTGCTGTCGCGCCTCCGTTCAGAAATAACGATTTTGAAAAACAAGATTCGCTCTCTCCCAGGTTGTGCAAAACCATTTTGAAAAATAAGTCTAGACCGATCCCTCCGCTTTCCTCTGTTGACCATGGTGAGCCCCCATGGGCCTGCCGTACTGGAGGCAATGTCTAGAGTCACTGACACCCCCGTATTAGTGCATGATGATAATAGAATATCGGATGATGATGTGATAGCAGCTATTTGAAGCACTACAATATGAAGGCTGTGGGTATGGATGGTGTCGTCAACCTCGAGTTGAAAAACTTGAGTATTGACTTCTTCAACCATCTTACCGTTATCTTCAACAAATATTTGGAGCTTAGCTACTTCCCTGCATGCTGGAAGTTAGCCAAGGTGATTCCAATACACAAGCCTGGCAAAGATCCTACCAGTTCCAAAAGCTATCGCCTCATCAGCCTCTTGTCCTCCATCTCGAAGCTATTCGAAAAGTTGATACTCAGCCGTCTGCTGGTGTTTTCAAATGATAATAACATCTTTTCAAAGAGCAATTCGGGTTTAGGAAAGGCCACTCTACATTCCACCAACTCACACTCTAGTGTACAAGCTGCATCGATACAACTTTCCGATCGACCTCGTGAAGATCATCAAAAACTACTTGTTGGGCAGATCATTCTAGGTCTACTTGAACAATGTCCTCTCTGATACGTTCAACGTTGATGCAGGGGTCCCTCAGAGTAGCCTGCTGCTATTCAACATTTTCACGTCAGACGTTCCTCCCCTGCCGGGTGGTGGTATCCTGTCTATGTTCGCAGATGACACCAACATCATCTATAAGGGTCGAGTGATCCGTGCTCTGGCGATTAAACTACAATCAGGCCTGGATGTTCTGTCCGACTATTTCAAGAGCTAGAAGATTTGTATCAATCCAGCTAAAACACAAACCATTCTGTTTCCACACTCGAATTCATCTCGGCTTGTTCCGCCTGCTAACTTCAAGATCCATCTTGATAGCACTCCCATTGAATGGTCAAGCGAAGTAGTCTATCTTGGTCTCACCCTCGATAGCAAATTGCTATTCCGATCCCATGTGGAAAAGATATCCACCAAGTGTAACATCTTGATCAGGTCGCTCTACCTCAGATAAACAGGAAGACCACCTTGTCCCTCAAAAACTGTCCACAAGCAGATCATTCTGCCAGCTATTGAGTATGGTATGCCAATCTGGGAGAGTTGTGCTAAGTGCCACCACCTAAAGCTTCAGAGGATCCAAAACAAGATCCTCATAATGATACTTAACAGTCCACCGCGAATTCGTAATTCTGAGATTCACCACCTGGCCGGTCTTAAAACTCTCAAGGAGCGAAAGACTTCCACGCTGGAAAGGTTCAGAGTCGCCGGTCTGCAATCAAACCACCAGATCATTCGTGATTTGGCAACCTAGTTTAAGTAGTTAGCTACGTTCCTGTGATCAAGTAGGTAGGTCATCAATTTTTTTTTTAATTTCAAATTAGATTATTGAAAAAAAAAAAACTACATGTGAATCATTTTTTCAAGCTCTTAATCAAAAAAAGTTGGACTCTAAATAAAACTGATATGACGAGTTTTTCGTTTTTTAGGTCCATCTTTTTACCATGATGAGATAGAAAAAAAATTCACTTAAATTCAAATCCATGAAAAAAAAAACAGATTTGTTTTTGGATGTAAGATATCCGTTTTCAAAGTGTTTGGAAAACCCGAAGCGTTTTTTTTTTCAAATCTCAAGTAAAATTTGAAAAGAGCCTATCATTTTTTGAAATCCTGCTAGGGCTTATATCCACGAGCCGAAGTACGCCCATACAATCCAACTGCATCACCGGATAGGGGAAATTGTCCCCTACTCGATGGTGTTGTTGGTTTGCGTGGGCGTACTTCGGTTCGTGGGTATAAGCCCTAGCAGGATTTCAAAAAATGTTAGGCCCTTTTCAAATTTTACGCGAGAAATGGTATTTAGCCTATCCAACAATAAAAAAAATGCTATCGTTTTTTTTTTTTTAACCTGACTGTGCCCATTGCTATGAATCAGAAGTTATAAAATGGGAATTTTTTTAAAATGAAAGCACGCATTTAAAAAAAATCTTAAATAACATGACAAATCAAATCTAACATCAAATTTCATAAAACAATCTTCTCCAAAACCTGCTGAATCGCATTACGAAATTCGCTATCACGCTACCTACCACAATCCTCGTTCCACTTGACAGAATCCGTATTCAGCCGTGAAATGTCGTACAACCCACCGAACACCTTAAATGAGCGGCTTCTCATTTGGGGTACAATATAAATTACACCATCTACCTGCTTGCATTTGCCTGCCCATAAGTCTCCGGCTGATCCCCCCTCATTCATTAGCACACGACGTCCCCCGACGAGTGACGGTGGACAGGCTGGAAAAGCTTAAACACCCTCTTCTGTCAGCTTAGGGAATTTTCTGCACCTATTAGCAAATTCCTCCGACAAAACGGCCACGCAACAGAGCCACCGGTGATTCGCTGAAAAGCTCCATGTCCTTTCCTTGTGTGTTACGTTGCTCTCTATGAACGGCTGCTGCCAGCAGCTATCGGCACGTCGTCGTCGTCGGACGGTCGATTCCAACCCATCGGACCACAAACCGACCAACGAACAAGTGAATCATGTTCGCGAGTGGGCAGCTTTGCTTTATCTCCGCTGGCCGATCGTACTTCTAATGCTGCCTACTTGCCTCGTTTTTTTTCCCGAACGAAGAAGAAGGATTCGAAACTTTAAGCCCAACAAACAAGCAAAGTCACAAAAATGGGTGTAATGTGCAGAGTCGCTCTGTTTCGTGCCACAGCTTCTTTTGCTAAAAATTTGCTCCAACTGAGATTGTGGCGGGAGATACGCTAGTAGGGTAGATCAAAACATTATTTTCAACAGAATTTCCATTCCAATGGATATCACGGAGAGATTTTCAATAAAATAGAAATTATTTGAAAACACTTAATATGTTGGAACCACCCTAACCATAACCGAAGGGATTTCATGGAGGAGCCCCAACGCCGACAACGACGGGTTGTGATGAGAATCGTTACCCAGGGTAGCTAAACACGCGAATCTGCCTTCTGCAGCAAATGCAATTGCAACTGCCAGAAGAGACAACAGCATATGCAGCTTCTTGTCTGAAATCAGCTGCAGAGGCACCGTGTAAAATGCAACAACGTGTAAGAAAAGCGTGCGAGGGCGTCACTGCATGTAATATAGATCAAAATTCAAATGAGATTATGTTCGTTGAATTAATGAAAAAGTATACCTCTATACGTATGCGGCGTACACGGCGCACCGATCACACTGCCATTATTAGAGGAAGGGGTAGGGCCTCTCCCAGATATACTTTTAGCTATTTAGTGCTATTTTGAGCGCAAACGGACGGACGGACAGACGGACGAACGGCATGTTTCAAGATGTGGTAGTTCCGATAATGCTATTAGCAGACTGTCGGGCGAGGGTAGACAGATAGCAATTTAGCATATTTATGGTCAATTACATCTTCGCCTCCAAATTGAATAGTAACATGAAATGTTTTGAAATTGAATTTAATAAATGCGCCGCTGTCTTTTGTTATCTAGATAGGTGGTGGTGGTGGTGTGGAGAAGCTGCGATGGTTTATGGGGATGAAAATAGTGCATATATGTATGGCAAGGGAAATTACGACGTCTAGACGATCGCAAGGAACTCTTTGGCAAAGGTGCATGATCACAGATCAACGCATACATTTATGGAACAATATGTATCAAAATAAGACAGGGAATATCGATGACTTTGCACAGCATGTTACTGACGGGTTTTGTAATTGATTAATTAATTGATTTAGGGAAACTGAAACTGAACTGAACAACTGAAAAAGGCGAAATAACTCCTACAAATTACTGCAATTTTTGAATGTGCTATTCTGTTGTTATGTAAAATTGTTTGAAGTAGATTTAAAGTTTACAGTCATATAATTTCTCAAGAAATTAATGCATGGAAACAGAACTTCTGATCGAAATAACGTCTGAGACAAAGTTATAGAGAAAATATTGATTTGCTGGGAAAAATTTGCAAAAAAGTGTTTTTAGTTATTTCAAGGAAAAACTTAAAAAAAAAATTGAAAATCCTAAATATCTCAAAATGTCCTTTTCCAATGTATTAAGATAAAAAAAGGTTCATAAAAATGCAAAGTTTTAGACTATTAAAAATTATGGACCCTTAGAAATTGACAAAAGTCGTTAAACATGAAATTTGATCATATTTTTGAACCGAAAATTGGGCAAGCAAATTTTGAGATATTTCGTTTTTTTTATTGTTACATGAAGTAAATTATAAATTATATTTTATTGGAGTTGATTGGAAGTGCAATCTAACATGAAGCTTTAGTGTGATAATTATTTATTAGCTGGAGAATGGTATTAGAAGAGGGTAGGTAGATAGCTCCGTTAGAGAACGACAGTATTAAAATTGAATACGTGTTGAAAATGAGTGAAAAGCCATTAATGCGACAGTGCAAGTAAAACGCACACACACAAGATATTCTTCAAATCTCCGCGTACATCCGCGTAGTCAGGCGATACGATCATCATCGGGACAACATACCAAAATTCATAAAGAGGGCAGTACCAAAAAATTAGGACGTGTTAGGATATAAGTATGTTTTAGGATTTTACTCAGGAGAAAGCAAGAAAGTCAAATATTGTCAATTTTCTCAGTCCTAGAAAGTTGTGTTATTCTTATAATCTGGTAAGGCCAATAATATTTTTAAATTGAATAAAATAACAATAAAATATAATTAAAATCATCGCATTTAGAGTGTTTTCATTATTTTGGGTTATTTAAATAATTACTTTATGGAAATCTCAACATACCAGCACATATTATAGTTTTTTACAGTGAATTTACATGAATTATAGGTTTTAGGGGGGTACCCAATTTAAAAAAAATCACCCAAACGAGGGGTAAGACAACGAGATATCGTTTGCAAATGTTCTAAAAGAAATGTTCCTCAGTCATTTTCTACAAAAAACTCTTGGACGGCAATGTTGTAACATGCTTTAGTTAGGCAGTATACGACCGAAACCTTGAAAACATACCAAAATTCATAAATAGGGCGGTACCAAAAAATTAGGACGAGTTAGGATATAAGTATGTTCAGGACTTTTATTCAGAGGACCACAAGAAAGTCAAATATGGTCAATTTTCTCAGTCCTAGAAAAAAAAGTTCCGATTTGTTGCACAGTGTTATTAATCTCTACAACTTTGTCTCAGATGCCATTTCGTTCAAAAGTTCCATTTATGTGCTGCAATTTGTTGAAAAATTCAAGGACGTTATTTTGAAAACTTTGCAAGATCCAACATGGCAGAATTTTAGGAAAAAAGTGAATCATTGCCCATAACAAACAATTAAGCAAACTTTCATACGAATTGGAGACGGTTGATTAAAAAAAAGGTCGCTATGTTGACTGTAACTGCTTATAGGATTGAAAGTTATCCTAAAGAATTCCAAAGGAAATTGCAAAGTAGTTCTAAATCCAAAGCCTAAGTAAAGAGAACTTCAGGCTAATTCTATGAAGAATCTCGTAGGGAAAAGCTGTGGAGGATTCCATGGAGATTGTGAGAGAAAGAACTCCACGAATATCATGTGCATAATATCTAAAGAAATTCAATTTCAATTGAACTTTTTAAAAAGAAGGATAAAGAGGATAGTTAAAAAATAATGATAATTCCTTGAGAGTTCTGGCATTAGCTCCATAGGAGTTCAAGAGATTCTGAATTTGAATAAAAGTTTCTAAAGGGTGTCCACAGTTAAATTGTATCACTTCAAAAAGCTGTAACATTTTGCCCTTTGGTTTAATTTTTTTAGATAGCCTCAGCGTGTATTGTTTACACTGCGTGAGCTTCATTGTGAAATTTCTAGTAGTTTTGAAAATGAAGTCGAAATAACAGCGCGTGCGCGAGAAAATGTTGCACATTCACCTCAACCAACCTGGTTTATACATGGTGTGGAAATCTAGCCCTCACGTATGTGTTGGTAGAGGGAAAAGGGTAAGCATTGCGGGAGAGGATGACCACGACGTCATAGCACTCGAAAGCAAATTTGTGAAATATGAAGTACAGCAAATTTTAGATATGTTTGCATGATGATTGCGCTTGCTTGTATACCTTTGTAAAGTATCTGGGAAATATCAGCAGGCGTTTTATATTTTTATAGTACATAACTGCTTACTTGGAAACGGGCCAAAACTCACCAGCAGGCTGCTTTTTCATGGTATACAGTGTGTTAATAAAATAATCAATACATTATCTCAACATTTAGTGGATAAAACATTCATACATTTTGGCTTCATACATAAATTCTATAATTCATATTCAATTTCCAATGCAAACGCTGATTGAAACAAAAGTTATGACTTAGCTATGGGCGTGTTTGAGCGTACGAAAGAAGCCGACTGAAAGCCGAGAGAAAAACGAACTGCACCAATACGTACAGGCCATCAATTCCGCACCTTGTATGGACCAGGTTGCACCTCAACAACCCACAGCTTTCGCACCGAGCCATCGGAAAGATGTTGGGAATCCAACAATCTACTGTTTCTCGTGTCATAAAACGTTTTGGCGAACGTTTAACTGTCGGTCGGAAGCAAGTGCCAGAAAAAGTGTTCCATACTGCGTTAAAGATCACAAGCGAGCAGTGTTGTTAACTTCTCATGGAGTACGATCCGTAGAAAGGTAAATTTGTTTCCATTGCGTTAATTATATCTAAATTTAGTGACCATTTCCAAAAACGGTCATTCCAAAATAAGTGGTTGCAGCTTTCAAATCCAAACCCAACTATTCCGTTCGGGGTGTCGCGAAAAAAACTGCAACTGACAAAAAGTTTCGTGCAGAAAACCAAAAAAGGAGCAGGACTACATTCATTCAAGGTTCAGAAAGCACCAAACCGCAATGAACGACAGAATAGGACAGGTAGAACGTGGACACATAAATGCTGACAAAACAGAACTGCTGTATCATGGACGATGAAACATACGTAAAACAAATTCCGGGAAACCAGTTTGTGACTAACGGCGCCGGTGGTGTAGTGGTATGCGTGATTACCTCTCACCCCAGCAGGCCTGGGTTCAATCCCAGTCGGTGCCGCCGGGATGTTCTGAGGCATAACATCTCTGATCACGCCTTCCTTCGGATGGGAAGTAAAGCCGTTGGTCCCCGGTTCATGAGTTGATGGGTCGATAGGTAGGGTCCAGGTGTGGGAGCTGCCTTCCTGGCACGTCGGTAGCATTGGTGCTCAGCACGGAAAACAAGATCGACGGAAAAAACAAACCAAAGGAAAAAAAAAAAAAAAAAAAAACCAGTTTGTGACTGCGAAAGACA
Organism: Ochlerotatus camptorhynchus; assembly: GCF_037179485.1. Lineage (NCBI taxonomy): Eukaryota > Metazoa > Arthropoda > Insecta > Diptera > Culicidae > Ochlerotatus > Ochlerotatus camptorhynchus. Next base: position 440,226 of record NW_027040846.1, read on the forward strand.
ATTTCAATGTTTCAGAGTCCCTCAGAAAAAGTGTCGAAGTTTCCCAAGAAATTCATGATTTGTCAGACGATTTGTTCGTGCGGAAAACGGAGCAAGCCTTTCGTGACAACTAAATGGCCAAGTCTACATGAATGAGTGCCTGAAGAAACGACTCAAATCACACAACGTTCCAACAATTTTTGGGCGGATCCATCCTGTCACTTCTCCAAGGTCGTTCTGGAGTAGTATGGGACGGATGGTATAGACGAATGGAGTCAATTTCGTACCGAAGGATCTAAATCCCCCAAACACACCGGAAATGCGGCCGATCGAAAGATACTGGGCTATAATGGTGCCGTCAGATCTGAGCGTGCATTAGCGGAGCGGAGCCAAATTTGCGATGGAATAAGAGAGACAACTAGTAGGGGAAATGTCGGCTTCGGCAATTCCTTAACCTATTATCGTCAGGGGGTAAGCACAGTCCTAGAGCACTAAAATTTAGCCAAAAGATGCTCTGAAACTCAATGTATCAACATGCCAAAATTGAGCTCTCAATACCGTTGTTTACCCCCTGACGATAATAGGTTAAGGTATTGCCGAAGCCAATATTTCCCCTACTTCTCTCCCTCTCGTACCTTCGTGAAATCTCGCCCCGTGCGTGAAATATCGCTCAGGACGGAATTCACCTTAACGACACGAACTCAGTAAACATTCTAAAGTTGTAACTACGGAGTAGGAAATGTTGAAATCATGATTGAAGCAGCAAAAAAATGTCGATTCAACCGACAACGTTATGGGTGGAATTAAGAAGACAGTTCGGGCATTGGGATTTGGTAAAGAAATAGAGGTAAATAAAAATACGTAAATCAAGCTCAGTACACTATTAAAATTCCCTGAAAATTTCATGACAATCGGTTGAGAGACGTATTTTTGGCGAGTACTTCTAAGTGATGCAATTTAACTGTGGACACCCTTTATGGAGAATTACATTTTTACATGCATTCCAAGGGGAGATTACTTAAGAAATTTCAAAGGAAGTAATAATAGTGGAATTGAATCCGAATCAAAAGTTATTTTCATTGAAAGATCTCACGCGATATTTACAGCGATAATTCTGTCATTATCATTGGATGAGAAAACGTTAATAAAGATTTTCTTCAAAATCTAATCGAAGTTTTTGTCACGACAGAACGTGACAGTGTTGTGATAATCGTAATTACTAATTCATTCAATGCTTTTAAAGTTACTTATACTGGGGAAATCTTAAAAATACAATTACTCTACCGAGTGCATACGGTTGTTTGCTTAAATTCATCTAAATCAGTCAGAAATGTTGATGTCAAAACCGCAAAAGAATTATTCTCATGAGTGCTTCATCATTGAAAAAAAAGACAAGAAAGATAATGATATGTAGTTTCGTCTCGTGATAGTGAGAGGCCCTGTTATTCTCATAGCTTCCTTTGAATTCTTCTCAAAATTTAGGTGGAATTTTAACTCACAAATGCGTTTTACTTTATGACACATATGCATTTGAATTTTCTAAACTAGAGGTGATAAATATCATGGCCGTCATGTGACGATGAGATCACATGACGGCCATGATATTTATCACCTCTAGTTTAGAAAATTCAAATGCATATGTGTCATAAAGTAAAACGCATTTGTGAGTTAAAATTCCACCTAAATTTTGAGAAGAATTCAAAGGAAGCTATGAGAATAATTCTGAGAATGACATTCATCCAGACGAAAAATCCAAAGGTATCTTGACATGAACTGATTTTAAAAAGGAATCAATAGGAGACTGAATCTAAGCATAGTTTGAGAATAATGAAAGCAAAATTTCGATGAAGTACTAACTAGAAAATTTGGTGAAAAATTTCAACGAAATTCATTGAGAATGCTGCAAAGAATTCATAGAAAATTATTATGAGAATTTAAATGAATATCCGGGAAAATTTCAAGAAAGATTTTTAGAAAATTTAGAAGAATGCGAAGGAAATGCTAAGGAAAGCTTCTAAGAGTCCATTTACAAGATAGTTCCAAGATATTTGTCAGCAGAATTCTAAGAAATATTCGAAGGGATTGGACTTCAAGAATTCCTAAAGCGTTATGGAGAGTATTTAAAAAAAATACCAGAGGGTATGCCAAGATTATTATTAAGTAATTAGGACAGGATTTTTGAGGATGATGACGGTGAGACGATTAAACGTAAATTCTTGTGAAATCTCTAATGAAAGCCTGTGAAGAGTCTGAATGAAATAACTATAATAATACCACTGGCGGCTCCCCTACTGTGGACAGTGAGAGCAATTTTCACTTCATTGATGACAAACACCTCTATAATATTAAAATGACCACTTTACGTCAAACATTTTTTTCTAGACTTGACTTCGATATTTTATATGTTACTGAATATCAGAATTGTAAATCAGTCATAAGGTTTAATTAAAAAAAAATAACTTTGAAACATTCAAGAAATTTTTAACTTGAATTAATGGGAATCTGGGTCTAATTTTTGTAGATTTTGAATTAAGTGCAATTATTAAAAATGTGGAACTACAGAGATAATTTCTTAAGAGTTGTGGGAGAATATAAAAAGAGTTCTATGGATAGAAATTTAACGTAAAAAAAATCCCTTCGGATTTCTTGAACTTTTCACAGAATTTCTTGAGAGTTTGCAGAGTAATTCCATGTTAGTTCTGTGGACTTCAAAGGTGATTGTGAATAATAATGCAAAGGGAGTTCTGAAATGATTTCCAAGTTAGTTTCAAGGAACATCCTATTTAAATTGGGAATGAATCTTGAAATGATTTCTAATTAAACATCCAAGGTGATTCTAATAGCATCCTAAATACAAATCTAATAATACTCTAACGATAACTCAAAGCGTTATTTGCGATCGTCTAGGTCCAGCTCTACCAGGTGCTACCTCTTTGTATTGTTACTTACTTACTTATCCTGGTCCGACATCGCTCAGGATTGCACCTGCATCACAATGTCACGCCCATTCACTCGGTCTGTGGCTGCTTATCTCCAATTTCTTGACTGTCCCACACTTCCAAGATCCTGCTCCATTTGCTCGCTGTGCTCCTCCTCGTATTGTACCGGCCGGATTCGAGGCAAACACCATTTTTGCGGGATTGTTGTCCGGCATTCTTAAAACGTGTCCCGCCCATCGTACCCGTCCAGCTTTCGAAACTTTCTGGATACAGGGTTCGCAATAGAGTTGCGCCAGCTCGTGGCTTCACGTTTCAGCCTGGTGTACTGTTCCGCCACGGCCACGGCCTGAAACGTTTTTCCGACAATGTCGACGTCGTCAGCGAAGCAGATGAACTGGCTGGAATCCCACGCTGGCACCAGGACGTTGATCAGCCGCTCCTAACATGGAGAACAGACGCCGTTTTGAGCCGCGCCTCCGTGGTGAACAGACGCTCGAAGACTGCACTCTACGCGAAGTATCAATGGTACGCATTGTCCTGCCGTTTACCAGCCAGAGCCAAAGTCTTTGTATTGTACTGACCGGATTTGCCACAAACAACGATTTTGCTGGATTGTTATCTGGAATTCTCAACAACATATCTCATCCACTGCACTCTTGCTGCCTTGGTGAATTTTTGAACACAGAGGAATTTCAAAGGAATAGTGAAAAGAATTCCAGGTGAATTGTTTGGAGAAGTACTGAAGAGAATTTTCTTGGAAAAATGTCATTCTTACCAATTAATTATAGGATCTATAAGTCTAAAGAAATTGAAGGTAGAACTTCAGTGTATTTTTATGTGAATTTCAAAATTGTTTTGAATTAAATTTTAATTCCATGGTAGCAATTCTGAAGGGAATTCGTAAGAGAGTTTCAAAACAAATTTCATTGATCATTCCTATACACTTTCTAGCAGAATATCAAAGCAACTCGAACGAGAATTTTATGAGAATTCCGGAAGTTTGAAAGGAATTTTAGAATGCATTTCAAAAGTTTCCTGTAGATAATTGAACGGAATACCAGAGTGATAGACGGTCTGCAAATGAACTTCACAGTAGAAATTCATAGATGATTGTATGAAAATTCATGAAAAAAGTCATATGAAATTCTGTGAAGGGTACCAAGATAATTTTTAGAATCACTGATTCAGAAAAAAAAGCATGATTGGAAAAATATATAAGACTTTAAGTCTTCTGATTGTGGAATTTCCATACTTAGAAGATTTTTCAAGATTCTGTAACGAGAAATAGTTTTTTTTTTTAGATTCTGGAAAATGAGACGATTGTACATTGCTAATTTAATATAAAGCTTATATCTGAGAACTAGAAATAAAGTTTGATTGTCACACTTAAACAAATATCAAGATATTGGATTCCATCAAAATCTCGATACTTTGGGACATTGAAATTTTCGGAGAGCAGAGATTTATATCAAGTTGTGCTATTCCGAACAAAGTAAAAATTTTATCATATAGGGGCAAAGGCTCTAATGTAGGACTATGGATCTTAAGATTATACCCATCGATGAAAATGTCCTGTTCTTAATTTTATCTTAGAACAATGCGTCATCTGTACAATACAAATGGATATTTTTGGTTGCTAGTGAAAAATTGTCAAAAAATTAAAGTATTTTAAATTTAAGTATGGGCCTAATATAAAGGATATTTAGACCAACATTAGGAACATTAACCCTATTATAATCAAATGGATCGCCCTTCCTTTGTATGATGCCTGGAGCCGTTCAGTAGCAATACTAAGATGCTGCCTTAATTTGTAAGCACAAGCAGCATCGCAGATTGACGTTCTAGTTACAATTCGGAATATTGGGTATCAAAGAAATCGAAGACCGTATTTTAAGTACGATTAGATGCTGAATCAGGAGAAGATAACTATAAAGTTTGGGACAGGATTTCAAATGCAAAATCTTTAGATAATATTACCTAACATCCCATTTAGTTGGGGAAAAATAAATTATGTTTGTTTTCTCGTCAATCTATGCAGCGTCCGTGTTTGTTTGCTTACATTCATCTGCTGCTTGCTATTCTATCCATTCCAATCGACAGAATCGTCCAAAACGGATTGAAAACGTTTTAACAACGCTCCAAACTTCTCAGGTGAGTACGACTATTGTCGGCAGTCTCTTTTTCTTCGGCAACCTATCCATTTGAACTGCTTGTTAACCAGCTGTTCTATTATCGGCAACTCCGAATCAGCCCTATTTTGAAGTGATTATGTAAAATATAATCATATTGAAGCTGAAAGACTAAGGAATCGTTTAAATACATTCAGCGAACAGTTTTGGTGAGATAATACAGCGAAATAACCGTTTAAATTTTGGTTGCCGAAAACAGTCCATGGATGCCGAAGCCATAATTTACCCTACTCATTTCCAATATGTCAATTCACATTGCATAATTTCTGGTAAGAAGGGTGTAGTGGCAAATCATGTTAGCGAGCAAAAAATCCCATTTCCCATATAATTCAATTTCACATGGCTATTGACACATATTCCTTATACGGCGGTGTACAAATTAGCCCGGACATGAATGACCCGCCGCCAATTAATTATAATTAATTTAAATAAGTAACAAAGCACGGAACATTGCGCAGATTTATGAGCTGCCAAGTTCTATTCTTTATTTGTTCAATATATCCGCTCATTACGTTCGAGCTGATCGTTCTACCGCCATCGTCGTCGTCGTCGTCGTCCATTCATTCAATGGACATTGGCATTTGGTGAGGATCGAGCCTATCTCCGAGTGTGCCACCACCATAAGTCACACCGTGGGCGATATGTGGACCAACTGCCAGACGAACGGGCGAACCGCCTAATGCCAATAGCTCAAGGGCTGGCGCAAATGCACGCGCTCTCTCTTTCTCTAACGGACGATCGGTGCAAAGTGCATTATAATGGTCTTCGCGCGGAGAGTCGCACTTTGATTTATTGGTGCAATGATTTATTCACAGCTCCTTAAACGGGAACGGTTTCCTTTCGCGACGGCCAACCCCTTCCCCCGGTTCGGGAATTATGGCCATTTTATTGGCCGTTGTAAATCACGCTCCGGTGCTCCATAAATGATTAATACAACTGGAGCTATCTTTTTCATCCCATGTGTCTGTGGCCGGTAAGATGTGGAGTTTACGCGAAGATTAGTGTAATTAAGGGGCAACCTGCATGGTGCAAGCCGAGATGGCATAAAATTGAGTGTTAATTTTCCGTGACGGGCAAGAAATCTGTCAACAGCCCCGTGTTCCTCGGGAAATTAACTTTTACACTGATGTCGCAATGCGGTATGATGGATTTGTATCAAACGATTAGCGTGTGGGCTGTTAAGTTAGCGCGGAACGTTTAATTGAATTTTAATTGCTGTCTCACAGCTCGAAACGGCACGCATACTTGCGAGCCTTATCAGTGCGCTTCGAGACTCCTGGAAATGAGGCAACATTCCGAAACCGGTACATACCTGATCCAAGCGGGGAAAAAAAAATCATGATGGGAAGTGAAAATGCCTTAAATTCTTCACCTTGAATAAATAAATACGAAAACCAGAGCGCAAGCGATCACCTTATAGAACTGCAGCACAGCACCGGAGCCAGAGCCGGTTCGGTTGATAATGCTTGTTGTTGCAAGAGGAGGTACATGATTAAATGCTGCTAATTAGGCAACGCACGCATTTCTTCGCAACCTCTCATTACCCGAGTGTGAGGCGCTGTTTTCGCTCAGGTGATGATCAACGCACTGATACCGAGTGGCGGAGCCGAAGAGGGGTGCAGTCGTTGGTTAAGTGGTATCAAGTCACTTCATCAACTAATCGCGTAGGTTTGATTTGTTGGGGGGCAAGATAGAAAGAGAGGCAAACAGTGTGAATGTGATATGAAATTGCAGCAGGATAATGTTTGCGAGCTGCAGCTATCTAATGCTATGGAATCTGAATACTGTAGATAGGTACGCTTATGTTGTGAGATGGGCATAGGGAGATTTGTTAATACTGTATAAAAGAAAGTAGGGGACGTATTTCCAACTTTAACTTAACCAACAAATTATGTAATCAAGGTGGTCGATTAACTGAATGTTATGTATTTTTGATGATCGTACAGGTCAAGCTGGGATGCCATTTTTATTCTATGATAACGTTGTGTATTTTCCAACAACAACAAATGAAGCGAGGGTTTGCTTTCGGCTGTTATCGCAGCTGCAATTGTAACTAAAGCTCTCTAGTAAAAGTATGGACAACTGTCACCACAAAACTGAAAAAAGTTGTTCCAATCGAGCAAAACAGTGTATTTTGATGGTTCGATTGGAACACCATAGGTCCATACATTTACTTAGAGGAATTTAGTTGTATCTAGCGGTGTCGATCGCGTTCAGAGTGCGCTTTGATCTTGGTAGCTTTGTGGTTGCCATTGGAAGCAAACATTTGATCATGAGTGGCGGCGTTGAAATAAAATATACATCCAGCTCAGCTATCGTAATGGAAGTGTGAACCCCGCCATGGGTGTAAATGCTAATTTTGTTAAAGTTTGGATGAATATCTCTTTCAGATGTAATCAGCTTACCTGATAGCGGAGGAGGAAGCACTTTTAATAAATTTCATGTCTGAAGATTTGATTCACCGTGCATTGCTGCAAAACTCTAAGCAATTTTTTGTTTTTATTTTCTGATGTAATGGCAGTCGAGGTCAAGGCCACCTGAAGTTACCGACTGAGATCTAGCGTTGGTGCTGGGGAAATACAATAATGTTAAGAGTGTCATCCGGGAGACATTTCCAGAAAAGCTGTACTTCGACATGTGGGTATTAAAATGGAAACTCCCACATCGCTGCATTTCCTCAATCGTATTCTATGACGGGTATAAACAATTGAGTTCTTTGTAAGATGGGGGGCTCTGGATACATTCCTGACCCAAGCGGAAGACTCGGAAGCAGTCAAAGAAGCAACAACAGCATGAAGAACAAATCGATGGCAATCGACGTGATGACCCGGAGATCAGAGAGAACGGCAAATGAGAACAATCAAGCAGAAACCAGCAACAGCAGTGACTTTTTTTTCGATAGCTGGAAAGACAAGATACACACTCAGAATGTGTTGTCGAGGTCGGTAATTTTTTTTTACCAAAATCTCAACAACCGAACATTCGGTCGAATGTTGACCAACATTTTAAGGCGTATTTCACCCAAACATAATTTCAAGACACGTTAAACCTTGTTCGAATGATCATATATTGTAATTGTGGTGGAGTTTTTGTTTTAAACAATTGAATTTAGTTGCTGAAATTTTATCGAACAGCAGTTGAGATTTCGGATAAAATTACCGAAGTCAGCGAATATTTCTAAGTGCGGATACTTAGCTGCAAACGAGCTATGGCAACAACAACAACGTAACGAAGTGCAAAAAACAGAGATAGATGAAAGTTGCGGTCGTTTGGGGAAAGCAAGCAGCAAGCAATCGCCAATCGGAAGAAATGAACTCGTAATATGACCCTTCATTTAATATTGTTATTATTAAAAAAAAAGTTTAGTATTTCTCAGTGCCGTAGAGTTTACATTTGAGCATAAACAAAAACAGATGAATCTGGATTTTAGCATGTCTTAATTTTGGCAACATGGTATTCGCTTTTGACAACACAAAAATTCAAATTTTCAGATAATATTCTAAAGTTATATTTATTTAATTATTCTGTATTTGATGAAATTAATTTCGTTAATTATATAACGCCATTATAGCACAAAACGAAAAAATAACGATTTTGACATAGTCTCGTTTATGCTAACATCATTGAGCAATTCCAAGCCTAATGACGAATCGATCAGACTCGGTCTTGTCCAATTTGCATGAAACTTTGAATATATATATTTTTTTATGTATTGGATATTTTTCAATAAATCGTCACTTTTAATAAAAATTACGTCTGAGATAAGCTTGTAGAGGAAAACAAACTCTTTCTAGTAAAAATATTCACGGTGATTTGTTCAGTACCTTTGAGAAAAAATATCATACAATGTGAAAAAAAAAAAAATTAAATATCATAAAATGTCCTAGTTTATAAATTTATTTTTTTATTTTTTATGAAAGGCTTATAAAAATGCAACCTTTGCATTATTGAAACCCTCAAACACTTAAAAGATGTCAAAAGCATTTAGTTTCCTTTACAAAAATTACAGTAAATATTGCTCAAAAAAGTTCATAAATGTTACCAAAGGCTGGTGTTCAACGATTTTTGTCAATTTTTGAGTGCCGATGTTTTCAATATTCTAAAAGCTTATTTTTTTCATAAGCTTAAAAAAAAATCAGAAATATTGAACTACCTACGACTTTTGTTGTTAATATTTTTTTTTTTCTCCAAATTTCTAAATAAAAAAATACCGTGAATATTTATACAAGCAAAACTTTATGCTCCCCACAACTTTGTCTCGAATGTCTTTTCAATCAGAAATGACGTTTCGTGCTACCATTTATTGAAACATGTCGAATATGCCATTTTGGAATAAAAACAATACATGATTCAAAGTGATCGAATGTAAGCTCTATTGTGGATGATTATCCATTAAAAACAATTATGCAAAATTCATGAAAACTGAAGAAGGTAGAGTCAGAAATTTATTTTTTCTGCTATTTGGCCTATTCAATGTTATTCAAAGGATTAAAAAAATATAATCGGAATAACTGAGTCAATTATTTTCGTAGCCGCTTATCAAAGACAATTTAATAGACTATGAACATTAATTTCACTGGGTTTATGTGCCCAAATTGAAAGTTTTGGCGTAGACAACGTCTTACGGGTAGGCACTGGGGGTAAATCGAAAATCCAAAATTGCGACCGTCACGAAAAGGTGTAAGGTTTTCAACACTTATAGCTTTGTCATTTATAGATGAAATTAAAATCCAAATACACCAATCGATAGGAAATAGCTCTCATAATCTGCTAAAATAAAAGCTTTTTCAATTATCCACTGAAAACGGTTGAAAAATGTTTAAATTAAAAGTGATAATTTTATGACTGAAATAAACGTTCTCCCCAAACTCAGCCGTAATAATCGAGTACCATTGGGTTGCACATCATGCTGCTTGAATCTGAAAAGTTATAAAACAGCGCTGCTTTCCTGCCTCAACTCATTTTCGCTTTGGACGGCGGGTGAGCAGGTAGCAGCAACAGTAGTAGGAAGGCAGCGGTTCCTGTCAAGCGCGCAGCGTTCGAGTTTTGCACCTCGAACCTTGCGCGTTGTTCCCGTCGAGATCCCTGGCTGCTGGCAGCGCCGTCGCCTCGATGGCGCAAGCGCTCCGAAGTGGATCAACCTTCTTGCCTGAATGATAACGATCCCGCGTTCTACAAATCTCGATTACTTTTCGAAAGGACATATCAGCTTTTGTAAACAATTCATTTTATCGTCGTTTTGGCGTAACTGATAGCTCGCCCACGCAAATTAACACGACTACATCAGATAGGTGTAAATTTCCTCTATCTGATGGTAGTGTTAGCATGCGTGGTTGAGCTACCAGTTACGCCAAATCAACGAAAAAATTCGTTGTTTACAATAGCCGATACTTCCCTTCGAAAAAGTAACCGCGAAATACTTCTAAGGCTGTGTCCTAACTGCTGAGTTAAATTTAACTCGTGGTAAACCTGACATTTCGAAAGTTATTTTCAATGTTCGAAAATCCCGGAAATTTACCGGTTTTCAAACAAAACTCAGCCACGGTTGCCAAAATTTAACTTCTGTTCGGTCAGAAATAACCACAGGGTTATTCGATAACTCATCTGTCACTTCTAACCACGAGTTAAACTTAGCTTGCAGATTAGGACACAGCCTTGGAAGTAAAATTAGGGTCCATCCATAAATGACGTGAAATTTGTTTGACCAATCAACGGGTTCCCCCTCGTAGCGTGTTTTGCAATACACCTAATACATGGCCAATCACAACTTCTGAAACCCATGTCCCCCCTCAACTACTACGTTATTTATGAAAGTTCCCTAAGCATTGGGCAACAGTGAAAATCAGCAGCACAAACACATAGTTACATTGAAAATACTTCAAGAAGCTCTATTGTCGAGGAAATTTTGAATCTACACGCTAAGATTTTGTTTTCGTGTTCGGTAAATTTTACCAATTCCCCAGGGATCAGTAATTGCATTCACGCTATTCCTGATGGAAATGAACTGAAATCTTTAGTCGACTTCCACGCAACATCTTCATCTTTCTTTACTCCGATGATGTCCCCATACACACTAAGATGTTGTTTTCGGTAAATTTTACCGAAATCAGAACAGCTGAACGTTCGGTAAAACTTTGACCTTCATTTTAAAGGCTATTGAATTTGAAAATAATATCAAAACATGTTCAACCTTGTTAAATTGATCAAATCTTGTCATTTTAGTGGATATTTAGTTTCAAAGTAGCTGTAAAGCAATTGAATTGAATTGCATAAATTTCACCAAAAAGTTCAGCTGTTCAGATTACGGGAAAAATTACCAAAGTCGGCGATAATTTCTAAGTGTGTAGTTATTTAATTATTTCTTAATCTAAATGAAAATAAAATCAAGAAGTAAGCAAATAAAAGAAAAGCAAAACAAAATCTACAAATCGATCGAAATTTTCATTTTCAATCTCTAAATTACTTTTTTTTTTGATTGTCAACGATCAGCTTTGCATCTTGAGACAACGTTTTTGTCTCCTTTTTGGGGTTTTGTCACATACTGGTGATTAGTTGGTCCGATGGTAGAAGCAAACGACGGCTCAAATCATTCTTGAGTGACGATATCGCTTGAGATCATTATCCCTAGATTCCTGAGCCTCTTGGGAACCCTAATAAACGGGTACCATACACTAACAATATCATAGATGGTACGACCATACCCAAAAAAGTTGAGATGATATCTCGAATTGGTGGTTAGGCGCTTCTTATGGTTATTTTTTTATGCGGGAAACTGGCCCGTTAGAACATTGTAATGATTGGGTAATGACAAGTATAGGTAAACCTGATACCACCAGATCCTCCCGGCTTTGATTTGTTAACAATCAGCCCGATTTTGACCTTAAACCGTTTTGGAATTAGCTTCTCTCGAATATTCATGCCTTCACCATCCTTTCCTCTTATCTGCCACTTTTTTAATGTCAAAACGGCATGACACGTGGTGAAATTATTCCATGAAACTTATGAAAATTTAAATTGAATTAAACCATAATGCACTTAGGTCTAACAAATCTCACCCAATTCAGGCATGCAATATAGAAAGTCCAAACTGAAAAGTTTAGCAGTTCTCCTCGCGTTGCTTCTCTCAGAAACAGAATTGCCAACTTTTCAATCTACCAACGTCAAAACCATCTTATAGCACACAATTGATAGTTCTGTCATCTGTCTCTGCTGTAATGAGCTGGTCAATTTGATTCTCAATATACAGGGTAGAGAACTACTTCGGCATAATCGCCCATTTTGGGCCTATCGAGCAGAAAACTTCAAATAAATCCATGATTTCAGAGTTAACAAGTCAATTCTGCGTTTGGTACGATACTTTAGTTTATAAAGGGTGATACGGTCAAAATTTGGTCAAGGGAAACCGCGTGTAAATCAGTGAAATCGTTTATTTAAAAAATCAAATTAAATTTCTTTTTCAAGTTCAATTAGTATAAAATTCAGGAAAAATATTCAGTTAGGCTTCCGCTTTTCCAAATCCGAATTGCCGGGCCTTACGCTTGACCCCTGCCATCAGATTTTGTACAGCCACCTTGTCCACCTTCTTCGCCGCAGAAAGCCAGTTTGCCTTGAACTGCTACTCGCCCTTAGCAGTTTTTTTGGTCTTCTTTAGGTTCCGCTTGACAATAGCCCAGTATTTCTCAATTGGGCGGAGCTCTGGCGTGTTGGGAGGGTTCTTGTCCTTGGGAACCACCTGCACGTTGTTGCCGGCGTACCACTCCATGGCCTTTTTACCGTAATGGCAAGATGCCAAATCCGGCCAAAACAGTACGGAACAACCGTGTTTCTTCAGGAAAGGCAGCAGACGTTTATTCAAACACTCTTTCACGTAAATTTCTTGGAAGACAGTCCCGGAAGCTATGAAAATGCTGCTTTTCAAGCCACAGGTACAGATGGCTTGCCAAACCAGATATTTCTTTGCGAACTTTGACAGTTTCATGTGCTTGAAAACATCTGCTACCTTTCCCCTTCCTTTTGCCGTATAAAACTCCTGTCCCGGAAGCTGCTTGTAGTCGGCTTTGACGTAGGTTTCGTCGTCCATTACCACGCAGTCAAACTTCGTCAGCATCGTCGTGTACAGCCTCGGGGATCGCGCTTTGGCCGTCGTATTTTGTTTATCATCGCGATTTGGAGTCACTACCTTCTTGTAAGTCGATAGTCCGGCTCGTTTTTTGGCTCGATGCACGGTTGTAGACGATACACCCAGCTTATTTGCGGCATCTCGGAGAGAGAGGTTAGGGTTTCGCTTGAAACTACCGGCAACTCTCTTTGTCGTCTCAGCGGCTTCCGGTTTTCGATTTCCCCCCGATCCAGACTTCCTGGCTGTCGACAAACGTTCCCCAAACACTTTAATTACATTTGTAACGGTTGATTTGGCAACTTTTAGCGATTTTGCCAACTTTGCGTGCGAGTAGCTCGGATTTTCGCGATGCGCGAGCAAAATTTTGATACGCTGCTCTTCTTGCTTGGACGGCATTTTGACAACTGAAAAGTGAATTCCAAAATCAAAATAGGAGCAACATTCTACACACACACACCTTCAAAATGAGGGGTGTTCAGGTTTTTTAAATGCAAAATTGAAAGAAATACGTCAAGTTGATATTGACCAAATTTTGACCGTATCACCCTTTAAGCTACGGAACGAAGTCAATGATATGAAGGTTTGCACCCATTATTTCCAAAAACAAAAGAAGCGAATCACGTTTTATCTTCATCGCATAGGCCGAAGTGAATTCCTTGGCGTTTCAATGACGTTTCAATGCGTTAAGCCGAGTTTAGAATCCGTAGGCCGAGTTTGGTGTCAAGAAGCGGTGTTAGACTTTTGACAATATCTCAACGATTGGTTTATCTTTATCAAATCTTACGGTACGTACGGAAAGGTAAATAAATGTGGAAGCCATCAGTAAGCCCCGTAACGTGGGTAGATCACCTTTTCGTGGTACGTTACGGGATGTAAGATCTACCACCGAATCTTAGTCTTGACTACTTCAAACTAGGGGTACAGGATTTTTCAGTAATCAAAGGAACACATCTTAGTCCTTGTTACTTCTTATGCCTTGTTGATAGTGATAAGTCCTCGGGTTGCCTGTACCGAGGATGATCTTGAAACAAGGAAAAAATGAGTTAGTTAGTCTTCATCTATGTGATTCCTAATCTTCTATTCATTGTTCTCTAGTTTGAAGTGGTTAAGACTAGGGTTCTGATGCATGGTCATTATCGGTGTCATTGCTTATTTTTATTGCTAAGGAATCCCATTTCGACTGACAAAGGGGCGCGCCTTTGGAGGGTATTCCAACACTCCGAAGGGTATAAATAGCGGGACCTTTCATTTAGAATCGATTCCTTACGATGAAGGCAAGAATGACAACTGTATCAACACCGAATACTTCATCATTTCTCAATAGTGATGGAGTAATACGACATGCACTAAACTAAGGACACGGGCTATACTACAATAGATCAAATTACTGGTCGCAGTAGTGTTATGTCCCGAACAAAGAAAAAAAAAAAAAAAAAGCCATCAGTAATAATAACATTCAGTTTGGTGCTAAACTGCGCTAGATTAAGGGAGACTAAGTGCAGGTTGTGCTTAATAGGCCGAAAATGGGGTAATTAACCCTATCTTCTAGTTTATCAACACTTCCGTTGTTTCACTGACAAACTGAATCCTCACATGCCTACAGAATCGTGTTGATGATGGTCCCGAATTTTGGAACAGAGGTTTTCCGTTTTCTTTTCCCGTAAGGGGATACATATAAGTAAGTCGCCCAACTAACACTTTCAGTTTTATAAGCCAACTTTTCCAGCATTGTGGTGTAAAGTAGCTGAAAAAATCTGTAGATACAGCTACAAGCAGAAGCTAGCAGAATAGTTTTGAATAGCGTTTACTCGACTTTTTCACAACCATTATTCCATTTGTCAGTCGCACTGAATAACAGCAGCCAATAAACGCTACTGTCACTTTTATACTCATGCTAATCAACTTTCAACTTGTAGCTGCAAAACAACACTAAAGCTTGCTTCATTTAGAATTGGAACAAACTTTTGCTCATATTGTGGTGCTCCTGGTGGACGGATTTGGAAGTTCTTGGCGCCCACGTGTCGGGAATTTTGTCAGCTTCACGTATGTATTTTTGACATTTCGCAAATCGACTGTACTTTGTAAACAATCAACATGGAAGCCGAAAGAAGGGAAAAAAATGTGCACAGTTATTTGGAAAATCCATTGTGGTCTGCATCTAGGCTAGCTAAACAGCTGAAATTGCCCAGAAATACCGTATGGCGCGTTATCAAACGGTATAAGGAAACATTGACGACGATTCGGAAGCCTCAAGCCAATCGTCGGAGTGGAACTGTCGACCGGAAACTGCGTGGTAAGATTTTGAAGACGATTAAGAGGAATCCCAATCTGTCGGACCGTGATTTGGCCAGAAATTTCGGTGCAGCCCATAGTACCGTGAGGAGAACTCGACTCCGGGAAGGAATCAAGTCGTATCGAGCTAGCAAACAGCCAAATCGGACCATAAAACAGAATAGTGTGGCCAAAATCCGTGCGCGGAAACTATACGGCCAGGTGATGACCAAGTTCGACGGGTGTCTTCTGATGGACGATGAAACCTATGTCAAGGCTGACTTCGGGCAAATCTCAGGTCAAAAATTTTACTTGGCAACGGCTCGGGGGGATGTTCCAGCCAAATTTAAATTTGTTTTTGCCGACAAATTTGCACGAAAATTTATGATTTGGCAGGGCATTTGCAGCTGTGGCAAAAAAACGAAAGTTTTCGTTACAAATAAGACAATGACGTCGGAACTATACCAAAAAGAGTGTCTCCAAAAACGAATTTTGCCGTTCATTCGATCCCACGACCATCCCGTAATGTTTTGGCCAGATTTGGCAAGCTGTCATTACAGCAAAGTCGTTCAAGAATGGTATGCAGAGAAAGGGGTCCAGTTTGTTCTGAAAAACCTTAACCCACCCAACTGCCCCCAGTTCCGCCTTATTGAGAAATACTGGGCAATCATGAAGAGGAGACTCAAGGCAAAGGGAAAGGTTGTCAAAGACATCAATCAGATGAAGACCTGGTGGAATAAGATAGCTAAAACGATGGACGAAGAAGGTGTAAGGCGCCTAATGAGCCGTGTTACAGGAAAAATTCGAGAATTCCTTCGAAACCGTGACGAATAATTTTGTCCGTATTTTTTCTTAAAAGTATGAAGAAAACGCTACATTTGTATAAAAAAAGATCTTGAATTCAATAATAAATAACTGAAATACAAGTAATTGTTTTTGTTCCAATTCTATCTGAAGCAAGCTTTAATAAAGTGAATATGTCACTCATTTGATAGCTTCTACACAACCTGCTGAATAGCATAAACATCAAAAGTGTTTTTTCAACAACTAAACAACCTGTACTCAGCTAATAACCTGTATTAGCACTACTTTGGAAGCATTTTTACAGTCAAGTTTATTTTTAGACGTGTGCAGTTATACAGCTTTTACTCTGCTCCTTTACAAAGCTGAAGTAGCTAGTTGAGAAAAGTGATTCATGTGCACTATTATAAAGCCTCTACTCAGCGATATTGTTGTAGAAAGTCATGTAGATGTGTTTACGTCAGTTCAAAGAGTTGGCGTTGCGAAGTTGGTAGTATCAAGGTTTTGCCAATGCGGTCGTCTCGAGTTCCATTCTAGGTTCCGGTGCAGGGTAATAATTTTGCGGAGTGCTTATAACAAATTTCGATTAAAATTTCATTCTCACAGCAAAATAAACTCAATCAATTCCTCCAACAAAAAAAAAGCGTTAACTCCAACCGTCCCAACAGCCATAAGTAGCTGACTAATTACGCCAGATTTGCTTGTGTAGAGGGTGAGTAATGGTTGCCTCATATCGTATAACGTTTGAATACAGCTTGAGGCTGAATAAATGAAATAAAAAATTGTTTGTTGCGCGGTAAAAAAAAACATGGGTTGGTATAAAGCACATCTTGGCTCATGGATCTTGTTTTCAGGGCATCAAAATATACATTTTCAACTGTAAACAAAATAAATATGAAGACATTTGGTAACAGAATTGCTGAGATATTCTTATTTGAAGTTAGCGGTTTGAAAAAACGGGTCCCATGATATCACATCATTGCTTTGACCAAATCGGCTCATTTTTTGGGTGAAAACTCGATAAACAGGTCCTGTGTGCATGACGATGGTCGATTTTTGAAAAGTGAATTAAATAAAAAGATGAAAATATTTCTAGGTTTTTTTCCTATTAAAAATCATCAGTTTTTTTATTGTTGTATTTAAAAAAATTCTGTGAATATTCACCCCAAATTTCAGCCAAATTGGTCCATCAAGTTTTGTGATATCGTGGAACCCGTAAATCAACTCTGTGTTTCGAGAAAAAACGATTGGCAAGTTTTGCAGTTCGCTTTGCTCATAGAACAAAATTCGGTCAAAAAACATCAGTTACGAATCATGTTTACTGCTACTAAAAATAGCACGTGTTTCCAATACAAATCGAATTCGACCATTTTTGAAAAATCGAGTTTATAAACAATGTATCTCAAAATTGAGCGTACAGATGCCATTAAATATTAGAAAAACAGCTTTAAAAATACAATTTAAAGAGATACGTTTCTGAATTTCTGGCTGCTGAATCATCACTTATTTATCAATTATTGGTACAGTGTTGGGCTAATTTGGTTGCGTTTATTTATATTAAGAGCTATTTGAGAAAAATGCCTTTTCCTTGAAAAACCATAATATCTTAAAAAGTAATGAACGATTTTTTTTTAATTTGGCTCATTTTTAGTCATAATCGAGATCATTCATATTCCACTAATTTTAATTCATTTCGTCGACTAGGTAAAAAGTTGAAAATCGACCGTTTTACTAAAACATATTTCACTTCATACAGGTTCTTCCAAAAAAGTCCATAATTAAAGCAATAAATCAATAAACATCTGTTTAACCACCAGCCAAGATTTAAAAAATATATATATATATCTATGCACAATGTTTCAAAAAATGTTCTACTAGGATGTACGCTCAATTTTGCAACACTCTGTTTATGTAACCCCTTAATTGGAACTTAGAAAGTTATAAATATTCGTTTTGTTTGTACTCCGGACGTCCACTGCTACCATTAAATCCTAATTTTATCAAATGTTCAACCTGAAGAAGACAAACCCTTTGTTTAAAGTCTCTTCAACGAAATAAAAAGTACAAACTTCTTAACCTCATCATCATCTGAGAAATCATAAAGACGCTTCACTAAGATAATCCTACTGGTAGTGTGGTCCAAAAGCTTTTGACGAATTAATTCGGCCGTTTTTCCATCGACCATGATAACTGATCCTCCGGATAGCACTCATTTTTGGCTATGACAATTTTGTTGTAAGGCTGATGACACTGATGATGCACATTTCTAATTTTTGATAGAGCTTCCAGATCAGAATATCAGAACGGTTTGCTTCTCCTGGGAATTCCTCCACAAAACAAGCATTTCAGATGCTTGAGCAGGAGTTGTCATTGTTGCTTCCTGTAAGGGAGAACAGCCCATAATGCACCCCTGGGGTAAAATGCCCACTTATAGAAAAACAGCGATAACTTTTCCTCAGATGCATTTTCCGGGTAACGGTTTGTGATTGTTTTCAACTGGAGGTTTAACAAATAATTCTTGATGATAAAATCATGTATTGACCTACTGATTCCTTAAAAAAATTGCATTTTGTGCAAAACAGGACACAGTTGTTAAAATCATCGACTGTAAATTAAGCTTTTATCATCATGTATCACAAAAAAAAAAATTCAAAAATTTACGTTTCGTATATTTTTTAGATATTTTACTTGATGAATCACAGTTTAACATTCTATTGAGATTTTGAGACCTTATATCTGATGTAACATAAAGAAATAATCATTTGAAATACCGCATCCCTTTGCATTATCTACTTGCAGGGGTTATGGTTTGTTTACCATGTGGTGCATTTTACCCCAATGTTGTGGTGCGTTTTGGCCATTGTTGTCGTGCGTCTTGTCCTAATGTTGTGGTGCATATTGCATCATGAATCAGGCGTTTTGCCCCGATATCATTTTGGAAGCAATTTAAAACATACCTTGAAAGTCATGGAAAATCATCCTTTTGTAGTTCTAAATCACTTGTTCTTTGTAGAAAACATGGTAATGAACTAAACGCCATTACTTTCTTCTTGCTTCCATTCGCCAGCCATTGACGATTTTGCTTAAACGGTGCGTTTTGCACCATCCTACCCTACCACTTTTGCCTCAGTTACTGATCCATATTTGCGTAGTTTCATTTGCATAGCAAAAGCCAACTTGCTAACGGAATGACCTCGTCTTCGGTTAGCAGTCTTTCGGCGGTTTAGAGCATCAGAACTATCCTGAAAACAAATCGGTGTTCTTCCTCGGCTCGCTGAAAGAAGGCTAGAGAGTAGGAGGCTGGGGACTTTGAAGGATTTTCTAAAGCAGTGGATAGGGCAATTCTCGCGTCACTTTTCAAATAGACCAATGTAACATATCCACCATTTTGAGAAAATCGATGTTGAAGTTCGACAGATTATTATTTTAACTGTTTAGAAACAAAACATTTTGCAATGCTATTTTTAATGTAGTCAGTGAATCATAACGTTGAAAATTCAGTAGAAACAGTAAAATCACAATTTTGATTTGAATTTCAAGCAAATATAGCAAAAACCGTCATATGAATAGTCAAGTTGTGCATCGGACATGTTACATTGGACGATTTTTCTCAATGACATAATCAATTAATGTTACATTGAACGATTTGTTCTACATAATACTAGATTCCCTTTCACAGATGTAATAGTCGAGTACCTAACTTTAGAAAATGAGCACCAATCACGTTAGGCAGTCCGAATGACCGAAGCAACAAACATGTACCCATCATTTTAAACTGTACATTGGACATTTTTTTACCTATGATTATCTTAAATAAATGAAAGTAAATTTGGATGGATGTTTTTGTATCACATAGAAGAGCAATAGTTTGTATCGCTTAACTCGATTTGTTTACATTTGTTACATTAGTCTATTTGAAAAGTGACGCGAGAATTTATCATTTTTGTCTCGCTGCCATGAAACTTACAATACAGCTTCGTGAAGTTTTCGGAAGCAGAACCCTCTCGATATCATATCCATTCAAACAAGACTCGTCAATGTTATACGCCACGTACACTTCCTGACTCTTGCCTTTGTCTGCCTCAATCCCTTGGGTTTCCTTCCATATTTGAAACAACTTACCATTATCAATTTCAACTGAGCAAGTGCGATTAGTAAAATGTTTGAAGTCGCCAATGTTTCACAATTTACAAGAAGTATTAAAAATATAATAATAAATACGTGAAGAGTAAACAGACATGTTTGATGACTGTTTATTGAAATTTAATAACCGGATATACTTTGGGAACTTGTGATCTGTATGTCATTCAACAGCCGGATACAAGCTATAAGATTGCGTTTTGTAAATTTAGCAACATCTACTGATATCACATGCAATACATATTTCAGTACCTGCTCGATCAATGCACAGCTTTTTGCAAACAGATCCAGTCAAAAAAACTACAACGATCACTTCGAGCGAACTTGCACGATTTAAAAACACCAAATTTTGAATTGATACCACAATTTTGTGAGCTTTGAATACAAAATAAAAAGTATAGAACATTCTTTTCATATCGTTTGAGTATAAAATGCAACAATTGCGAATCTATTTTGGTTGGCCTTGAAAATCGCATTGAAGTAATACCCCTCCGTGCGTCATACAGATGACTTTTATTTTACAATTATTATCCTTTCTAATGAGATAAAAGATTTTTCAAATTAATATGATGAATTCCAGTATACCAATTTTGCAGGGAAGTTTCAAAAACGGTATCAATAGATTCCCATCTAAGGAGCAGAAATTTTTAGATTGCATTTATTTTTTGCATTTTCAATGAAAAGTTCAGCATGTATATTTTCCAAATGTTGAAATGTTCACCCAGCGCCATTAAAATAAATCATCAAGGCTATTAACCTCTGAACAAACGGCTCTCCACAAACCAGACACATTATTGCACTGATTGATCACATGGTCAGAACACCACCCCAAAAGCGCAAACTACCACGAAATTAATAGCTGCAACTTTTCAAAAACTTACCAAACAACCACCGGGAACTCGCCCAGCTAGCCACTGGCTGAGCCCATTCGAGAAGCAGCTTCCTCCCGCTTCGCTACCCGCAGCCGCTCTCCACCATCGTATCTGCTTTGCATTTTTGATTGATATCATCAGCCGCGCGCGCAACTTTCGGGTTCGTCGCTTGCTACTACCTCTCTTTCAATCTTTCGTTTTACTGTTTCACTGTTTTTTTTTCCCGTTTCACTCGATCTTGCTCCGCACGAGATCCTGGGACCGGATCTGGTCTTTTGATTTTTGCTACGGATCAATCACCATGACTATTCATTCCCTTTCAATTTTGATAGACACCATCACTTTGTGAATTTCGAAATTTTGCTCTGGTCACTTTCATTTCTCGGACAGCGCTTGGACTGTCGTCAATTACTCGTTTTACCCTGTCTTATCTTGGAACACATCCTCCTTGGCAACAGTTTCCTGCCACTCGGCGAGCGATTCAAATTATCACAAGAGCTCTTTTCTCACACTCGCACGATGATTTGATTACCCGTAGCATCCGTTTTCACTCCGAGGGCCACTTTTCATGGGAAAAAACCTATCAATGGTCAGTCACTGCACTCATTACCGTGGTCTGTGCTTGGTTCAATCAAGTGCATAATAAAATGTAGCAAAGAAGAGAATGAGTAAAACAACGATAGGAAACTAGTTGGCAGCCAGCGTCTCTAACGTCAACCGCTTTCTTCAAACACTGCACATTTACTAAACTGAATGCACCGGGCTGCTGCAAACTGCAACCAAAGGATCAATCGTTCTGGTTCAGTTCGATCCCCCGTTCGATGCGTGCGCGAATTGGCCTAATCCGATTGCGCGACGAACAATTACTAGTAGTAGCATGTGCAAAACTATCAACTATAGGCACCTTGTGTCCACCAGCTCAGAGCAACGCGAGTCGTTAGGAGGAAATCCATCGTAACTGACCCCTCCAATATCTGCTCCGGGGTCCCAACGAGAGCGCACGAGAGAAAATAGAGCAGACCTCTATCCAAACCAAGAGAAAGAGCAACGATTGATCCCACCGATCGGAATTCCGCGAGGTCTAGTGAACCTCTACCCACATAATAGAAACTAGATCGATTCATGATTCAACGCAAAGGTTCGAACGTGTAACTCACTCTCCTCGCCAAGATCGTCAATTTATCGTGGAACGGACTATTCCGAAGGATCTCCACCTCGCTCGAAGTCAATGAACCAAAACGGGAATGACCTGCGATGGCGCTGGCTGACTGTGTGCACTGGGGGGAGATGTACCTAATTGGACCAGCTGATCGGATGCTGCTGAGCTGAGAAATCGATTCTCTCTTAGTTGGTCGTTTTCTCCGGTAAGCTTGAGAAATGAAGTGTGCGCGCGTGCTGCATGCTCGCTTGAATGATTTCCCAGAGGCCTATGCGGTGGCACGCTTACGGAGTGTGCTCCTGTAGGGTTTTCGTGGTGGATGTTTGACGATGTTGTGGTCCAGTTGGGGATTTTTCGCTCTTGGATGCTGTGTGTCTTGTCTGCGCGTGGCGAGAGTGAGTGTTATAGGGGTTCGGTGGCACTCAGTGAGAGAATGATGATAGGAAATGATATCCAGGAATGGTACCAATATGAGTTTGGGAAGTTGGTAGGTAAGTTGCATCAGGCTATAAAAAGTAAGAATTTTAAGTGGATCATAGCGGTGATTAAGAATGTGCTCAAACATGATCCGGAATTTTTTCTCCAGTTCGATGACTATCCATTAGAGATGGTTTTTAACAATCTTTTAAAATGGTTCATCAACATTCATTAGTTTCACGCCAACTAGACTATGAAGTTGGCAGCGCCCCCTCAGATTCCAATGAAACATTGCACAGTGAGTCAGGAATTAAATTTAGCTGAAAAAATGATAACGCTCTGGGATTGCGTCCAATTGAGTTGACCTCTTGAGTGAAGTTTCATAAATCAATTAAGACTAAAATTTGGTGGATAAAACTAGTACATTTTTTTTTATTTTGCAAGGAGGTTTACTGTCTTTGGCAAAGTTGTTGAATGTAAATCTTTATGAAAAGATGCCGAAAACATTAAAGCTGTCCACCTCAAACAACTGAGATGTACGAAGTTTTATAAAATTTGCCTAAAATTCATGTTATTAGTATTATATTTTGATCTTTCGTTCAAAAGAATACTTTTGAAATATTTCCTCGATCGGTACTGATCAATTCAATCTTTTGCAGATCAATGCTATTATGTTTAGAGTACTAAAAAGTATGTAGGGTAGAGAACTACTTCGTCGTAATCGCCTATTTCCGTTCTATCGATCAGAAAAGATCAATAATATAAATGATTTCACCATGCACAACTCAATAATAAGTTCGGTCCTATGCGTTACTTCATTAGCTACATCATACATCCTATTAGAGCGCATTGTATGATTTACGCTCATTGTTCTCAAAACAAAAGAAGCGCTCCTAGCAAATCCCCTTTTTCAACGTTTATTCGTAGGACAAAGAAAATCTAATGGCATTTCAATGCATTAGGACGGAATTGAAACTCCTAGGACAAATTTAGAATCAAGAAGCAGTATTAGATTTTAAACATTATCTCAACAATTTGTGACTCTTTATCAAATGCAATGGTACGTATGGAAAGGTGAATAAATTAAGAAGTCATC
Organism: Ochlerotatus camptorhynchus; assembly: GCF_037179485.1. Lineage (NCBI taxonomy): Eukaryota > Metazoa > Arthropoda > Insecta > Diptera > Culicidae > Ochlerotatus > Ochlerotatus camptorhynchus. The sequence goes on from NW_027040846.1 coordinate 464,208, forward strand.
TTTGTCAGAAATATTCCATTTCTTGTTTAAACTCGTTCGTCTATGGAAATTAGATCAAACCCCTATCACATGAAATTTAAAAAAATAAATGATTTTCTGAATTAAATCTCTACAAAATGCGCAAGTGGACGCAAAATGTCATAAACTTTTATTAATTCACATCAAATTGACTATCATGTATCAAAATATCGTAGAGGTGTATTGAGATATATTTGAGATATTTGGATTTGAGTGAAACAATATATCTTATTTAAACTTTAATGCAGCTCATATTATTCTCTCATCTACATTAAGGAGGTGCCCCGTAACGTGGGTAGATCACATTTTCGTGGTACGTTACGGGATGTAAGATCCACCACCGATTCCTAGTCCTTGCTTCTTCATACTAGAGGAACAGGATTTTTCAGTAATCCAAGGAACACATCTAAGTCCTTGTTACTTTTTATGCCTTGTTGATAGTGACAAGACTCGGCTTTGTCTACCGAGGATGATCTTGAAACAAGGAAAAAAATGAGTTATTTGTCTTCATCTATGTGATTCCTGACAAAGGGGCGCGCCTTTGGAGGGTGTTTCAACACTCCGATGGGTATAAATAGCGGGACCTTTCAATTAGAGTCAGATCCTTGCGATAAATGCAAGAGTGGCAACTGTAAAAAAATCGAATAATACTTCATCATTTCTCAATAGTGATGGAGTAATACGACATGCACTAAACTAAGGACACGGGATATACTACAATAGATCAATTTACTGGTCGCAGTAGTGTTAGGTCCCGAACAGAGGAAAAAAAAGGAGGGTCTGGTTTGAATAGTTCTTTGCATCTGTATTGAGGTCCTCAACAACTGTGCCAAATTTGAACGAATTTGGTTTTGATATGCATTTGTGGGAGATCTTTAAAGATTGTAATTATAAGGGAACAGTTGATTATCACATTCGCAAATACAGGCTATTTTCAATTCAAACTTATCAATTTAGTCGACATGACCGCCAAATTACATTGTAAGTTTATTGAGGTTTTAAAGCATTAAACAAGTCAAAACCAATCTTGACGGCAATTAACGTAAACGTTTTAAAGACATGATAATTAGTTTTAAAGAAACAGCTTTACAAACAAACCCATTAATTGTTGAAGTTTAAGATTAACTTATTTTAGTAAGTCAAAGATTTCAAAATATGCAATGTCTTGAGGTTTAGTATTTCAAGTACAAGTTTAAGGTATTGCAAGTTTTGAAAGCGCCATAATTATGAATAAAAACAGATTTATTTTAAGTTTACATTTAATTTTATGACAGATTATAGATGTTCAGTGAAGCCCCATTACCTTTACATCAATTGTAGGAACATCACAGAAGCCCAGACCTGCATGGTTTCATTCCCGGTCGTTCAACCGCGTCAAACCTTTTATGTCTCACTTCTTACGTAACCGACAGTATGCTTGAACGAGCACAAACGGATATTTGGACTTTTCCGCAGCATTCGATAAGGTCAACCATCAAATTGCTGTAGCGAAGCTTGTAAAGCTTGAAATTCATGGAACTCTTTTGGGTTGGTTCCAGTCCAGGCGAATCCACTTCAGCTTCATTTCCAATCACGTCAGGGATTCCGCAGAGAAGTCATCTTGGACCACTCATCTTCCTTTTATATGTACTTCAACGATGTCAATGCAGTGCTGGATGGACAAAGGCTTTCGTTTGCTGATGACTTCAAGCTATATTTCAAAATTCGTTCTGAGGCTGACGCTCAGTTTCTACAACAACAACTTGATTCATTCGCTCATTTGTGCCAGATGAATCGTATGACCGTAAATCCTGCAAAATGCTCAGTTATTATGTTTTCTCGGCTGAAAGATCCAAAACTCCACGATTATTCATTTTCTGGAGTACCACTGGTAAGAGTGAACGAAATCAAGGACTTGGGAATTATCCTCGACTCCCAGTTGACCTTCAAATCTCTAGGCTTTATCTTCCGGTTAACAAAAGAGTTCATGGGCATTAACAGTCTAAAGGCGCTCTACTGTGCATTAGTTCGGTCGACATTGGAGTAATGTTCGACTGTTTGGAGCCCTCACTACCAAAATGGAATTGAGATAATAGAATCAGTGCAACGGCGGTTTGTTTGATTCGCACTTCGTCGACTACTATGGCGGGATCCATTTCGTCTCCCAAACTACGAGCACCGATGTCAGCTAATTCGTCTGGATACACTTAGTACACGAGGAGACGTTGCTAAGGCTATGCTGGTTTCTGATGTTTTGCTGGGTCGAGTTGATTGTCCTAGAATCCTACAACAAATCAACTTGTATGTGCGACCAAGATCTCTACGAAACAATGCGATGCTACGACCTCAACCTCACCGCACCAATTACGGAATGAACAGTGCCATTACTGGGATACAGAGAGTTTTCAACCGGGTTGCCAGTCAATTTGATTTTAACGTTTCGCGTGACTTGCTACGTGCTAGAATTCTTAATGTTTTTAGATAATTTTAAGCAAATGTGTAGTTTTAACGTATATTAATTTAGTTCATTGGCAACAACTTATCCATCATTGGGGCCAAGAAGCCTATTGATGAAGAAATAAATAATAAAAAAAAGGTCTGTGGCATGCAAGGAAATGCTTTATAAACAAGCTGCGGGAACATAAGGGAAGCTCTTAAAATATCTTGAAAATAAGGGGAGCGTCATGGAAACCTTAAGAACTTCAAAGCGGTTCCATTAGCTTCATCAATAATCAGAAAACATAACGTAAGTCAAAAGTAATTCAGAGATGTAGTTGCCGCAAGTCTACCAATCTGCCACAGGGGTTCAACAAAAACATCACCCGCTGTTACCGATGATCAGCCAGGCTGAGGGAGGATCGATCTGTCAAACGAACACATCGGCACAACTTGTATGAGCGTCCACCTTGACTTCGTATTTAGTGGAGTGATGGTAAATTTATTAAATTAATTGATTCCTACAAAAGAGTTCTAACGGCGCCGGTGGTGTAGTTGTAAGCGTGATTACCTCTCACCCCAGCAGGCCTGGGTTCAATCCCAGTCGGCGCCGCCGGGATGTTCTGAGGTATAACATCTCTGATCACGCCTTCCTTCGGATGGGAAGTAAAGCCGTTGGTCCCCGGTTCATGAGTTGATGGGTCGATAGGTAGGGTCCAGGTGTTGGAGCTGCCTTCCTGGCACGTCGGTAGCATTGGTGCTCAGCACGGAAAACAAGATCGACGGAAAAACAAATCAAAGGAAAAAAAAAAAGAGTTCTGAAAATTGTTAGAATTTTTATGATTGCCTAGTATTATACTATAATAGTATAGTGAACTAACTATAATTTTTTTTTCTAAAATTTTAATTTTTTCGTTGTCAAAGTTAATGTTGTGAAAGTTACTAACCTTAAAATTGAAGTAATGCACTAAATTGTAAGATGGAATTATTTATTTATTTAATATTTCTCATCTGACTATGTGTTGTCTTAATGAAATTTGATAATTTGATGGGGAAAAGCCGAAATGGCGTAAAAACCCCATATCTTTTCACAATACACAATACAAAATACAAAATTAGGAACATAACATTTAACAAACATTATGTCAGCAGCAGTCAGAAGCATAAAATGTGTAATTGGCATGGTCCATCGTTGGAAGCAAACCTCGTCGTCAAGTAAAATACAGAGAACATGAAACAAAAAAGATCCAGGTAGCACATTTCTTAAGCTGTGAGAGCATTGGAATGTTACTCACCTGTTGCAAAATGTAATTTTGCCCATCATTGCACGTCGAGTTATTCCAATTTTTAGTAGATTTCATCCGTCGTGCAGACTTCGTTGAATTCGGTTACGAAACGCAGCCGCAGAAATGTTGAAATCGAAGTATTCGTAGAAGCTGTTAAAACTAGCTTACATGAATCATACAGGCCATAATTTTTTGTGCGCGTCCCAAGATGTAAGAAATTCCTTGTCCCCAATGGTCGTTCAGGAGCATAAATTTCTAATTCTCCTAGCATACTTGGAGAGTCGATACCGCCCAAAAATACCTTAGCAACGAACACTGCCTGAGCGATAGTGCGTCTACGTTCTAATGTATCAAGGCCCAAAAGTTGGCAGCAATGTTCGTATGGTGGGAGATTGACAGGATCGTTCCATGGGAGGTGGCGTAATGCATAACGTACGATTTTTTTTTCTGAACGGATTCGATTCTCGCTATCCAAATCGCTTGGTATGGGCACCAGATGACATCCCCAAATCCCAATATTGAACGCAAGAGAGAACAGTACAGTGCTTTCAGGCATGTTGGATCACGGAATTCATCAGCAATCTTGAAGATCGCGGAGACGAACCAGCCCAGGGCAGAAAGTCTCCCTAATAAAGATTTAAAAAAAAAATCTTGAAGATAAACCGAGTTGTCTATTAGCTTCAGCTATGATCTCAGAATAATGCAGCTTGAATGTAATTCCAGGATCGCGCTTATTCCTAGATCGCGGATACTGCTCACACGTTGCAAAGGTTCATTATTGATTGTATAGTTGAACTTGATTGGCTTCTGCTTGCGATGAAAAGAGATGATGCTGCATTTTTGAATACTCAGCGTGACGAAGTTCCTGGAACACCAATCCTCAAAGTCTTCGATCATATGCTGTAACTGTAAACAGTCAGTAAGGCTTCGAACTAAAACATAAATCTTAACATCATCTGCATAGAAAGAGAGACAGCCAGCCGGAATAATCAATCCAACCTCGTTAATGAAGATTGAAAATAGCAACGGTCCTAAGTTGCTGCCTTGAGGGACACCGGATGTATTGGTGAAAGAGTTTGATTGTGCTGCTCCGATTTTCACGCAGAGCTCTCGATTTGTCAAGTAAGACTTGAACCAACGAATGAAGCCCTGTGACACACCAAGCTTATCCAGTTTAGCTAGCAGGATAGCATGATCAACTCGATCAAAAGCAGCCTTCAAATCCGTATAGACTACATCTGTTTGTGCTCCTGTTTCCATATTCCGAAGGCAGGAGGATACGAATGGTGCTAGATTTGTAGAGACAGATCTCTTAGAGTAGAACCCATGCTGGTCCGGAGAAATATAGCTACAGCAGCTTGCAAATAGGGCGTCATTAATGATTATTTCAAACACTTTAGAGCAGGCACAGAGTGAAGTGATTCCGCGATAGTTTTCAATTTTGCGCTTTTCTCCTTTCTTGAATACTGGGAACATAAAGGAGGATTTCCAACTCCTAGGGAATTCACCTTGCTGCAGTGAAAGGTTGAACAACTTCGTTAATGGCTTAGTAAGTGCGGAGGAACATTTCTTCAGGATACATGCGGGGATCCCATCAGGACCAGCAGCAATCGAATTTTTCATCTTGTTAATGTCAAACTCCACTAGTTCCTCGGATATCTCAAAGATGTCGAAACGAAACACATCATTTGGCGTGTCTCTGGATGCCTCGTTCACTTGATCCGCTGAGGCAGTTGTGTCGTTGAAGGCGTGTCTGAAGTGTTCTGCCAGAAGGTTACATTTCTCGAATGGAGTGCGCGCATGTCTATCTCCAAGAGAGATTTCCGTAGGAAGGCCAACTTCGTTTCTCTTAGTGTTGACAAACGACCAAAACAATTTAGGGTTGGTGCGAAGTTGGTGCGGTGCGTGTTTGACAGTATTTTCGAAGGGCTGCTGATCGCAGTCGCTTGAGGTGACGGAGTCGAGCGTTTGACCAAGCGGGTTGTAAAGGAGGTCTTCGTAATGGTACACAAGTAGTGATTAAGCGGTTGACAATCCCAATGAAATTTTCGACAGCCTCGTCGACGCTGGGTGATTGCTCAAGCATTTGCCAATCGACTTGTTCAAGCGCATGAGTCAGTGCAAGAAAGTCTGCTTTGCGGAAATCAAGACCTAGCACATCTTCGGTGGGTTCAAAGCTGATGAGAGCATAAAGGCTGATGGACGTTTCCAACGCGGGGTGATCGGCATCAAGACTTATTAAAGGATCTGCAGCTTCAGATACCGAGCATTCCGGGAGAGCGAGCTCGTTCGCCAGTACAAGGTCAAGCAGTCGAGCATTCCTATTTAAAACGGTGTTGATTTGCGCTAAGCCATGCAGGTTGAAACCATCAAGTAGAGTGCCACATGATGCAGATATACTTGAACGAAGAACATCAACAGTTGGCAGCTGATTGTTCATGTCTGTATTCCAAATCAAGCCAGATTGGTTGTAATCACCGAGTAGCAGAGCCAAGTCATTGTTGTCCAATCGAGATAACACTGCACCAATTGAGTTGACGTGGTTTTCAATGCAGTTTAGGTCAGATTTTCGGTCCGGTGGTAAGTAAATAACGCCCACGCTAACTGTTCTGCTCGTAGTTTTGATCTTAACCCACAGTTGCTCAAGCGAAGCAGTGATCGGTGTACGGTCAAGACAGCAATTTAAGCGCTTTGCAACAGCTATGAGTTCACCACCTCCACGAGATTTAGTGCTGTTTAGACGGCTACGATCATTGCGAAATACTGTGAATAAGCTGCCGAAAAGTTGCGATTAATTGATTAGACCGTCATCCGAGAGTAGGCTGTGCGTGTGTTCGAAGCTGACGTTTGGTTTTTTCCGTGGTGTTTTTTTTTTATCTATTATCGGTTACTGATCTGGTCATAACCAGGCCCAGGAGACAATTTCTAGGTCCTTATTATTTGCCGCTGAGAAGCTGTTCCGAAGCTAAGTAGAACCTCCACGAGGCGTTCCATCATTAGTTCCATCATTAGTTCCATGATTTGTTGAGTCGCAGCGTTGAACCTGAGTATTAGCCACAAAAAGGCTTGCCAATGCACATCAAAAATCGACTATTTACATCCGAACAATTCTTTATCTCAAATCGATGGAAGACATTTCGCGCAACTACTATAAACTGGACTAGTCATGCTTCGTCTACAATTTGGACTTCTACATCAACACATGTCAGGCAGCCTTCAGATTCAATTGGCTAAACTTAGTGAGTTCGTTTCATTTTGTTAATTTTTATCTTTTCAGACCAGTAACGTTGGGAGATCACCTTTTTGTGGTGCGTTACTGGTATAAGATCTACCACCAAACCCTAGTCTTGACAATTACAAACTAGGGAATCAGGATTTTCCAGTAATCAAAGGATCACATTTTAGTCCTTGTTACTTTTTATGGCTTGATAATAGTGACAAGACTCGGGTTCTGCATTTCTATATTGTATATTTCAGATAAAAAATATTGTTTATGTTCATAGATTTCACATAATCCTTTTCCCTTTGTCCTCCTTCTTTTCCTTTCCCTCTTCTTTTTTCAGAAAGCGAGTAATGGCGCTATAGCCATATGTCATAAAAGGCTAGGACAAGAGTTAGTGCTAATGTCCCAACCGTCAGAAGAAAATGAAGCACTACACCTTTCTAGCTTTGATGCTTTCAACGACCAACCAATCATATAATTACCAAAATCGGAACGTACGGTACGAGATGTCCACGTTTCATCCATTTATTGGATTCTGAAGCACCGTGTTTAAATCTTCAATTTGATTGATTTGATGTGTTTTGAATCATCTTGCCCCTTAAATGCTGCACAGTAGGCCTGGCCGTTTTGATATGTGTGCAGTGTTCTGAAAAAACTCAAAAACTCAAATCTCATGCATGAGTTTACGCGCCTATGAGTTTTGCCTTGCAAAATTCAACGTCGCAAAAATCACCGATGAGTTTTCAGGTTCAAAAATTCATTGCCTTAATTTTTTATCGTTGTTTATTGTTATTGCTATTGTTTGTGCATCAGGGGTTGGAAAACTAACACAGCATGCATATTCATGATATCAATTGACGTTTGAGTGATTTTTATGATTTTAAAGCTGCAATGATTTTTCGGCGTTGTAGTGTGAGTGCTTGAATATGCATGAGAATCTCAAGCGTGAATTTTGTTTGCTGTGTTGGTGTGAGATTAGATTAGAAATTATAAGATAGAATTATCCGCTATTTATGATTAAAATTGCAATCTAATCCTATGATTTGCAGCTGTTTAAGGGGAGGTTTACTTGAATTTTTTCAAAAAAATTGATTTTTTTGCATAAAATGAAAGCTACAAGTGTGTAGAATATGTGGCCAAAAGGATTTTACGATTCGAAACATATTTAGCGAGTTATGGCGCTTTGAGTGAACCTTTGTCATGCGCGCTGAGGGACGCTACAAAAACTTTAAACGCTTTTTTCTCGAAACCATATTTTTTATAACAACTTAGAGCATAGGGCTTGAACAAATGATCTGATTTACAATCGGAAAATTGCGCTTTGAAGGATACTATTTTTTGTATGAATTATACCTAAAATGAAAAAAAAATGTTAGTTACTATTTTTTAAGCAAGGTCAAAGTGAGAAAAAAAGGGGTAAAAAAAGCACTAAATTTTCAAATGTCCATAATTTGGTAAATTTTTGTCGGATTTCGTTCTAGTTAGGTATAAGCCATAGGGAATATTATCAACTTTAACCACAATAAAAAAAATTCATTTCAGTTCACCACCAGAGGGTGTGCACTCGAAGTTCTGCAGCAAAACCTGACTGACACTCCTCCACGTGAGCCGCCATTTTGTTTTTTCACCTTCAAAAAATTTCCAAGTATTCAGGAATAGTGGACAAATATAATTATCGAAACCGGAAGTTCGTATGTCTTTTCATTCTCCTGAAAAAAAATTCCAAAGTTCAACTGTTTTTCAGCCAAATCCAAGTAAACCTCCCCTTAAGCAGATATAATATACTGCTGTCGAAAGTTCGTGCGAGGGGTTTTATTCCGGCAACATATGTGGAGATAATTTGAGAAAAACTATGGAAACTTTTAAAAAGCTCCAAGTACCTCAGTGAAGCTAGGTCTATCTGGCGAATTTCAGAAATCTTAAGGACAGTTCTCGTATCTGCAGACTTTTGGAAGATCTATATGCAAGAGATTAGATAAATTCAGGTCAGCTCCAAGTTATTCAGGAGAAAAAATACCAAAACCTTTAAAATATGCTAAGTATTTCAGGGACGTATAAAGACCTGCAGAGAACTTATGAAAACTTCTGAGAAATTATGAACACTTCAGAAATATTTCGGTACCCTAACAGAGGTCCAGTAAATTTTTGGAAAGTTTAAAAGTGCTTATTACAGAGCAGAACCATGATATTGTAGAATTGTAAACTTCAGAGAAGCTTCTCTGATCTGTACAGATCACAAAACCAAAGGGCAGATTAAATAATTTCAAGCTAATTTCAGCAGAGTTTTTGAGAAATTCAGGGAAATTCTAGAACCTTCAGGAAAACTCTGAGTTATATTAACATCAGAAAAATGTTAGAGTATTTTAATAATTTGATATTATTGTCATGAGAATTTCAAGAACTTAAAAAATTAGAAAAAAAAATTGAACTAAGTTGATTTGAGATCTTCAAAGCAGTTCCGTTGATTAAAAGAAAATTCGATATCGTTAAAAAGTTGAGAAATTTTGAAACTTTAGAACTTTTTTTAGAATCTTCAAAAACGCTGAGAAATATAGAAACTTTTAAATAGTTTCATGATATTCAGTGAAGCCCCAAATATATTGAGGATGATAGCTTCAGTGCCATCCCATTAAATTATGAAAATTTGCAGAGTCTTACTAAAAGTTCCGTGGCATTAGGCTATATTCCTAAAATTCTATGACTGATTCGAAAGCTGCATAAGCGTCAGGAATTTATAAAAAAATAGGGAACCTATGAGAAGCGTAGAAAATTTCAGAGATGTCCTGAGATGTTAATAAAAAAATAGTGATTTGAGGTTTAGTTCCGGAGCGATTTGAAGTTTGCATAACTTTATGAAAATTGTGGAATATTAAAAGCAATTTCATTAACTTCAGTAAAACGGGAGTACTTATAAAAATACTGAGACATTTAGGACAATCAAGAGAATTTTATGAAAATTCAGAAATATTTTGGACAGTTTTAATAACAACAAGAAAGACTAAACAATCGGACAAGCTAAGAATAAGTGTCGATAATTTAAAGGAAGCTCCATGACCTTCAGAAACATCTAGAGAACATCAGTGAAAATCTTTTTTTTTAACTAGTTCGTTTATTTACTAGGCTCAGTCCAAGGTTGCAAATACTCATTTCAGCTAAAACAATGTTTTTATTTTTTTTAATTATGAGATAATTGGATGCCATGATCATATTTTGAATTGGTAGGATACAAGAAGAGGTTGCAAAGAATGTGTTTGACATATTAAACCTGTTTATTTCACTTCATGAGAGTCACAATCAGCGATTTTTCAGAAACTCACTAACTCACTCACTCACTCACTCAGCGATCAGAAAATCGCTGATTGTAACTCATAGAATGCAAAATTTACAGGTTTTATATTTTAAACGCATACTTTGTAACCTCTTCTTGTAAGTTACAAGTAAAACATACCATCATACCATCTTTTGGTTTTATTATTCCGAAAAACATTATTTTAGCTGAAATGAGTATTTGCAACCTTGGCTCAGTCATGTGTGACACTTTGTGGAGCCAAAAATCCGTAATTTTTTAATTAACAATTTTTTTTTTTTTCCTTTGGTTTGTTTTTTCCGTCGATCTTGTTTTCCGTGCTGAGCACCAATGCTACCGACGTGCCAGGAAGGCAGCTTCCACACCTGGACCCTACCTATCGACCCATCAACTCATGAACCAGGGACCAACGGCTTTACTTCCCATACGAAGGAAGGCGTGATCAGAGATGTTATGCCTCAGAACATCCCGGCGGCGCCGACTGGGATTGAACCCAGGCCTGTTGGGGTGAGAGGTAATCACGCTTACCACTACACCACCGGCGCCGTTAATTAACAATTTAAACAACAGTAAATCTAGGTAAGTATTGGGTACCAATAACTCGTGGCGGGCGCGAGGTTAATGGGTAACAATTTCGACTGGAAGGAGCTAGGTAGGAAACTGGTTTCTTAAGCCTCCTTCAGATACTACTGTCGAACGGTTGACCAAATGCTGGCTGGGCAGGGGCAAGTAGCACAGAAACAGGTGGATAATAAGACTGGGACACAACAAAGGAGGGGATGGTCACATCAAACTATAACATCAGACAAACAAATTAATTCCCAATACATATCCTACTTCACGAAAGGGTTGTCTACCTTGGGCCACTAGGGTATCCAGCAGCGCCGATGGTGTAGTGGTAAGCGTGATTATCACTCACCTCATCAGGCCTCGGTTCAATCCCAGTCGGCACCGTCGGGATGTTCTGAGGCACAACATCTCTGATCTCGCCGTCCTTCGGAAGGGAAGTAAAGCCGTTGGTCCCTGGTCTATGACTTAATGGGTCGATAGGTAGGGTCCAGGTGTGAGAGCTGCCTCCCTGGCGTCGGTAGCATTGGTGCTCAGCACGGAAAACAAGATCGACGGAAAACAAATCAAGAAAAAAAAATAAAAACTAGAGTATACAACAGCCGGGTATCCATCATGACCGGTTCTGCACCAACATATATTGCTGCCAAAGAGGTTTATTCTGGAGAGATGTACGTCTAGTGAGTAGTGGTTGGGCATAAGTCTTGATATCACGCGAATGAATTCCCGACTTACATCCAGACCTTTAAACCACGCTCTCGAAGAAACATTTGGAGTAATGGTATGTAACCACCGTCCAAGAAAATTAATGGTCCGCTCGTTTTGCCAACTTAGAAGAGAACTCTGACGTGCTAATGGGAATAATTCTTCATGTGAAATTCTTCTATCATAAATCTCGCCTTGTTGTGAGCCCACCTTTGCGAGAGAGTCTGCCTTCTCATTGCCTGGGATTGAGCAATGTGAGGGGACTCATACAAAGGTAATCATAAATGATCTTTTGACCAGCAAACTCATCTGCTACCTTACCTTCGAAAGGAAATAAGATAAGTGGCTACCTGATTTCATCGACCGAATAGCCTCAATCAAACTGAGACTATCCGAGAGGATGAAGTAATGGTCCGTGGACATGTCGGAAATCATCCTCAATGCGAAGTTGATTGTTGCTAGCTCAGCAACATAAAGGGAACAAGGTTCCTGAAGTTTCCGGAAGGCGGTTGAGTATTCCTAGAAGACACCGAAGCCAGTGGATCCATCAATGCGTGATCCATTAGTGAAAAATCTTCTATTGCAATTGACTTGTTGGTACTTTTCAATGGGGGGACCGTAGTTAGTGAAGCATACACGAGGGGGGCTATAGCACGGAAAGCTAATATCCGATGATATATAATTAAGGTAGATTCGCATGAATCTAGACTGGGTGCTCAATTCGAGCATTGCTTCGAAGTTTTCAATCACAAGGTTGTAACTGACCCTACATTTGATCAAAACTCTTAATGAGAGCTCCCAGTAACGGTTCTGCAGGGGTTGTAAGCTCATATTGTGTGTTGAATGCATACAGCCAAGGGCAATACGTAGACAACGATGTTGAACAAGTTCCAATTTGTTTAAGTGGCTTTTTCTTGCCGAGAGAAAGCAAAAAGAGCCATACTCAAGACCTGAAAGAATAGTCGTTTTATATAGTTTAATGAGGTCTTCCGGGTGAGCACCCCACCGTGTCCCGGAAATTGATCGTAGAAAGTTGATCCTTTGCTGACACTTTTGTTTCAAATACGTAATGTGGGTATCCCAAATGAATTTTGAATCAAACCAGACTCCAAGGTATTTGAAGGTCAAAAATTGGGTAATGCCTCTGCGCAAAAGATTTAGACGCAGTTGGGCTGGAAACCGCTTCCTTGTAAACACTACCAATTCAGTTTTTTTGCGGTGATAACTCTATCTCCAAATTTCTGGCATAGAAGGACAGATTATCTACACACTTAGAAATAACTACTTTTACACGAGACGTAATCCATATTGGACGTAAATCATAGAACGTAAACAAACATTTCATGTAAAATTAAGTGTTCTAAAACCGAAACATCAACTAGTCGACGAAGAGAACGTTTGATTGAATTGATTTTCACGTTTCTTTTTTTTCTTTTAGAGTTACCGCCGATGCAATTTTTTTCCAATCAATATTCCTCGTGAGGTCAAAAGGAACTTGAATTAACAGATTTGATTTTTGACGACCACATTTGATTGAAATAATAATTTGTAAGTGATCACTACCATGGGGATCATTGATTACCTTCCACAGACAATCTAATGATAGTGAGTTAGAGCACAAAGATATATCAAGACGGCTCTCCCGAGCAGGAGGTTTTGCTATTCGTGTTGGTTCACCAGTGTTCAAGATGGACAGAAATCATCGCACAAATCATAGAAAATACCCTCTCTATTGTCATCGTATGATTTGCCTCAGCCAGTACCGTGTGAGTTCATAGCGCCCAGTATTAGAACTGGAGATGGGGGAATAGTAAATGAACTCCAAAGCTGACGATGGTTTTTGGAAGTCCTTGGAGGGACATAAACAGAAGCTATGCAAAGATCTTTGTTCTTCACATTTACTTGGCAAGCGACAATGTCAATGCCTGAATTTGTTGGGATTGAGATTTTATAGAAGGGGTAGCACTTGGGTGAAAATCTTTGATTTGTTTTTATTTAGCGGGACAAAGAGGGTCTTATGAAGACCAAGTCTCAAGTGCACCGACCACACTCCAAAAGGTGAGTGGAACATGGTGATCGATATGAGAACTTCTATGAAAATCTAAATCTAGATCTATATTACGTATTTCGTTTTGATTCCAGAAACATAAATGGGGAGGTTAAGATATTTCAGAAAAACTTCAAAAGCTTCACAGAAGTCCAGAGATTCTCAGAAAAACTTCAAGAACTTCATAAAAGTTCATGGAACTTTATCAAAGATCCGAGAGCTCTGCGAACATTTCACGAACATTGGGAAACTGGGGGAATATTTCAAAGAAGTTTCGTAAGCCCAACAGGCTCTGGGACTCCAGAATAGTTCTAAGAATTGCAGAAAATTAGCGCAGAGAGAAGTTCAGGGAAATTCCCAGATTTTCATAGAACTTCAAAGATGTTAAGAAAATGGAAGCTTGAACATTTTAAGGACAGTTTATTAAATTATTTGCAGTAGGATAAGTGTGTCAGTCATGACACTAGTGCTCCAGTTTTTGATTCTAAGACCTAACTCATATTTGAAATCAATTGTCATGGTTTTATTTGTGTAGATGCTGACAAAATCTCTTTTCAAACCTTGCATCGAAAAACATTTGGTAAGGATTGAATAAAATTAAGACTTAAGATAGGGCTAATAATATAAATGACCACTAGGGCCAAAAACTGGCACACTTACCCTTAAACAACCAGGGTAGAAGAAAATATCACAGCCGCGCCGGTGGTTTAGTGGCAAGCGTGATTGCCTTTCACCACAAAGGGCCTGGGTTCATTCACAGTCGGCGTCGCCGGGATTTTCTGAGGCATAAAATCTCTGATCACGCTGGTAATGCCGTTGGTCACCGGTCCATGAGTTGTTGGGTCTATAGGTAGTGTCCAGATGTAATAGTTGCCTCCCTTGTGTCGGTAGCATTGGTATCTACCGGAAAACAAGATCGACAGAAAGCAAATAAAGGGGGGGGGGGAATATCCCAAGTAACACATAAAACATCTTTTGAAAAAGAATTAGAACGGATTGTTGTATAAATGTATTATAAGAGATGCAGAAAACATCCTACGTTATATATGAGGTTTAAAGATGTTTTCTTCATACTTCTTCGATTCAACATTTTCCAAAATAGTTTTCTTTTGCTTTTATCTTAAAATGTTATTTGAACGTGCATCTTACTGTTTTAATACCACTATAAAACTTGTCGTATACAAAATCAATCCAGATTGACGTAAACATTGACGGTGCCATTGAGCCGGACTGTCTCTTCATGCCGTGATTGACAGTTTCTTATGAGGTATTCGGAGGTTTGTTATAAAGAAAGTTGAAAATACTTTTTTATGACATCTCATAAATTAATACAACTGAAAATGTGCAGGTTGTCTTATAAGGAGTTGAAAATACGTTTTAATTACATTCTGGCTATTAGATGTACGCTCTGCTACTAACAAAACGTCTTCATGATGGATCGAAGGCGTGTTGAACGAGAAAATAATTTTCATGCCATTGGCAAGAACATGATAGATACTTATAACAAACCTTTCATCAAGCGGTGTTGGTCTAGTTAGGTAGAAACAAGTCTACCACGCCAAGGACCAGTGATCGAATCCCATGCTCAAGATTTTTTTATTGTTTTTTTTTGTCGCTGGTTTTTATGATGTTTCCAAAATACATGTTATAAGACCAGTATTTAGTTGTATAAGCTCCGCGTCTTGCGCTTTTTAGGTTGCATAAATGTATTAAATGATGTATATTAAAGTATTAGTGATTCTTTGCGTTAGTCATTACAAAGTATTTTCAACTTCTTTATGACAAGCCGTGTTGCTTGGGATCTCAGTCATACGAAATTCTGATATTGACACCAAAAAAATTATATGATATGGATTAGCATTACATCAGAGGTAAAATATCATGAAATAATATCAGAAATGTGTTCCCGAAATATAGTTCTAATATAAAATTAAACAATCACGATATCAAATCAATAACAAAAAACTAAATGTAAGTTCTTTGTTTGCTATTCAAATACCATAATTTGGTTTTATAATGGTATTCAGCATGCAGTTTGTTGCTATTATTTATTAATATTTTACCTCAAGCTCATCCATATCAACTTAAGATATTAATAGAAAAGTTTCTACTCGAGAACTGCAAAAACGTTAGATTGGTTTTAAGAATTTCAGGAAAGAACAGAGAACCTCAGGGCAGTTCCGGCACACTTTAGAGAAATCAGATAAATAAAAAAAAAGTTTCGAGAATTCCAGCGACAATAATCAAACATCGGGAGTTTCCTTGAATTCTAAAAAAACGGAAACTTCACTACCGTGAGATGAGAATGCGACGTAAGCGCCACCATGTTCAATTTTAACTTTTCACGATACTCGAGTGATTTTAAAGCAAAGCGGCAATGTGACGTTAGCAGTTAATTTTCGGAGAATCAGTGAAATTGTTTCACTGTTTCTACACATAAGTCACGTCCACCATACATTAGTGCTGATAAATTAAAAGCTTTTTCAAACCTCAACATGCGTATTTTTAGCTTTGTTTAGATCATATTCAGCTGGTCCAGTAATAATTTTTATAACTTTCGTAATCATTGCGAGGTTAAACAGAAGTGTGTGTTTTCTAAACATGGATTTACGTCACATTGTGATCTCACGGTAATTTAGAGACGATCCATGGCCATTCGAAAAATTTAGATACTTTAGGGAAGTCCAAAAAAGTCCAGAGAAATTTAAATTTTTTGAAAAGAATCATTGTGAGCAAAAATACTTCAAGACAGTTTAATTAACTTCAGGAAAATTTTGGGTTCTGGTAGGTAGATAGGTAGTTCTGAAGACCTCAGAAAATTCGAGGAAATTTTTACAGAAAATTTGCTTGGTGTTCTCTTCAGCGTTTACTTTGTATTCTCCCGAGGTACCCATGAAATTATCGTCGAATTTCCATAAATTTTCTTAAAATCTCCTCAGAATTCGCTTCGAACGCTTCTTTGGATTCTCCTAATTTATCTCCGGAATATCTTTGAAGTACTTCTCCGAGTTCCCTTGAAATATGCCTCAAAATGTTGGAACTATCTTCTGAATTCAATTTTCTTTAAATATTCCCCGGAATTACCTTAAACTTCTTCTCAATTTTTTTTTCTCTCTGTTCGGGACCTAACACTACTGCGACCAGTAAATTGATCTATTGTAGTATATCCCGTGTCCTTAGTTTAGTGCATGTCGTATTACTCCATCACTATTGAGAAATGATGAAGTATTCGATTTTTTTACAGTTGCCATTCCTGCATTTATCGTACTCGGAAAAAATCCGTTCCCGAAAACGGGAACGGACCGTGAACTAAAAATCACGGCCAGCTATCCAGAACAAAATTGTCTCAAATATACACCGTGAACTATGGTTCACGGCTGTGGCTCACGAATATGGGAACTCTTTTTTTCCCGTGTAAGGATCCGACTCTAATTGAAAGGTTCCGCTATTTATACCCTTCGGAGTGTTGAAACACCCTCCAAAGGCGCGCCCCTCTGTCAGTCAAAATTGGATTCCTTAGCAACAAAATTAAGGAATGTCACCGATAATGACCATGCATCAGAACCCTAGTCTTAACCACTTCAACCTAGAGAACAACGAATAGAAGATTAGGAATCACATAGATGAAGACTAACTAACTCAGTTTTTTTCCTTGTTTCAAGATCATCCTCGGTAGACAAAGCCGAGTCTTGTCACTATCAACAAGGCATAAAAAGTAACAAGGACTAAGATGTGTTCCTTGGATTACTGAAAAATCCTGTTCCCTTAGTTTGAAGTAGTCAGGACTAGGAATCGGTGGTAGATCTTACATCCCGTAACGTACCACGAAAAGGTGATCTACCCACGTTACGGGGCATCTTCTCAATTAGAAACCTTTCGAAATATTTTTCAGAATTTTCATTGAATTAATTTTAGAACTCCCTTTGAATTTCAATCCTTCCTTTGTAATTCTACTCACATTGAAAGTTTTAACAATTTGCAGTTCTCCTCACAAATTCCATAGATTTCTCCTCAGCTTTTTCATTGCCATTGACAGCCATCACTCGATTTTGAAAACATTATTTTTGACATTGTCCTGGAAGAATTTACTCTCACATCGTCAGTGGCAAAGATTAACCTGGTAACAGAAAATGTAATTTTGTAGTTGGTTTTCCAGCACTGGCCCAACGAATTCACCACCAAATAGATTCAACGAAAATGGAGGTGAACCAACGCGAGTTGAGAGAACAAATTCTTTCCAAACACCTGGAATTTCCAGACCTGTCGCACCGGCAGTTGGGAAAAATGTTGAACATTCACCATTCAACCGTCTCCAGCGTGTTGAAGCGGTTCCAGGAGCGGTTGACGTTGGACCACGGCAAAGGAGCTGGAAGAAAACCGGAACCGGAAAACAAAAAGACGGAGGGAAAGGTGAAGCGGATGATTAAAGCAAATCCCAACGTCTCAAGCCGTGATTTGGCTAAAAAGATCGGCATGTCGCAGAGCTACGTCCAGAATGCAAAGAAGAGAGCTGGACTACATACATACAAGGTACAGAACTTCCCAAACCGCGATGAGCGGCAACAATCGACGGCTAAAAATCGGGCACGGAAGCTCTACGAGAAGATGCTGACAACATATGGCTGCTGTGTGATGGACGACGAAACGTATATAAAAGCCGATTTTAAGCAAATTCCGGGGTTGGAGTTTTTCACCGGCAAGAGCACGTTCGATGTGGACGACAAATTTAAGAAGAAGAAAATGTCGAAGTTCGCCTCCAAATATCTCATTTGGCAGGCCATCTGCTCTTGCGGACTGAGGAGTGAGCCTTTCGTGACAAAGGGCACAGTAAATGGCGAGATCTACAAATCTGAGTGCCTCCAGAAGCGCCTTTTGCCGTTCTTGCAGCAGCACGACGAAGATCCGCTATTTTGGCCAGATTTGGCATCATGCCACTATTCTAAAAGTGTCCTGGAGTGGTATGAGGCCAATTCTGTCCATTTTGTTCCAAAGGACATGAATCCGCCAAACTGTCCGGAGTTGCACCCGGTGGAGCAGTACTGGGAAATAATGAAGCGGGAACTTCGGAAGAGCAAGAAGACAGTCAAAGACGAGAAGGACATGTTAAGAAAATGAAAAAAAACTGAGAAACTGGTACCGGATGACACTGTAAAGACTTTGATGGAGGGCATCAAGCGAAAATGCGTTCAATTTTACACTCAAGGCTCCATCGATTAACTTTTCTTTTGATTTTTGAAGTAAATATATGTATAAAACTACCCTAAAATTTTGGTTTGATTCTAAACATTATAAGAAAATTGGCATGACATTTTCGGTGTCGCAATAATTTCGTGTTCGCCCTTTAATCATCATTCATCAACTCGTCTTTCTGCACAGCTTAAGACTCCATCATTCATGCCTTTGATGTGCGTGAAAAGAAGGTGGACGGAGGTCTTTGTTCCTTTCTGAGAAAATTGAAACCGACGTACAAAAACGCCGCACCCGCATTCGGCCCATTCAACGGTCAATGCAATTGATAAAAGCAAAACACTGAAGTGCCGAACCGGTCAAATCGAAAAGGTATCGACGCATAGGTAATTAAATCGCTTTTCTTCGGACTAAAGCTGCTGCTGCCGCTGGTCGGTAATAAATCTAACGGCAGAAAAAAAAAATGGGAAAATCAGCAACAAATGGGATACCCTTCAGGGATCACCAGAACCGAAGCGCCGCCGTCATATGCCCAAGTCGGGGTGAGGTGCGCCCGTAATTACGCGCACAATTGCATGTTATCGGCACTTAATAGAAACTTCTTTCCTTTAATAGGTCCCTGACATTTTAAGTAGCATTTAGGCCTCGTAAAACACAATGTTATCATGTTGCGGTAGCTTTTAAGGTTATCTCAGCGTCAGCAGCAGCTCCGTAAGCAACTTGCAAACGGCAGCTGGGCTGGCGCTGAAGCAAAATAAGAGAAACAATCGTAAAGGCCTTCTGATTCATCGTAAGATTTCTCCGTTCAGTTTCTTACTGTTTCTCTCTGTCTCTGCCGTTGTCTTCTCCATTTGCAGATTCTGAAACCGGTGGGTTATGTTCCGAATCGGTACGGGGATCGCTTCATTCCGCGCCGATATGCCCAAACCAGTTCGAGCCGTTTCTTGGCGGAATGCAAAGCCGATAGAGACACCGACGTGATGCGTATGGTAATGGCATGACCTCCGGGATCGCCGGGATCGAGCTCATGGAGTCAGTCGGACAAACAAGTCCTCTAATGGCGGTTTGGTTTTGCTTTCAGAAGGAACGGAAAGGCTACTGGAGGTCCCACTCTTTTGCTACGGTATTTAATGATATGTTCAACCTGAGCCCGGCGACGGATAAGATTCTTAACTTTCGCGACGCAACTAATCAGGAAATATGCAAACGGTTGGAGATTAGAAAGCCGCTACTGCTAAAGCAGGAACCAATGTACAAGAACGAGCACAAACTGGACTGGAGCTGCCAGCCCCGATCGAAGCCGCTCGCTTTCATCGAGTCGGTGCACGATCTGCCCAGGATCAAGGTGAGTCGTTCCTTGTCTGATGGGGGTAAACAACTGCAATAATAATCTATCTTTTCACATCTTTTGTTCCATCACACCCAGGTGGAGTACACGAACATTATCGACTGGTCGGCCAAAGGGCAAATTGCGGCACTTTTCAGCAAGAAGCTGGTTATCTGGACACCAAACACCGAAGTGACGATCGCATACTGTGCCTTATATACGACGGCAATTGCGTTCAACCCTGCGGGAAATATGCTGGCCATGGCCACATTCACCCTATCGCGACCGGTTCTCCGCCTTCTGACTTGCTTCCTCCCGAACATCAAGGTCAACGTATCGAAAATGAAAACTTTCTCCTATCTTGATACAGATATCACCTGCATGGCGTGGCATTCCAGGGGTCAATATCTTGCCTGCGGTCTCGGTACCGGTCAGATAATGATAATTCGTGTCAGTGATTTCGTGCACATGCATCCGACAAGCGTAGAATCCACGCACAGCATCAGGGTGGTTATGCTCAAGTTTTCCAAAACGTCCAAATATCTGGCCTCATCGGATGAGTCCGGCCGGTTGTACATCTGGAGCTGGAATTCCAACTGCAAACTGAGCCCGTTGACGGTTTGGATCAGTCTCGACGGAGTGGCTCTATTCGATTGGCACCCGTGGCGCGAAGAGGAGATCATTATCGGTAAGATTAATTTAGAGCCAAAGGTCTCTGTGCTGCCCGTAGATGCGATCGTGCTAAATAGCTTTAACTTTATTAGCTGATACGGAGCCCGTTACGATCGCACTGTTTCACGTGCCCAGCCGCAAGGTGCTCTCGTTTCATCGCCGCCGTGACGTGGACTGCGTTATCACGGCGCTGGCATTCAATAAGATTTCCGGCGAGCTGGTCGTTTCCTACTCGTATCCTCGTAAGTATTAATTAAAGACGATTAAAATTAAATGCACGCTCCCGTTGTAGCTGATACTCGCCGAGCGATGGGATCGTACCGGTGCGGCAGGAATTTACGATCAAGGACGATAAGCTACGGGTTTCTACTTTGTGGTTGGCTTACATAGATTCAATCACATCCCGAGCGGTGACCGTGACCATTTTATGGCATAATTATAAAATTATGTATTGATTTGGTGAAGCCGGGTAATCAGTGCTCGGGTTGATTATTTTTTCTGTAATTGCAAAACGCCCTTTCCCATTAGGAAGGCTCTGGAGATTTGAGGCGAATTTAATGGAGTTGTTGGTTTGATTACTTAACGTTCAACTCCTTGATAAATAATAGCAGACCAGAAATTAATTTTTATGTTACGTCAAACCACTCCCTGCATCTCTTGCTTGTCAGAAGTTTGAGAAAATTTAGTAAAATGATTCTTATTACACTACCATTTTTCAAATTGCTATTTCTTGAAGCACAAACATCCACATTAGCTGTCTTTTTTTTCTTGTCTGTTCAAAAGAATATTCATTTGATTTTTTTTTTTTCAAAGTTTAATAATATCTATCGACAGCGAGAAAAATTAAAAACACTAATACTCATTTCAAAAACAGAAATTCATGGTCAACGGATAACATCATTTAAGATGCAACTTCCGGTTTTCAAAATACCTTATCAAACACAATATTATGAGTTCTTTTGTAACGGAGAAGATGGATTTGTTGGCCACGAAATAAAAAAACCATAGCTGCTGAATCACAATATAACCCAGTTTACTTGAAAATTTTAGATTAAATCAAATTTATATGACTTTTTTCGTGGTGAATAGATTTCAATAAAATTTGCACAGATTAAAAAAAAAAGAATTAAAAAACAAAGATGCAGTTCGTTTGGTTTTTTGCTTTACAAAAAATAACGTTTTTAAAAAGGTAGTCAAATAATAATATATACAGAGTGGTTCAGAATAACTGCCGCTGATTTCATAAATATACAATTCTCAATGGATAAAATGGGTATATCTTCAAGTATTTTTGTTTTAAAGTGTGTACAAATATCAGCTTGTATTGATAGTAAGATTTGAAATTTCATTCGTTTTCGATTTTAAGCAGCCGTGGACGTGAAAATGTAGCATGACACAAACCTGCAAAAAATCGTGTGTTATCTTTTAGAAACTGAAATCTCTTCGAAAGAATGAAAAATTTATTTTTCGCATTTAAAGTAAAGTCTGGATCGCGCAATAATTGGTCAACTTCAAATTGGTGTATTTCTGTTAAAAATGCATAAAAAAAAACCTGAAATGCTGCATTTGGAAGTTGAGTGTATATACAATGGTTTCTATGATGAATTTTCACCGTTTGCTCTCCAGTTTTTAAAGCGAGAGGAGCAGCGTGTCAAAATTTTGCTTGCGCAGCAAGAGAGTCTGACGTTCTCACACGCCAAGTTGACCGTGTCAAACGTTTTAAAAGTGTTCGGGGAGCGTCTGTCGACCGCCAGGAAGCATGGAAGTGGCGGTAATCGTATTCCGGACGTGGCAGCGACGACGAAGAAGGTGGCGGTATATAAGCGGAATCCTAACCTGTCCATCCGGGACGTCACTGGCTAGCTCAATGTCTCCCATACTGCTGTGCAGCGGGCCAAGAAACGAGCCGGGTTGTCGACGATTAAGACGGTGAAGGTGGCGAACCGAGATTACAAACAAAACACGTCGGCAAGGCAGCGGTCCCAAAAGCTGTATACGAATCTGCTCACAAAGTTCAACTGTGTCGTCATGGACGACGAAACTTATGTGAAGGCGGATTTCAAGCAGCTTCCAGGACAAGAGTTTTATACCGAATCAGGAAAAAGGGAAGGTAGCCACCTTTCAATTTTCAAAACCATCAAACTTTTGAAGTTCCCGAAGAAATATCTCGTCTGGCAGGCCATATGCTCGTGTGGTCTAAGAAACGGCATTTTCATTACTACGGGAACCAAATAGATCTTCGTCCAAGAGTGCCTGGAAAAGCAGCTGCTACCATTCCTAAAGCAACATAATAAACCTGCGTTGTTCTGGCTGGACTTGGCGAGCTGCCAATATGGGAAAAAGGCAATCGAGTGATACGATGCCCACAACGTGGTTGTGATACACAAACACCACAACCCTCCCAACAGCCCAGAACTTCGCCCTATCGAACGGTGTTGGGCCTTGGTCAAAAGGAATCTCAAAAAACTAATAAATCCGTGGGAAACGAGCAGCAGTTCAAGTCTAACTGGGCGTTCGGCGGCGAATAAGGTTGTTGAGACCACTGTGCAATATTCAATGGAAGGGGAAAGCACGGCAGTCCAGATTTGGCAAACCAAAAGAATAAACGAACATTTTTTCCTATAAATATATGATTTAAACTACCAAAAGAAAAATAAGCAGATTTTTGTGATATAAATTTTGACTGAAAGAAACGATTTTTTTCGACCAATTTTTGCGAGTTCCAGTCTTTAAAAAAAAGATGCGTGGAAAATCCGTTCAATATCCGAGATAAGATGCATCGCCACGACTCCAAAAGTGCTGAAACTAAAACGTGACACAGCTGTGGTTCATTTTTGTGACAAATGTGGCTGGTAATTAAAGGTAAAGGCAGAAAGATTTGAATTAAAGTGTGCTCACTCAGTTCACCTCACTCTGCATACGCTCTATGGACGCTGGTTCACAAGTGGACGCCGTATACACGGACTTCAAGGCGAATATTCTATGCCGACGATGTTAAGATCTTTATGATCATCACGTGCACTGAGGATTGCCTGGAGTTGCAGAGGTTATTAGATTTGTTCGAGGACTGGAGCAAGCGAAACCTACTCGATTTATGCATAGCCAAATGCAACACAATATCATTCCGCAGGAAGCGGCAACCAATCAATTTCAACTACAGCATGTGTGGACAAACTCTCGAGCGCTTGTATCAGGTTAGGGATCTCGGTGCGATATTGGACATCGAACTCACTTTCCGACCGCATTACGAAGACGTGATTGCAAAAGCCAATAAACAGCTCGGCTTCATGTTTAAGCTTGCTGATGGATTTCGTGATCCTCTCTGCCTGAAGTCCCTTTTCTGTGCACTGGTTCGATCTATTTTGGAATCTTCCGTGCTGGTATGGTGCCCGTACAACAGAAACTGGATTGACCGTATCGAGGCGGTGCAGAAAAAGTTTGTGCGCCTCGCTCTTCGCCACTAACCCTGGCGTGATTCGTCAAATCTTCCTCCATATGAACATCGTTGTATGCTGTTAGGCATCGATACTCTGGAGAAGCGAAGATCCAATTTGCAAGCCATCTTCGTCGCTAAGGTAATGACCAATGAAATCGATGGCCCAGATATTCTTGCTGAATTGCACGTATATGCGCCGCAAAGACCTTTGAGGCAACGTAATTTCCTGCACCTTGCTACCCGTAACAGCCGTTATGGTCAACACGATCCTATCAGGATAATGTCTTCTCGGTTTAACGATGTTAGTGGACAATTTGACTTCAATGTTTCTGCTGCCACTTTTCAACGCCGCCTCAATGCACAGCGGTGAGTATCTGTCCAATCACTGCTACTTCGAAAGTGTGTATTACCTGCTGTTTTTTTATTGCATGGTCCTTCTACAACACTACGTCGAGTTTTCAACCCTCCGACGCGTGAGCTGTGACGCATTTGCAGATTGTTGTGTTCAATTATTTTAGATTATTGACTTAGCTTTTAATATGTTTGTCATTTGTATTCATTTGTATTCAACGTATTCTGTGTATTGACTATTTGTAATTTTATTTATTGTTATATGTATGAAAAGACATGGGGTTTTTACGCCTCTTTGAGCCAACTGAATGGTTTACTCAAAGAGGCTTTTCCCCATCCTAGATTTCATTGAGACTGAAAAAAGTCAGATGAAATAAGAATAAAATAAATAAAAAGATATATGCAGTCAGTGTTGTGAAAATATCAAAAGATCTAATCTCACCAATGTGCATAATCTCATTTGAGTATCGTAAACCAAAAACTCAACACGCAAACAACAGCCGATGATATTACAAGCTGTGATACGGTTGCTATGATATCATGCTAACAAAACTCCCCGGCTACAATTCTCACCAAACTGTGTTGAGTTTGAGCTTCAAGATTTTTGCTGTACATCCGAAAACGAAACGAAACTTCCATCACTGCTGGCAGCAGTAACTTCGTGTCTGCCATCTGTGAAGCGTAAAGAAAGATAGCAAACTATGCTTTCTCTTTCTAAGAAAACGATGTGCAAAGGAATCATTTTTGTGGTAAGTCTACTCGTGGCTGCAATTTTACATGTCTGAATTGTCTCGCAATATCAAAAGAGCTTGTAAAAACAATATCATGCTTGATATTTTGTTCCAATATCATGCGTGATATTGGGAGCCCTTGAGAGCGAAACAAAATCATTTGAGTGAGGATTATGCCATCACTGTATGCAGTATGCCTGGATAATACTGATATCAAAAAATATCGTTATCATCATTTAAACAGTGACAGTTATTCCGAATCACCGGGTAAGCCCTCAAACTTCTTATAAACTCAACCGCTCAAGCTCAAAACTGTACCAAAAAATCGTGAGTATTTGATTTATCAGATCAAAGACTGTGATGCATTTTCTGGAAAGTTACAGCACTTTGAAGTTTTTTGAATAGTCATCAAAATTACGGTGATTATGTTGTTATTGCCAGTGTTGTAAGTCAGAAGTTTACATTATATGCAATCACATTTAAACATTTTGCGATGTATTTTATTTTTATATGCGATGTTAACTTAATCTGTAGCAATTTACGATTCTGTATGTGCATTTTTATATGATTTGTGGATGTCTGGATCCTACGGAATCCTAGAAAGGACTTCCTTTGAGAATTTCAAGGTAATTCTGAAAAGAATTCAATGTGCTCTGCAAAGAACTTCTGGTGAACTTTATTAAGAATTTCATGGAGTATTCCATTGGGATTGTAAGGCCTAGGAGCACCCCAAAGGAATTTATAAGCCAAATTTGAAAGGAACTCTGAGGAAAATTCAAATGGCAATTCGAAGGGAGCGTTGTCAGCCCCGACGTAGTGGTTAACATCCGTTCCTCTCACGCCAATGTCACATGTTTAAATCTCATCCCCGGACAAGCCACGAATGACCCAAGAGTGTTAAAGTGACAATCAAGAAATACAAGGCATACCTGACCATAACTTCACGAGAATTCTGACATAAGCTCTAAATAACTCCTGACATTAATTCCAAGAAAATTTCTATACATATCCCAAAGAAATCTCAGATCGAAAACAGTTCCAATGGAGTTTTGAGGAGAATATCAATGCTTGGACAACATACTAGAAGAGATTAATTAAGTTCAGAAACCAGAAAAGCATCCATCGGAAACATTTCTCAAATTGCTTTAGAATTTTCTTGCGACTTCTTTCGGGTTTAGATTAACTGCTTTTTACTCAGAAGATATTTCCGACTGCTCTCAGAATTCGCTTCCAACTTTTCCAAATGTGTTCATTCGATTACACCGGAAGTTTCTTTTATTTTAGGTCTTTCTGGCTTCAAATTCCTCCCAAAGGAGCATAAGAATTCAATATTTCATTTGGTACGTTTAAATCAGAAAAAAAAAACACATTTACACAACTCCATACGGAATCATAACTCATAATAATCAAAATAGGAAAGCAGACACTACTAATTTTTATTTCAATTTTCGTACTATTAATTGTACTACATACTCTTTTTTTTTATATTTGTTTCGTTAGTTGACGAAATAAAGAAATCAGAAATTCAAAGCGGAAAAAAAGAGTGTAATAATCATTTCATGGCTTCTACACAACCAACAAATCATGCTGAGTAACATAAACATCAAAAGCTCATTTTCAACTATTTAATAAACTGTATAATCGAATTTTTCGAAGCTTTCATGCTGCCAACGTGTTTTGTTTTCCTGATGCGTGCTCTTGAAGTTGATTTATAACCTTTACAGTGCTTCTTCCTCAAAGCTATACTTAGAATACATAGGGGAAATGTATGTAATGTCGGCCTAAGTGTCCCAAATTTGGGCGATGCCATGATCTGTGGAAATCCGTTAGTTAGGTACTTTTGTACGCCAGCAGCGGGGAAACGAGCACATCTCAGTAAGAGATTCAACTTTCCACCACCTAAATATGGAGAAATCGGCAATCAAAAGAGCAATTTATAAGCTTATTAATACGATTCTAAACACTTCGTGCCCAAAAAAGTGTTGATGAATCAGGATCAGGGTCAGTGCTGAGATTTGTCATTGTCATTGACAGACTTTTGCGTGATATTGACAAAATTGTTCATCACATAGATCATCGAGAAATGGAGAGTACTGTACAACGAAGCCAAGGGTGATGAATTGGCGCTAAACATTAACGCTGTTGTAACGATTTTATAAATACAGTTTTAATATAAGATATACCAAGCAACAAATTCATTACATTTTGCAAAATAATTACTCACCTGGGGGAGAAAAACTTGACTAAAATATAATACAATTTGCTGATACCAACATTTTTGCCTTTCTTGATATCACTTGAAATTGATGTATCAAAAACTCATCATGCTACACCTCAAATCACATTAGAATTTTACTATAAGATCAATGGTGGACATATTCAGACCCAATGATCACAATGGCCTCTTTCAGATTTGTCCCCCGGGAAGTGGACAGATTCTGACATGCGCCGAAATGCATCGTGCGATTGAGGTATGGAACTCAACATTATGATTAGTGCAAGTATTTATATTGATTTTCCTCAACTTAGAGCTTACCTGATCCTTTGAAAAATTTCTTTGTGGGTTTATTCTCGGGTTCCGTTTGATTTTTCTCGATTCTTTCCACATTTTTACGACTCTTATTCAGGTACAAAACGGCGAAAATGGCTGCTTCGTTTTAACTTGTTATATTTGAACATCTGCAGAGTGAAAGAGACCGCAAATTGTGTCTGCTGGACCAAGTTTGTATGATATTGCTCGTAGCTCACTGAAAAGCTCAGGTTCTCACGAGCAGTTGTACAAGTGAGAATGAATGCCCTCTCCAGAATGAAGAAAAGTGAGAAACGAGAACGAAAACGATTATGAGAAAAGGTTGGTAGGAAATTCACCACTCGTGCTTCTCAGCGATTATCGCCTCTCAAGTCAAGTGAAAAAAGCTTATTTTCTTTGGAACCCTGGTCAGTATACGATTTGCAACTTTCATGGAATTCATCAGCGAAACAAAGCCGGGCAAAGACTTATAGAAATGGTACCATAATGTTTGCAAATTTAAATGCAGCCCTATGCCTTGTTTAAATGAGCATATATTAGTTCAAACTCACAAAAATATGTTAACAATAAAACCACAGACAAACAGACGTAACTCTTTGAAAAACTTGTTCTTGAGTATCTAGTATCTCAAAACATATAACCTCAGTAGCGACATCTATCTGGCTTCTCGCGGAAAACCAGCTTGCTCGCTAACTCGTAAACAATATTGCATAAAAGTTCTATAGAATATATAGAAACGTCAAAGTGATCCGATGCCAGCGCTGCGGCGAGTAGTTCGCGGAACTGATAATATTCAAATCAACCGTTAAATGCATGAACGAAGATACACAATGAAGAGTTACGTCTGTTTGTCTGTGATAAAACAATTTGATTGACGTTAAATTTATTGAAATACAGTGTTCGATTTTTGATAGCCCTATGCCTTGTTTAAACACAGATAAAGGACAAACTCAAATGAGATTTATCAGTTTAACTGTCATAACTTTGCAACATTAAAATATAGTTATATGATGTGACGTAATTACTATATAAGAATTTTAAACCAGTTTGTTGTATGAAATGCAATTTTCCCTTCCGGTTACTGTAAATAAACATTATTCAGTAAATATGTAAATGAAAATTGGTTGTACATGTGTGGAACCTAATTTTGAATGGGATAGGAACTGATTTTTTTTTTTAATTGAATGTCCTCTTATTTGAAAACTTTGAATTGTTTTTTTTTTTTTTTTTTTTTTTTTTGAAAAAAAAAATAATTATAAATCAATAATTTTGTAATTATTATTTAAATTATTAGGTGGAAGAACAATATCATAACCCTACGTCAATAATGCGGTCGTGCCCACATAATGAGGGTTCAACTCCCACTCCAGCTGGTAGAACTTTCCGTTTGTTTGATTATTCCGGACCTTTTAACCTTTTAGGTCACTCGGGTCGTTCATATTTTCGAATACAATTTTTGTCTTAAATTATAATGGTATCTTATACTCTAGACACTGATTTGAATTTTTAAATTGAAATTTGAATTTTCGCTTTGATGGCCGACCGGGTCTTCATCCTATACGTTGAGATACATCACGGATTTCGCTGCTTTTATGGCATGTTCCTCCCATCTCGTCTGCAGGAACTTGATTGTGTTGAACGTCAGTTGAAGCGCCACCATGATGAGTATCATGGAAAGATTAAGATCGTTGTTCTCCAGAAGTCCGGTATGGACCTCCTGGTTTTCCATGATTGTAACATCTTGATCGCCATTTTGGGATACTTCCTTTGTGTTTTTGTTTCCCATTTTGTACGTCTTACGTTGAGGTTGTTGTTCGCTGTGTATTGATACTGATACGACTGATTGCTGTGCTGAGGAGTATGGCTAGTTTAAATATTGTGGTCAGGGTTGCTTCCACTCACTTGCTATAAAAAAATATTATTCGGAATTAAGCAATCATTAGATGCAATAATGCTATGTTGTACTTGTAAGTAACAAGAAGAGGTAGTAAAGTATGTGTTTGACTCATAAAACCTGTCAATTTCGCTTTCAGAGCGTCACAATTAGCGATCTTATGGTTTGTCAGCGTTCACTCAGAGTAGCCTTGTGTAAACGAATAAGTTCAAACTCACAAAATATGTCATCAATTTAATAGACGTTAAATTTATTTAATTACAGCGTTCGCTATTTGATAGTTTTTTCTTTAAACACAGATAAAGGATAAACTCAAATGAGATTCATCAGTTTATCTGTCATAACTTTGCAACATTAAAATGTAGTTATATGATGTCACGTACTTACTATATAAGTATTTTAAACCGGTTTGATTTAGGAAATGCAATTTTCCCCTTCGGTTACTGTAAATAAACATTATTCAGCAAATAGGTACCTGAAAATTGGTTGAACAATTGGAACCTAATTTTGAATGGGATAGGATTTGTGTTTTTTTAAATTGAATGTCCTCTTGGATATTATATTTAGAAAATATTTGTTTTAGATTTTTTTTTAAATCAATAATTTTGTAATTTTTATTAAAATTATTATGCGGAAAAACAATCTCGTAGTTCTTCGTCAATAATGCGGTCGTGCTTGGAATACAACGATTATTTTTTTAGCATCTTGACAGTACCACATAATGAGGGTTCAACTCCCGCTCCAGCTTGTAGAATTTCCGTTTGTTTGTTTGTTTGTTTATTATTGACCTTTTAACCTTTTAGGTCATTCCGTTCATGTTTTGGAATACAATTTTTGTCATAAATTATAATAGTATCTTATACTCTAGGCACTGATTTGAATTTTTAAATTGTAATTAGAATTTTCGCCGGGTCGGGTCTTCATCCTATACGTTGAGGGACATCACGGATTTAGCTGCTTTGATGGCTTGTTTCTCCCATGTCGTCTGCAGGAACTTGATTGTGGTGAACGTCAGTTGAAGCGCCACCATGATGAGTATCATGGAAAGATTAAGATCGTTGTTCTCCAGAAGTCCGGTATGGACTTCTGATACGACTGATTGCTGTGCTGAGGAGTATCTGCCGTTAATCGCAAGTCAGTCCCATCTGCATTTTTATCAATTTTGAGCTAGCATCATTATTCAGTATATCTTTCTATGCTTTTTGAGATGTGCTTTTGAAAAAAGGTGGTTTGTTCAAGAAAAATGAAAAACAATACCAAGTCAAATTGTCCCACAACGAAAAGTAACCGCAAGTCAGTCCCATTAGAAAACAATATGTTAGAAATGTTAGACAACACATCGCATCATGAGATTTGTCTCAAGATAGATTTTGTCCACTTCCCCTAGGGTATCTGATGTGGCCAATATAGTTCTTACGATATTCAGTTTGGCCACCAATCGATATGGCTTTGAATTCTCATGTAATTTGATGTATCGCTTGAAGGATTTTGATTTTGATTTAAATAGGATTTACCACTTCCCCGGGGATACCTGGAACTTATTCGGGTGTGGCCTACATGGTGCTGGTCACTCATCATAACTCTTATTGATCTTATTTTTGGATTCTCATGTGAATTGATTTATCTCATGGTGGGTGTGGCACGTTTATGAAAACCTCTGGTCTGATGAAGACCCATACTCACCGGAATATGTTCCGGCCATTGCTCTGGAACCAGCGGAACAAATCCAGAAACATTCAATAACGTTCTATGGAACCGTGGTATCTTTCTACTGTTCAATGCTGTGCTAAACTAATGCAGCATCATCATGGAATTGTGACTGACTTGCGGATATTTTTCTCATTGATGTTAAATGTAATCGCAAGTCAGTCCCACTCAAATTTTTGCCATAAAATAAAAATTTCTCGGTGATTTTCCAATATGTTTGGGTAAACATGGATGCATTCTATCAAATTGTACGTTTATTTTTAAATTTATCCCTCCAAAATAAGTGTCAAATCATAAAACTTGCAAAATCTTTGAACGCCGTTTCCTCATTTCCATTTACAGATGGGACTGCCTTGCGATTATGGCCATAATGGCTGGGTTAAATATTGTGGTATTGCTGACTTCGTGGGTTGGAATTTGGCTCATGATGATTGCCAATTGGCAATTTTTGCAAGATTTGCTTTTTCGATAAAATGAATCACAATGAAATTTGACGGCGCAATGTTCAGTTCTTTTCTTATGTAGTCAAATTTGAGGCAGTCTATGAGTATGTGTTTTACCCTTGTTTTGGTGCCACAAGTAGTGCATCTGGACTCTGGTTATTTTCGAGCGAAGTGTCCGTGGATCGCTCTGGTGTGTCCGATTCTGAGTCTTGTAATGATTTGGCTCTCTTTTCGTTTGAGCATATTGTTTTTGATTTCTCTGAGATGTTCAATATTATGGTGCCAAGTATGTTCCCACTTGCATCTGATGTGGGATTGGACAAGTTTTTTGAAGTCATCATTAGGAGTGTTGATATTGTTAGTTTCGGTTTCAATTGTGGCTTTTTTAGCTAACACGTCTGCTTTTTCGTTTCCATCGATGTTTATGTGAGCTCCCGAGCAAAGTCGGTTAACAAAATGAAAGCAAATCGATATTAAAGATTGCAGTTCCTATCATAATGAATACTCATTTTGATTTCAATTGTCACGACATTAGTCTGATATCATATTGTGCTTTCATTATGCAGTCAAGACATTTTAAATGAAAGCAACTTAACTTGAAGTTCTGCTGTTAACGTCTTGTTTAAGATTTAAGTTAAGCTTATCTGTCGTTGAACTAACGATTATTGTTTATTTGTTTTGTGTTAATTTTAGGTCATTCGCAACCAACCCGAGGTGACATTTGAGCTCAAGTCTTTCAGCGTGAGAAGCTTGGATGCTAACCATTTACACCAGGCCCGTATTCAGTCAAACATTATGAATGCAAAATCAGTAATCAAATTGATTTCATTGAAAGCAGGATTAGTTTTCCGTTTGCTTCAACAGTGTAAAATTTTGCTCTCATTTTTGATGTGTTAACCGTTAAGTCAACCAAAATGAGATCAAATTGAGTATTCAAAGTAAGTTACATCATAACAGCAAATTCTGATTTCAATTTGATCTCTAACTTTGCTCGGGCTGGCACCCAGCAAAGTTCAATGTGGCGTGGGTTGTTTGTCATTTTCGTTCTGATTTCTTGAATCCAGGGGTGGTTTGAATTTAGGTTTTTGATAGCCATTAGAGCACTTTTAGAGTCGCTGAATATTACCTATAGCAGATCTATAGCTTTGTTGATGGCATATGTTTTTGCATTGAATATGGATAAATGTGGTGGTAGGTTGATGCTGGTTTTGATGTTCTGCGAAAAAAATCCGCATCATGTTCCTTGGCTGGTTTTCGATCCGTCTGTATAAATATGTTTATGGTGTAGATATCTAGATTCTCAGATTTCTAGGCAGCATGCTTTTTTCGCTGACGTTGTAAGTGAGTCGTAGATTTCTAGGTTTAGAACTTTCGGTAAAGTGATTTTTTATTCAGAAATAAATCGAGCAGAGATTTGCAATAGGCAAAATCATGTTGATGAATGGTTAAATTCCAAAGTATCAAAAATCCATAGCGAATTGTACGATTTTAAAAAGCTTGTACACCTCTTTGCGAAAACAATCATCGTTCATACAATTTAAAAAAAAATGTGTATGCACCTTGTACACTCATTATATATTTTAAATTATGTTGTTCCCATCGATCTATCAGCTTTTGATGCACAAAGTAGATTTTTCAGTGTTAAATTTACTGTGAATTTATGGAATTAAATCTTTTTGATGAAACCTTGCACTTGCTGCATAACGGCAATATATAAACAGCTCTCAAAAGGTTTTCAGAAAATGAACGATTCCAATAGTTAGATTCAATGAAAACTGGACCAGTAGGAAAAACTTCGCCATTGTAAAGGGTGTCCACGATGAAATTGCCACACACAAAATTGATTCGCAAAATTCTAGTTTTCATCCGATTGCCATCAAATTTTCAGGGATTGAGAAATAACTATTAAACTTCATTTTACCATTTTACTCGTATTTTATTTACAGTCCATACGGAAATGCCCGCACCTTGGCCTTAACCCCGGCCATAAGATTCTGCACAACCTGTGAATCAACCGTTTTTTGCATGTAAACCCATACTTTCTTCAGTTCCTCGACTGTCTTCACTACCTTAGGTCGTTTAAGAAGGTGCTGCTTCATAATCGCCCAGTACTTCTCGATGGGGCGGAGCTCCGGAGTGTTGGGAGGGTTGAACATTTTCGGCACGAAATTGACCTTATTGTCCGCATACCACTTCAGCACGTCCTTGGAGTAGTGGCATGAGGCCAAATCCGGCCAGAAGATTGTTGGGACGTTGTGGGCCTTCAGGAGAGGAATCAGCCGCTTCTGGAGGCACTCTTTTATGTACACCTGTCCGTTCATCGCGTCCTGGGTCACGAAAGGTGCACTCCGCTTCCCGCACGTGCAGATGGCTTGCCAAACCAGGAATTTCTTCGCAAATTTGGACATCTTCTGAGTGCGGACATGCTCCGGAACGCTGAACTTATCCTTGGCCGTGAAAAACAGGTTGCCGGGGATCTGTTTGAAGTCGGCCTTCACATATGTTTCGTCGTCCATGATGCAGCATTCAACTTTCGTCAGCATGTTGAGGTACAACTTCCTGGCACGGATTTTGGCGGACTTGTTCTGCTTCTCGTCGCGATTAGGGGCCTTTTGTACCTTGAACGTTCGAAACCCAGCCTTAGTTTTGGCCTTCTGGACAAAACTTCGGCTTAGGTGCAGCTTCTTAGCCACATCCCTAACGGAGGCGTTCGGATTTCGGTTGAAGGCCCCAACTACGCGGTTGTGATTTTTGGTGTTGTACGGAATACTTTTTCCTTCACTTCTGGGCTTCCGATCGGTGGTCAACCGTTCCTCGAACCGCTTAATCACTCGCGACACCGTGGAATTCGCGATTCCCAACGTTTTAGCGATGGAACGATGCGAGAGATCCTTGTTCTCGTGATGAATGCGCAAGATTTTATCACGCACGAACTGTTCTTTCGACTCCATTTCCGCGAGTTTTGATCACAGGACTTTAAAATTTGCAGGATGTAAATAATGTACTATGAACTAAATCCACCCAAATTTTCATTAAATTCTACCCAACGGTTAAAAAGTTAGAGCAATTTCATAGTGTGGCAATTTCATCGTGGACACCCTTTATTGAAAGCATAACACTAAAGTCTTCGAGAACCCATTAAATTACGCAGAGTCCCCCGTAGTGTCAATCTGGCTTGTTGCACTAATTTGTCCAGAAAAGCAAAATTTAACGATAAAGTTGCATCCACCAATAAACTAGTCCAACATTCCTTTCAAGTTCATGATTAACCATATTTGGACATCGAAAGCCACCCACCAATGCTGCGGAAACCTACAATATCAATTTCAGCATTGATAAAAAGTTCGCGATATGCTAAAGTAGCGATATTCAGAACAACGCACAGCAATTTCTCCATTTCCAATACGGCGTACAATCTCCCATCGCGCAGTTTCGCGTGCATATCGTACATTCATACAACAACACACTATAGGTATCGAACGAATGATTTATCTATTTTCATTCCATTTCCATTGTGTCTCCTGCTTCTCCTGCTGAACCTTCGGGCCTTCAAAAGCTCAATCGGATAAACCACCCGATATGCTGGTGCTCGCCTCGATGGATCGCATCGTGGACGTTATGGAGAATCACGATGACTATGTTGCGCACCTTTTCTGGAGCCCCGACGGCAAGCAGCTAGGTGAGAGATATGCCATTACTCATACATACTGTAGGATAAATACTGCAAATGACAAAAGCAACAACAACAAAAACGTGGGGATGTTCAGTATCTCACATTAACTCCATTGGGGTTCTTTTCCAGCTAGTGCCGGCTGCGACGAGTCGTTGACCATTTGGAATTTCTTCGGCACCTCGCCCAACGGTTTGCAGAAGGGCAGTCAACATCGGAAACGTAACAAGGAATCGATGGGCGGCTTCGATTATGGCTCAAACCTCTACAAACCGATTCGCTAACATAACAACGGGAAAAACTCTAAACAACAACCGCCATGTTGACTGTGAAGAAAGGTACAAACTGAACAAGAGATACATAGCAAGGTGCTCCCGCGGGGGCCTCCCGGTTGTTTGTTTTTCCTATGAGATATGACATGCTACAAGTAGGAACCCGCCCAGAAGCACCTCCAGCGTGGCACGAGTTTCCACGAGGGGACAGTACGGAAGGGAGG
Organism: Ochlerotatus camptorhynchus; assembly: GCF_037179485.1. Lineage (NCBI taxonomy): Eukaryota > Metazoa > Arthropoda > Insecta > Diptera > Culicidae > Ochlerotatus > Ochlerotatus camptorhynchus. The sequence continues at coordinate 500,220 of NW_027040846.1, forward strand.
GGCCTCCGCCCTGAACAACAGCAATCACCAAACCACCACACCGCCACACTATTTTACTATCATTAGTGCACGACAGCACAGCCGACGCTGGACGTCGTCGATGTCGTTGTCTTCACCAGCAGCAGCAGCAGCAGCAGCAGCAGAGGGGCAGTCGTCAGCGATATGCACTGGCAAAAGCCAGATGTAAAACACAGGAGAAGGTAATTAAATTAAAAATATAAATTCTAATTGAAAGCCACCCACGCGCGAAAGTGCCCGAGGTATGGCACCTCCTTTGGAGCTCCAGGGCATATCGGGGAGCTTGGGGAGAAAATTTACATACAAATGATATAAAGGCTACGGATTTACATAAATGCATATAATATTTTACTACAAATCAAACTCTTTTATTGGCGTTCATCTCTTTGCTCCGGCACAGAGACTTCGTTGACGGTTGAGGCTTAGCACGAGGAAGGTAGTATGATGTATTGTTGGAAGTTGGATGGTAGGAGTGTAAATAATAACCGGCAAGTGAGTAAAGAGAGGAATTGCCGAACAGCAACGAATATCTCGATACCTTGAATTGGTATGGATGAGCCTGACATAAGAGGTAAAATGCCAAAAAATAATACCAAAAAAATGTTCCCACAATACCATTCCAATAACAAATATTGCAATACCAAAACAATACCACCCAGGTATTCTTTTGGTATCCAAATATCAGTTTTTGGTATTTACAAAGTATTTTTCATGTAATTTTTGGGTATTATTTTTTGGTATTTTACCTCTTATGTCATGCTGGTCAATATCAAATTTTGGTATCAAATCAGAATTAGGTATTCATTAGTTATTTTCTCCTGCTCGGAAAGCGTACTTCATCTTGTTACCGCAAGACTTGTTTGAAATTGTTTATAAGGCAAAGGCAAATGAAACAACAATTGTATGTATTTCAGATTAAGATTAATAAACTGAAGAATGTTATCAGTAATTGAAAGTCGAATTAAATGTTTATTTAGAAAAAGAAAAAAAAAAATTATCGTTATTTCGAAGAAATATCCGGATATCATTTTCGTCCTCCGTTTTGTCAATCTTAATCCATCATCTCATCATTTGATGGCATGCTTGGCATACACAGTTTTGCTCAAGAACTGCTTATTTGCTAATAACTTTGCACAGAGTTGACGAAACATAGTTCTGTTTAAAGCAGTCGATAGAATAGAGTTTAAGCTTTTTATAGGTTTGTAAAAAAAGGAGATTTCAATTATTGTAATAAACTGTATTTGATTTTGTGTTGCAAAAATGAAGTGAGAAATGCTCGCTGCACATCTCGGACTTTAAATGTAAAAATTAATTGGTGATTCAAATGATAAGATTCACCTACTCGTTGCATGTCTACAGTAAATTATGATCGTAATCTATCAATTAGTTTAAAGAAAACTAAATTTCAACAACTGAGTGAAAAGTTATTAACAAATGAGCAGTTGGTGTGTACAACTGTGCATGCTAAGCATGTCAGATGGTACATATGATCACTTTCCGCGCAGCATTTAGCTTCCTCTTTATGATTGCTCAATATTTCTCAATCATCCTAATTTGGAGACAATTGCATGTAAATGTATGAGCAATGATGACCGTACCATTCGTTTGACTAGATCAAGCGAAATTTACTCGAAGAACCAAATTAATAGGGCTTGTGATTGCCAATCCATTATAAGTGTGCAAATTCTGGTGAATCAGTATGTTCAATATCAATAGTGGTGCCCACCACATCCTTACTTTCATCGAAAACGGGAAGGATTGATTCCTGATGAATGTGGGCGTCTTAGTGGAATACCTGTATAAAGAGAGAGAGAAAGATTAGTAATTTCCATTTAATTCCACTACCTTATTTGCTTATCCTTGACAGATACGCGTATCTAGAATGTGCAGACTTCTTCAGTGTCTTGTACTAATACTCGTCTGAAGAAAAACATCGCATTTTACCGAATATATATAGATACATTTTCACATAAAAGATAGGTGAACTTAAATTTAATTTCCTGTAGGAGCAGGTACTCCGCTGCTTACTCGTTGATGTGTCCTAGGTAGTAACTTGAAAAGCCATGTGTGTGTCCATTTCCTTGATCCCTGTTGAGTAAAGTTGAATTCCGTTGTTTGTTGATCTCGAGGCTCTCGGCAACATCCAGTTTCCATGGTGTAGATACGGTTCGTAAAATCGTGATGTCCTCGGTCGATAGTTGGTGGGCCTCTGTGAAGATGTGTTCTGCAACCTTTGATTTGAGATCATATGTTAGGCGTTTTTCCTCTTGCTTTTTGGCCTTAACAACCTCCACTATATGTTCTTTAAATCTACTAAATCTACGTATACTTTGTTACAATGATTACAGCTTTTTTATATACACATGCTTTACCTAAAACATTAACTGGGTCTTTAGTGGATCCATGCAATGATTTTAACTGGTTATGTCTACTGGTGAAAACTAAATCTTATCCGAATTGGTTTAACGGTGGTCTTAGCCCACAAGTAATATCTTGATCAAATGGAACGGACACTTGTTTCAAGGGTTCAGGTGCTGCGGTGAGGGTTGTAAATAATCTCCTTTGTAGAATTCTCGCTTTTTTATCAATGATTGCCTGGATTGTGGCACATAACATATGTAGAACTGCATGCAAAATAACTTTCTAAAAGTTGACCCCTTTTTTGTGTTGCCTCAGTGGTATAACTGGTATAGTTGGGCATCGATCTGTCAAAACAAAATTATCGGGATATCGACACTGTGCGTTCATAAGAACCAATGTCGAAAACGTAAACAATGGCTTCTTTCGTATATTTCTTGTAGCTCAAAGTCATTCCATGTAAGCCATCAATTCCATCGGATAGGGGGACTCTCCCTCTACACAATTTACGTGTAGTTGACTCAAGTGGTGTTTCATTCTCGGGAAATTCGCAGAAAAAGTTTACGTGCATTAGCTCTTATGAAAGAAAAGCAGATATATGGTTGTATGCTCAGTAACCATTGACGTTGACGACGACCCTGCAACTCTTTACTCCTTGGTAAAATTCCATATGCATCTGAAAATATGTGCATGAAATCTAGCGGACATTGTCTTATCTCTTCACTCCACCATAGAACCAGCGAGCCACCATCTCTTCACACAAAGCTTGAGAGTATCCTATGCGTTTTTCATAGGCGTGAAAAGGTAAAGAAATGTCTACCAGGTTTCACGCACAGACTGACGATTGCGGATGGGATTTCACCATAAGAGTAAAGAGATATACACAGCAAAAAAATAATTTTGATTTCACGTCAAAGTGGATGCACTACAATCATGTCGAAAATATGGTGTAATATTACTTGCTAAAAAGGACAAAATTATCATTAATACAATGCATGAACTGACATTACGCTGCTTTTACTGCATTTGTTTATTTATGTGGTCATAAAAATTACATGAAATTTTCGACACGATTGTAGTGCATCCACTTTGATGTGATATCAAAATTATTTTTTTGCTGTGTAGAGTGAAGGCGAATTTAAAATTTCCAGGGTAATGCGCGATGTCAATCATACAAGGTCTGGCCCAACTGACTTATTGGTATTACAAAGTTGAAGGTGGTGTTCGTATTTCACCCAAGAGTTTATCTTTTTACACGAAACAGCGGTTGCCTGTGATGTCACGACTGCTGTTCGCAGTATGGAATGTTGTGCTGACGTAACGTCGTCATTCGCTTGCGCAGCAATGTTTACAACATTTCTGCTCCTAACACCAGCAAGCTGTCTGCTGTTACAGACCTTGTATGATTGACATCGGATATGCGGCCTTTCTTTTTTCGACCAGCTCTACAGGGGGCTTATCAAATGTTTTTTTTTTTAAACTAGCATTTTCAAGCCGGTCAGAAGCCAATCAAGAGCGTTATTAACCAGTAATATTGCATATGTGCAGATGCAATATTTCTTAGTCTCTTTGACCAGATTGAATTCCATTCGATTCATTGCGTAAATTGCGATAGTTGAATGTAATTGAAAGCAAACAATTCGAAGATTTTATGTTTGCGTTGAATTGGTGTAATTAAACATTTTATATGAATAATATTGTTCACTGTGCTATTAGTAAGTCAACTTATGAGTGTCATGAAATATTCTGTTGACATTAATAAACAGTTGAAATTTTTCTAAGAAATCTTGAAACATAGCTAGGGTATGTGTGCCAGTTTTAGGCCCTAGTGGTCGTCGAATTGACCATATCTTAAATTTCACATTTTAACATTCTTTCTAAATTTGTTTCGATACAAGGTAAGAACATGTGTTTTGGCAGAAATCTACGCAAATAAAGCCATTAAAATTTATTTCAAATATGGCCCTACCACCAAAAACTGGACCACTAGTGTCAATACTGGTACACTTATCCTATGTAAAATAGATTCAAACGATTACTTTCGTTTGTAAATAGTGCTTATTGTTGCTAGAAAATATATCCGTTTGCTTCCTTTGCCTTTTCGATCAATCTTTCCACGTTTTTAGTTCAAAAAAATTGGAGTAGATCTTTTGGTCAAAACATTTTCAATTGGCCGCAGCCTCGGCCGCAGTTGAGAAGCATATGGAAGATTGAATCCTTGGGTATTACAAGTAAGCACTCAATTTGATTTATCGTTCTGCTTGCGAAATTCTTGCGAATGGAACGATGGTCAGCTCAAAACACTGCAAAATTACCGCATAAACCGGGACACTTGTTGCAAAATGATGCTGCTTCTCTTTGGACTTCAAAATGTATGCAGTTAACTCCTAATTTGCGGAGTCGTATTTTTCCTCCTACGAATCCAAAATGAAATCAAAGGTTGATGCAATTGGCTCTAAAAATTTAAAAAAAGTTTAACGAAAAAAAATGGTTCATACATTTTTCTTCTAAGTATACAAAAAGATTTAAGATAAGAAGAAGTATGGAAGTAGAGTCTCCCCACTTTTTTGCCATAACTACAGAAAAACAATACGTATGGTTTACAATGACATTTCAGGATTAATCGTTGGGTGGCAGGTTATTGCATACAAAAAAAAAACGAAAAATTTATACTTTTTAGATTGCAAACGTTAATATATTTGTTTACTGTGTGACGCGAGGTGAGGAGCTAGCTATATAGTTATAAATAAAGGACGTAAATAGTTAAGGAAAAACCAAGACATAAGCACAAACGAAGTGACAGACGACTAACTGGCGAAGAAATCAATTAAAATAATGTGGTTCGCTGTAATAAAATTTTCATAGAAGCTTGTGCCATCAGCCACTAGATGGGCTAGTATTTTTGTTTTGATTTGAACATAGTTGATTTTGTGTGCAATACGATCTTTGACAGTGTGCAAAGAGTGTATCCTTTTGTCATTTTTTTATGCATTTCTGTTTAGAGTAGAGTGAAAGAGATAGAACCAAAACATTCTAGTACATTTAGTGTTGCCATGTGGTACAATCCATTAGTAGTGTTGCCATGTGGCACAATCCAGTAGTAGTGGTGTTGCCATGTGGTACACTGAAAAATTGCATTAGCAGGTGCGTCACCAAAGTTTTCGAGCTGCTCCGTCTGTCATTTCGTTTGTGACATAAGTTCAAAAGTTCTAAGACTCTGAACCATTTGGTGGATTATTTTAACTTTTGGTTAAAATTTGACAGATGGAAAGTTATCGATTAACCCTGCTATCCGAGCGGGGTTATTTCTGACAGACAAGAAGTTAAATGTTGACAACCGTGGCTGAGTTCTTCTCGAAAACCGGTTGTTACTACGCCGATCGATTCGGCGAACCCCTCGACTTCCTGTGAGTGATGAGAAGTGTGCAGCGGGACCCGTCACTGATCTCGCATGATCACCACTGCATGATCGCTACGTCATCTTCGCTGTCGTGATCGCGATCTGTCATCCGTTGATGACTTGCCAAACGTGTATAGAAGACAAAAGTAGCTCGATAGAAAGAAAGTGAAAGTGAAAATTATTCTATGCTTAATATCTAAAAGTTTCCTTAAAATCTAGTTTCTCAACCTAAGCTAACCTATCTAGTGCTTAAACATAGTTGTTTTCCTGCAGTTAATAAAGAAATCGACATAAGGTGAGAAGAACAAATTACAAATACCGAATCAAATTACTGACTAGTGTTCTTAAATAATAGGTTACATCTTTAAATAGAAATTTAGGAGAAACTGCTATATTATTCTACAAACTACAATTAAGTCTATATTACCGAACTAAAAGGTAAGGGAAAATTAATTAATTTAAAGATTATAAGCACCCGTTTGCTAATCAATATTTAATATGCAACAGCTGAAACTGCGCAAGCTAGGGATGCCTACGACGCAATCGGATTTATGTTTGAAGAGGTGTTGAATTAGCAAAAGTATGTCGTAATTGATACCCGGTAATTTATACTAAATTTAACATACTGAAATCCTTTTAGGAATTTATAACACCGTTTACTCTCGGAATAAATGTTCATGAATTCGGTAAATTCTGGCGACGTCCGCAACTTTTCTTCGAACACCGGTCGATCGACAGCACAGGGATTTTCGAACATCAAGAATAACTTTCGAAATGTCACTTTTAACCACGAGTTAAATTTAACTCGGCAAATGGTTCACAGCCTAAAAAGACAGAGAATTATAAACCACGCTATAATTATTTTAAAAGAATTGACTACCCCCTTGATCCCCTTTCTCATTTTACAGCTGGTATAATAAATTTGACAGATCGATGCCTTTCTATACCACTTGAAATCACTTAAATGGGGTCGATTTTTGATTATCGAGTTCCACATATGTTATGTGATTGTGGTCTCCTTTGAGTCTCGCTGTTTCGAAGATGTACTGTAATTCCTTAACCTTTCCTGTATCGCTGAGTGGAAGAGTCTGCATCCGATGAATCATGTGGTGGAAAGCGGCCATTTTCTGCTGGAACGAATGGTTGGAAGTATAGGGGATAACTCTTTTGGTGCTTGTTGGTTTCCTGTAAATTTCGTATTCAAGCGAAGATGATGATGACGATTCCCTGATGACTAAAATATCGAGAAATGCGAGTTTTCCGTATTTTTCTACCTCGTGAGTGAATTTGATATCCTTGTGAATTCTTTTGATCTCATCTAAAATTTGTGGAAGAGCTTCCCTTTTAACTACGCTGAAGATATCGTCAACAAACCTCCACCAACGGTTTGGTAATAGTCCTTTCTCCTTAAGAATTGTCTCCAAGTTGGCCATGAAAAGTTCACACAGGAAGGGGGATAGGGGGTTTCCCATTGGGGCTCCTTTCGTCTGCTTGTAGAAGTTACCTCGGAAAGAGAAGTAGTTATCTTCCATACAAAGGCGGGTCAGCTTAAGGTACGTTCGAACCTTGTTTCTCCATGCTGCATCCTCTCGTTGTGTTAATAGCTAGTCCTCCAACTGGTTGATCGCTTCCTTGACCGGTACGCTGGGAAAAAGAGCTGTGACGTCGAAAGATACCATAATCTTGTCCTCGTTGATGTCTCCTGAAGATTGTAGTTGCTGGGTGAACTCCTGGGTGTTACTAACGGCTTTACTCTGGAACTGATTCGGCATACTCTGGAACTCTGTGACTAGCCACTTCGCTATTTTGTGAGTGGGGGAACCAACTGCAGACACTATCTCTCGATTTTCATTTCGCGGTTTGTGGACTTTGGGGAGTCCTTTGATCCTGGCTAGAATGGGATTGGATTCCGTTAAACGGCCTGCTCCATCTCCTAATATTGATTTGCAATCATTCAGTGCTTTCTCCACGCGTTTCACTATGTTGTCATTTGATTGTCGTAATCGTCTTTGTCCATGATAACGACCGCGTTGTCCTGCTTTCACATAGTATACTGCTTTACTTTTCAGCTCCTTTACAATCCAAATTCCGGGAAGGATTGTTAGTATGACAGACGTTGCGGCTCGAGTACACCTCTGCATCTCCACATCTATCATGGGAAGGCAAGTAATAAAAGGTAGCAGATCAGGATTTTCCAAGATATGTTATGTGATCGTTTGTTTGCATTACAACCCTAAAAACTCTGTTGAACGAAGGAACCCATAATCTTCGACTCAATATGCAAAAACGGTCACCACTAGCACACTCAGCCTCTTAAAACAAGTATAGTCGAGTTTCCAATCGAGTTGTTGTTTTTGTTACAGTCACTTTTAAGTAATTTGGTCACTGATCTCTAAAATGTCACTGTTTCGAACTTAAAGCTACTAAAGTCACTTTAAAAAAATAGACTTTAATGTCACTTCTTTCAGGTTAATCTTTTTATTTGTATTGTCCTCAGTCGTCTGTAATGTCTGAATATGTTTGTTTTCATAAGCCACTTGCCCTAGTAACATATTTTTCACTGAACAATTGTATTTAGTGTAATGTTCAGTCACAATCAAGTAACTCCAACTAATTGTTTGATACTTAGATGGTTGCTTCAATAGTTTTCGTTGCCTTTTGAGCGAGCTTAAATTTTTATTCGATGAATTTAGCGATCAGTGATCTTAGTTAAAGGGATATTCAGATGATCTACACTGACCAAATCTAATAAATTGACTTAGATTACCTATATCATCGTGGATATTAAAGGTACCACTTATATAATCCGATGAGTTTTTATAAAAAAATGTATTATGCTTTTTGTGTTCATTGGGGACTCTCTTAGGTCAATTGATAAATGCGCAGATGTAAAGCTAGATCATGCTGAAGGTGGCTGGGTTGAAAAATGTCTCAACTTCCCTGATCATAGAGTAGGATTGTACTTGTCAGTAAAGGGCTGTTCATAAACTACGTAAATCATTTTTGATAGAAGATAACGGACACGTAAACAATCGAACATACATTGTTTTAAAAATTTGTATGAACCGTAGGCACTTGTCAACCCCCTTCCTTATAATGTCTACGTCCCCTAAAGGAAAAATGGTACAGACTTACACGGTAAGAAAAAAGAACCCAAAATTGAGTTCCTTTCACTCATCACGTGGCTTCCGTGGGGCTAGGTAAAATTAAGTTAAAGAAGAAAACTCAATTTTGAGTAATCACCAAGTTGACAAAAAAATAATAAAACGGAGCAGACTGGAACCGAACCATGGACGTTGAGATTACGGGGCCCGTGTGTTGACCACTCGTCTATCAACGCTTGTGAAAATGAAATGGTTAAAGGCGCATAAGAGCAACCTCAATGAAAATAAACTTATAATTGAGTTCATTTATGATTACTCAATAGTTGAGTAAATTTTAACCAACGCCGCTTTTCTGATTCACTCAACGGCGGACCTCAAATGATAGAACCCAACGTTGAGTTTTTTTTTAACTTAATTTTGAGTATTTTTTCTTACCGTGTAGAAAGCTCTCAATTAACAACTGCAAATATACTCAAAGAAAACTAAGTTGAGAACCGATGTCCCACTGGGGCGCCAAAAGAAGAAGTTTGTTTGTAGGTCTTCAGGAGATATTTGAGGAACTTCAGAAAACACGTTTTATGGAATTCTAGGTAATATTCATTGGAATTCTAGGAAAAATTGAAATCAAAAAGGCTTCTTCAATGCACCCTCAATGTGTAGAGTGCGCTAGACGAGTTCGAGAGGAAATGGCAACGAAACAGTTAGTTCACATCAGCATAAGGATTTTTAACAATGCAAATTAAATCAGGAATTTTTTGACGCAGGACTACGTCTGTGATTTCTATATGGCACTTTGTGAAAGCCAAAAATGTAACATGTAACGAAATTATGAAAGATTTTGAACGTTAATAGCTCAGCTGTCCCTGGACAAATTTCAATAATTTTAGCACCAATCGGTCAGAAATATTTCTACGCATCGCTTTTCAACTACTATAAGAAACTATTGAAAAAGTGGTCAATGTCAGGCATTGTCTAAAAGCGTTGAAATAACTAACAAATCCACCAATTAGTAGTCCAATCAGAGAGTCGTTAGTAGACGAAACAAGTCGAAGTGGCAATCGCCTCTTATCTTCAGGTGTGTGCGAATAGGGAAGATGCAATTGCGTAACATTTTGCACACTCATCGCCATATTCAGAACCACACGCCCCCAACGACCACACAAAATGCTCTCCAGAGTTGTAATCTTGTAACCAAACTTGGAAGCCGGCAAACACATTTATTGATACGTTTGTTGTTCTAGATGATAGAAAAGCATAGCAAAAATAGTGCGAAATAGGTTAGTGAAGTGGCCGGCGCCGGTGGTGTAGTGGTAAGCGTGACTGCTTTCTAACACCCCGATGGGTCTGGGTTCAATCCCAGCCGAGGTCGGTGGGATTTTTCTGAGGCATAAAAATCCCTGGTCACGTCTTCCTTCGGAAGGGAAGTAAAGCCGTTGGTCCCGGCCCATGTGTGTGTTGAATGGGTGCGATATCCTACGCAGGTGTGGAAGCTGCCTTCCTGCACATTCGATTGCCGTCAATGGATGGCAATCGATGTCCGTCGGTGATTGGCACTAGATTGCGGAACAGAGACCGACGTTAAATAAAGGAAAGAAAGGTTAGTGAAGCCATGGTCATCAAAAGAGGAAATCGATGAAGAGAATTGACCTTCACCCCTCTGCTTCTAAGCCCTTTAATTCAGTCGTTGTCATAGCAATGAAAACTAGCATTGCACCGCTTTTGGGTCTTGGGTTACACTTGCTGGCTACAATTCTGCTGTTCGACATTTTCGAAGGACCACCAAAAAACATGAAATTGTACTATTTTCTAGGGATGCCTAAAAGTTCACTTATTCGATTAACGATTAATCGTAAAGATTATTCCAGCTATTCGATTAAATATTTGTCGATTTTTCAATTATTCAAGCGCGTAGCCGACATCCTTTCTTTTTTCTATTCGTTTGATTCAACGCAGTAGAGACAATAAATAAAAGTACTAATTGATCTGAACAGGCATAGAGATGAACCATGACGTGAAACAGGATCATAAATTCGTCGAAAAAAAGTTTTAACCGTCTTTCTGCTACAGGCTAAGATTTACCAACTTGTTGAGAGAAGGAGTTTAACGAGAAAAACTAAAAAGGGGAGGAGCTTTAGCTGGGTGGACACTGATATTCTATGGCCTCCGAACCTGTCGCAGTTCAGCCCCTGTCCAGCAGCATACGGGCCGAGACTCTTTCGAGTGCCCAATCATTGAACCGAAGAATATAGGATTGTCCGGTCCGATTTGCTGTTCCAGCTGCCTACACGTCATCATCATCTTCCAAAGGCTTTAAGCCTGTACTACCATCGGCCCTTTTTAGGGCCAACTAGATTTTCCAAAAGAGATAAATTTCTGAACATGTCCCAACTAAAACATATCAAAAGGATCTTTTCAGGGCAATCATAGTCATACTAAAAAAGTATAAACAGAGAGAACACCGCTAAAATTCCTATTCCTGCAGCAGTTAACAAATAACATTTATTATATAAGATCACGTAGCCCTACGTATCCATTGCGTACAACCCCCTAGGGCTGTCCCTTGTAGTGTTTTTCATAATACCCGTTTCACAATGGATGAGTCCACCTTACTTAAAACAAACAGCCTGCCAAGTAGCTAACAGCAGTCAGTAGCTATCCTGTGCCAAGTCCACTCCCTAAGCGAAGCACTCTCTTCCTTGCCAGCCATCATCTTAACCACCGTTTCATAAATACATTAAACATGAGGAATTAGCTGAAGGAATTAATCATATCAAAATCATCTACTGTCACTGAGCTTCCTCCGTGTGCCTACTTAAAAGACCCTCTCGATATATGCGCATATATGCAAAAGATTCACCGGTCATTGATAATGCAAACAGCAGCTCAACCAAGCAGGTAGGTAGGTAGGTAGGTAGGTAGATCCTATCCCCATCAAGTCTACATTGCAAGAAAAGAAACCAAACGAGAAATTGGCCTTCATTTCTCTTCCAAGCGGAGAGCACAATCTCCACGCGAGGCTCATTCTTGAAACCAATGAGCTTTAATGAACATCGCGCGCCTCCTTCCCCCTACATCGACAACAACAACCGACCGACCAAAGAAAAGCCTATTCACGGCGCGCTCAGATAGAGCGTAAAATTCGGAATTGTTTTCTTGTTCCGAGCGTACGCCTTCAGCCTTCCGCAGGTCACGATATTGACCTACCGATTCGGTTTATCTCAGCCGAGCGCACTATTTTCACTCACCTTACAGTGTACCCCATCATCATCATCGTGCACCACAGCCTTGCTCTCGATGGGCTTCCCCGAAGCGAGAATCTGCTCAATGAAATAGCGTTTCATCTTTTTTTTTTTATATATTTCGTCCCTCGAGGGAGATTGAACCCCATCCTCTGCCATCGTCGTTGCCGGATTCCATGCCATAAGCACCTGTTGCATCCTGCTATTCTAGTGCAGTGAAGTCTACAATGTGCCTATCTTCTTTAAATTGTTGGCTGATGTTGCACGAGTCCAGCGCAATTCCATGGGGTATGCCAATCTTATTCCGTTAGGCAGATAGGATAGAAAAGACCTGGTGGAGATCGTGTGCCGTTTTGGCAGCAGTGATTCCGTTTGAGCAAATATATGTGAACAATCTCTGGGGAGTACTCAGAAAGGGGTAATTTGCACTGCATCACGATATCAGAGCGTTTAATTGAGCTACGCCTGTCTGCAAATCGGTTGATTAGCTTCCATTCGTGAATCTTTTGATTAGCTTCAATTCGTTGCTGAAGTGGAAATGTATCTGCGGAAAGCATAATGAATGAACGATCCAAATTAAGTCAATTTGACCTTTCATAATGTTTCCTATGTGTACAGGATCTGGAACATTTTATATGCCTCTCTTGGAACTCTTTACAAGAATTTCAATAGAATAATTTCGTGACAACCTCAAGGTTCATCTTGGGGCCTAATTTATACCATACAACTCTTGGATTTTTCTCCAGAAAGCTAAACTGAGACGCAGCGGCAATTCGTAAAAGTTAAAAATATCATTTGATTTCAGAAAACTTCGTAGAAGCTCGATAAACTTCTTAAAATTAAAGAGAGCATTGTAGAGTTTCAAAGAACTTCATAGATTTTCAAGAAACATTGTAGATCTTTCGAAAACTGCGTAAAATTTCTGGAATCTTTCTAGAAGTGCAGCAAATTGTATAGATGTTCAACAAACTTCCTGTACTGAACTATAAACCTTGCTAAAGTTACGTGTACATAATTATCTGAATATAACGTTTATTGAACTTCTACAAAGCTTGCTAAGCTGAACGTAATATTCAGATAATTATGTACAAATAACTTTAGCAAGGTTTATAGTTCAGCACAGGAAGTGTATGTGTAGACTAGACAAGACTAGAATATCTTTAGCAATTTTTAAACAAGTTCAGAAAACGTGTAGAACTTCATTAAATATTGCTAAAGATTTGCGTACTTTTGAGAAATTAATCGATTTTTGTAGAATGAACTTTGATGAAGCTCAAGGATTTTTCTTTAACTTTATTTAGACTTTTTTAAACTTTATGAATTTTGTTCAACTTACATTGTAGAAATTCAGGAAATTTAATGTAAATTCGGGAACTTCATAGAGCTTCAGAAAATTTTGATTAAGGGTGCTTTATAAAAATTCGGGAGAGCGTTGTAGAATTATGAACCTAGTACAGTACCTAGTTTGGGAAAATTCGTTGAAGTTTAAAGTTTGGCCCACTTAGAAATCAGACACATAAAACCAGGTGTTTCTGATTGAATTGACGCAAAAAATTCAGTTTAGTCAAAATGAAGGTATTATATTGTACTTTCATAAAAAAAAAATGCAAAACTACTCCGAAGACGTTCAGATGAACTCGTGGACTTTCTTTGGAACTCCCACCATCATCTGCCACACACTGGACAATGTCAACCTCAGTGGTCATTTATTTTCAACATCGGGCCATCTGTGTAGCGCTCTGAGTCGTCTTTCCAGTTTTCTTTAACTTCCGCTTGATGATTTCCCAATACTTTTCGATTGGGCGCAATTGTGGGCAGTTGGGTGGATTGATATCCTTGTCGACCAAATCCACCTTACTGTCGCGGTACCACTGTAGCACTTGCCGTCTGTAGTGACAGCTTGCCAAATCTGGCCGGAACTTCACTGGACCTTTGTGAGCCTTAATGAAAGGTAGTATACATTTCTCCAGGCAGTCTTGCTTATACAGCTTCGAGTCCATCGTATTGTTGGTGATGAAAAGCTTGGTTTTGAGTCTGCAGCTGCAAGTTCTTTGCCAGAGCATCAGTTTCCGGGCGAATTTATCAGCGAATTTTTCTCGTTTTCAATTTAGAACATCTTTTTTAATACTGCACGTATCGATACGAAACTTTCACCACTGAAACATTGTAGAACTTCTAAGATCTTCACAGAAAATCAATGAAATTATAAATGGTTCAGGGAACTTTCTAGAAGAGCAGCGTAATTAATATGAATTCTGAAAACTTTGTAGAAGCCAAGCAAGCGATTCAAGGAACTTTGTAAAACTTTATAGAAGTATTGGGGTTTATTTTTAAGTTCAAGGAACATCGTACAAGTTCAGCCAAAGTTGAAGAAGCTCAGCAGCTGCAGCTGAACTTCATGGTTTTAACGGGTGGTCAATAAAAAATGAGAATTTTTTCAGTCATATAGCTGGTAAAAAACAATTTTTTTTTCAACGAATTCAATGAATGTTGGAGAAGGGGCCCTGGTCAGCCGTACGACGCAACTTAGTCGCGATACTCTCACAAGAGCGCTGGACGGCACTAAAATCATTCTCATTTTTTATTGCACACCCGCTATTTGGGATTTTTCTGGATGTTTTGGAATTTTTGATTCGCCCAGATGTATGGAAAAATTCTCAGAGAAGGTTCAAGGTCTATCCTGAAGTTTAGAGAAGGTCATGAATGTTCTGAGATGTTGGTCAAAGTACGATAACATTGAAAAAATAATACTTATGGATCTTGAAAGCAGTTGACTGGGAACTTTTTCCAGAATTAAAGGGAAGGGACAATTTAAGGAATAATGGAGCATGAATACCAAAAATCTTATATTTTAGCAGCAGTGGTTTTAGGTAGCATGCTAAAGAGTCTCGAGTATCCGTTTCTTTGATCTCTATTGAGGGGGTAGTCCACTCTGGCGGCATGAAAAATAGGTCATTTTTACGAACTTTTTTAGGGTAAATAACGATCAATTCAAAAAAAGGAATACATGGTTTTGTCAATTGAAATGTCCTCTTTAATTGAGAATTTTTTTTTGGCGCGGTTGGATGTCTCCTGTAGCCGCTGCACCAGGTGCCCCAGGAGACCTCCCGTCTGAGTCGTCGCGGGGCGGGACGTCTGGCGGTCACACCACAGGAGCTGGAACAAAGAAATTTTTTGTTGTTATTCTCTGATAGATGATCCAGTCTTGTACGTAGCCGTTTTTGATTTGGTTGAAAAATAAAAATTTGGCGACGTTTTAAAAAAAAACAGTCCGTTTTTGTACCCTAAAATTGGAGATAAAAGCTTGCACCAAATATCCATTTTTGATTCTTTTGAAAATTGGCTACGTACAAGACTAGAAAAAAAAGGTATTTAACTCGAAAATTCAATCGTCGTTTAAATCGAATGAGCCATTTCTAAAATACAGCGCCCGCCAATTTTGAAAACATCGTTTAGTGATAATCGCGGCAGCAGTTGGAACTACTAAGACACGCCGTTTCGCCGGTAACGGGCGGGTACTCCGAGCGCTCACGAGTCCACTAACACGTCTGGACACGAGTCCACTAATTGGCCTATAACTTTGGAACGATGTCACTTGCGGACTTGCGGTCAAGTCTATGTCAAAGTAGACATTCCAAAGTATTTTTAAGCAAAAAAAAAGATTTTTTTGAAATTTCCAGAGTGGACTACCCCCTTTAGCAATTTGCTGATGGATTATGTTTAAATATTTCTAAACTTTCTGCTACGTCTAGTTTCCAAGGCAAAGATACACTTCGCAGGATATTAATGTTATCCTTTGTCAAATTGTGCCCCTTTGTTTAATGTTCTGCAACCTTGGATTTAAATTCATAATGAAGTCCTTTATCCCTCCCCTTGGCTAGTTTTTGCACCTTGCTGTTGGTGGGCGGGCTTAATTTCATACTTTATAGTGGAGTGTTGGAGACGGTAGGTTTATGGCCGCGGTTGCTGGCTCATGCCGCGATAGAATGGCGTCATGGGCAATGGGGATTACTAAGCTTCCCCTCTCTGATAAACCACTGCATGAGAGAACCAAAGATCTAGTCTAGCAGTGATAGTATCACACTTGTTACTCCTTTTATTGAGAGCCGCGTCGTAGTACGCTTACGTATAGGCACTGACGTTGGGTGTGATACTGGCGGGTTTTGCCGCAAATCACTCTTATTTTATTTATTTTTACACAGATAGATTTATTTGGATTTGCAAGGGAATTAAACTATTGAAATATTTCAGAAAGTGCCCAACGGTGCTCCTTCTATTTCCGTGACAAGCTTTCATTGTTGTTTTCATTGAAGTATTACTCAGGAAACAATGTTAATCATCATTTTTGTACATGGTATTGTAACTAATCTTATATGTGTTTCAGTTTTGATTTGGGAAAAGTGTTTGAACTATGGCTCGAGATTTCCACTGTGGTGTGCTTCTATTGTGACATACCCATATGTATTTTTGTGGTGCGACATAGTGGAAACGTGAGAGCGTAATTGGAGCATATACCCTATATAATTTAAAAATCAGCTAGGAAACTAACTTCAAAATGAAGCATTTTAGTCACATAAAGGTGTTACCTGGGTCGAACTAAGATATAATAAATAGATATAGGTCAAAATCAAAAGTACTTGAAACACGTTTAATTTTAGATTACAAGCACAAGTGCAGGTACTTAATAAAGCATGGGTTATGCTTGATTAGATGAATTAGAGCTTTTAATAATTTATTAAATTAGACTAATGAGATATCATAATCATCAAATGAACATAAATAAGAAACTTCAGAAAGTCTAATGCCATTAAGTAGATTAACAAAAGAATTAGGATTCGGGGGGTCCGCTTAACTAACATTTAAAGTTGTAGAATAAATCTTCTTATTTAGTCTTGAACTTTAAAAAGAAAACGCAGGCAGCATTTAGCAGATTAACAAGTGACCAGCCTTTAGGCTGAAAACCTCTTAAATAAAGAAAAAAAAGATTAACAAGTAGAGGAATAGTTAAGGAAATAAGCAAAAGTAGAGGTATGTGACAATTAATAGCTTTTAAACTTTTGGAGGTATTGTATTCCCGTGAGTTTGTTGTACTCGATTACTATATAATTCTCTCAATACGCGAGATCTCTTATATATGCGGTTAAAGCATTTGAGTTAACTTATTTCTTAGTGTTCAAGTACTTACATTTGTAAACAGCAGTCAACGTTAATCTATGAACTAAACCCTACGTAAAATCGATCTTTCCTTTTGTGGTATTGATGCATGTTTAGCTTTTCACGGCTGTCGGAATCAACGCGCCTAAATACGTCTACGGAGCTTACGCAGAAGTGATTCGCAATGCGGTAGAGCTCACCAAAAGTTTTTTTGAGCTTCTGTAGTATAGAATTTATTCGGTACGGTCGCGAAATCTTGAAATGATTGATACGCGCGGTAAAATAACTAAATTGAAGCAAAGCTCAACAGTAAAATAAGTAGAATATTTAGGGAGGAAACCAAAATTAATAAACTTGCCAACATAGGCTATCACATTTATTTTGGTGGCACGGCTTTCGGAATTCGCGCGGTTTTCGTAACTTACATAATTTAGATATTTCGTTCGAAACGGATTTACTTATTCAATCAGTTTACTACGCGGATGTATCTACGCGCACACGTCACAGCATTTTTTCTATAACTATCTTGAAACAATACATACGGAATCCAGTGTTCAAGTGGCCAACATAGGCTAGTCCTTCTGCTGTATTGTCAAAGATAGAAGCAAAATTTATTCAAATGGGTCAAGTCTTGAACATTAAGCTGTCACGCAGCTCCAGCTTGATACAATAAACCTCCTCATACTACAGTTTTTTTTTACGTAGGGTTATTTCTTTCGGCAACATATTCGGGGTGCAATTTCAAAAAACCAAAATCGACCGCGTTACGAAAAGTGGTCAGGTTTTCACCACTTAGAACTGTGTCAATAGCAGATGGATTTTAATTCTTTGCAACTCAATCGCTTGGAATTTTTTCTACAAATCCGCTAAAATGAACACTTTATTAATTTTCAATAGATTAATAGATTAAAGATTAATTGAAAATTACACAAATGACCAACTGTTGCAATAGTGATCAAAATTATCATCGATGTCTTGCAAAAAGCGCTTTCCTCAACACAGATGTCAAAATCGAATTCTATCCAGACTCGCCGAACGGTGCTTATTCATTTATCGTGTATGGTGGTTTCCGGTCGGTCGTCATCAGCAGCAGCAGTGTTTTCGGCGCGTGGCGTTGAACATTGTTCTCCAGTGAACATTGAAAGGCCTGTGGGGAATTGACTGCAGCCCACACGAGTGTCCATTCACCAAAGAAGGAGGAAGAAGTCGCGGCGCTACTGATCGGATTCGGTTCATCGTCGTAAGCCGCTGTGGGCCATCTATGCCAAGCGCGTCACCCTTATTCCAGACAATATACAACTCGTGAGCCACATCTGTGTTGAACACCCTAATGGTCAGCATTACTCAACCATCGCGACAAAACGGTTCTTTTAAGGATCACCATTAATGATTGTTGTTTAAAAGTTAATTTTCATTGAACGTTCGCTCGCTTTGCTGCCAGCCACATCAAAGCTCTTTGGTAATGTACACACCAACAAAACGTTTGTGGTCAAATGCGTAACAGTATTGAAGTGGTACATAAAAATTCTCGCAATGACCGAATACCACATGCCCTTGTCAATTAACCAGACACACGACGCTTGAAAAAAGTAAAAAAAAAAACTCGAATTTATATTATTGAACGCAAATTTTTTCACGCATGGAAAATTTTTGCAAGAAATTCCTCTGAACAATGTTTGTTTTTTTTTAAATTATCTATTGAATAAATCAAAAATTCCTTGTGTTTTGTGCACGAAAATGGGTAATTTGTCATCAGAAAGCTTGGCGTTTCCATGATGGGAAAAATAGTTTCCCTAACACAGACACCGAATATTGATACCGAGCACGTGATCCTACGTAAAATCTACGGTCGTGTCATGAATACAACCTCTTACTTTTTTTTTTCTAAATTCAAGTTTTACGTTGTTATGATGTAAACATAACAACTATTTTATAAAAAATCACAGTTTTTAGGGTTCATAACAATTATACTCCAGCTATTTTTTGTTGAAACAAGCAAGTGAAACAACATTGAAAATTCTCATACATCAGCCATTTCATAGCAAAACGATATAGTGGTTCTCATAATTGCGTACAAATTGCTAGTTTTGTTGCTAATCGCAAAATATTAGACCCGTATTTTTATATTTTGTCATTAGGGTGACCATTTCCATGTTAGGGTGGTCCAAAAAATCGCATAGGAGTATTGAACAAACACCCAAAACTTGATTTGAAAACTAACTCAAAAACGATCGCTGATTTCGTGATATAATGTGTAAAAAAAGCCTAAATTTTCAATGAAAACTATAAAAGCATATTGTGGCTTCTAACAACAAACTTTTTTTTAGAGAGCCATGGCCTGTTCTATCCATAAACCATGAAAATCATAAAAAAATAAATGCAATCAATGTTTTTCAATACAAAATCTTAATTTTTTTCATTATATTTTTCCTAAAAATAACTTTTATTTACCTTTTATTTGATATTTTGATCTTTAAAATCAGCTCAAGTTATAAATTTTCAAGAAAAAATTTTTTTTTGAAAAAAAACGATTTTTTGGCCTACTCTAACATAGAAATGGTCACCCTAGTGACAATATTAAAAAAAAAACAGGTCTAATATTTTGCAAAAAGGAACAAAACTATCAATTTTAACGACATTCTGAGAACCAATATATCGTTTTGCTGTGGAACGGCTGCATGGTGATTATAGAGTTTCAGACTTTTTAAATAATTTCCCTGGAATTGCTTGAACAAATATTGCTGCATTATTTAAGGGAATAAGGGATTATTTTCAAGTCAATTGAAATACTACAAAACAGTTCAAATCTTAATACAGTCAACTATCTCTAATTCGAAATTTAAGGAATCATTGAATCAGGGAGGATATCGAGTTACGGTAGCGAATTTTGGTCAAAGTAGTCTAGATTTCTATCCAGTTAGGGAGAGGTCGAGAAACGGACTGTACATCTGCAGAAAATTATTCAATGCACTTTTGTAATCCCTGCAATACACAACAATTGCGAAAAGTATGTTGTTTTGATTAACGACTCGGAAACTGTTATTAAATGTTAAATGTTGTTCGGATTGCTGTTGAAACAAATATAAATTACTCATTGACGTACCTAACAAAATATCCCAGAGGGAGGGAGGGGTTGGCAGCTAAATTTATTTTTCGCAATTCTCAATTCGGAAATTAGCGAAAAATGTTGATGTATGAGGAAAATAAGTAATTATAGTAACAATTCTAGAGGGGACTAAATTAATCCTAGGGGGTGGATAACCCGTGCCCCTCCATAGTTATGCCAATGGGTATTATTAGATACTGTTGATGGTTGTAGTTTGTTAAAGCGCTGAACCATTTGATGGATTTTTTTAAACTTTTGGTTAGAATTCGACATTTCAAACTGATGATGTATGGCTTATGTAGCTTTTAATCAGCTAAAATTGATTGCTGGGACGTGACCTTTAGCTTGAGTGACATGGATGCTATCCATCACGCTGGGCCAGTCCCCTTCTTCATCCAGACGTTGACGCTCTTACACGAGCTATCGCTTGCTCTCGACTTAGTGTGCAAGGTGACTGCCCCGGCGAAATGGTTAACATCCATACCCATCACGCCAAAGTCAAGAGTTAAAGTCTCTCATTTTCGGTCAAGTCACCAATTACCCAAAACTGTTAAAGTGCCTACAATTAAAAAGCTTAGTGTTCATTGGAGCTCTTCCACAATTATTAATTGAGAACTATCTATCCGAATCTGTATATTATGTTGCTGGCACAATGATACGTTTTGCCCAGGGAAGTCAAAACAATGTCAAACACGAATGGTTTCCCTATCCACGATCAGTGTTTCAGCATAACGCACAATTTGTAATTTATTTCATATTTCTTTAAATGTTTTTTGTCGTAGGACTACGTCTTTAATTTCTATACTGGGGGTTACATTAATAAAAAATCAAAATTCAAACATGGAACGAAAAATCCCAAACACGGACGCAACGATAGAGCGCAAAACGAACAAACGAGACATTGCGCATGCTCACATGAGCGAGCTCAATGCTCGGTTGATTGCTCACCATTTCACCAATGAAAGGAAGGGAGGAGACAGGCAGCGATAATAAAAACGCTTGCCAAATCGTTTTCTTCGTCGATAAAACATCGTCGGTCCTCACGAAGCCGTGGTTGCTGAAAACGCAACCGACCTCCATCGACCTCCATTCCTAATATTGTTTCCCGAGGAATCCGAGATTACGACTGACGAACTGTTGGCCGATATCAAATCATCTAAAAACATGAAGGCCCCAGGTTTCGAAAACATCCTGAATGAGAAATTAAAACACTTGAGTTCCACATTCTACAACCATCTGGCATTGATTTTTAATCTGTGCCTCCGATTTGGCTACTTCCCCTCGTGTTGGAAGTCAGCTTAAGTCATCCCATCCGTCCTCTCCTTTAAGTTATCGATCAATCAGTCTTCTCTCAGGGTTATCAAAACTGTTCGAAAGAGCCGTGGAAAAAGCATTCGACAATGTCTGGCATGATGGCCTGGTGTTCAAACTGCAGCAGTATGGTCTTTCAATCTTCTTAGTGAAGATAATAAATAATTATCTATCGGACAGGACGTTCCGAGTCTCTCTGAATGGAATCATATCGGAATCACAAAAGACCCAGGTCATCATCTTTCCCACTCTAAATCTCCCAGACTTGTTCCGTCGGATAACTGAACGGCACAGTGGTGGAATGGTCGAAAGAGGTAGTCTATCTTGGCGTAACACTAGACAGCACGCTGATTTTCAACGTTGATAAAACGAAAATCAAGTGTAACATCCTGATAAGATCACTGTATCCACTCATCAACAGAAGGGCTACCCTGTCCCTGAAAAATAAGCTAGCTGTCTACAAACAAATAATCCTTCCCGTAATCGAGTACGGTATGCCAATCTGGGAGAGTTGCGCCAAATGCCATCACCTCAACCTCCAACGGATCCAGAACAAGATCCTTAGGATGATCCTAAACAATTCTCCGTGAACTATAAATTCTGAGATTCACCTCCTGGCTGGAATTCAGACATTAGAAGAACGGAGAGTTTTTATCCTGGAATGGTTCAGAGACACCTGTCTGAGATCAACTCATCAGATCATACGTAGCACGTTAGCTTAAGTTATACTCGTAGTTAGGTTATCACTTTTACAATTCAAAAATAACACACCCCCAAGGAGTATTTTGTAGACTAGAAAAACTTCAAGGGACAGCCTTATGGGATTGTACGCAATGGTGACGTAGGACTACGTGGTCCTATATAATAAATCTTATTTGTTAACTGCAGCAGGAGCTTGTGTTTTGCATATGAAAAGGAATTTGAGCGGGGTTCTCTCTGTTTATACTCTTTAGCATGACGCGTTTGACATAGATGGCCAGCGACTCACGAAGAGCTACTGATTCCGATCAATAGCTGTGCGGCTTTTTCCTCCTTCTATGGATGGTCATGTGGGCTGCAGCTCGCTGCTAGCAGGCAGCCTTTCGTAGTGTACTGGAGAACACCACCACTCACAACGTAGTGATTGAATAAACACCGTTTGGTGAGACTTATTTAAATTGGTCCAGAGGCAGCAGATTTATTAACGTTCAAAATCTTTCATAATTTTGTTACATGTTCCATTTTCAGTTTTCACAAAGTGTACCCCCATATAGAAATCCCAGGCGTAGTCCTACGTCAAAACGTGAATACGTAAATTAGAATAGCGAATTAAACAAAGATGAAGAGCCTGATAGGCTAATCAATTAAAATGTTAAAGCAATGTAAAAACCTAAATAACAGAAACATATGTATATTATTTTAATACATTTGCTTTCGAGCAACGGACGGATAAGCGTTGGACACGACGTCTGAGTGGAACAGCACGTATCGCATCAATACGAAGACGACGCAGTCCACATTATTTCTATTTTCAATCTGTATTTTCACCGTAAAAAATCTTTTTAATCTATTTCTGGTTGATAAAAATCTGTATCAATTCTATAATATAATCTTATTGAGTTTAGTTGCAGTTCGGAAATAGTTTGTTCATAGTTTAGAATCTTGAAGAATGACTTAAGTTTGCTTATTGAAGAATTGATCTATTTAAAAGACCTTAAATCCTGAACCTTGGATTTTTTTTTTAGTGATGTGGATCTTTTTTAAAAGTCTAAAAATACAAAAAGTCCCAGTAATGAGAGACAAACCTGAAAAAAAAAACAAATGAATGAATCCTTTAAATTTGTCGAACCTCTTAACGGAATCCCTTTATGAAGAGCTTTGAGTGGGTTGGTTTATTTTCTTTAAATTCCGTTATAATTGCTTATATTTTGACAGATACGCGTATTTCGTCTACTACTTGCAGACTTCATCAGAGTCAAGTACTCAACACCACTGAAGAATCCATCTTTTATCTACAAGTTAAATACTAATCAATAGGTACTAAAAATCAGCAGGTCACAATTTACCTAAACAGGTACCTAAATTTAGTCTCCAACAGGTAGAGGCATGTTACGATGTGTGGTTTTAGGTAGCATGCTAAAGAGTCTCGAGTATCCGTTTCTTTGAGCTCTATTAAGCAATGCTGATGGATTATGTTTAAATATTTCTAAACTTTCTACTACGTCTAGTTTCCAAGATATTAATGTTATCCTTTGTCAAATTGTGCCCCTTTGTTTAATGTTCTGCAACCTTGGATTTAAATTCATAATTAAGTCCTTTATCCATCTCTTTGTAAGCCTTTTTTAC
Source organism: Ochlerotatus camptorhynchus (assembly GCF_037179485.1). Taxonomy (NCBI): domain Eukaryota; kingdom Metazoa; phylum Arthropoda; class Insecta; order Diptera; family Culicidae; genus Ochlerotatus; species Ochlerotatus camptorhynchus. Next base: position 524,235 of record NW_027040846.1, read on the forward strand.
CTCTTTGATGTGTTCCTTAAACTTTGTCTCCAAAGTCCTTTTCGTCTGACCAATGTAGATTTTATTGCAATCTGAACAAGAGATTTTGTAGACTCCGGCTATCACTAAGACATTTATTGAATCTTTTGTTTATCCTAACAGTGACTTCAGCTGATTTGTCCTGCTGCTGAATACTTAATCTAGGCCAAAACTTCTAAACTTCGAAATCAATGGTTTGGTAGCGGTAAATTTTAGCATTAGCATTAGCATTAGGATCGAACAAGTTGCACAATATCGTAGGTGGTACGAATTCAAAACTATTAAGAGCAAGACGGATTTCTGTAACTGGACAGATAGTAAGTAGGAAATAAATACTATCTCCCAGATAAAGAAACATCCCGCTCCAACAGTTAAGGATTGTCCTGGCCACGTCCTTACAACTGGTAGGGATAGGAAAGGTATGTTAGTCCAACATTTACTTAAGAGAGATGCAGAGAACTCTACGACCCCTCATAAATGTCTCGGGAATTTAGGAATTATGTTAGTAGGGAAGGTAAGCCATAGGATACACCCAGTCAGTGTTGCTGGCATATGTAGATTTTTTTTATAAATTTGAAATTGCTGTCTGCTGGAATAAAATGAAGATATAACATGGTGAACTCACCATCGTTGTTACATTCGTAGCTGAATAATAGGAAGGAATTATGATGTGTTGAATATATTTTTTTTTTATTGATAGAGGGGAAAACCCGCGGGAGTGAAAATAATTTAACTACCTCTTCTCCCGTAGGCACAAAACCTCTATGTCTTTTCAAGTTAAATCATAATCAGCTACAAATTTCAACAATAAAACATTTTTCAAGTGGAAGCAATAAAGTTAGCAGATTCAAGATGATGGATGAAATGTACGATAGATGGTATGGCAGAACTCCCGCTGAGGTGTCTTCAAGGTTCCATCGCGATCGGCATTAATCTGAAAGATACAAATTATACTGCAACAAATTTGCTAATATTTGCATACTTCTACAATAGTGTAACTTTCAAACCAACAAGACCAAGTAGATAAATAAACTTGAAGGGTTGAGGCCTCGATCGCAGTCCTAAAATAAGGGTGTTAATTAAACTGTAATGTTCTGTAAAAATAAAATAAAATGGTCAACCGATTTCAAATTCAATTTGGTTGATGTAGTGTTATACGGTAGATGATATTGAGGAGAAATTATTTAGTTATACTGCATAAAAAAATAATAAAAATAATTACAAAAGATAACATTAGTATTAGCATTAATCAATATCACAATAAACATAATTAAAAGTATGCAAAAACTGAAATACAGTGTCACCATGATTGATGTTTTGTTTATGTGGAGTCAATGTGAGAGTAAATGATGGGATGATTTCAAAATGCTATTTATCATCTTATTTTAACGATGCTGTTGGATTTGATATTAAATAAGATTTTATATGATGTGAGATGGATTGTTATCATGTGCAGAGAAAAAAAAATCACCTAGAAAAGAAGGTGATACTTAAACATAAATATTGCTTATATTAATATGTAAGTTCCTATAGAAAATGATCTAATACGAGATGTAATTTGAGGCTTGTTTTTCAAGATCCAACATATAAACATGTTATTAAAGGCCCTCCTATCAAAAGTTTATCATTTGTAATTTCTGGTATTTATTATTAACTATTTTTGTTTATTCTTATGATACCTACTTAAAACACATTACAAACTAGTATAATATTTTAAAGATGAGTTTTGGGTAAGGTTAGATAAAGTTTAGAATCGATTTACACTCATATCTATTAATAAGCTTATAAGTAAGTTCCTATAGAAATGATCTAATACGAGATGTAACTTTAGTGCGTTAAATTTGAGGTTTGTTATTGAAAAAAAAAATTAAAATCCAACATATGAACATATGATTAAAGGCCGTCCTATCAAAAGTCTATCGAAACTAATTTTTATCATTTGTAAATTCTGGTAATTATTATTAACTATTCTTATTTATGCTTATGATACCTACTTAAAACACATTACAAACTAACTAGTATAGAATTTTAAAGGTGAGTTTTGGGTAATGTTAGATGAAGTTTAGAATTGACTAACACTCATTTCTATTAATAAGCTTATTATATAACTAATTGACATTGACATTGACAGCGTCGTTGTTTGGCAGACGAGCATTACTATTGACATTGACATGAATAGAAGTAAATTCGGTAATCTTCGCAGCAGCCCTAACGATTGGAACCACTTTTGTCCACAAAATATTAAACGTCTGCTCGAATCATCAAAGGCCGCTCCGCCGATTAACGCAACATCAATACACAAGACGAAGTCCAATCTATACCTGACGTATGCCGGACGAACCTGAATAATGGGATATACCTACTCTCTTAGTGCCCATTAGACTGATGCAAAATCCAACACTTCCGCTCCACAGCGCTCAAACGGCCCCAGATCGGGCCCCGACTAGCCCCTTAAACCGGAACCCATCCGGTAAGAGAAATACACGGCACCAACCGTCCAAAGTCTATATGGAAATTACTATGGGAAAACCAAACATTCTGCTCATATCCATCCATCAATTAACCATATCGCTCCGCTTCAAAAAACGATAACTGAGCCTGAAGCAAACTTTCTCAGCCACAACTCTGTGTAAGACCACTTTTCGATAGACTGTAAGCATCAAAAACTATTAATGATCCAAGCAACTACCGCCCCATGATTCAACTGTCCAGCAGGCAACACTGGTGTTTCAGACGCGTAGAATAGAGCACAGCATCATGGCTACTATGTCACACTGCCGAACACAGTGTCGCCCACAAAACAGCAGCCCCATGCCACAAGACTATCAATCCCTATATTCTGCAAAGTTATAGCTGAGAAAATTCTCTACAAGACCAGTTACAGAGCTTTTGAACAATGCAACACGGAAAAGGCCAGAAGGCAATAAACAAGAAGTCCGGATATCCCACAGCAACCCCCATACAATCCTCCAACGGCCTGCGCCAAGCCAGCCCCCCCACTAAACGAGTCCAAACCCCGGGAGACCAATCCGGACCCGACCCGGGACCGTCCGAACACTGCGGAGCAAATATGTCAAACCCATCATGCAGAAAGAGCTGTGATCCAAAATCTTAGCGATGCACTCTCCGAAAGATAGTGAATATTCTGTTGAGTTTTATATGCTGGTGGTTAGATAGAGAGTATCCTCATTCGTCATCTGTTTCAGATTCGGGCAAATTGTATATTTCTTTGAGTTTCGTATCCAGTTTTTCTTTGTCGTCTGCCAATTCGTACCATTCCTCAACTGGTATGTTCTCAAATCTCCACATACTCTGAGCAATCGTATCCCACCAAGTAAAAGCAGGTCTACCTCTCTTTTTGTGTGGTAATCTATACTCCGCAGCCAGCTTGAGCAAATGATTCTCAGGTCTTCTTATAATGTGTCCCCAATACCTTAACTGAAGAATCCGGATCCACTTGGTTATCGATCTGGGACCATCTTTTGAAGACGAGTTATCCTCCATCTGACACAGTGACTTAATTTGACCGTAGATTTGCTTTTGGTACCTTCTCAAAGATTTCCTAGACCGCTTCGTAAGAACCGTGGCTTGCGAGCCATACACCATCGTCGGAGCTATTACGGTTTCATATAATAATGAACCCAACTTCTTTGATGGCTTTCTTTCCTTAAGATGGTTTGGTAGCGGTAAATTTCGACAAAAAACATTACCAAACCATTGATTTCAAAGTTTAGAAGTTTTTGTCACATTTTCGTAAAATTTGAATTTTTCATGTCCTAGATCACGAAATTTTTTGTCAGGTCATTTGTTATTTTTACTCAACAATTATAGAAAATGAAAAATAAGCATTGAAAATTTACGAAATTACTTTTAAAATGATATGCTCGATGGTTCATTTTCTCAAATTCTTATAATCAAACCAAATTTCAACTTTATCTAATCATTTGGCAGATTAAAAGGACAATGAATTTGCTAGCTGTTGTTCAAGCCTATTTACCTAAGTGTACTCAGTATTTGTTTATGAAAAACTTTGGGATGGCTTCATCTGTATTTCTCTATTTGTAATCGTGTTCATATGTGTTATCCACTTTATTGCATTTTGTTACAACACATAACTTTTATTAGGATGTTTAGTAGAATTGCATAGATTGCATATTCTTTATTTCTGCTATTACGCTAGTCAAATGTCAAAATATCCAGTTGACTGTTCGACGCACAAACTGTAATCAGCTTGTGGGTTGTAAAAACGGCTTGTTTACCGATTCGACAAATTAAAAAAAATAATCATAGTGCTTTTCACAATGTGATATGGTAAATTAAACAATAAGAATGAAAAACTAACATCCCTTCTAACGAGCAATCAGAAATCAGAACATCTGAGCATCAAAAATCCGTTCAAAATTAACGAAGATAATAAAATAAAAAGTGGAAATTTTAGGTAAGGTTAGGTGCTCGTACCTACTCAAAAGGAAGAAAAGATTATTTATGGATATTAATAAATATAATCCAGAGTAAGATATATAAGCCACTTATTTGAAAAAATCTGAAAAATCGGCATATTAAAAAAAATCTGTTATCTGTATAAACAGATATCTGTTTCGAAATGTTGAAAAAAAATCTGTATCATTGCAGATAAATCTTTATATGTGGCATCACTGAGATGACGACGAAACCACCCACATCGACTGAGGAAAAGCTTCCCGCAATAGGCAGCATGACTAGGCCACCGTCATCCGGTTGGCATCTACTTGCACTGGTGTAGCCACCATTTGAAAAACAACCGGTTCTTTTCCAAGCCACCAATTAAAAACCGGAAAGAGTTAAAAACCTAAATGATCAACATGGTTGTTCCGTCCACTACCGGTCCTACGTTAAGCTTTCGTTCGTGCCCCTAGGCACAGACCCTTCTTCTTTTTTTCCTTGATTTGTTTTCCGCCGATCTTGTTTTCCGTGCTGATCACCAATGCTACTGACACCAGGGAAGCAGCTCCCACACCTGGACCCTACCTATCGACCCATCAACTCATGGACCGGAAATCAACGGGTGATCATGGATTGTATGCCTCAGAAAATCCCAACGGCGCCGACTGGGATTGAAACCACACCCTTCGGGGTGAAGGGCAATCACACTTACCACTACACTACCGGCGCCACTAATAAAGATATAAATGTTATTGTGCTAGTTCCAGTGCAGATGAGGAATAATTTTTAGTGCACTATAATTGGAGAACACATTTCGAGCACATAACGTTACACAGTAAATTGTCATAATTTACCGTATCGCGAAAATTGCCTTCACTCTAGTTACTTGAAAATTGCAAGCTAAAATAGTTTCAAACCTTTGGCCCGTATTTTTATTTTCAAATTAACCATTCATCACACACCCATTCCGATGATAATAATTAACGACATTGTTGCGAATAAGGTGGTTCGCCTTGAGGAGCAGTAAATATCGATTAAGCTCAGAACCGCCATAGTTCACCGCAAAATTAGCATACAAATTACTGCTGCACAGCGCCCAAGTGAAACCATTAAAGGACTCTGAAGCAGCCCACCGGGAGATCATAAAACTTCATAACTCTCCCCGGTCATAACAAATCTTTTATTGCACCTGGATGGACACGGTCATTCGAGACACCACGGCTGCCGTAGTTGCTGGGCTGTAGTGCAGCAATGTCCCGGCACTGTTATGATTGATAAGCGCATAATTTCTTCATTATAGCCGTCAATTTGTAACCAACGCGGACTGTGTGCGGACAGGGCGTCGAGAATCGATTCACGTGTCAGCACTTAAAATTCCACCTCCCATGCTTCTGCGCTTCGGTTGTGCGGATTAATCCTCCCGGGGGTAGACTAGAGCCCCACCCTACCATCGCATCGCCACGCTCATCGACTCTGAAATGGACCATAAAACCATAAATATCGAACATTTCACGATATTATTTGCATTTTACACTTCATTATTCATCTATTGCAGCCACTTTCCGACAGTCACTAATGGTCGTTGTGGGTAGTTGGCTTGCGGGTTCTCGGTGGAACTTAGCTGGCTCATAATAAAAAGGTCAAGCATCTCTTCGGCGAACAAGTTGAACTCGGTATCTCCACTGTACGTGACTCAGGTGACTCAATCCCGAGGATCCATTTACGATGTTGCCCTTTATGTACCGTGATGGTTGTACAAATCACTTGTAGTTGCGACCGGGAACTTGTATAGGAAAACCGTAGCGTATAATCCACCCGTTGGCGATCGAGTTGCGAAACTTTATGGGACGGTGCTTTATCTTTTGTGAGCCAGATTGCACCCTTCAACCAGAGTTTGTTCGGTTGGCACGTGGTGGTCGGTTGATCGGTTGTGCGCTAGAATAAACCACAATCGCTATTGTTCTTGAGTTGGGGCAACATGATTCTGAAATTGGTTTCACCGTTTGGTTGTTGACACATGGGTGACAGGGGTGTCACCTGGATCAATGAAAAGTGCTAGCCATTTGGTGTGCGAATGAGCTGAGAGGCGTTTTGATGAATGGATGCATAATAATGATTGATGATTACTGCAGCAGTGGGTGTACCGAAGTAGGTTGCAAATTATGAAAGACGCAACCAAGAATTACAGTTGCTGATTTAAGATTACTAAGTAGCGATTAGCTAAGAGTATCAATTACGTCACCACTTCCGTCCACTAACTTTCATCCCATCGTTCCGATAGCATCTAGACGTAACAAAACGAAAAATCAAAGTCACTTCAACAAGCGCCAGTCCACTCCATTCCGACGCCGATTGAATCACAAACTGTACATTGTATTAAAAAAAAAACAACTCAAGCAAGGTAGCAAAGGTGTCGATTTGAGACTGACATGACAACATTAAGCCACATTTGGTACGATTAAGCGTGTTTGGTCCTTCCTATTCTTCCCCGTGTGTAGCCGTCTCGCCTTCCTTCCTTCCTTCCTTTCAACGGTAAACGAGATGCCGAACCGCCGATAATCGCCAATCTTTTTCGCAATCGTTTAGCAGCGGATGAATGGACGGCGACGGACCCGGACGGCTGCCTGACACCGACACCTGTTGCATTTATGTATGAAACATGATTGTGGGAAAACTTTGACTGGAAATCACAAGCGATTAGAGGTGATGAATGTTCGAACCACACCGTCCGTCGCTTCGTCTGAGCTGATGGATTATCCCGCGCTTATCTCCGTCAAATCTTATTCAACAGCATCAACTTGCTAACAAGGTGCTAAACCCAGGGCAGCTCCGAGGCCAGAATGCCCTTTTTTCTCGTTTCAATTAAATGTCTGCAGCTATCAATGTATCCGATCTCGCTGGACTCCACTCCGAAACAAAATGCTACCCTTAGCATTGCACAAACCTGCAAGCATCCTGACGAACCAACATTGCCAATTGTAGACCTGTCTAATAACCGTTAATTGAAATGGCTGTTTCGCGCCCACGTACATATCTACGGTAGGTTGAGCCATTCTGGAGGATGCCTTTTCTTTGCGCTGATCTTTTTTTTTTCTCTTTCTAGTTCATCCAGTGCAATTACATGCAATCGACATCAGCATAACAATATCAATAAGATGTTCCGAACCAATTGCGGCCTCGCGGCGAATATCGCGTGCTAAAATTTATACAGATCTCGTGTTACGCTTCACTTTTCCATCACCCCCGAGGGAACCGGAGCGACGAATGTGTGTCTCACGACTGTCAACTGTGTTTGTACACGGCAGTGAGAATACGGTGGTGATGTGGTGAAACAAAATAATGTTTCCTTGATGCCTGTTATTCCTTTTAAACTGTTTTCAAAGATGGAACTGGAAGACGAGTGACTCCTATAGATAACTGTTTTGTTGGAACTGATCTTGAAAGTTATCAAAGAAAGCAAATTCTTATGATTGAAGGCGAAAAAAATGAGAAGGCCGATTTTTTTTTCCATGTAAAAACATTAATTACCAGGTGTCCATTAAACAATTTGAATGATTCCAATACTTTTCTAACACAACAAAAACGTTCACAGAGAAATGTAACCTTAGGTGAATTAATCCTTACAATCTCCAGAAAACTGTTTTTTCTTCTTAGATTTCTTGTCTTGTTTTCCGTACTGAGTACCAATGCTACCGACGCCAGGAAGGCAGCTCCCATATCTGGACCCTACCTATCGAACCATCAACTCATGGACCGGGCACCAACGACTTTACTTAACTTCAGAAGAATCAGGCGTGATCAGGATTATATGCCTCAGAAAATCGCGGCGGTGCCGACTGGGATTGAACCCAGGCCTGCTGGGGTGAGAGGCAATCACGCATACCGCTACACCACCGGCGCCGCTAAGATCTCCCAATGTCGCTGGATAACCCAGAAGTCCCAGAAGTCCAAAATATACCATATATGCCAAAAAACCGGATTACGACAAATCTGCTGCAGTGCCATCATATCGAGGATTTGTTCGGTCTATTGAGTTCCAAGGTATACAAGGGTAATTGGAAAGCCAAGAACACCAATCAATTCACCAACAGGATCAAAAGCTGCATCGATGTGGCAGCTTTCCAACGGTCATGTTCCAATATCATGACTAAGCTGCCCCGCACAGTGGACCACGGGCCATAAGCCTATATTTACAAAGCTCAATTTGAAGACTTAATAAATGAAATAAATCAGTTTGAACTAAACTTCACTGGTGTTTTTTCTTGACCCTTATTTTCAGTCTCATGTTTTAGTGGACACTCGTTACACCACCGACGAACCGACGTGACAGCTCGTAGAAGCCACATTGAAATTCATGCCCAAGGCACCATATTTGAAATACGTTAAACACTACCGCCATCTAGTCATCCGGTCGCTTCATATCCTGAGCAAGGACACGAACACACGAAAAATTAATATTGACTTGCTTTGCGTCTCACCTCGTCTGACAGATCTGATCGCCCGTTTGATAGATCTAATCACTAATTTGACAAATCGAACTGCGGACAAACGAAATGCTCCAGTGGTATGTCGGTTCGAAGGTGGTTACACTGTGCACACGACACGACACGATACGACTTTTTAGGCCAGAAAAAATTGACCACATTTGGCATGCTTATGGTCATTTTACGGGTTGAACAATTTATAGCTTTCCTTGAACAAATAATATGATTGTACTTGCCTATAACTGTGTGGAAACAAAATTGTTGTAATGAAAAAATGGCACAGGCTTAGAAAGCTCTCAATTAACAACTTTGGAAGTGCTCAAAGAACACTAAGTTGAGGGCCCCGGTACAAAGTCCGAGCAGGGACGTTATAAAGACAAAGAAGAAGAATGGTCAACGGATTAAAAGTCTAGAATATACCTTATTTACCTTACCAATCAGACTAAGGCCTTGAAGTCCTCTGCTGTCCGCAGAATTCATGCTCTGCTCTGCTCTGCTGTATCCATGGCTACACGTCGCCAGCGTCATAGTCTGCGAAGGGTTCACAGGTCGCCTTCTACTTGGTCGCTCCACATAGACGAGTGTGCGGATGGATTTGAGTTCACTCTCTCGACAAAAACTGACACAACAGCGTGGCCCTGTTTACTAAAAATGAACACGTGAATAATACTCGCGTAACATTTGGAACGGGCCTATCAACTTTAGTACACAAAACTGGTTAAGACCTTTTCGCGCGAACCGAGTACACCCACGCAAATTAACAATACCAACGGGTAGGGAAAATTCTCCCCTTCCCGATAGTGCTCTTGGTTTGCGTGGGCGTTCTTTGATAATCGTGAAAAGGACCTAGCAAATTGTTTACAAAAGTTGATGAACCCTTTCAAATGTTACGCGAGCATAATTCATGTGTTCATTTTAAGTAAACAGGGCCCCGCTGTTGTGTCAGTTGAGTTTTAGAACAACAATGCCATAGACATTCAACTTCACTGTAGTCATGAAGGTCGACTAGGCTATGAGACCCCTGTGTTGTGTAGTTAACTGTATTTTATATTTTTTAACACGCCGGACACGATGCCTGCGGTAAAATGTGTAACGGCAAATTGGCAATGTTTTAAAAATCATTTCTCAGCAATGTATCGATGTATTTGAAATCTATACCGAATAAATCTTTAAACTATGTAGTTTCAAATAACTATATATATATAATAATACTTATAACAAATAGGTTTGAGATTTACCAATAAAAGGCTGAGCTTTTATTTTTCAAACATTGCCAATTTGCCGTTACACAATTTGCTGGAGGTATCGTGTTCGGAGTGTTAAAAAGCTTATGAAGAATGCAAGCTTTAGAAGTATTAAAATCTTCATACACTTTAAAATTAACAAATATCGTAGAACAACAACTTTTGTTCAAATTAATTTATTATATTTATTATTTATTTGTATTAGAGGCTATTCTATCATTTTCTGCGCAAAAATTTCAAATATATTGCACAATATCACGATTTTTTTTTTAATTTTCTCAGGTTTTATAATTTAAATATGAATATGAACAACATTTACTGGCTCGTGAGAGTCTAAATTATTGGGAAGTAAACAAGTCACTGACAGTAGAGTACTCAGTCAGTAGCTCAGTCAGCATGTTTATTCTTCCATGATGGTACCCAATCCTTGTTTTCATTTGTTGTCCATTTTCTATGGAAAAATGCCCCAATTACATGCTGTGTGAGTGAAGGCAAGCGGTGTAAGTTGCCTGTTCGTGAGTGACTGAATATATTCGTTGGCTTTTTCTTTGTCTCGTCCTTCACCGTTTGATACAAACGGTCTGGATAGAGCAATGATTTGAATAGTACAGTGATTTTACACGCAACCTAAGCAGTCAATAATTTCGCGCTCTGTCTTCTTCTTCTTCTTCTTCTTCTTCTTCTTCTTCGCATTTCAAGCTTATTGCATATCGCATACTAACTTATTGCGTGCTCTCAACTTAGTGTTCTAGATGCACTTCCACAGTTATTAATTGAGAGCTTTCGATGCCTGTACCATTTTTGCATTGGTATAATTGTGTGGCAAGTCCAATCATACTTCTATGCCCAGGGAAGTCGAGAAATTTTCCAACCCGAAAAATTCCTAGACCGGACCGGGAATCGAACCCAGCTACCTCCAGCATGGTCTTGCTTTGTAGCTGCGCCTTTACCGACTGAGCTAAGGGAGGCCATTTGAACATGAATATTTGTTGTTACTTATGTTTTCGACACTTTTTACTCATTCTTACTAAATAAAGTTTTACCGTATTATTTTTACAAGAAATCTTGCGTGCCATTTGAAAAGGGCCTATCCTCGTTGATCGATTCTCTTCATCGACTTTCTATAAACGAATTCTCTCTAAGCTCGCAGCACAGTTCGACAGAAACAACATACTCAATGGGAAATTCATTTGCAGTCGGATTATTTGCGAAAGAGAAAATCGATGAAGAGAATCGATCAACAATGATAGGCCCTTTTCTCGTGTTTCGCGAAAAATAGTTCCCTACAAATTTTGTCTCAGACGACATGTCGATAGGAAGTGAAGTTTTCGTGCTACAATTGACTGATTGATTGATTTATCTTTATTAAGGAGCCTTTCAGCCTGAGGCTGGTTCGCCTCCAACAGCTACAATTGATTGAATAATGTAAAATACCCCATTTCCTGGCCAAATTTAAGCACAAAAGGAATACATAACAAACAATGATGCAACGTTTCGTGCAGCGATGGTTCGCTCTTTTGGGGCATATTCATTACTTTTTACGACATAATGCTAACGTAAAATCCAGTTGAATTTTCAGATAATTAATCTTAAAATAGATAGTTTAATGCTTTTAATCTCACAATCAAAATATAAAATTTCCACACCGTAGAGCCACAGTCTGTTTTTACACTGAAGGTGCACTCAAAAGCGCTCTTAACTTGACACTCAGTGAAGACACAGAGTGTGGCTCTGTGGTGTGGAAATTTTGATAGAGAGACTAATAACAGTTAACTTTATATTTAAAGATTGTTTAACTGAAAATCCAATTGAATTTTATGTATGCATTCTGGATTGCAATGAAAAAGTCCCAGAAAAACGATTAATTCTTGGTTTTATGAAGGTCAACTGATCTCATCCATAGAGTAAAGTGCGGCAAGAGTACGCACTGGTTCGAAGAGCAGGTAAACGAAACGATGGACCAATCTGAATACAAGCTAGAACTGGAAAAATAATGTGTATTCTGTTTAAATAATCCAATAACAATTATCAAAAGAAGTAGGGGAAATGACTCTAATGTGGGCCTATGGATCTAAGATTGGGCCCATCGCTAAACATCTGATTTTCATCAATTTTATCTAGATGAACGCGTCATTGGGACGGTATTAATGGATATTTTTGGTCGCTATTGAAAATTCAGTCCATTGCTAAATTTATGTTTTGGTCCAAATTAGGGGCATTTAGGTCGACATTACATCCTTTTACCCTATGTATTTTTTTCAATTTTTACATTTTGATATAAAATAACATAACGGATACGGTTTTATGATATTATGGACGAATATTATCCTAAGTATCAGCAGCCGGTACAGGATATCTTTTTCATTATTAACTTCGAGTGGGGTAAGAGTAAAACTAAAGACAACATATTAAGAAGGTTGGCAAAAAATGAGTAAATACACAAACCTATCGTCTGATGATGGAACCTTTGCTATTCAATTCGTTCGGAGCATTTACCTTTGAGCGGCAGATGACGCGATTGTGCCTGTCTCATACCGGTCGTTTGAGAAAATGTAAGAGTTGCCAGTCTTCTTGATATGTTGTCTTCGGTAAAACTGACTTAGAGTGGTGGACATATCGTTTCGATTTTTGAAAAATGATGATAGAACCTGTTTTTAATCTTTAATTAGAAGTATTAAGTGCAATAATAATATCGAATATATTAATTACATCAGATCTGTATGATTTTATGCTAATTTTCACCACTAAAAAATCACTAACTTTCAACAATTGAACAAAGAAAACAAAATAGGTCATACATATAATATGCGCGTAAATATGACGATTGAGCAACATTTAATAAAATGCGCACTCTTGCCCCACCAGTAGGGCAAAAGAACGCAGTCGGAACCCTTTTACTTAATCAACAATTTAAGAAAAATGCCATGATTTTTCAAATAGCTATCCATTACGGATTGTGGCCAAATAGTCAAGGAATTGACTCACGGTTATAAACTTTTTTCATTTTTTTTTTTTCTTCTTTTTAGGCCGGAACAAATCTCATGTTTTCTTTTGTGACTATATTATTTACACTGTATTGAATTATAGATTCAATAGTGACTGTCTTCACTACCTTAGGTGAAGAAGGTGCTGCTTCATAATCGCCCAGTACTTCTCGATGGGGCGGAGCTCCGGAGTGTTGGGAGGGTTGAACATTTTCGGCACGAAATTGACCTTATTGTCCGCATACCACTTCAGCACGTCCTTGGAGTAGTGGCATGAGGCCAAATCCGGCCAGAAGATTGTTGGGACGTTGTGAGCCTTCAGGAGAGGAAGCAGCCGCTTCTTGAGGCACTATTTTATGTACACCTGTCCGTTCATCGTGTCCTGGGTCACGAAAGGTGCACTCCGCTTCCCGCACGTGCAGATGGCTTGCCAAACCAGGAATTTCTGCGCAAATTTGGACATCTTCTGAGTGCGGACATGCTCCGGAACGCTGAACTTATCCTTGGCCGTGAAAAACAGGTTGCCGGGGATCTGTTTGAAGTCGGCCTTCACATATGTTTCGTCGTCCATGATGCAGCATTCAACTTTCGTCAGCATGTTGAGGTACAACTTCCTGGCACGGGTTTTGGCGGACTTGTTCTGCTTCTCGTCGCGATTAGGGGCCTTTTGTACCTTGAACGTTCGAAGCCCAGCCTTAGTTTTGGCCTTCTGGACAAAACTTCGGCTTAGGTGCAGCTTCTTAGCTACATCCCTAACGGAGGCGTTCGGATTTCGGTTGAAGGCCCCAACTACGTGGTTGTGATTTTTGGTGTTGTACGGAATACTTTTTCCTTCACTTCTGGGCTTCCGATCGGTGGTCAACCGTTCCTCGAACCGCTTAATCACTCGCGACACCGTGGAATTCGCGATTCCCAACGTTTTAGCGATGGAACGATGCGAGAGATCCTTGTTCTCGTGATGAATGCGCAAGATTTTATCACGCACGAGCTGTTCTTTCAACTCCATTTCCGCGAGTTTTGATCACAGGACTTTAAAACTTGCAGGATGTAAATAATGCACTATGAACTAAATCCACCCAAATTTTCATCAAATTCTACCCAACGGTTAAAAAGTTAGAGCAATTTCATAGTGTGGTAATTTCATCGTGGACACCCTTTAACTGTTCTTACGATGTTGTTTACAAACTTTTATTTGTAACCAAGTCGGGTAGAGCAATATTCGCGTTCGGAAAGCGTCGTATGACAATATTACGGAACATCACGGACTCCTGGAGCTGCTCCGAATTGGATTCCCATCGACACACTCGTCTAGGAAACGGATCAAATGATAAAAAGAATATGAGTTTTCCTTTGTTCTCGAGAATCGCTAATTCATTTGGGTATGGATAGTCGCTTTGCTAGATTTTATCATGTTGTAGAATATTACCTTGTTCCTTTACAAAATGTTTACATACATTGGTACTAGACCAGAACGGCATGCCAGGTCCTTGTAATCGGATCAGCCGGTTTCAGTTGTTGAAACGGATTTCATCGAACATCATTCCTAATCTTGTTTGACAAGTCACTAGGTAAGCCACCTTCAATTTGATTGATCCTTCTTGTTCGCTGCGCACATCTTCGTCTTGTTTAAGTCGGGTCGCTATTAAGAACCATTTTCATTGGGTCGATATCCGACATTGTTACGATGTGCCCAGCTCACCGTAGTCATCCAATTTTCACATTCGATCTAAATTTCTACTTACAAACCTGCTGCAAATTAATGATTAATTTTTCTGCAGTCATTCAAAAATTTCCGAGCTAAATTAATTTTTTTCAAAATAGGTTTAAAATTTTTAGAAGTGAGGACTCAAGAAATTCCTAATTGAGGTGACATTTTTCAAAGCAGATTTAAAACTGAGTCTGAAGTTTTTGAAGAGAGCTCTAACGTTCAAATAAGTCATCAACATTTTAACAACTGAGACTAAAGTTTAATGTTATGTTATTCAATCTTTTTTAAAGTTGTCAAAGCTTTCCTGAAGTGATCCAACATATCCCGAACCCAAGCTTTAAAAAATTTGATTTCGAATTTTCAGGAGTGAGGCCACATTAGCTGATTTACTCCTTTCCTAGATTAATCCAAAGTTTCCTACATTGATTCAACTTTTTTTGAACTGAGTCCAAACTAGTCAGAACGGGTTTGACATTTTCGTATGTGAGCTGCTTTGGCATTTGGCAAGGACACAATCTTGTTTAGGTCAAGGTGACTACATATAGGTGTTCTAATGTGTCAAATTCATGATTCAGCCATGTTGGATTTTTATATGGGACAGCGACCGAGTTTGTTTACAATTTGCTCTAAAACCGCACTTTTCCACCCGCGACCTCCTCGCCTATATAGTGACAAAGCTGTATCACCATTTATATACACACCATGGTTTAGGTCATCTAGCTTTCCTTAGGGAATTCAAACTTTTCTGTTTAGTGATTGAATTATATTTAATGTTAGTCTGAGCTTTCCTGAAGTGATTCACTCTCCTAGACTCCTTCTTCGTTCTTGTGAGATACACAGAAATTTGGGTTTATTGAATAGCCAAGTTGGATTTTGCCTCCGTCCTTTGAAAAACAGGCCTGGATTTTATAGAATAGATTTTGTGAGTTCATACGTGATGGTAGATTTTTTTGAAGCACGCACAACTATCGGAGGAACTATCGAAAACATAAAGTTTTTTATAAGAACTATTACGTTTTTGGTATTCCGCTTGATGGAATACCGGAATTTATCAAAACTCAAAAATCAGTTGCTTTGATCCTATTCATCTATATTATTACCAATGTTCTTCCTTGAAAGGATACAAAAACTTATGCGCGAAATGTCTTGTTGATAACTCGAGTGTTTCACACATAATAAATTCAAGATTTCTGGCTCCTGTTATGCGTTAGTGTCAAAAATCGCGGCTTCAATGAAGTATAAGGCTAAAGCAAAGGCTAAGAGAAGTAATGTAAACATTTGAAATATACGGCTTAGATGTGATGTAAAAAGAATTTTGGAATGTTTTATTTTTTTATAGTTGAAGATGTAGTAGGGTTGATAGTGTGAAAATTGCATATAGATAGTAGAATAGCGAGATAGGACAACTTTTAAGGAAGGTAGTTGTCCTAGCTCACTATTCTACTATCTATATGCAATTTTCAAACTGCCGTACTCTAACGGAACTATCAACCCTATACTTTCATCTACTCCATCTATCGTATGAAAATTACCACTACAGTCTGTTATTTGAAATTAGCATCTTCAACTATGTAAATCGTTGACTTCACGCAGAAGTAATACTAAACATATAGTCAAAGTATTTTTTTATGGTTTATTTTGTATCCTCCCTCCTTGACTGGTGCGAGCAACGAGTGACAAAAGAAAAACTTGTGATTTGTTCCGGCCTTAGAGAGACTTTCAGCCGCCGTGGCGCTTATGAACTAAAATTTGATGTTACGGTAAAAAAGCTACATGAATTTTAAAATTAAGTACGTACTCCTGCCATACTTTACGCTACGCCAGGTAGGTACATGCGTAGCACTTGCCCAAAAGTAAATAGTGAGTAACTTTATGCCCAAATCAAATCAATTCTTTTGCATAATTTTCCCAATATCTTGGTTTGGGTAATATTGAGCAATTCGTGAATTTTAAACTGGTAAATTACTCAATTTTCAACTATTGCTATAAATGTATGTATACTAACTTTAAAATTGATCCGCAAATTCAAATCACAACTCAATTCTTTAAAATTTGGCACAGCTGAAGTCCTCAACACAATCGAAAGAGCAGTATACTGTTTTTCCTAGCAAAGTAAAAAAAGGTCCGATTCGAACTGAGTTTCAAACTTACCGCATGGTGTGCTTATAAACTGACCCCTCTTTATACGTGGTACCCGGAATACATATAAGAACCACACATGAGTCCATGAATTTGATTTATGTTCAATCAATTTGTCATTATATTAAACGACACCACTCAAGTGAAGCGCATTATAATTTTTTCCCCATCTGCCCATTCCATTCTACCAGCAAATCAGATCCAAGCACTTTCAATGCAAATATTATTTGCTTTAGTGAAAATTAATCGCTAATCTTAATTAAAAACATCTGGCGCACTTCCTTCTGCCGGTCCAAAGGAACAAGACTGTATGAATAAATTATCGAAATGGATCGAATTAATTATTCCTGATAAGAATTTATGATCATGCTAATAACATTCGAATTATTAGTCGTGTATGATTTATCACAGGTGATCAATAAACATTATACTCGACTCAGGTTCATCACCAGCTATTGAAAGCCTATTGGCAACGGTCGTAAAAG
Source organism: Ochlerotatus camptorhynchus (assembly GCF_037179485.1). Taxonomy (NCBI): domain Eukaryota; kingdom Metazoa; phylum Arthropoda; class Insecta; order Diptera; family Culicidae; genus Ochlerotatus; species Ochlerotatus camptorhynchus. The sequence goes on from NW_027040846.1 coordinate 541,719, forward strand.
TTTAACTTATTTATGGACCAAATAATTTTCAATTGGTATTCCATTCACCTCATGGGTTAGACGAGGAAAAAAATGAAAAAGCACCTAGCAGTTGACCGCAATAAATTTCCATCGCTGTCGCATAATTGAATTTGGACCATTTAAATTGTCCTGCATAATTTATTGGATTTCATGTTTCACCGAACAACGACACCCTTTTGGCCAATGCCGCCTCGTGGTGCTGAGCGTATATGTACGTAGGAATCGTGTCGTGTATGGGCAAAGATTTTAGCACACGCTCTGCAAGTACCAACCAACTGTTGTTTCCTGGTGAAGCATGCATGACTTTTTGTTTGCCCTTAGAAACCCGTCAGGCATTTTTTGAATTGGGAAATAATAAGAACCATTAGCTTCGCAGGAGTTGCTTATGATTTTTTATGCGAGAAGGAGATGAAGCTGGTGGACCGGAGCACAGATGAGTAGCTGAGGCAAAACCTGACCAAAATTATGATCAAATCACGCAGAGTTTGACAACTTTTATATATTTTTAAAAAAATAACAGTTTACGAAACTAGTTGGCGTTGAATACAAGGAATATTTAGAAATATTGACTATTGATCATTTTGTTAGCGCCTGGTAAGGGCTGTTACGTGTCCAGGTCTATTAGCCTGCACCGTTCTTCGTAAGGCGGCAAATTTACCGAATCGTTCCAGGGCAGAACACGTAAAGCGTATCTTACGAAGTTTCGCTGAATGGCTTCGATTCTGTTAGCTTGAATACCGTGACAGGGTGCCCACACAACAACAGCATACTCTAGAAGACTGCGGACGAGAGCACAGTATAGTGATTTCAGCGCGTAGATGTCCTGGAATGCGTTTGTGTTTCGTTTCAAGAAACCTAATGTGGCGAATGCTTTAGCAGTTATCATGGAGATGTGCTCATTGAATCTGACTTTAGAGTCGATGATAACACCCAAATCCTTAACTGAAGAAACGAAGAGCAAACTACTGAGTGCTATCCTATAGTCATGTCGTAAGGGCTCGCGTGAACGGCTAAAAGATATTGCGCAGCATTTTGTGACATTAACCTGCATACCGTTCAATGTACACCAGCGCAAAAGGGAATCAATATCCTTCTGGAGTGCGCAACAGTAAAGTCTTGACTTAATTGTATGAAAGATCTTTAAGTCATTGGCGAACATAAGTTTCGAAGAACACAGTCGACTACACAGATCGTTCACAAACAGGATGAAAATTAAAGGCCCCAAATGGCTACCTTGGGGAACACCAAAGGGTATCTCGAAACTAGGCGAATTAACACCGTTAATGCTCACATAGGCTGAGCGGTCAGTTAAGTATGACTGTAGCCACTTCGTGGCCCAATTAGGTAATCCCATACACCTCATTTTGTCCACTGCAAGCACATGTGGAACCCTATCGAACGCCTTACTGAAGTCCACGTAGATCGCATCAACTTGTCGTCGTTTTTCAATGGAGTTGATCATCGAGTTGACAAACACCATTAAGTTGGTTGTTGTAGAGCGTTTCCTCACGACGCCGTGCTGATGTTCGGTAATTATTGGCCTAACCGCTTGATATACGACCTCATATACGATCTTCTCCGCGATAATTTTCAAAGTTGTGGATGTTTCCATCTTTGTGAATAGGTGTGATGGACGCAACCTTCCACATTGTGGGGAAAACACCACTAACTAGCGACCGATTGAAGATAATCGACACAGGTGAAGCGAGAGATGCAGAAAATTTTCTTAATGAACGATGGCGGCAAACAGTCTGGACCAGGGCCTTTAGAAGGATCTACAGATGAAAGAACTTTCATCACCTCTTCAACAGATACATCCAACTGCGGCAAATGCTATGCTGCTCATCCAGTCACGACGATCATCCGGAGAATGAGCGGGAGGGGTAGTCGAAAAAACATCATTGAAGAATTTTGCGAAGAGATCAGAAGCTTCTTCCGCGGAGTCAGCACGAGCTTCTTTATAGGACACATCGAGTGGTATACCGCCATTCCGCCTAAGTTTCTTCACGTAGGTCCAAAAAGACGATGGATCCCGCTTTGCCTCCGGCTCAATGCGCAATACACATTCAAGGAAAACTGTGTTCAATCGGCTGGTGTAGTGCTCCTCCATGTCGTGAAGTAATCGCCTGTTTTCCTCAGTCCGTTGTTTGAAAAGACGTTTCCTTGCTTTCCGTAACCTGTTTCGGAGGTTCCTAAGTTCCGTGGTCCACCATGATTGATTGTAGTGAACACGGAGGCAATGTCGTCGAATAGGAGTATATTCGTGGATGATATCGAAAATGGCACCATAAAACCGGAAAACAGCATCGTCAACGTCACAATCAGTCAAAAGCTTCGTCCAGTCTATGGAGCATATCCGAGCGTTGATAAGGGGTTCATTGTAGAAGTTGAAATCGTAATAACAGCGGTTCAGCCCAACGTCATTAGTATTACGAAGGTAGTCAAATTTGATGATAAAAGATTTGTGATGAGCGTCGAGTTTTAAAATTTCACAGGGCGATTCGAAAAGTTCGATTCTGTCAGTATCACTAACGAAAGCCAGGTCAAGTAATCTCTCGTTTACGTTACGTACATCCTGAACCTGCTGTAATCCACATGCAAGGATCGACTGGCTCAAAGCGATTTCTTGTTCAGATGAAGCGTTGGTCGGGATGTAAGAATTCATGTCGGCATCAAATTGCCATGATCGTCTAGGCAGATTGTAGTCTCCCAAAACTATGACTGTATCGGTAGTTTCAGCAAGCTCACACAATTCTTGAACACAAGATGCATGATTGGAGTACTTGGCGCAGTCCAAATATTGTATGCAACCATCCGTATTTGTAAGCAACATTTCTAACAAGTTGCTAGTTTACGTGAAAAGGAAGTTTACATGCATGAATGTTTGCATGCATGGATGTTTACATCACCAGTAAAATTGCCAAATGTTTTTCTGTGTAGGGTAATTTACGTAATCTCGTCAATCTAAGCAGCGTCCGCGCCTCTATGGGCTCTTTCTCGACGTAACGCACAAACATGCAGTGTCATTGGAAACTCTATTAGGTGTTATTGTCAAAGGTCACATTTTGTTATTTTGGTATGTATTTAAAAACTGAAAACATTGCGGATGCTTTATCAAGACTGGTTGAAGCATCCTAGGAAGCAACTCCATTTGAAGACGATAGTGAAAGCCATTACTTGTTCTCATTGGACGCAGGGTGTATGGACATCACATTAGGAGATATCGAGGATGACGAGGAACTTAAGAGACTGTGAGGCTTTGAAATACAAAATAACCACAAGAATTGCGCTGGTATGAAGCTCAGCAGAAAACACTGCTCTATCAACGGTGACAAAATCATTTTACCAAATGCGTTGCGAACGAAAGCTCTAGTATCCTCGCATGCGGGGCATATAGGAGAAGTCGCGATGAAGAGGATAATGCGGGATTTTTTTTGGTGGCCAGGAATGGTAGTACCTCTGAGTCCACAGTCTAACGGAGCAGTAGAAAGACTAAATCAGGGTCTTATCAAAGCGATAGCTGCGTCCAAAATGGATGGTTCTAACTGGAGGAGAGCTTTGGAAAAGTACGTACATAATCATAACACTCTGGTCCCACACGCTAGATTGATCATCACACCTTTTGAAATGATGGTTGGTTAGAAGTTTCGGGGAACTTTCCCTAGTCTGTGGGGAAGTCTATCCAATCGCGATTTGGATCGTATTGATGAACGGGAGAAAGACGCAGAACAAAAACTAATCAGCAAGCAACACGCAGATAAGACTAGAGGCGCAAAAGCCTCTGATATTGGTGTTGGCGAATTTGTTCATCTGAGCCAGCAAAGGAAGGCTAAAATCGACCCAGTTTTTCCATCAGAACCCCTTTTCCGGCCTATTAAGCATAACCCGCACTTAGTATTTCTTAATCTGGATCAGTTTAGCACCAAACGGAATGTTGTTATTACTGATGGCTTCCAAATTTACGTACCATAAGATTTGAAAACGAGAAACCAATCGTTGAGATATTTTCAAAAGTCCAACACTGCTTCTTGACGCCAAACTCGGCCTACGGATTTTAAACTCGGCCTAACGCATTGAAACGCAATTGAAAAGCCCATGAAATCACTTCGGCCTATCGGATGAAGATAAAAATTGATTCGGTCGGAGCGCTTCTTTGGTTTTTGGGAATAATGGGGGCAAACTTTCATACCACGCGTTCTCATTGACTTCGTTCGGTAGCTTATTAACTAAAGTATCGTACCAAACGCATAATTGACTTGTTAACTCTGAAATCATGGATTTATTTGAAGTTTTCTGCTCAAATGGGCGATTAGGCCGAAGTAGTTCTCTACCCTATACTATTGTTGCAAGACAGGGAGCTAAAGTAGTGATCGTTAGTTAAAATGGCATTCAATACACACGAAACATATAGGATGTTAAAAGAGCTTCATTTATGGAGTTGGAAAGTTATGGGTCGTTGGACTTTAAGGAATTGCCGGATAGCTCGGTGGCTGTATCAGTTGATAACCTATCACCGGATTTTGCAGCAGGTTCTAGTACAAATAGCCCTCAAATATCATTGGACACGAATCTTCGTAGTCGGTCAAATCTGAAGAAAAAAAACCTACTACATACAACAGTGACTACATTTATAGCGTCTTTTATTGAAAACGTAGAGATAATAACTGTAGACACTGTCAAAACATAATTTTTAGATGCATAAAAAATCATTGAATTTGACTATTTCATGGAATAATCAGAGTAGAGGCGGAAAATAATGTAGAGGATAAAGGTAAAATGAAAACAAAAATCTTTCAGTGTTTAAGCTTGCTAGAGTTCGGTCACTTGTTGCCGAAGAATCTGAACTTTGGAGCAAAATATGAGAGAATCATTCGATCGGGTGCAACATTGAGAGAGGCACCGAGAATACGCTGAGTGTTCGGGAGATCGTATGGTCGTCGTGTGGGGAGTTACAAACGAAAAGATCCGAACGACATTCCGTTTACTCTCGTTCTGGCACGCGGACGTGTGCTGTTTTTGCTCAAGCAAGCGTCACGACACCTCTCACCCTAGCAGACCTGGGTTCAATACCAGTAGGCGCCGACGGTATGTTCTGAGGCATAACATCTCTGATCACGCCTTCCTTCGGGAAGCCATTGGTCCCCGGTTCATGAGTTGATGGGTCGATAGGTAGGGTCCAGGTGTGGGAGCTGCCTCCCTGGCGTCGGTAGCATTGGTGCCTAGCACGGAAAACAAGATCGATGGAAAACAAGTCAAGGGAAAAAATATATATAAGCTACGGACAAGATAACCCCTGACATAAGATCTTCTACCATTGTAGCTCACGCATCCGATCAGAACATCATTCCCACATCAGTTCATAATGTCAAAGTATCCCCAGTAACCTACACAACAGATCAACTCATTTTAAAACCAAATTGCATGGGAAAGCAGATTCCCGCAACAGTACCAATTACTCGCACAGCAAATTGCATCGTAGAGCTACATCCTGTAGGAAAGAAGCCGAATCCAGTTACATGAATCATCCTCATACTTCAGTTGATACGTTTTCTGCAACTAAGCCGTTCCCACCGATCCACTTAGTAAACAAGCCACATGCACAGTCAACATAAACAAACTACGCATCTATTTGTTCTCACCGATCGATATCAACAACTGTACGCACGACAAGTCAACTGCACAGTAAACAACTTAGCATAAACATCCGAGGGATGATAGAGAATTATGGATCATCATCATAACTGCTGCTGCTGATCGATTTCTAGAAGGCTACGTTAGCTATCTTGCTAGGTTAACCATAAAAGAACATAATAGATTATTATTAGTCCAGCTGAGAAGTTAAGTTTTTTTAAAGTTATCACGGTCCCTCAAGACCTTAACTTATATATTTTGATAACTGAATAATTTCAAAACAAGGTTTCAAACCCCAAGCATATGTTATTGATCAGTGATCGGTTCCTGCTTTGGTATCCATTCCAATCGATAGAATTGTTCAAAACCGTAAAGCCTTTCAACGCTCTAATCTACTCTCGTGATTGTGAGTTTTGTCGGAAACCTCCTTTTTTAGGCAATCTATCCATTTGCACTGCGGGTTAATCTGCTGCTCTTTTATCGGCAACTCGAAATCAGCACAGTTTTGTAAAACGTATGTTTCATTTAAAGAAAAACCTGACAAAATGCGTTAGCTCACTCCTAAAAACCTAATCAGATTAAAGCGGAAAGACTAAGGAATCGTTTGAATACATTCGGCGAAGTTTGGTTAGATAATGCAGTTAAATTATCGTATTAATTTTGGTTGCTGAATTCAGGTCATGGGTGCCGAAGCTGAAATTTACCATGTACAGCAAAAATAAAACAATATAGAAAACCTTAAAAAAAAATCTTACTTTGGCCATCTTTTTGTTCTAGGTACTCTGCTGTGCGTATATCAAAGTTAAGTTGACGAGTTGCATCGATAACCGAGATGTAAAAGTAAAACAACAAACTTCCTGAAATGATCATATTGCTTTGAATGAATTGCTCGAACTACAATAAACAACTACACGTGATTTTTACAAACCCGACCATCACGGAACTTCATTCAGAGTAAATCGAAATAGGTGAAGTACGTGCGAATTGATATGCCCACTGTTGAAGTGTGGTGTCTTGTCGACTCACAAGTTGCGATAGAGTTGAATGGTGCTAATCAAGCGCGAACTCGGTTGTCAGATCCTAAATTACATGCACATTCATCCCTAAGGGGACAACGAACGTCTTGCCTGCCGCACTGTATCAAATCTGTTTATGATACACGTTCCCACCGTACAATGGGAAAGAGGCTGCTGATTGTTGGGAATTTGAGAGCAAATAAAATAATCAACCCAAGCATTGACTTTTAATTGAACGCACGTATTCCTGGCCAGATTTAGCAAGCGTGCTATTTTCTCACACTTCTAAACTGTCCCTTAGCTCAAATCAGCAAGCTAATTTCAATGTTCTTCGACAATGTTGCAATGTCCCTTTTCAACTTACTGAAACCAGCTGCTCCTTCAATCGTGCCGACAGGTGACTTTTTGATTGATTTCGATTGAGAGGCGATAATCTTGGGCGCGTCATGAGCAAGATTTAATTACGCTGATAACCGCCATCAAACTGGTATCGAATCTCAGCCGATAATCAAGGCAGCTGCCTCTACGATATCAGTATTTTGCGGAATTGGGTTTCCTTTGTGATCGGATGGCGCGCTCGCAACCTACCCAACTACACCTAATAACATCAGCTAGGATATTAATCTACAAACGATACACGCTCGCTCTCGCCCTCTGCGCCCGATCGCTAGGCACCCAATTTATTCGTTAACTTAACGAGCACTTGAATAGGCCTCCTTTTGCGTATCTCCTGAGCCAGCAGCAGCTTACCCAAGTACCCAACCCAAAGCCAGGCAACACAAAAACATAATCCATATTATTATGCTTTTATCGCAACAGATCTGTCGGCGGGTGCTTCGGCAAGGTACCTTCAGCTTATCTCTTAACTTTTATTCGTGCCCAGCAAGGATAAGGCCAAGCATGCGCCTCAAACCACATCGAAACCCAGGTGTGATCACTTTATTACCCGATTGAATCGAAGAATTATTATTAGTTTCCCTCATCTAAACACGCTCGCGCTCTCGCCGTGTTGTTGCTTTCATCGGTCGGGCTCGGCGAAAGCGCCATCTAATTAGAAGCTGCACCCGTAAAAAGAAAAACGAGAACGTATCCCCATCATGTAAGTGGGGCGGTATCATCTCTGGTTGCACGGCGCTTGGAAAACTCGCAACCGAAGCAAGTGCTCAAATCGTGGATTGAACGATAAAGATCATATACAACAGAGTCGTGACCGGGTGAGATCATAAATTGTGCCAAGCTACAAATTACCCAACGAGGCCTTTTACCTATCCTACCTGTTCGATGGGGTTCGGAGTCCTGCCTTTTTCCGCTGATTAAAGGATTTTGTTTTATGTTTTTTTTTTTTTTAGTTTCAAAATGAGTCCCAGATAATTTGAGCTTGATGGTGCAAAAACAGATACGTGCTGGCTATCTACTTGTTATCAAGCACAGATGCCTAACATTGTAATGGTGCATGGGAAAATACAGTCTGATCGTGGTGAGAGGAACGTGTGTGGGAGATACCTTTCGAGTAGGCGATGCTAAATGTTTTGTGTTGCATTCTTTGATTTTTTTTTTACTGTTACAGTTTGATGTTTTCAGGCAATGTATATTTGGAAGATTTTTAATTATCGTACAGAGGCCTCGGATAGCCAACCCCTTCTAGAAAATTACAATATTCAAATTTACAAATTGGTTGGCTAAGAATGCTCTCAATCAATAACTGTGGAAGTGCTGCAAAGAACACTGAGCTTATCTCCAGAAAAAAAAACACTTGCATAAGAACAGATTTGGGCCGGAGGGTCCCAGAATGTAATTTTGTCCAAGAGTTTATTTTGTGGTCAAGTTTTTTTTTATTTTATTTTCGTCAACCGTGAAAATTTGGTGCAATGAAACGCGATTCTTATAAGAAATCATTTTTGAAACTGTCTGACTACGTAAATGCCTGCTTTGTTGTCATTTTCCTAGTATTTTTTTAAATTTTGCGTGACTGTCGTCGTCGGAACGGTGATACCAACACACGATCAAGGAGTTCATAGTTTCCATAGTGGTCTGAGGGTATTATGAGGGGTTTGGTAGCCTGGTGCTGGTCGTTTTTGCTTACTGAGCAAAGGATCGGAGATTTAATTACACGCTCCCAGAATTGCGATAAATCAAGCCTCTTTGAGAATCCGGAAGCGCAGTTTATTTTATAGGGGTCAATTTTGAAATGTTTTGACAGAAATTTGTTTTACAAGTGCTGAAAATTCCGTCTTGATTCGTGTATTCGTTCATATTTTGCACAAAATGATCGAAATCTCAACGAAGTCAGTTGAAGTTTGATTTCGTCAACAAGTGTTACTGGAAGCTGATGAAACTTTGGTCGCAAACATAACCGAAAAAAGGCAAAGGTTTCGAAGGTGTACCAGCAAGAGTGCATGGAAAAGGTAATTTACCGTTCATTAAGATACACAGGGACACTGCAGAGTTCTCACAAATCTTGGAAATCTGCCACTACAGCTGGAAAGTATTTCAGTAGTACCGTGACAACGGAGTCGAAAAGGACATCAATCCACCCCTACAATTCTTCTCAATCGATACTGTTTGGAAAATTATCAGGCAGAAATTGAAGTAGACTGGAGACTGCAGAGTTTTCAAGATTTTGGAACAAACTGGCTGCTCAGCCATACTGAGATTGACAGTGCAAACAATTAAATTCCGAAATAGATCTGATTTCTTACTTCCGGAGTCTAAATGGAGTATACTTTAATTAATGATTTATGAAATAGCTTAATGTCACCGGGCTAGAACAGTGGTCGATCGTATTATTTTTTTTACGGTTAAAGGGGCTTGATCTTGTGGCGACTGCAATACTGGGCAATAGATTGTGGGTTTAATCCCATGCACCTGCATATGAAGTAGAGGCATCCCATAGATTGTTTTTTTTTCTCAATTATTCGGTAAACGAAAATGTAGAAAAAATGACCTAAAAAATTAATCCAGGGACAATCTAAATCCTGGGAAAAACTTAAAGCTTGTAGGGCTAGACATTTTTTAAAGATGACGAAGTTTTAACATATCGCATGATAGATGTTGACCCATGTCAGAAACTGCCCACTTTCCGAGGATTCCTAAAACGTGGCAAGATGTTGCCAGTGTGGTCCTGGGAACTTCAAATGACTTCCACTGATCTGGATTTTGAATTTTCATTTCACGTGAAGTGTCACATGGTGGGTTTTATTCGTTTCAGAACGGATTTAGTCTCATGGTATAAACCGGGTCTTGTTCCGATCATATCTCTGAAACCAGTTGCCTGTTCAAAAAATATTCAAAAAAATAATTATATGGGATTTTAAAACCTTTTATTTGGTGGATGTTGTATACTATTCGATTCAGTGGCTACACGATTTAGTTCCCTAAATCCGTGATTTTCAGATGTTGTTCCGTGCATATTCCCGGAAATACTTGACCGAATCCAAAGATAATCAATGCAATTTATGGGACCGTAAAATATTTCATTTGGTGCTTTTGCATCTAATTCGGTTCAGTGGTTACCGAGAAACATGACTTAGTTCCCTACATCCATGTTTTCGGATGTTGTTCCGTCCATATAACCGAAACCGATTGACCTATTCTAAAATATTCAATAAAGTTTCATGAGACCCGAATTAGTTCCGACATAGTTGGCCTTAAGGTAACGGTGAATAAAGCTACTGAAGGCGTCGTAACCGTTAGAGCATTTAAAGGTTGATTTTGTAAAACTACTGCAAAAAATCAAGTTTAAACCCTTTCATAGTATATTTTTCTCCACAATGTATCTTTATATATTTCTGCCTTAATTCAAATGCACATATTTTATTTTATTCGAAAAATTAGGCTAAGGATCTCAGCATTCAATGACACCATCATCCCAGCAGGCCTGGGTTCAATCCCAGTCGGCGCAGCCGGGATGTTCTGAGGCATAACATTTCTGATCACGCCTTCCTTCGGAAAGGAAGTAAAGCCGTTGGTCCTCGATCCATGAGTTGATGAGTCGATAGGTAGGATCCAGGTGTGCGAGCTGCCTCCCTAGCCTTGGTAGCATTGGTGCTCAGCACGGAAAACGAGATCGATGGAAAACAAATCAATGAAAAAAAAAATAATTACTAGATCCAAACTAAAATCGTTTTAATAATATAGAAATCATGCCTAACGAACTAAACGAATAAATCTTAGAGCAATGTAACAAATAACTCAATAACAAATTACAAAAACCACCAAACAATCAAACAAACATCTTACCTTACCTTACCAATCAGGCGAAGGCCTTGTTGTCCTCTGCTGTCCGAAGAAGTCGTCTCCACTCTACTCGATCCATGGCCAGTGATGGAAAAAATCGCATCGCCTAACGTTCAATTTGAAATCATTTACAAACATGTTCTTGGAAATATTTCAATCTCAGTAACCATCTCTATGGAGGGTAACGCATTCCCGTGAATGAAGGAGAGAAAGCAAAGGAAAGATAAACATATAGCAGTACAAATTGAAAACAATAGTACTCAATATTCTCAAAATCCCTTTATTTCGATAGTACATTAAAGGAATCCCCCGATTAACGTGGTGGATGGTGCCGACCCTCAAATTTCGCAGCAGTGATTTTCAATAGGTGACTATATTATGGTTAACCCTAATCACATACTAAAAATCAGCTCAAATGGATAAATTGCGGTGGGTGGACGGCACAACATACCGTTTAAATAGGGGGTTCTTGCATATATATATTTTTGTACCATTTAATATACTCAATATGTTGACTTCATGTTGAGCATTGTGTGGTTTCTATTATTGCTATCAGATCATAACGATTCTTATGGTGTAATATAATGTTGGAGGAATTTCTCGTCAAACTCCATGGCTGTGCAAATGGAAAATCCGACGATTCCAGCGATGTTTCAAGCAACGACATAAACGAAGATGATCTGGAGATATTCTTGGTAGGATTTTTTAATGAAGATACACAAGGCAACTTATTGATGACCAGCAAATGTTCCATCGCACAGAAAATTAAACAGCTCGAAATGAGGGAGACGGTACCTATAATTGAAACTTCACGTCCAGAATCATTTAAGAGCAATGAACTACCAGCTCAGTTTTAATCTGGTTAAATACTGGGAAGCTCAAAAATTCATCAATCCCGAGCTTAACAGAGTTGCGATGATCGTTCTGCCAAGTTCAGCTACACAGGTTTTAGTTGAACGTGGATTTAGTGCACTGAAGCTTATGTTATCTGATCGCAGGATAAACCTAACAGTAGGATCCGTCGAGAATTCTCTGCTGCAAAAACTCAATCCAGACCTTCTCCCTAAGATTTCTCTGTTTATGAGTGAGGAAGATGACTTAAACTGATGACTCATGCTGCTTTAATTATGGTTCTGTTGAATATAAATAAATCTTTCGAACTGGCTGGAACGGTTATTATTTTTTAAAAGGTTGCCTCCCTAGTAAAGTTAGAAGAGTTAGAAGTTTTATCAAGGTTTGAAAGCATTCTACAAGTCTAAATCATGGTCTACAAAACCCTCATAAAGGTAGGGAAATATTTGTTGGTGATAGTGAGCTCTTATTCGCGAGAAATAAGCGATTGAAAACATTGTTTGCAAAAGCATTTTCGCTCCGTTTAGGGTAGGTGTACCTATAGTTGCGGTATCGAGGTTGTGCCGGAATGGTGAGGAATACACGGATAAGATTATTTTTCATCGGTACCTCTCCTAAAATAAAACATATTTTTGCATATTTCAGACTGACGTAGATAAGCTTGTATGTACATTACGTAACAATATTCCTGAAGAAATCAATTTAGGAGAATACGAATGAATAATAAATGTAATTGGAAAAGTGAGCCAGTTTTTGCCCCTACAGATCCTGAAATTAGCCCTATCTAAATTGCCAATATTTTCATTATTTTCTGAATTTCTATTGATACAAGTTTGGAACCAATATGCTACCATTACCTACACACTTAGAAATAACCGTTTTTACACGAAAAATAAGCTACTCGACGAAGAGAACGATTCATTGAATTGATTTTTTCTTTTCTTTCAGCTGATTCTAACGTCAAAAGGGCCACTTACATGTGTCGGTCTCAGGGAACCGAAATTTAAACGACTTTTTCGTAGTGTGTACGCAATTGAATTCATGAAAGTTTATTTTAAATTTGATTTAACCCTACGACCAAACACTGAAGCTGAAATTAATAATTTCCGTATTTTACGTCTCGTAGGGGTCTCAGATAACCTCGACAGTAAAGGCACGATATTAGCAAGCCGGAGGTAGCGACTTCGGTCGAAGGAATCTTTCGAATTGAAAATTTTCCTCCCTAGAGTATCGTTGTGCTTGCGGTTTGCATAGAAAGCTCTCAATAAATAACTGTGGAAGTGCATCTAAAACAGTATGCTAAGAGTTTGTAGTCTCCCTACAGATGCTTAAAATTTCTAAAAGACGGATATGAAGTGCATCTAGCAAACTTTGACACGGACCGAAAAAAAAATTGCTAAATAAGCGTAAACATCTACAAGCATAGAAGAATAGCATTTGCGATTTGACTTCTATTCCATTCTAAAGGGTGATACGGTCAAAATTTGGTCAAGGGAAAACGCGTGTAAATCGGTGAAATCGTTTATTTAAAAAATTTAATTAAATTTCTTTTTCAAGTTCAATTAGTATAAAATTCAGGAAAAATATTCAGTTAGGCTTCCGCTTTTCCAAATCCGAATTGCCGGGCCTTACGCTTGACCCCTGCCATCAGATTTTGTACAGCCACCTTGTCCACCTTCTTCGCCGCAGAAAGCCAGTTTGCCTTGAACTGCTGCTCGCCCTTAGCAGTTTTTTTTGGTCTTCTTTAGGTTCCGCTTGACAATAGCCCAGTATTTCTCAATTGGGCGGAGCTCTGGCGTGTTGGGAGGGTTCTTGTCCTTGGGAACCACCTGCACGTTGTTGGCGGCGTACCACTCCATGGCCTTTTTACCGTAATGGCAAGATGCCAAATCCGGCCAAAACAGTACGGAACAACCGTGTTTCTTCAGGAAAGGCAGCAGACGTTTATTCAAACACTCTTTCACGTAAATTTCTTGGTTGACAGTCAAAGAAGCTATGAAAATGCTGCTTTTCAAGCCACAGGTACAGATGGCTTGCCAAACCAGATATTTCTTTGCGAACTTTGACAGTTTCATGTGCTTGAAAACATCTGCTACCTTTCCCCTTCCTTTTGCCGTATAAAACTCCTGTCCCGGAAGCTGCTTGTAGTCGGCTTTGACGTAGGTTTCGTCGTCCGTTACCACGCAGTCAAACTTCGTCAGCATCGTCGTGTACAGCCTCCGGGATCGCGCTTTGGCCGTCGTATTTTGTTTATCATCGCGATTTGGAGTCACTACCTTCTTGTAAGTCGATAGTCCGGCTCGTTTTTTGGCTCGATGCACGGTTGTAGACGATACACCCAGCTTATTTGCGGCATCTCGGAGAGAGAGGTTAGGGTTTCGCTTGAAACTACCGGCAACTCTCTTTGTCGTCTCAGCGGCTTCCGGTTTTCGATTTCCCCCCGATCCAGACTTCCTGGCTGTCGACAAACGTTCCCCAAACACTTTAATTACATTTGTAACGGTTGATTTGGCAACTTTTAGCGATTTTGCCAACTTTGCGTGCGAGTAGCTCGGATTTTCGCGATGCGCGAGCAAAATTTTGATACGCTGCTCTTCTTGCTTGGACGGCATTTTGACAACTGAAGAGTGAATTCCAAAATCAAAATAGGAGCAACATTCTACACACACACACCTTCGAAATGAGGGGTGTTCAGGTTTTTTAAATGCAAAATTGAAAGAAATACGTCAAGTTGATATTGACCAAATTTTGACCGTATCACCCTTTACATACAAAATTCATGAATGCAATCTTGCATGCATATGGAGATTCCTAATGAATGTGGATATATATGTCAATTTGTTAGAGTGATTCAGTCGCTTCATTTGCTGATTCATGAATTCATCGGTATAAACATACTACAAAGTTCATTTAGAGCGTTTTAATGCGACTGGGAATGATCGATAGAGAAACGTCAAAGCAAAGCATACAGTCGGCATGAAGAATGCAAGTGAATGAAATTTTCCATCCTTGTCCATGGCCACAGTTTGCCAGCCTCGTAGTCTTCGAAGGGTCCGCCGATTAACCTATCGCATCCCAGGTAGCCGAGCGATTTGCAGTTCCATGTTCCGAGTTTCCAATCGTAGTCATTATTTCGTCGCGTAGGTCTGTGCCGATTGTTCCGATCCGTATTTCTTTCTTCGGTATTTGCAACTTTGTTTTTTCCAGGGCGGCTTGTTGGGCCTGCCCCAACCCCCTGTCTCGCCGGGGGACCATCGTGCACAGCTCTGTTTAGAGTCCCACGCTGGCACTAGGACGGTGATCAGCCGCTCCTAACATGGAGAACAGACGCCGTTTTGAGCCGCACCTCCATGGTGAACAGACGCTCGGGTTTGGCGAAGCATTTCCTCTGTCACCGTACTATGGTTACCGCACCAGTGGTCACGTCGCACCTTTTCACTTTGCTATTGCCGAACAGGCTACGCCACACAGCTGTGTCCATGTTTCAGCTGGTAGTATTTTGTTATCATATGACTCGGGGAGGCGTGAAGAAGGAACTTGTGAGGACCAGGGCTAGGTATTCCGCTCCTTCCAGGTTGTCAATTCACTTAGCTTAGCTCAGCTAAGACTGACTACACATATCAATGGTTGCTACTCCGTTATTGATCAGAATCAGTGAAATTGTACAATGAATCAACTGAATGGGGCTGGGAGTGACCGTCCATTCTCATTGTACAAGTTTCAGTAACTCCATATTTTGTAGATCAATAACGGTGCCGGCCACGTCCTTGCAATCAGGTGGGAGTAGGGATGGAATATTAGAGTGACCTTTGTTGTTTGTGGGCCGTGTTAATCTCTGCACCCCAACATAAGACACAGGAAAGGAGATTTTGTTAGTAAGTTGGGTTCGATGGATCAGGATTCACCTTGATAAGTGATGCGACCATGGATTTAAATGAATCAGTGTTATCATGCATTCGGGAGCCCCGCTAGCTCAGTCGGTAGAGCATGAGACTCTGAATTTCAGGGTCGTGGGTTCGGGCCCACGTTGGGCGCCAAATGTAACAGTGGGGTAGATGGCAAGGCGGAAATAGCAGAAAACAGCAGATAAATTCGCTAAACCATAGTTATTTTCACAGCAGAATGTTTTCGAACTATGTCCGCATAATCGGCAAGCTCCACAACAAACTATCTTTTAGAAAACCCTTTCACTTAAGCGCCAGTACGATAAATCGTACTGCGATAGGGCGTGTTCAAATACCGTACCCGGCTAATCCTCTCAGGGCAGGGTAAGAACTACCAAAAATTACCGGCAAAACCCAAAACGTGAACAAAACCAAAATCTCCTGATATAGGCTAGATTCTTCTACTGACCAAACCAGCGGTCGACAAGAAAATGTGAAGCAAGGACTAAACTTTGACACTCAACTTATTCTGGGGGTTTTGTCCTAAGACCCTATACGTGCACGTTTTTCTAATATAAAATTGACTCGATCTAACCTGGTCTTTACTGTTGCAGTTACCGTTGGCGACGGTGCTCGCTGTTGACGCCGCGATTGCCGACGTAGATGGTGTCACTCGATGAAACACGTGGGCCTAGTTCGACTAGGTCGCCGCCAAGGAACTACTCGGAGCCACACGGGGGCACGCGCAGATCTGGAAGCGTAGGGTGCCTGGTATAAGCACGTTTCGCACGCTGGTCTGTGGTCTGGGAGCGTAGCGTTCCGGATACCACACAGTCGATGGTGCGACTATCGCCACCGCTTGGTTTCGTCGTCACACAAACGGTCGATGGTGAACAAGTCCACACGTGGGCCTAGTTCGACTCGGATGCCGCCGAGGAACTACTCAGAGCCGCACGTGGCACGCGCAGATCTGGGAGCACAGGGTGCTCGGTATGACCACGACGATGGTGACTTCTAGAGCCCAATAAAAAAAAAACCTTCGCCTGAAAGTTCTTCAGGCGATAACGAAACCTGTCGGTCTATCTATTTGCAGTAAAGGTATGCCTCGATATAACGTAACTGTCACTTTTGACTTCCGAAATTGACAAATCAATCATACAAATCACTATTACCAATAGATGGGAGATTGTCTCATCTGACCGATGTTGCTATTCTTTTGCTTGATTGAATGATCGATTGCGAGAAATCGGCGATGGAAGTCAAAAATATCGAGGAATAACTGTATATTGTTACCTTTGCTATAGCCTTTTAGGTTTCACTTAATCGCACTATGCTACACTTGTGGCATGTGTCCTTGATGGTTTTGAAATATAAAGTTAGTTTTCACGCATTATTTCACTGCTGTAATTAATAGCTTTTACTAAAGCACACACGGTATTCTCTACTGGTGGTACAATAATACTTTCACTTTACAGCAAATCTGCTTGACGATCCGATCGCTCGCACAGGTCTCACTGGAATGAAATGTAGCTCACATCAGGACAATTATCTTCCACTTCGTGGGTACGAGAATTGAAAAGAATTCTTACGAGTCCTGCTCTGATTGGGTAAAAAAAAACATCATACGATGTTGCGCTTCACAAATTTAAATTGTAAAACACTAATATTTACCGAAGACTACAACCATCAAAAAAGTAGTACGATCCGAGGCTAATCGACGGGAGTTCTCAATTTCTGTTGTACCTGTTTTTATGTGTTCAGTTTCAACACCGACCGCTCGTAGCGGCACTGCCATCACTTATCGGTTGCAACTTGGATTTGCCTGAAACCTAAACAAAATGGTTGATCATTATAATAAAAATCTGAAGACGTTCCATCATCGAAAAGCTGAAAATACACTTAGAGCATGTGCATGAGCAACACCAAAGAGCTGAAAACCAATTCAAACAAATGAAATCAACAGACAAAACCAGGTCGAAAGCTGTAAGAGTGAATCATTACAGTATGGTTCATCTAATGATGTTCCGTTATCGAAGAGCTGGAAGAAAACTTAAATAATTTAAATCAATAGATCCAGTCTGAGTGAAGGCTGTGACCCCATTTTGACAGCTAGCAAAGTATGTGTATCTTAAAATCCATCTTGAAGCAGGAAGATATGAAATCACAATTATGTGGAGTTACTGGAAAATAACAGTGCGGAGAGGCTGACAGGATCAGGTCATAACTGTAATGTGAATATTAGGAAGATTTATCATCTTCAAACTTTTCTTGAATTAACCTAGACGAATGCTTGTGAATAATTGTTATACAGATATATTAATTTGACAAACTTAATGGTTCAAACAACTCCAGCCTGTAGAAAAGCTGAAAATAGGGAATCTTTACAATGTGGATCCTACGCTATTCCACTATCAATGGACTGAACATATTCAGTCTAGATCAATAGATTTAGCTATTTGAACCAAAGCCGTACCAAGCCATATAATACATATGTTCACTACCCTCCAGCATCGAATCGCCAAAAAAATGACCGCAACGCCGAAAGCTTCAACGGAGGAACAACATATCTGGATGCCGCAGCATCTTCTTATCATTCACTCCGTGTTCATTCACACCTGTGTATTGTTGGTGGTGTAGAAGTTGTAGGTGTTGGAAGGTGTAGGTGTATAACCAAACACTCCCAAACAAATCCCACATTGTCTAATAATGTACACATGGCTCTCACGTGTGAAATTCCTTCCAACCATACAAACTAACCATTTCCTAGTTGCTCTTTGTGTCCTAGTATTTATCAAACAGTTTATGCATATCTTAACTGTGACCTCACAGTCAGCAGTAAAAACCTTTTCCTCTTTCCATTTTTTGAAACCCTCATAATTGTCACCACATGTGCATTAAAAACAAAACCTATTTTCCAAACATCACTCACGTCGCATTCCATTGCAACTCTGTAAATTTTCCTTTCAGGTCTTTAGTTAAAATAAATTCATTCCCAGTAAGGACAATACCCGAAGTCCGGTTCTGCCGCACTATTTTGTTCGCCGCGATGGTGATGATGAATTTTTGATATTTGATTTAATAGTAGTAGGTAATTAAAAAAAAAAGTTATTGTGAATAGTCTACTTAAGTTTGAGCCTCGAGCGCGTAAAGGGCGAACACGAAATTATTGTGACACATTCAACAGGACATAACTTTTTTACCATTGGGTAAAAATCAACCAAATTTTGCACACTTTCTCATTGATGTGTATTGTGTACATGCTGTCAAACTCGAAGTCGTGTTTTTCGATTCAACGAAAATGGAGGTGAACCAACACGAGTTGAGAGAACAAATTCTTTCCAAACACCTGGAATTTCTTGACCTGTCGCACCGGCAGTCGGAAAAAAATGTTGAATATTCACCATTCAACCGTCTCCAGAGTGTTGAAGCGGTTCCAGGAGCGGTTGACGTTGGACCAGGGCAAAGGAGCTGGAAGAAAACCGGGACCGGAGAACAAAAAGACGGAGGGAAAGGCAGTGGCGTAGCGTGCCCTGGTGACACCCGGGGCGGATTTTTTGGGTGTCACCCCATTTTTTATGTGCACATTAGACTGATGCAAAATTTGACTTTTTCGCTCCACAATACTTAAACGATTCCAAATCGAATCCTGACTAACCTCTCAAAATTGAACCCATTTGGTGAGAAACTGAGATGGCACAAACCATTTGAAGTTTGTATGGAAATTACTATGGTAAAACCAAGATTTTTGTTCATGTCTATCTAATAATTCACCATATCGGTCTGCTTCCAAAGCATTCAACTGTACTTGTAGGAAATTTTTCCAGCTACAACTTTGCTCAAGACCACTGTTTGATTAAATGTAAGGATCGAAAGTTATCAATGGTTCAATGCGCTGATGTCTTATGATCATGCTCAATCAACTGCTCAGCAGGCAACATTGGTGTTTCTGGGGCGTTGAATAGGACACACAAATCATGGCTACTATGTCACACTGAAAAATACAGTGTTGCCTACAGAGCAGCTGCTTGATCATGTCATAAGTTTACCAATCTCTTAAATAATTAATAACTTTTTCCTGTCTCGTTTTACATAGAAACGATCTTCAGCAAAGTTGTAGCTAAGATTTTCTATAAGAACGGCTATCGAACTGTTTCGCAGCTCAATATGGAAAAAGACTAGAAGGCAATGAACAAAAAGTTGAGATTTCCCATAGTAATTTACATGTAAACTTCAAATGGCTTGTGCGAAGTCTGTTTCTAACCAAATGAGTTGTAACTTTGGGAGGCTAATCAGGACCCGATTTGAAACCATTTAAGCACTGTGGAGCGAAAAAGTCAAATTTAGCATCAGTCTAATGCACATGAGTACTTACCATAAATTACTGTTTCCTTAATAAAACATAAATAAAACATCTAGTTTACCAAGCCAAAAACATCATTTATTTGAATACAGAACAAGAAATCAGCAAATTGTGACACGGGGTGTAGCAAACTGTAGTTGATTACACTCTTCACCAAATGTTCTCAAAATTTTTATATGAGTTGACCCGCAACCTTTTGAAACTGCTGTTTTACGGTTATGTATCGTATGCGTGATAATTTTTGCACCATCTTACCAATAAGGTTCCCGTTTCACCTATGCATACAATGCCTTGGTTTTCTTTGCATGCACTTAACCTATAGCTCATACCGTAGCGATGTCAATTATACAAGGTCTGGCCCAACCGGCTTATTGGTATTAGTGAAATGTGGAAATGTTTAGTGGTGTTCGTATTTCATCGCAATGTTTATCTTTTTACCCGAAACAACGACACGTCTGCCATTCGCAGTATGGAATGTTGTACTGCCGTGACATCGTCATTCGCTTGTTCAGCAATGTTTACAACATTTTTGCTTCTAACACCAGCAAGCTGCCTGTTGTTCCAGACCTTGTATAATTGAAATAGATACCGTAGTAGGCTGTCTATAAAAGAAAATGATTTACTTAGTTTGACAGTTGCACCATGACGAAGTGGCAGCGTATTCGTGATTTGTCCCACGCTCAAATATCGCAAAAAGACATTTCACCGTCAAAAGGGTTTTAGACCGAGAAAAGAAAGGACATCTATCCGCGAAGGTGGCCACAGGTCACAGGTGGATTATTCAATATGGCGCGTCATGAAGACCAAGGCCTGTTCTAAACGCCACCCGAGTACAGCAAGCCTCAGACAAACAATGACCCGTACCTGGAGAGAATTGGATCCAAACTACATTATTAGAACCTGCCGTGCATTCCGGAAGCGTGTCGAGGCCGTATTTGCAGCAAGTGGAAACTCGATCGATGATTAACGTAGTTTAAGACTCTGAGAAACATCCCCCCTTTGAATAAATAAAAAAACTCGAAAACGAAATATTTGAGAATTTTTTTTAAATTTGACATTGCTCAATGGTACAAACATTATCACGCATACGGTATATGATCAGGTATATGGTATTAATTATTCTCTTGGGTGTCACCCCTCTAAGGGTGGCACCCGGGGCGGACCGCACTCCCCGCCCCCGGCAAGCAACGCCACTGGGGAAAGGTGAAGCGTATGATTAAAGCAAATCCCAACGTCTCAAGCCGTGATTTGGCTAAAAAGATCGGCATGTCGCAGAGCTACGTCCAGAATGCAAAGAAGAGAGCTGGACTACATACATACAAGGTACAGAACTTCCCAAACCGCGATGAGCGGCAACAATCGACGGCTAAAACTCGGACACGGAAGCTCTACGAGAAGATGCTGACAAAATATGGCTGCTTTGTGATGGACGACGAAACGTATATAAAAGCCGATTTTAAGCAAATTCCGGGGTTGGAGTTTTTCACCGGCAAAAGCAAGTTCGATGTGGACGACAAATTTAAGAAGAAGAAAATGTCGAAGTTCGCCTCCAAATATCTCATTTGGCAGGCCATCTGCTCTTGCGGACTGAGGAGTGAGCCTTTCGTGACAAAGGGTACAGTAAATGGCGAGATCTACAAATCTGAGTGCCTCGAGAAGCGCCTTTTGCCGTTCTTGCAGCAGCACGACGAAGCTCCGCTATTTTGGCCAGATTTGGCATCATGCCACTATTCTAAAAGTGTCCTGGAGTGGCATGAGGCCAATTCTGTCCATTTTGTTCCAAAGGACATGAATCCGCCAAACTGTCCGGAGCTGCGCCCAGTGGAGCAGTACTGGGCAATAATGAAGCGGGAACTTCGGAAGAGCAAGAAGACAGTCATAGACGAGAAGGATATGTTAAGAAAATGGAAAAAAAATCTGAGAAACTGGTACCGGATGACACTGTAAAGACTTTGATGGAGGGCATCAAGCGAAAATGCGTTCAATTTTACAGTCAAGGCTCCATCGATTAACTTTTCTTTTGATTTTTGAAGTAAATATATGTATAAAACCACCCTAAAATTTTGGTTTGATTCTAAACATTATAAGAAAATTGGCATGACATTTTCGGTGTCGCAATAATTTCGTGTTCGCCCTTTATAACGGATATAGCAGACTGCATTTAACATCTATATATTTAAAAATGAATTTATGTCTGTCTGTCTGATCCTTATAGACTCGGAAACTACTGAACCGATCGACGTGAGAATTTTAGTGCAGGGTTTTTGGGGCCGGGAAAGGTTCTTATTATGGTTCGAGACCCCTCCCCCCTCTGAAATTTGTATGTACGGTAGACATTCACCACCACCCCCTAAGGTGTATGCTTGGTTTATGAACAGATCTATTAAGTTTCCTCCCTTCCATCTTTTACGTTTACATGCCATACTGCCACAAAAGCTGTCCTCGTTACAAATTAAAACTCATAATGGTCATCCTGCAAATGACTTCTAATAGTGCAAAACTACATGATGAAAATCAATTTATCATGAAGCTAATGGAATGTTCGCAAATCCAACAAAGCTCCCCGCAGAAGAAATGGTTATTGATTTCCGTCCCACCATAACTGTGCCCATTTGATCTAATGTATTGATTGAATTACCACCAGTCAGTGCCCAGCCTAATGGCGGGCAGTTTTCCACCATAAAACGTGAATTCACACCCATAATCAATCGCGCACTTTCAATTAGACTCTTTTCCCGTCTCGCTCTATCGCTTCCTACTTCACGTGCTGTTATCCTCACAAGCGATGAGGTGCACCCTTGATGAAATCATCAAAAGTGTCCACTTTCATGAGTTGCAATAAAAACAATCTCGCGTGCCCTTCTTGATCCTAGTCGTCAATCGGCATAGGGACTCATTCTGATTTATAGATTGCTTACATTTTGATTGAAATGGCGGACGGGGTAATGTCCCGCCCGGCGCTGCTGGCTGCATGGTGGTTCAATGCAAATTGTTCGTTCGTTCGTTCGTTGAATGGCGGACGATGCAGCGAGCCCGCATGCGCGAAATGGAACTGCAATATCATTATTATAACTAATAGCGATGGATGGCCGTTTCTCATCGCAGTCACGGGCCTCACGCCGTCTTTCAGCTTCGGTGCAGTGGTGGTAAGTACGTGCCTCCTCTCCTTTCGGGATCGATCAAGTTTTACAATGAGGGGGAGGAAAGCCGCAGACTCCGTAATGATGACAAATCAATACCCATTGGACGAAGGCGCCCGCTCGCACATTGTTAACGATCATTAGTGTTTGAATAGATGGACCCCGGCGTGGTCGATCGGGGGATTTGTTAGCATATTACAATATTTTGCTTTGTGATTGAATGGGAATCGATTGCCGTGATTGGCAACACTGTGTAACCGCCGCCGGTCCAATCGAGACATATCAAATAGGTCACACTGGGAGCAGGCCGAGGGGGAGCTTAACGTCAATAAATGTTCCATAGTGCTGACGGACAAGAATGTTTTGCCATACGTGTGGATACACGCGAGAGCTGCCGTAAGGAGCCTCCGGAGCTGCGAACAAAGTTATAAACAATTGAAAACAAATTGTTTTACCATGAGTGCTTGCATGACCTAAGAACGCGTAGGTGGCGAATACCTTGCGTAGGTGGGTGTTGAGCAACATGTACTTCTGGTTGAGTTTTGCAACATGGACACTTTGATCCTAGAGGGAGTGATTTTTTTTTGAATCTGTACTTTTTGCGTTGAGTCAGTTCGGGTGTAGGTACGGGGCACTTGTCCAATATATAGGACAGCCCAAGTATGAGCCGAGAATGAGAGAGGAATGCTCCGATAAACTAACAATGCTATAAATCATCATTCTGACGGTGCCGGAAAAGCAAATAAATTGAAACATGTTCTCTAGAATTTTCTGCCATAAGTGCAAAATTCAATATTCCTGTCCGGAGTTTGTACTTATCTGCTGCGCATAGCACATATGGTACGGGAAAAAGTTCATCATTTCTCGCGGATGCTGCATGCTGCGGGATGTGCCATAAATATTATCAGTATTGATGCCTTACATTCGGTATCGAAAGCTGAACACCAAGTGTTTGCTCGTTCTAGGGTCACAGGAAGTAATAAATAACCGGTAACTTG
This sequence comes from Ochlerotatus camptorhynchus, assembly GCF_037179485.1. Lineage (NCBI taxonomy): Eukaryota > Metazoa > Arthropoda > Insecta > Diptera > Culicidae > Ochlerotatus > Ochlerotatus camptorhynchus. Next base: position 565,857 of record NW_027040846.1, read on the forward strand.
AGAGACTAGAAATTGTAACATTCCCGTGTATGATTCCAGATTTATTTATTTCGTCAACCGACGTACACTAGTGCAAATACATTCTTCTTCTTCTTCTTCTTCTTTTTCGCATGTCAAGCTTATTGCTAATCTTATATTAGGTTATTGTGTGCTCTCAACATAGTGTTCTAGCGGCACCGGTGGTGCAGTGGTAAGCGTGATTGCCTCCCATCAGTGCTGTGTTCCTAAAATTTGAGCTAAGTAGTCGCACCCAAGTTTAGTTTAGTTTATATAGTACGTTGCAAAACATTTGCACTTTATCGAGCAGCACCGCACGCTATGCCTGAAGGCACTTTTTTTGCAACATTCATGTACCTCAGATTTTCCTTGACAGGATATTAGTTTTGATCCTAACAATCAAATCTGTGATGGTTTTAAAATATTTCATCTTGGGTTTTTTGAGAAAAAGTGTTTTGAAGTTTACAAAGCCGATTATGAAGGTGTATATGGACTATTGACGATACAAAACTATTACGAATTGAACAAATGCAGTTAAACAATGTTCAAATGATGATTGAATTAATCTAAATGGCATTAAAGAGTTCTCTTTGACTCTCAAGTAAGATCCGTATTGATTATGTTGACTTTGACCAAAATCAATTAATAATTGTTGCTAGAACAACTTCTTAATTAATTTCTCTTCCCTCATAAGAGTAGAAGTAGAAGGCAGTGTTCACTCGGCTGTCGACAAAAGCAGACCACTCTCGATGTGTGCTACGCGATCGGCTGTTTTCTCGGCAGCACCCATTGTGTGGTCCTCCTTATTGTTCTTCATCAGCAGTTCTTTCGGTCGATGCGTCGTCGACTTTGGAAAGCAACCGTTTCGTGATGAGTGTGTGAGTGCTGACCACGTTTTGCGTCCATTGCTGCAATGGACGCGCTCTGACCCTCGTTGGCGTACAACAATTTGCCATACAATGAAACTACTGGAAGCGGCTCCAGTTCTGATGGAGGAGGCTTTTTGGACAGCGGAAGATAAAGTGTTTATTGTGTTGTACCTTTTGACTATATTTTTAAGATGTATTGTATAGTGACCAAGAGTCCTCGGCTCTGTAAAGTTAATTCGGTTGAGCCTTACCAATTAAATTAATAAACAAAAAAAATAAGAGTAGAAGAGAAAGAAACGAGCAGAACAGTCTGAGGCAGCCACGTAATCATAGTAGGCATTGATTTTCGTCCTGTTTCGAGTGTTTTTGTTTTTATTGGAGATATCGTGTAGAAAATTTGGAAAAAATTTAAAAAAAATTTGCTTGGATTTAAAAAAAATAGATATGTTGGACTCAATGGCGAGATCGAAAATAAATTCTGGCAACCATGACGAATTGGTTTGAAAATCGTCTAACCGATAATACAGGAATGAAACTCACATGAGGTTAGCTGCTCTTGCCCAGTGAGTTTAGGTAGTCCTAACTTTGAATTACTACAGAATTGCTAGAGCTGCATTGCAATTCCCATATTTTGAATAAGAAAACTTTCAGGAAGGTTCAGCGACTTTCTAGAAAATTATGCGAACTATAGGGAACTAGTCGGTATATGCCTTTGTGAACAGCTATGTAAACTGCAAAACACTTTTTCTCAAAAAACCCAAGATGAAATATTTTAAAATCTTCGCAGATTTGATTGTTAGGATCAAAACTAACTTCCTGTGAAGATAAAACTGAGGTACATGAATGTTGCAAAAAAAGTGCCCTCAGACATAGCGTGCACCGTACTCTACAGGTGGCGAAGTCCCTTTATCTGTTCTTCTTGAAATTATAATTAGTTTTCGAAAGTTCCGTCAATATTTTCCAAGCACAATAATTTGTGTTTTATTATTTATCTCATATCTATCTTACTTGACTTTCTCCTAACTTGAGGAAAAACCTTGAACAATTTCTAGAATTTTCCAAAACATTCATGGGCCAAAAAAAGTTCCCAAAACTACCTCCGCAGTAAGAAGCCCTACTGCGCTAACCGAAGCAATGACGCAACGGACTTTTGTTTCTCCGAGGCCCCCTTCATAAGTTACAAGCAGTGTTGGAAAAGTTCGCGATATTTAACGAAGTTCACCATGGGAAAAGTTCGTGAGTCATAGTGAGTTACCGGGAACTTTTCCATCACTCGTCACAAGTACTAGGCTAATTATGGGGAAGATGATGGATATGATGATAGTTAAAGTCAAAAAACAAAAAATAAATATACATTAATATGGATTCGCTTTATGCAATTTACTCAAAACACCTCTGGCGTTTTACAAATTATTACCCAGACAACCAGAATGTACGTATATTTAAAGTTGTTTCTGTGATATACAAACATATATACCAACAAACAAATCGTATAGAATGCAAAAAAAGGGCCTATACATACAAAAGTGGAGGCCATATACGTGCAAATTTTAATTTCTTTTTAAACGAGTTGATTTGACATTATATACGATTCAATCTGTAATAACAAATTCAATTTGAAAAACCTTACGATGTAATCCGATTTAATTTGTGATACGGTACGATGAAAAAAGATTCGTCGTATATAAGTCGGAGATTTGCATTCTATACGATTTAACTTAAACATAATGCGATGTATGTCATACTTAAATGCGATGTTGACTTTTTATTTCCTTTGGTTTGTTTTTTTCGTCGATCTTGTTTTCCGTGCTGAGCACCAATGCTACCGACGGGCCAGGAAGGCAGCTCCCACACCTGGACCCTACCTATCGACCCATCAACTCATGAACCGGGACCAACGGCTTTACTTCCCATCCGAAGGAAGGCGTGGATCAGAGATGTTATGCCTCAGAACATCCCAGCGGCGCCAACTGGGATTGAACCCAGGCCTGCTGGGGTGAGAGGTGATCACGCTTACCACTACACCACCGGCGCCGTTACGATGTTGACTTAAACTATAGTTATTTACGATACTTTATGTACATTGTTATACCACTTCTGGTTGTCTGGGTACCAATTTGGTTTCTGTGTTTCTGTTTTATTTTTGCTGGAGGTGGTGGATTTGTGATATCTTGAGTAGTTATAAATTATGACTGCTGATATGATAGCATAAATCAATCGCCAGCATAAAAAAAACAGCAACCATAAAAATATATGCAGAATAATGCAAATGGCACATCCCATGTGGCTCTCGTACAAGAAAACCTTACTTTCGTAAAGGAAACTTTTATCTAGGAAACCTCGTGAACCTTACCTTTGCTACTTTTAGCAAAAGTGGGATGCCAAACTCTTCGAGCATGTGTGCGTAGCAAAAAGGCAATCGTCGCTACTCAAATCTTTGAAATAAGAACCAGAGATGTTTGTGTTGTTACAACTGATGTTACCTTTGGAATCCTTAATAAGTAGGCAATACGTTTACTGTTTTAGTGCCACGTTTTTATGTTTATAGCAGGTTCTTGTTTTAGAGGGGGAGGTAGCTCATCGATTCTTCCGGTTCGCCTCCTAGCATCGTGCTATAAGGTACCAGGCGATAACCAGGGTAGTTGATCGATAGCTCGATGACCTCATTTCGTTGGCGTCTGCAATGGGAAATTCTCATAGCATGCGTTGACGATGGAACGTTGTCGAGTTGTTGAATAGCAACTATCGTGGTAACTCACCGATTACCTGTCGATCTGCCAAATTTGGAAAGACGTCTGCATTGAATTGTCTCATATAATAATATTCCGCCCACTATATCACAAGAAATTGCGAGTAGCTGAGTGGAATGGAGATAAGTTAAGCATTGGGTACAGGACCAAGTCTCCCCTGGGTGGTGCCAAAAGATGAGCGCAATAGAATCATCAAGTTGCCATAAGGCACGGAATGAGACTATTGCATGGCTGGGTAGTCAAAGTCTTCCATTCGTTAGTCATTTCAGGTGGATTAGAACAGGTTTAGGTTTAGGGTGGGTGTTGGCCAGATTTGGATTTTTCAGATATAATTTTAAATAGGACCTAGATTATTTAATACACTAGTAACCTCAACTTCTCTCACAATGTTTCATTGTGACTAATCAACACTCAATGGGTAAAAATCAAATTTGCGGTAAATTTGAAAAAAAAATGTAACTTGGCGTGTAGAGCGCACTGCCCACTGGACGATTCTGAAGCCTGACCAAGTGAGTGGGTTACGGGTTTATTTGATTGTACGTCATTTCCAAGTTATATATAGATACATTCATACCATTGGCATTTTGTATTTGAGATAAGACAGAGACAGGATGCGGAGGGCCTGCTTAGGGGGAGCGTAACCCATGTGATGGCTTCCATTTATTAAATAGTTCAGATAGGCTGGAAATGATAGGTTCATGGTGAGAAAATGTACCATATGGTGCCCGTTGACTGATCAAAATTAGATTCAAATCGTCAGGCCCTGCCCTGTAATAAGGGGATTGACGATGATTTGTCAAGTTTCATTTTGCATTTGCATATAATTGTAAGTTTAGGTTTGCTTTTGTAATTGTAAGATAGATAGTTTGCCTCAATTGAAACATTGAGTTGTATAAACTTGACGAATCATACCTCTAAAATAGTAGTAGTTACAGTGCCGCATTATCTAACAACCACTGCCTGCAACTAATGTTGAGGGGTCGGCAGGGCTGATTACGGATCAAAACTAACATAACTCTAACACTGAAATGATCCCGAAACTAACGCTCATTCATTGCACTTTGAGTCATAAAGTAGTTTTATTTATTTTCCTACTAATCTATCTACACACTTAGTTTTTTCTACAGAGCTCGGCTGTGCGGGTCTCGGCGGGGAGGGTTTCGCTGAGATCTCGGCAGGAGTGACATTTGATTGCTGAGTCTCGGATAATGCCTTTTCTAATAATCTGCCTACGTTTCTTTTCTTTGTTATCTACTTTATCCCCTTTTTATTTTTCTGCTCTTCTTTCCTCTTCTCTTCTTTTGTTTTGTTTGTTTACATATAACTAATACTAATACCTCCTTGTTTTCTCTCTAATTTGTCTACTATGTCCCACCATCACGATGAGAGATGAGCTACCGTACATGGTACACGCTCATATACACTCCCAAAATAGTATGCCGCAAGTAAGTATATCACAGAGGCAACTAAAGATCCAGAAACGCCGATAACGCTGAAGATAATGAGCTGTGGTGATTTATATGACTATATAGTATAATTTATTTATACTAACCTAAACACACCCAAATCCAAACGATCACTAACCAAAATAATAGACTTATCTTTTTTCAACAGGTGTAATTTCGTTTAGTTCTGTTTCTCTCTTTTCAGCAAAACAACTACAAAAAAACCTCTATAACTCTTCTCCATTCTTTTAATCTCCTACTATCCCTTATAAATGTATCGGAAACTAGTGGGACTGTCTGTGCAAACAAAAACAGACCTGCTAGTGGAAGAAGGTCGTTATAACTCGCTTAACTCGTTTTCGGATTTGAGAGATCCTCGGTTACAGTGGCCTGCTTACTGAGCAGGAAAACGCGGTCCCAGGTCCTTAAATATCAAAGAGATTTATGGTAAAATCACTTGTGTATCGTGTATTTTGCGAAACTCGTTGTTGTCGTTAGTTCCGGGTTTGAATGGATACAAAAATTTGAGTAACGGTATTATGTGAAATGAGGGGCTCGGTGGCCTTAGAGCAACCGTTTTTGCTTACTGAGCAGAACATCATGAGTCTAATCTCAGGCGCATCCACATTCAAGATTCGTCAATCCTCTTATTTGTTAATATGACTACATGGTAATAACAGCAACTCGGTGATTAAAAAGGTGCTCGTCTGCCTAGTGGCAAACGTTTTTGCTTACTGAGCAGAAGACCGTGGGTTTAGTCCCAAGCTCCTTCGCGTTATATGATCGTTAGGACATCAATTCAGCTTATCGTTTACCAAAACGAACCCTGCTGCAAACCCAACCCTCTTATCCAACATCCCAGTGATTCCTCGTGGAAGTGCAGAGGTGTTCTCGGCTTCCATCAAAACGAGTGTCATGTCAACACAATCCTTCCCATTCCTTTCTTGACCTGTGTTCGGGCGCGGCCGGCGCTGGTATTGCCTAATTTAAGATCACCATTTTTACACATTGAGGATGATTGCTAGTCCCAAGCATTATCTATTGGTTCTCTGTGTAATTACAGCTGATCTGGCAATAACAGAGTAGCAACCGTGGGCGGTCAATCAAGCTCAAGCTCAAGCTTATAGCAGGTTCTTGTTTTAGACGTTCCCATTACTGCCGAAAGTATTAAATCAGTCCAGAAAATTTAACACTTTCGGAAGTGAGTCTATCTTTGAGCGATTCATCATTTGCCTTACTGAATTCAAGCTTTTCTGAAGTTATTAAATATATTATGAGCTGAATACACGAATCCAGTGTTTCCAATTTTCCGAAGTGACTTAAAACTTTTGTAAAATTCAGTTCTGTTTGAAGTTATTCTGTACGTTTTTCTTGAAATGGTCCAGTACTTTCCAAAGTGATCCTAAGCTTTTCTCAAGTTATTCAGTACTTTTCCAAGGAGATTCCAAACTTTCCTAATGTAATGTAATGTCAGTATAGACAGATCTCGTTTTTTAAAACGTAACTACAGTGCACTCTCTACAACTCGAGTTATATAATTATCGAGTTATAGAATCTCATACAAATTCGCTATCGCAGTAGCCATGACACTCATTTTTATTATGGTTATATAACTGGATATCGAGTAAGTGGACATCGAGTTGTGGAGAGTTGACTGTACTTCTATGTCGAGATCTTTTTCGATGTGTCACAATTGAGTAGCTTACTGATAATAATCAATACTCCCTGAATCCTGTTGAAAAACTATTGAAAGATTCGTGGAAGTGAGGAGGATCTCTCGGTTTTTGACGGTCTAATTGACCTACATTTTGAAGCCAGCGCTGTTTTTGTCTATCGTAAAGTATGAGATCACCAGTTTTTACACATTGCAGATGGATGCTAGTCCAATGCATCGTTTTTTGCTTCTCTGACAGATGACTTTCTGAAGTTTTCTGCAGTAATTCAGTACTTTTCAAACTGATCCCGAGATTTTCTAGAGTGTTTCAGTACTTTCAGAAGAGATTTTGAACTTTTTTAAAATGATTCTGTGATCCCCAAAATGATTTCGATTTTTCTGAAGTGACTAAATATTTTCTGAAGGGATTCCAAGCTTTTCTAAAGTTATCACAAAGTGATTCACCTTTTGAAGAAGTGATTGCAAACTTGAGAGAATTGATACAGTACTTTCCGATGTTTTGTGAAGTTGTTCAGGTCTCTCCGGATTTTTTTTTTAGTTTTTACGAAAGCGATTACAAACTTTCTGGAAAGATTAAGTATTTTCCAAAGGGATTCAGAAATTTTCAGAAAATTCATTCAATACTAACCGTAGAATTTCAAAGTTTTCTGCAGAACTGGTTTCAAACTGTTCAAAAGTGATTCAATCCTTTCTGAAGTGATTCAGTACTTTCGGAAGTGATTACAAACTATCTTAAATTATTCAAATATACTTTTCGGAGTGATTCCAAACATTTCTGAAGTGATTCAGTACTTTCTGAAATGATTCAGTGCTTTCCAACGTGATTATGAACATTCTGGAGCGAATCAGTATTTTCGAAGTGATTCCAAACGTTTCTGAAGTGATTCAGTGCATTTCTAACTAATTAAATTATTTTCGAAGTGATTCCGTTCTTGCGGAAATGATAACAAACTTTCTGGGATGATTCAGTACTTTCCAATGTGAATCCGAAATTTTCTGAAGTGATTCAATATTATCCGAAGAGATTCCAAGCTTAAAGTGGTTCAACACTTTCCGAAGTGATTCAGTGCTTTCTGAAATAATTCAGTACTTTCCTAAGTGATCATGAACTTTTCCAAAGTGATTCCGAACATTCCTGAAGATATTCAGTGTTTTCCGAAGTAATTCCAAACATTTCTGAAGTGATTCACTGCATTCCTAAGTAATTCAATTATTTTCAAAATGAACTTCCCGCAATGATTCAGTACTTTCCAAAGTTATTTTGAATATTTATTAAGTGTGTTGGGTCTTTTTCTGAAGTTATTCAGTACTTTGTGAAGTGATTCTCAACATTTCTGAACTGATTCAGGACTTTCTGAAGTGATTCCAAACTGTTCTGAATTGATTCAGTACGTTCAGAGGTGATTCCGAACATTTCTAAAGTGATACAATACATTCTTAAGTGATTCAGAAGTTTTCAAAGTGATTGAAAACATTTCTGAAGTGATTTAGCACTTCCGAAGTGAATCCAAACTTTTCTGAAATGATTCAGTGCTTTCTGAAGTGATTTCCAACTTTTCATTAGTTATTCAGTGCTTTCCGAAATGATTCAGTACTTTCTGAAGTGATTCCGAATGTTTATGAAGTTAGGCAATTTTTTTCTTAAGTGATTCAGTATTTTTCGAAGTGATTCCAAACTATTCTCAAGTGATTTAGTTGCTTCTGATGTCGATCTTTTTTATATGATTCCAAACTACTCTCCCATTCCTCACCGTGAAAGAATTTTGAAAGCACCATCATGTCAAAATTTCTATCTTACGCCACTAAGTAGTGCCATCTTTTGTTCGCCAATCAGGATTTCCACCGTTAGGGGTAAATCTCATTCAGATGAACTTTTTAACAGTTGGTATTATTTAACATTTTTTCCCGATCAGGGACACAGGCCACTTCAATTTTACCATTTTTGATTGATTGTTTCGGTAACATTTTTATCAGGGGCGCAAGCCATTTCAAATTTAATATTTTGTCAATTTTCCCCCGACCATGTTTACCAGAGGTAAAAGCCATTTCAAACATAATATATAAAAAAAAAAATCCTGAACTACTACAAATTTAAAGTTTTTATTCTATTTTTAAGAATATTATTTTCTCCTGAACATGTCTACCAGGGGCGCTAACATTATACATTTTTTTTCATTTTCCTTGATCATATTTCCAAGGGGCGCAAGCCATTTAAAATTTAACATTTTTGTTTAACTTTAGCTATTTCAAATTACATATTTTTTTAAGATTTTCCAGATTCAACATTTTCTTTAAATTTTTCCCTGAACGTGTATGTTAGGGGCGCTATCCTCTTTAATTTGAATGGTTTTAATCATTTTAAACATGCTTACCAGGGGCGCAAGTCATTTCAAATATATCATTTTTAAATGTTTTTCAGAACGTGTTTATCATTTAAAATTTTACGATTTAAATAATTTTTCTCTGAATTTGTCTACCAGGGATCCTTGCCATTTCAAATTTAATGATTTTTAAATTTACTTGAAGATGTATATCAGACTGTTTTTTTTTCAGTGTATTATTAATATTTAACATTTGAGGTGAGATTTTGTGAATTGGATTGCTGTACACTGAAGTCTTTTTTTACACGTTTTTTTACGCATTTTTTTTTACACGGTTATTTTACACGGTTTTTCGCAATTAACACGGTACGTTTTTAACGATTTCTCGACAACGATACAACCTATCGACTTGATTCCAATCACATGATGCGTTTCTAGCTATAGGTAATCGAATGGCATACTTTAAAAAAATCACAATTTTTGGTGTAAACACTTATGGACCATAGCATGCTATAATTACAAATGGCACCAAAATCCGATTTTTTAAAAACATTTAAGAATGTAAATAATCAAAATCTCGTAGGTTTTTTTTTCACACGGTTTTTTTTTTTACACGGTAAGTGTAAAAAAAGACTTGAGTGAATTTGTCCTATTTTGTAAAAAAAAAAATCGGTTTGCAGCTAAGTAGTCGTCGACTACCCGTGACTACCCACAACCACAGTACTGCCTCTCATCCCAAAAGGCCTGGGTATGATCCCAGTCAGTGCCGCCGGGTTTTTCAGAGGTATAAAATCTCTGATCACGGGAGGGGGAAGTAAAAGCCGGTTGGTCTCCAGTCCATGAGTTTGATAGGTGGGGGACCTGTCTCCCTGGCGTCGGTAGCATTGGTGCTCAGCACGGAAAACAAGATCGAAGGAAAACAAATCAAAGAAAAAAAAATTAATAAAACTTACATGAGATTTTCGACTTGATTGAAGTGCATCCCCTTGGATGTAATATTAAAATCTATTTTTTGCTGTGCAGGTGTATATTTCAAACGATGTGGAATATCAATTTCAGCAGCTTCTCCCAAAACAACCAAGTCTCTAAAACGTCAAAAAAGGTAGAATATGTGGCAGTGTTCCCCTAATAGTGCATGTATGTTTTTGTTTACGTTTTGTCAGTAGAGATTGTTAGCTATAAGTGGAATTATTCTTTCTTATTATATCAAGTCATCGTTCTACCTCCGAGCAGGCAATATGCCACTCGGAGGCAATAAATCAATTCAAAGTGCTGCCGATTTCCACCGTTCGTCAACTAGATTACAGCTACGTGGTGGGGAGCTCATCCGCAAGATCTTCTAACGTTGTACCGGACAAGAATTTAATCGGTTCGATCATCCCTAAGGTGTCGAAGTGTCCTTGGTTCAAGGGGTTGGAGGTGGGTCGAGACTTCATACGTCTGATGTCTCGCCTCATGTCCAATCACTATTCGTTAAACGCTCACTTGTTCCGTGTTGGGCTAGAAGATAGCAATTTCTGTGAATGTGGACAAGGTTACCAGGACGCAGATCACATTATTTGGTCATGTGCTGAGCACCGTAGAGTCAGATCCGAGTTTTACGATTCCCTTCGATCTCGAGGTAGACAACCTAATGTTCCAGTTATTTTGACTAGACGCGATCTGGAGTTCATGAAACTCATATATGTTTACTTTAAGAATATTAACGTTTGATTAACATTGTGTTAAGTTTGTATATTTTTAAATGTTTGTTTTCATGATAAATAGGAATAAGTTCATGTTTTTGGATTAATTAATTATTTGTATCGTAAACCACATTTTAAACCTCCTTCTCCCTTTTCCCATTCAAAATATTGTAAATCTCCACTCACCTCGAGACAACCGTGAGTATTCGGTCTAGCTTCTTTAACTTTAAATATAAGACATTAATAATGTATAACGAAAATGATAACTCGGCTCTGTAAAGTTTATTCGATTGAGCCTGTACAAATAAAGTAATTATTAAAAAAAAAACTAGATCGCAACATAGGGCGATCCATCCTGGTCGAAACAATGTGTTTATGAGGGATAAATCACGACGTAAATTTCAGATGTGCACTTGAAACATTACTTTTAAGAAACTGACGAGTTTATTTTCAAAACCAATGAACCAATGAATGATGGAAGTGGTAAGTCTGCTGTATTCCGTTCGCGAAAAGAAACTGCAAGTAAGCATTGGAGATGAATTCCGATTTTAATTAAAATTTGTGTAGTGATCTAATCCTTCCTTAGCATGAATCAAAGTTGATGAAAATAACATCAAGATCATCAATAATTCTCTGTCCTCAAAAGGCATTGAAAAATGTTTGAGGCCACAAAGAACCGTTAGTGACAATTGAGTAATAACATTATGAAATCGAACGACATGTACTGTCACAGAACGAATCATTTGCCAACCGTCCTGTGCAGATCTGCCAAGATGTAGAAGTTGACCACCCGCCAGCAATAGTTTGCAAACTAAAACCCTCCAGACATTGGCACAAGGAAGCTGTACCTGTGAGTGTCGTGCGTGAGTTCTTCTCGTTACTGCCACGGCCACCGTTCAATTTACGACACCCGTTGGACGGGGTGGTCACCATGTACTTGCCGAGCCCATAGCCAGCAGCACAGCTACCACCACCACCAGTCTGTGCACAACAATTTCAAATTACTGCCTATCATACATCCTTCATTGCGCAAACTCACGGAGGTCGTTCTTTGAAGTGCGCCCGGGAAACCAGCAGGATATTCTTTATTTAAATTATCTCCCCAAGACAGCGCAGCGCAGCGCTCATCTGTCTGGGCGCGGGATTCAAGTGCTCACGCGGTGTGAGGATGCATACAACAAAAATGGTCGTTTAACGTTTTAAAATTGCGCATAAAGTATGATAAATTATAATTTCATTTGGTTGAGGTGGGAGATCAAGCGAGCGATGCGTGAGGAAAACATAACAAACTAAACGTATGTAGTGCGCGTGCTGTCTAGGAATGTCGACGGCGGTGGTGGTGGTGCTGCTGCACCGGATCATCCAGATCATTTTGTAGGCTAGTGAGATGCATACAATGTAGATTATGATGCTGGAAATGGCTCATAATACTTCAACTCTGGCAGCGGCTGGTGTGCAGATAATCATCAGCTAATGCAAATGGATACCCCTGGGGAAATGATAATACCGCAGCCGAAGCGAGAGTGAGTGACATCAAAGCTCTTCTGATGGACACCAAGCAACCGGAATATACAGTGTTGATCTTCTGGATGATCTCTCGTTCTAGATTTCAATTTAAAGAGGTTTTCATTTATCTGGAATCAAAATAAATTATGTAACATAATGAGTCATTTAATTGCACAACTAATTTGCCGTAGCATGGTAAGCCTTTCCTTCTAGCAGACAAGCACGCTGCCGCATTGTAACATGAAACAAATCCCATTCTCGCCTGAAACAACAAATCGCTTCGTCTAATGAAAACTGTCACCGCTTGTTACCTTTTTTGTAATGGACCCTGTAGTACCTCCGGCAGGAGCATCAACCAACGGTTTCTAGTGTTGTGGTTCATTCATGTTGCAATCATCATCGTTCCCCTCTCGTTCGGGGTCGCTGAGAGCTAGGAAGGTGTGTCTTCTGAATTAAACAAAGCACATGCTAAATGCCTTTTGGACCCGGAGTGATTCCTTCGTTATCTAGATCGGGGATCGTGTGCCACTACCCGTAAGCCCCCCGCGGGGAAATTGCTTTACTCTGCTGTGTATAGATTCAGCGATCAGTAGCAGCCAGCCAGTGGTCGGTGGCAGCATCCCAGTGAACAAAGAGACGTTGTCGTCGTCGTCGTCGTCGTCATCGTGTTGCGAACAGGAAGCACAGATTGGCAAGCGCGCGGGCACACACACACACACGAGACCCAGCGATGAAGATCACCCAGTTGAAACAAAGACCTGTGCAGGAGATATCAGCCAGCAGCCAACCATGCCAACCATGTATGCTAGTGCCCATGCGAGCGCTGATAAGTGATCTACAAGCAGCATTTTGCATAATTGTTGGCAGCGAAATTAAGATGCCGTCAAGAAATTAGATTGGGTCGTACTGATAAGATCTTAATGTGGTTAATTTCATGAAAGAGGAGGGCTACCGACTGGTAGCAGGCAGTTGTCGAGCGATGTAGGGAAAAAAACATGACGATAATGTGGTATTGATTGATAGAGTTTCGTTTAGGCTGACGGGGGGGTTGCTGAGCAAATACAGTGTAAGATAGGTCATAACGCTTCATTTATCACTCAGTTAGTGGACGGGTGCAGCAAAAAGCTGAATTTGGGAAAACAGACACAAATATTGTAGATGATATTTTTGACCAATGAAATAATGCTAGCAAATTCCTCAGCTCTCTACTCGTAGAGGTTCCATTTTACAAATCATAAACATTTTTGCACAAATTTATCGCATTCCGTATTAGATATGTGTTGGTCCTGATAATGTATCGTCACTTTATCCAACAAACCAATGATATTATAAGTGAACGTGCTATTTAAAACGACTGAGCGAGCGTGATGAATATCTTTCAAGCTCAAGGTGATTCTAATGTAACAATCCGGCAAGTGAACATTTTATTCTGTTCACAAGAAATTCTACGTATGCCACGTGCTTCGCCTCATTAAAACTCCGAATACGGTGGGTAAAATACTTTACGTCGACTACGAAGCCTCCAAAAACGTGTAACAGCAAGTTTGCAATGATATAACTTAGCCATTTCTTGATGAATTTCCAAAATTGTGGTACCTCTAGATTTCCCAGGATCTGTAGATTATTTTAATTGCAGAAAATTGCAAAAAGAGTCGTAGCACGTTTTTTTTTAAGTGTGTTTTTGGATTTTGCAAGTGGTTTAAGATCCATAATTTAGATTAATGGGCACAAATTTTCATAACTAGCCAGAATACAGTCATGATTCTTATATATGGAACCTGGAGATAACAAAACGGTCCTTGGAAGATCCGGAACATCTGTGAAAGTGGTCTATCCATAAACCTGATCCTAGAACTCTGTGATTTTCGAAAACATTAAGAACTGTGTTATAAGAATGAATTTGGGGTCATGACATAAACATGAACCTCTTGTTTTTCCTTGGTTTGTTTACCGTCGATCTTGTTTTCCGTGCTGGGCACCAATGCTACCGACGCCAGGGAGACAGCTCCCAAACCTGGACCCTACCTATCGACCCATCAACTCATGAACCGGGGACCAACGGTTTTACTTCCCTTCCGAAGGAAGGCGTGATCAGAGATCTTATGCCTCAGAACATCCCGGCGGCGAATCAGTTTCATGAATTTACCACTTTTAAGGATGTTCCAGATTAAAAAAAAACGGCTGAGCAGATTCATCTTACCTTACCAATCAGGCTAAGGCCTTGTTGTCCTCTGCTGTCCGAAGAAGTCGTCTCCACTCTACTCGATCCATGGCCACAGTTCGCCAGCCTCGTAGTCTGCGAAGGGTCCGCAGGTCACCTTCTACTTGGTCGATCCACCTTGCCCGCTGCGCGCCTCTTCTTCTTGTTCCTGTTGGGTCGCTTTCTAGAACCATTTTCACTGGGTCGTCGTGCGGCATTCTTACGACGTGCCCAGCCCACCGTAGTCGCCCAATTTTTGCAATGTGGACGATGGATGGTTCTCCCAGCAGCTGGTGCAATTCGTGGTTCATTCGCCTCCTCCACGTTCCGTCATCCATCTGCACTCCACCGTAGATGGTACGCAACACCTTCCGTTCAAAAACACCAAGGGCGCGTTGGTCCTCCACGAGCATAGTCCAGGTCTCGTGGCCGTAAAGGACCACCGGTCTAATCAGCGTCTTGTAGACAGTCAACTTCGTGCGGCGGCGAATTTTATTCGACCGGAGCGTCCTCCGGAGTCCAAAGTAGGCACGATTCCCTGCCATAATGCGTCTTTGAATTTCTCTGCTGGTATCATTTTCGGCGGTCACCAGTGAGCCCAAATACACGAACTCATCGACCACCTCGATTTCGTCACCGTCAATCTGAACTCGGGGTGGGAGGCTAACATTGTCTTCCCTAGAACCTCTTGCTTTCATATATTTTGTCTTTGATGCGTTGATGGCAAGTCCAATCCGTCTAGCTTCAGCCTTCAGTCTGATGTACGTTTCCGCCATCATCTCAAAGTTCCGTGCCATAATGTCAATGTCATCGGCGAAACCAAGGAGCTGGCTGGACTTCCTGAATATCGTGCCACTCGTGTCTATCCCAGCTCTTCTGATCACACCTTCTAGCGCGATGTTGAACAGCAGACACGAAAGTCCATCACCCTGTCGTAACCCCTTCGAGATTCAAAGGGACTCGAGAGTGTCCCCGATACTCGAACAACGCACGTCACTCGATCCATCGTCGCCTTGACCAATCGCGTCAGTTTATCCGGAAATCCGTACTCGTGCATAATCTGCCATAGCAGATCTCGATCGATTGTGTGGTAGATTCATGGATGAACCAATTTTACCAATGCTCCGAATCTTCCGAAAGACGGTTCCATACTCAACCGGGTCCATGTTTATTTCACGACCCTTAATTACACTAGTTTACAGCATTTTTGAACTCGGTAAGGTGATGATCATTTCCAATGCAAAATCCTACGCTGAATTCAATGCCGTGGTCAGAAAAAATTAAAGTAGAGCCATTTTTAAGATATACAAAAATTTTGATTTTTTGAATTTTGGACAAAAGTACGATTACTAAAATGTCAATATCTTTGGAACTAGTACACCAATTTTAAATCTTTTTTTATGAAAATGAAGCTAAATAAATTTTCTATCGTTCACTAGAATATTATGTCTAAATTAAAAATTTAATTTTGAAGTCATTTAAAAATTTACAGCATTTTTTTTTATTTTTTCTGCGAATTTTTCATA
Organism: Ochlerotatus camptorhynchus; assembly: GCF_037179485.1. Classification (NCBI taxonomy): domain Eukaryota; kingdom Metazoa; phylum Arthropoda; class Insecta; order Diptera; family Culicidae; genus Ochlerotatus; species Ochlerotatus camptorhynchus. Next base: position 581,831 of record NW_027040846.1, read on the forward strand.
AAAATCTTGTTTTAATCAACATTTTTAATGGGATAAAAAGATTCAAAAAATCATTCCATAATTTATTCTTAAAGTCCATTTAAAACCGGAGAAAATGAGCCTTTAATGGATGAAATCAGTTGGAAATTTTCGAAGTTATGAGCATTTTTGTAAAACACTTAAAAATGTTGCTGAAATACAACAGCTTTAGAGTTCCTTTTCTAGGTGTCGTTGTAAGCATCCAAATCGCATGTAAAGTTTTCATGGGAGATTCTTTTCTCTACATATCAATTTGATTAAGGCATATCAGGATTTAAAACCGAGTTGATACAAAAGAAATTTATTTAGGTTTTATTAAAAATGATTGAGAATCGAATGACTTTGTCTTCGATGTTTTGAACTTGTTTCTCGAATCAGAAACCAACAATAGTCACCCATCATTGCTTCATCCCAAAACCCTTGGTAACGACGTTCCATCATCTTCATTTGTTGGTGAAAACGTTCGCCGTGCTCATCACTCTCGTCACCAAGATTTTCCGGGAAAAAATCCATGTGAGAATGTAGGAAATGTATCTTTAAAGACATATTCACACCTGTGTTCAGTGAAATAAAAGGATTTGAAATTAATTATATGTAACAAACACAATATTTTTGATTTATACCTATTTTCTCATAATTTTTGAGCAATTCATCGACGGCTTCCTCATAATCTGGGCTTCTGAAATTTCTTAAAAAGGTTGTGACAACACGTTGGAACGATTTCCACGCTTCTTCCTCATCTGGTGTCAAAACTGTATTGAATGCGGAATCATTGAGCAGTTTTTTGATCTGTGGGCCAACAAATACACCTTCCTTTATCTTTGCGTCAGATAAATTTGGAAATACTGATTTCAAGTACTGGAATGCCGGCCCTTCTTTTTGCAACGCTTTGACGAAATTTTTGAATAGCCCAAGTTTTATATGTAGTGGTGGAAGTATTATGCGTTCTTTTACCACAAGAGGATCATTTTTAACGTTGTCTTTACCAATTGTGAAATTATCCCGTTTTGGCCAATCTTTTCGGACGTAGTGTTCCTTACGAGCTCGACTGTCCCATTTACACAAATAACACATATATTTTGTGTATCCCTGTTGCAATCCAGTCAACATGGCAACCACTTTAAGATCAGAACAAATTTTCCAATTGTGTTGATTGTAATTTATCAAATTGAGCAATAGAGCCATTGATTCATACGTTTCCTTCATATTAACGGCATGAGCTAATGGAATAGAAGGTTTCTCATTCCCTTGATGCAGTAAAACGGCTTTCAAGCTCAACTTGCTGCTATCGATGAATAAACGCCATTCAGCTGGATCATATGGCTCACCAAACTCTTCAAACAAGCCGTTTACGTCATGGCAAAAACATGCCTTGTCCTTTGTAGAATAAAATTTGTCAAATTTCTTGTGACGAGTCCTGTGACAAGAAATTTTGACCTCCTTGCTCAGCATGTTGTGTTCTTTCAAGCGTGATGCCAGCAATTCGGATTTCTCCTTCGATAAGTCGAGATCTCGCACCAAATCATTAAATTCGGATTGTGTAAACAGTTTTGGGTTTCTTTCCAATTCCACCTCGAAGTCTTCCTCGCATTCCTCCTTGAATTCCTCCTCACTTTTTGTAACGGTCGATTCAACAGAGGGCACTCGTTTCCGCTTTGGATAAACAGGATACGGGACCGAACTTGAATGTGGAACAGGTTTTGTCATAGAAGCCACTTGTGGACATTCAACTGTTTTGTGACGTCATTGTTGCTTAACTTTTGTCAAGCAGAAATAACAATCCGTTGCATGACAAAATGGTCGACGCCATATGGGGGGCATGTCAAAGGACAAATAGCGACTGACAGATAACAAATAAGTGAGTTAGTAAGTAAGACATTAACACTTATCAAAAATAGATGAAGTAAGATAATGTCGATCAGGAAAGAACAAAGCACTACCATGCTGTACATAAATTGTTTATATGAAAGTTATTCAAAACATCAATTTACCTTGCGCCTGACATCCACCTAGCCAAGCACGTTTTGCACGAACTACATAATACTATTGGAATCCACGGTTCGTCAAAGTCTCCAGGATCAATTTTAAAATAAAGCCTGTATGCAGTTTGCAACGAAGCAGTGAAATTGACCGATTTTGTAAATATATAGTTGCCACACGCGTAACAAAACTTTTGAGGATCATTTTTACATTTTTACACTTGAATAAATTATGGAATGATTTTTTGAATCTTTTTATCTCATTAAAAATGTTGATTAAAACAAGATTTTTATGAAAAATTCGCAGGAAAAATTAAAAAAAAATGCTGTAAATTTTTAATTGACTTCAAAATTAAATTTTAAATTAAGACATAATATTCTAGTGAACGATGGCAAATTTATTTAGCTTCACTTTCATAAAAAAAGATTTAAAATTGGTAAACTAGTTCCAAAGATATTGACATTTTAGTAATCGTACTTTTGTCCAAAATTCAAAAAATCAAAATTTTTGTGTATCTCAAAAATGGCTCTACTTTATTTTTTTCTGACCACGGCATTGAATTCAGCGTAGGATTTTGCATTAGAAACGTTGGTCAACCACTAAAGTTCACACTTTTTATGTTGTTTTGTAAACTAGTGTTATTTCTTATATCACAGTTACTAGTGTTTTCTAAAAAAAACCGCGAGGCTCTAGAAACAGTTTCATGGATGAATCACTTTTACGGATGTTCCGGATCTCCCGGAGGATGATCCCATGGTCATCCAGGTCCATTTTTATGTCACAAACCAAAATTCTATCTCATATCACAGTTCCACGTGTTTTCGAAAAAAATCGCGGAGCTCTAGGATCAGTTTAATGAATAGACCACTTTTACAGATGTTTTAGATTTTCCGGAGGACGGCCCCATAGTCATCTGGGACCATGTTTATGTCATGACCCCAAATTCTTTCTTATATCACAGTTCCAAGTGTTTTCGAAAAAACCATGAAGCTCTTGGATCAGTTTCATGGATTGACCACTTTTACAGATGTTTCGGATCTTCCTGAGCACGCTCCAATGGCCATCCAGGTCCGTGTTTATATCATGAACCCAAATTCTTTCGTATTTCACAGTTGTTGATGTTTCAAAAAAAAAAAACGCGGAGCTCTACGATCAGTTTCGTAGATTGACCAATTTTACGGATGTTCCGAAGCTTCCGGAGGACCGTTCCGTTGTCTCCAGGATCCATATATAGGAACCATGACTGTATTTTGGCTAATTATGAACATTTGTACCTATTAATCTAATATATGGATCGTAGGCCACTTGCAAAACTCATAAACATTCCTTTAAAAAACGTGTAACGACTCTTTTTGCTTTTGAATAAAGTAGACGACCCTATTTTTAATCTGCCATTGCAAACTTGCCGTTACACGTTTTTCGGAGGCATCGTATTCGGAGTGTTAGATGGTCTCGTTTCCAATGTTTTCCAATATAGCACCAAAGCACTAGTCGAGTTTTGTCCCTTCCCGAGCAGGAAAAAATAACTTATGGTAACCAAATTCATGTATGATATTAGCATAACTGGCAACTTAATTATGGTATTGATGAGCATTAAATAATTTACAACAATAATTCCTCAAAAATTTTCTGCAAATACCAAACTTCTCAATAATTTAATTATTCAAATAACTGACGTATAATCATTGCTTTTTTTATGCCAGAATACAATAATATGTTATTTAATACGTCTTTTATTAACAATCCAATAACTCTTTTAGGTGTTATTGTCTCAAAACTGAAAAATCACATTTTGTTATTTGGGTTAAATACCCGAAATAAAATATTTCGATAACTGAATAGTAACAACACAAGGTTTAATACCACAAGGATAAAAAAAGGCTTCATACCTAATTTAAATGTTCATATATTATTGGTTAGTTATCCGTTCTTGCCCGGATTTAAATTGGCTTCCACGAGATTTTCCACCGTCCCCCGTCCACCACATGCCAACAAATTGTGCTATTCGCATGACCTGTACTCTTGGAATATATTGGCACAGACAAACAGACATAACACTTAGAAGATAATTCTTCAAAAAATATCGTCAAGCGTATTTTGCATGCCCACTAGCACCATCTGTCATCCAAATTCCCAAGCATTGATGTGCAACTAGAGCATCCCTCGTTCATGCCATTTTTTCACTAGTTGCTATTCCCTCGTTCTGTCAACGCGTCAGCTGTGGTGAATAAAAACAAAACAGATAGAAGTCAGTGATGTCGGTTCTACTAAATTTTCCGTAGATCTGTAGAATTGATTGAATTCTGCAGAAATACGGATCCGTAGGAAACATTCTCAGAAGCTAAGACTTTTTTTAGGGATTTGTTTTGTTTGTTTAGTGTGCTTTTTCTTCTGCTGGAAACAAGTTTTTAAACGAGGTAATGCATCAAGTGCCCTTTCTACCACCGCTCATCACTTTAATGTGTGTACAGCTAAAAAATATAATATGTATCAATCAATGAAATTCATGGTGAAGTATTGAACATCAATAACTGGTAAAAGGGGTAAAAGTTGATAGAATATTAGGAACGAAATGACTAATGTGCAGCACTTTCGATGTAAACAACTATATTTTTCTGTATTCGTCAGATGTGGTGTGTGTCTCCAGTGGGATGCCTTAACCACTTATCATTTTCAAGATCTGACATCTACAAAGTAGACGTGAAAAAGAACTGACATCACTGATACGTTCGAAATTTGGTGGCTTGTTCAATGCTTCAGTGGTGCCACCATGACAAATGCAAGCACATTCCCAACTAAAACATTATTCGCGATGAATGTTATTGTGAGTGTTATGTCTGTTTGTCTGTGATATTGGTATAAATGTCGAATTACGTTCTCCTGATTTACGATAGGTTATAACACATAATGTTGGCCAATGTTCCTTAACATCGTCGTGTCATGTGCACTGTCGATAGGTATCCTTGATGATCTTCTGAGCAACAACGGTTTTCGAAAATCTCGTAGGGGAAACGCTCCTATAGTTGCGGTACGTTAGAAGCGTTAGGTTCTTATAGTTGTGTATGGAGTCTCCATACACAACTATAGGAACCTAACGCTTCTAACGTACCGCAACTATAGGAGCGTTTACCCTAATCCTTTTTTTTTACTTATAAAACGGTAGAAATCAAATACTGTCTCTGCATCTCCAAATTCAGCTTCATCTAACTGTTTCGCTTCTCTGTCGACGTGAGACACATGCCATCCATGATCTGGAAATTTATGAAGACACATAGAACCATAAGTAGCTGGAGCCAACAATTTGACCCAGCTTCTACTAAAAAGTCACGCTGTATACTTAGTTACTCTTTGAAAATAGATTACCCATTTATAAATCTAGAAGCCCTCATAGGTCTAAATAATATAAGATTACTTACTATTCGCACCCTACCGGTTATTTCTAGATACCAACACGGCTTTGTTGCTCTGTTAAAGGCAATTGAAGTTCAGAAACCGGTTCCCTCTATTTACACATTCGCATTAACCGAGTTACACAAATTCGTAGGTGGTATAAATCCTAGATTATTGTACGAGTGATGTAGACGTTCCTCAATGGCAGAAATTTAGTTTTAATCGACTCTTTAGGGATGAACCATACATATCGGAGGTCTGCAGAAGTTGTGACTAGCTAAATACACTAAAGGAAAATACGAAACGAGGGGGAGGATAGGGTCTAAAATTGGTCAAAATATGCTACGTCATTTATGGATGGTCCATAAATGGATATGATACAATATGGAACGATCATGAACTGGATATGTCCTCGTAACTGGGTGGTATAGGTAGTGTTAGAGTCTACAACCATCCGAAACTAAAACCCTGGTCCAACATCCAGCATCACAACAATACAACCAGACCATACAATTGTGTGGTCATTATTTCGCATTGCTTGGCTGTTCTATAGCTGCAATAGATGGGATAGCGCACCGACGAAGATCACGAGTGGGAGATTCAAACTCTCGCAAAGCACAGCATCCATTACGTCATCCTATACCAATTGCAGTGATGAATTTCGGCTGGAGGGGATAACGGCGGGCGAAGACCGATCGAAGATCATCGCAAGTGGCGATCCCAGGTTGGATGATGACCGTTCGTGGAAGAACTCGTTAGATGGTTTTTTGTGCATCTCAAGTCGAACACGTCGGTAGACCTTACGCGTTTTTAGAATAATTAAATGTCGTATGTTTAGTGTTAAGTTTAGAATAAATGTTATGATTGTACGTAGTGCTTAATATAACCGCGAGTGTGTTTTTTATTGAATTCCGTGGAACCATTTACCCTGGAAGTATTCCAAGGCCCAAAGATAACAGCGGCAGGCAAACTAAGAGAAATCCTTACATCCCCATGCACCTTGGCAAGGTCACGGATAAGGCTCGAGTGTTGGACGAACATTGGCGGTTGTATCGAAGTGAGTACTCCGTTCCCCAACAGGTAGGATTATTAGATGAACGCTAACTTAGATACTTACATCATAGTTAGGCTCAGCAGCAGTTAAGAATACGTCATATAGCTTTGTTCCCAGACCACGAACGTTCTTATAATACACCACAAGATAGATGCTACTCATCTGGAAGAAATCGTTTAAGGGTTTCGGTAAGGCAATGAGCGTTTCTAACTGGCGGTAGTAACGATGAATCGATATCTTGAGGCATTATACTGGATTAAGAAAGCTGGTCAGGCAAATAACTTTTACTAATAAATATATACTTGCCTGAATAAAAAGGTTGAGAGACACCCCATCGTACTCAATCATAGGCCAGAACTACTCAGATGACAGGAAACATCATGTTCGACTGCGTTTTAGTCAGATAATGCTGCAGATTCCACGAAGATGTAGAAACCCAACCTACATCATCGCACACCCACAAACTTTGACAGTTCCACCGGGTTTGTTTTGGCTCCCAATCGTGGTTTTCTCTACTCTTATGGAGAAAGACGAATAAAAGCAGTGCAAAAAGTGAAGTTAGCATTTGCATGCACTAATCTATAACCAGCTGGGTGATATGCCGCCATGTTATTGAAACCAACATCTGAAACGTCACAATTCAAGTGTGAACTGCAAAAATAGCGTGACTGAATTGTCTTATTTTTATCAAGTGAAATTATTTTCCCTTTTATGCCATATAAATTGTTGACTTCGTGGTAGAAAATCAGAAAATAATATTTTATGAGTTCTAAGTTTATTTTTCACAAAATGTAAGCAAAAATATTAAGAATATCAAAATATCAGTCACGCCTTTTTTGAAATTCTGGCTTGAATCTTCTATTTGTTAACAAATTATGAGCTGTCAGTGGGGCCCACGATTCGCGGGCCCGCAGCGATGTTAGCTCTTTTCAAGGCAAGGCAAACAAGATAGGGCTGCCACCTAGCTGTCTATAACGCAACCGTAAACACAAATCAAGCTGAACATTGCTTTAGGTTCTAAATAACATTGACATATCCCCACGGCCATGTACAGACATTCCCAGGTAATTTCAGCACACAGATCGATAAATGAAGCTTTTATCTACACGGTAAGAAAAAAGTACCCAACGGCCAGTTCACTTTTACCTACTTTTGACTAGTTTGTCTCCTTTTCTCCTTCTAATGTTGTCAAAAACGGAGGAGCAAAACCACCCAACAGGGGTAGTAAAGTGTGGGAACCCAATGTTGAGTATAATCATATTTACCTACTGTTGGGTACATCTAACTTACTTTTGCGTTGAAAGCTAGTGGAAAATTCCATACGAATTGCACACAAGTAAATGAAAACTACTTTTTTCTAACCGTGTAGCATTTAAAACGACAAAAACAACAAAAAAATGTAATATCGGTCAACGTAATTCAAGCTGATGTATGAAATAATGATGTAATAGCAAAAAGCAGATACAATATTACATAAATGGATGTAATTTTGTTCGCAAAATCGATGTACATCGTACAATGTGATATTACACAACCGATGGATTGACCTGGTTGCAGCAGTTTCGATGTAATATTCAACAACTTTTTTTGCTGTGTATGTGCTCAAGTTATTATCGAAAGAGAAAGTCGATTAAGTGAATCAATCAATGTTACTTAGGACCTAATGCAATGTTCAGCATGAAATGTCCGATAAAGTAAACTGAACGAAAACATCCGCAATACTTCGACTGATTATTTATTGCTCGAGCCCTTTAACAATATGCTGTCGAATTTCGGATGATTTCCTAATGGTTAAATTCGTCATCAACTGATGAGCATCTATATGACAGTTCTCCAAATAAAGGATGATATTTATTTGAAAATTGTCTGTACAAAATACAGGGCTCAGAGGACAACAATTTATGGATAAGATGACTTGCAAATGCTTTAGATTAGATTATTAATTCGATTGTTTATACCTTTCCATTATGAATAGCCATGAACAGCCATTCATCATGAATATAAAAATTACTTGTTGGTAGAGGAAACTTCCTCCACCACGAAATAGACAATTAACGGTTTCCACGTTTTACCAACGTTCGTATCACCTCTGATAGTGATGGCTATGCTTCCACCACGTTTGTCTGCTCAGAGAAGCCAGAGATGCGATACTTAATTTGAAAAATCTGGCAGTACCCGTAAAAAAGTCTGGCAAAAATCTGGCACAGCAAATTAACATAAGAAGCTGGCAGATTTCTCAAAAAACTGTCTGGTAGAGCTTAAATTTCTCTGGCTGAGCCAGATATATCTGACAACCTGGCAACGCTTAGAGCAACAAATGACTTTCGATAGAATTATTTACATCATCGTTTTGAATGAACCAATACCAAATGCATTTCAATTTAATATGATTATCATTCTGCAGAGAGCATTACGCATTCCAACTGAAGACCCTATCCCTTCTCATATCAATGTTCATCCTGTATTCGATATCGTATTTCAAAACAACCGTCATCCGGTTACAGCTATCATGCGAAAAGGCGATTTCGATGTTTCGATTTGAATGATCTGAAGTTTCATTCGAATAGAGGACGGTGGTTTGGTACAGTGTAGCTTCACCAGGGCTGGAAAATGACATTTTCAATGAAAGATCACACGCGATATTTACAGAGATATTTCTGTCACTAGCATTGGATGAGAAAACGATGATATAGATTTTCTTCAAAATCTCTTCGAATTTTTTGACATGGCAGAACTTGACAGTGTTATGATCATCGTAATTACTAATATTAATAATATATTCACTCTACCGATTACATACGGTGGCTTGCTTAAATTCATCTAAATCAATAAGAAATGGGGATGTCAAAACCGCATAAAAAATATTCTCATGTGTGATTGATCATTGCAAAATGACAATAAAGCAAAAGTCTCGTGATGGTGAGAGGACCTCTTTTCTCATTGTCACATGAAGGCCAGCTCTGAGCATTACCGATAAAGAGGTTCGTTATGGTATATTCAGATATGAACGTGCATAAGCGGAGTGGAGCAAAATTTGCGTAGGCATGAGAAAAAGAACTAGTACTTTTCTCTCTCTCTCTCTCGTACCTTCGAAAAATCTCGCCCCGCGCGTGGAATATCGCTCAGGACGGAATTCACCTTTATACATAATTTTCGGAATACGAATGTGAACGACACTTCATGTATGTATGTATGTATGTATGTAAGGTAGCCACCATCCCTTCGAAGATCTTGTCTTGTATGCAGCTCCACTTAATAGCAAGATCAATTTGAGCAACCGATCTGAATTCACAATATCGCTGTATGAAGGGCCAAAAACGGTGGGGTGGACCCGTAAGCAGAGGCACTTACGCGAAATCCACGGGAATTTAAGAATCTCCTTCCAACGATACGATCCAATAAATCGAATAACGCAATTCGCAATACTTATTAAGCTTCCTACAGGATGGTTTGTTAAGAAGGGCGCGTCAATCTCCATGAAACTGTTGGAGTAGAATTCACACCATCACAATCGAATCGGTAGGATAAAGAAAATGATAGTGTTTATTCCCTCCTAGACTCCGGTTGTCATACCACTCCAATCGTCCAGTTCCAGGTCAAATGATACCCTGATGCTCCATCCCAACCCAGTATTTATTTATATATATAGTAAACATATGTAATGGAGAAATGAAATATATCAGAACATTAAAATACGTAATAATGAAAATACATTTATATGGATAAAAAAAACTGGTATTCCGCAATGAAAATAATAATTATTTTACATACAATATGATGCAGCTCTATGTCTCCTCAGCTCCCAATAAGGAAGATGTAACCCTGAAATTTCCAGGTTATATTATGCAAATAAATATTTTTAGCTAGAATGATACTTGATATGTTTGTGTTGTGTTTTGTTGTGGGAGAGCTTGGGATTAAACCCATGATGTTCTGCTCATTAAGCAAAACCGATCCCTCTAAGGTTATCGAGCATCTCAAAACCAAAACACTAGATGGCAAAACATGATTAAGCCCTCACCTGGTATGTAATGAACAACAGAAATACGCGATAATTCATATATTTTCAGCATATGATGCAATATCACAACTGTTGATAAAAGGAACGGATCCCATCTTATTTAAGACCAAGATGACCTGAAATTTGTGTAACCGGGTTAATACTTATTTAAATGTAATGTAATATTGAAAATGCGTTATAATGCCATGTAACAAGATACAACAAACACAAGATTTTTACAAAACAGATAATGAACGATTCAGATTTCTTTTCAAGCTGACACTATGCTTCCCTGGAGCCGCTCATAATAGCTAACATTAAGAATTAAGTATAATAAAATATAATTTACAATAATATTAAATGATGTAAAGTCAATAATGAAAGATATATAGTACTATAAACACTATACAAATAGGATAACCAATAGCTAGCTTAGCTTAGATTGACTGCACTCCGTGATTGATCAGAATCAGTGAAATTGTACAATGAATCAATTGAATGGGGCTGGGAGTGACCGTCCATTCTCATTGTACAAGTTTCAGTGACTCTATATGTTGTAGATCAATAACGGCGCCGGCCACGTCCTTGCAATCAGGTGGGAGTAGGGAAGGAATATTAGAGTGACCTTTGTTGTTTGTGGGCCGTGTTTACCTCTGCACCCCAACAAAATACACAGAAAAGGAGATTTTGTTAGTAAGTTGGGTTCGTTGGATCAGGATTCACGTTGATAAGTGATGCGACCATGGTTTTAAATGAATCAGTGTTATCATGCATTATACTTGGATTTGCCCGAAGCCAAAACCAAATGGTGTATCATTGGGCCTTATTACGGGTGTCACTACACGGTGATAAGAAAGTGATACTCAGAATAAGAGCCGTGATTACCGTACAAATCAAATGGGAATCACTTCACCGTGACGACAAGTGACAACTTTTCACCGTAATGTGACATCCGTAATAAGCCCCATTATAATATAAATCTGAAGACGTTCCATCATCGAAATGCTGAAAATGAACTTAGAGCATGAGCATGAGCAAAATTGATCGCCCGTGACTGCCAACACCAAAGAGCTGAAAACCAATTCAAACAAATCAAATCAACAGACAAAACCAGGGTGAAAGCTGTAAGAGTGAATCATTACAGTATAAATCTAGTGATGTTCAGTCATCAAAGAGCTGGAAGAAAACTCAAATAATTTAAATCAATAGATCCAGTCTGAATGAAGGCTGCAAAAAGAGAATAATTATACAGCAATGACCCCATTTTGTCAGCTAGCAAAGTATGTGTATCTTAAACATTCATCTTGGAGGAGGAAGGTATGAAATTACAATTATGTGGAATTATTGAAAAATAACAGTCTGATGCGCGGAGAGATTGACAGGATCGGTTCATAACTGTAATGTGAATATTAGGAAGATTTATCATCATCAAACTATTCTTGAATTGACCTGGAAGAATGCTTGTGAATAATTGTTATACAGATAAATTAAATTGATAAACTAAATGGTTCAAACAACAACTCCAGCCTGTAAAAAAGCTGAAAATAGGGAATCTTTACAATGTGTCTTCACCTCAGTAAGCAAAAGCGGCAGCCACCAGGCTAGTCGAGCTGCTCAATTTAAATATTGAAACCTTATTTTGTGAAGTTCTTAAGAATACCAATTGAAACACAATGTAAACAAATAAAAGTTAAGAGTCTCATCCGAATCAAATGATTCCAAACGATACGCAATCATAGAAATTAAGTTTAAATAGACAAAAGTAGAAAAATGGAACAATCTCACCAAATCAGTCCAACTGAATCCCTTGCAAGCAGCTATGTCACGCTTAGTGTAGTAGCTCCAATCATAGACCCGCCCTACGGGGATCAATCCTCTGGTCGAATGTAGTCGAGTGCTCCATGACGCGAACACGAAGCGACCGCTCACAAAATCATACAACGCGTAAACAAACTGAAATCAAAAACTATCACACGCGACGCCACAAATTTCTGTACCGGGAGCACAAGCGAAGAAAGAAAAACAAACAACGCAGATAGCGACATTTTCTTCTGATGCCTGCAAACATGATGCATCACGTTTTCTTTTTCGATTCCAAAACTTCTCGGAAAGCGAGAAAACCACCAATCACACACGTATAACCGTCCGGGAGGCAGAGTGCCAGCGCTAATCTGGCAAAATCAGCGAACGCACGCACAAAACAGAAATAAACTTATACACAACCGTATCCGAACAGGTTCGAAGCTGAACTGCCACACGACACTTCATGCATATTAAAGGGGTTTATTTTTAATTTGAACTTCTAGTAACCCTATGACCATCAGAAAAAGCGGCGGCGATGGTGCAGTGGTAAGCGTGATTACCTCTCATCCCAGCAGGCCTATGTTCAATCCCAGTCGGCACCGCCGGAATGTTCTAAGGCATAACATCTCTGATCCCACCGTCCTTCGGAATGGAAGTAAAGCCTTTGGTCCCCGGTTCATGAGTTGATGAGTCGATAGGTAGGGTCCAGGTGTGGGAGCTGCCTTCCTGGCGTCGGTAGAATTGGTGAGTTTAAGGTTGCTTTATTTGCTGTTTTGTATTGATTCTACGTTCCATTTCGCATTTTTTTTTACGTAGACTACGTCTTATGGGAAGGTACAGGGGGTAAATCAAAAATTTAAAATTGCGACCGTCACGAAAAGGTGTAAGGTTTTGAACGTTTATAACTTTGTCATGTATAAATGAAATTTAAATCCAAATATACCAATCGATAGGAAATAACTCTCATAATATGCTACAATAAATGCTTTTCCAATTTTCTTAAAAAAATCGTTGAAAAATGTTTAAATAATAAGTGATAATTTTAGCACATTTTCGATGAAATAAACGTTTTCCCCAAACCAAGTAGTCATAATCGAGTACCATTAGTTGCGCATCGTTTCGCTTGACCTTTAAATCTATATAAGAGCTCTGCTGTCGTTTCTCCGCTCATCCCATAAAAGGGTATCCTGTAAATTAGCGCTAAACACAATCATCACATTAGAATAACCAATTAACTAGAACAAAGATGAAGAGCCAAAGGCTAACCAATTGAAATGTTAAACCAAATGTTGAAGCTTAAAAAACCAGAAAATAAACGTAAATTTTACTTCTTCTGCTCATTTAAGCTTCGGACGGCGTGGCTGGCAAGCAGAAGCCGGAGCAATTCAGCAAAAGGTGGAATTTTTCCCTCTGCCTCTGCTGAACATTGCCGCAGTCAGACTAGAGCGCTGCTGTTGTGAATCCGCTCATTTTCGTATCGGACGGACGGTGTGGTACAATAGCAGCAGTCAGCATGATCACCTTGATGACAACCAACGATGGGGTGGAGATGATGAGGAATTTGCGGAGATCGAACAATTGATCCTTTTCAGGACCATACATATTTTACAGAAAGAGTTATTTAGACTGTTTTCGGTCCCGTTCAAAAACCCGCGACAAAAACTTTCCAATTTTGTGAAAGCATAACTCTGAATATAAAATTTTCGATTATGCTGATAGAAAGAAAGCGAGGGGGCAATCTCAAGTAACCAACAACCCTGCTTAGTTATAATCTGACTAATAAAACGCCAAAGCCCTGTATTAGTCGTATGTTAGCTTTATATAACAAAATCAATCCAAATTAGCGGGCTCATTGGTTACGTCCCAAGTAACAAATCGGGTTTTATGAGGGTACTTTAGACCATGATTTAGACTTGTAGAGTGCTTTAAAACCTCAATAAAACTTACAATGTTACTTGGTCTGGGATGTGCAATACGTGCTTGTGAACGATTTCCCACCGGAGGTATCCCACTGCGATCAAGCGTTTCGTTAAACGTGTTATCCATAACAAATGTTCTACGGAGATGGGATGGGCATTGAAGCGTGCAGACAAGTGTTTCATATGCGGAAATATTCCTATCGAAAAGTCCATGAAAAGACCGAAAAAATAACTAATAAGGGTGAGGAAATGTATATATCGAGGAGAGGAAATGGAGTAAATTGAGGAAATAAGTTACTTCTTTTATGTATTAAATCAATATCAAGAATTTTTTTTTAGAATATTATTTAAGAAGCTTTGGCTAGGTGATATAAATGAATTACCTGTCCATAAATATGTACCTGCAACATCCCAAATTTAACTACAGGTAACTACAGTTCTAAGCTTCTTAAATAATGCTATAGTAATCACTCATTCAATTTTGACATCATTTTGACAACTATAACAAATGGAAGAGTGATCCAGCAAACCAGCAATCCGTCCCAACCAACTTAAACAGCATTTTCGCGATCCATACAGCTTCAAAATTCTTTACCATTGTTGATACATCCCGATACTGTGGGGTTATGAATCGAGCGGGAGGATGGATGCCATGTTCGAAAATTTATATTTTCCAAAATGAAGCTCCCTAGTAAACATCTTCTAATAGTCTAATAAACTAAATCTCCAAATTTGATCTCAGAACACAATCAATTTGTTTCATAATGCCCCAGTACAAGATGGATGAGGTAGAGTTGAAAAACGTGTTGTGATTTTTGTCTGTCAAAATTCTGTCAACCGCAGCCATATTAATCGTCGATCAAGTGAACCTACTTCTTCTACCGCTATCCGCAGTTAGTCAGTTACAACCAATCAAACAATTATCCATTATAGCATTAACTGAGCTAAAGTAGCTGAAACAAACACGATTACCATTCTTCATGCACCTACAATCGCGTCACGCAAGTAACCTACACCTCGCACCAGATGTCAAACGGTCATCATCTCACTTTACCACCGGACACGAGCCTGAAATACCTCCACGAAGGTACCACACTTGGTGTAGCAATTACACGACTTAATCACGGGTGTACTGCGCTGCTCCAAACTCATTAGACTCCCTTGTAGCTTCAATCCATTACACGGCGTCCTCCAACACGGCAACGTGAAGCCACTGGTCGGCCACCATCTCAGCGGCGGATGCAAGCTAACATAATTTGAAACTCACATTACCCCGTCAACCAATAGGTAGGTACATGTGAGATTTGTCAATAAATTCAAACTTAATCGCCCCGGCCACCGACCGCGAGGAATTTGCTCCGGTTGTTGTGCGCGGGATTTTGCCATGTTGCCCGGTTGAACGAAGAAGACAAAGTCTGATCGGTAAAAGCGCGAAATTAATTTCCTTTGCCTTCATATAGCTCAGGATCATTTACCGTAAGGTACACTCATGCTAAAAGGATCGAAATCTGAAGCTTGAAGTAACTATTTATGGGAGAGAATTTGAGGAATTTCCAGATTGAATGAATTTATGCGCATCAACGATGAAAGTTAAGCTTCAAATGTGATTGCGTGTGTTTTATAAATAAGATCAATTTCGCTTCGGATTCGAGGATTAGGTCAGCGTAAGGCATAGAGCAACCTGCATTGCAGTACACGGATATCTTAAGTCCACACGTGCGCAATTTGTAGCTTGCACGGGCCGCTCAAGATCAAAACCATGGCTCAAGGCTTAAGGCAGTTGGAAATAATCCACCGAACCGAACTCAATGCCCAATGAAATCCAACGACAATAAATCAACCGCCATAATTCAGTTGCTAACGGCCCAGTGATAATTAAATAATCAATTACAACCGTCGTAAATTGGAATGATTTATTGGTAATTTTACCTCACTTGATTAACGTAAAATATAGCTAATAAAGCTCGATTAAGGCACGAAGGAAAAGAGCGAGAGATAGTTACCCCTCTAAGGATCACTGCGGTGCTACCAACTAAGCCAAACAGCAATTGCAGTATAGTGCCTGGGTTCCACCGGCACTTTCAGCACCCATTTCCCAGAAGTAATTTAAAACACATGTTCTGAGGTACGCGGTTTGACAGATTTATTGCCGTATTGATTTATTGACTGAGTGGATTGCGAGCGCGCGCGTCATTAGAGGAAAAGCCGACAAGCATCGATCCGGATCGATCGGTGGACACATGGAAAACAATTCAACTGTCACGGTGATGCATCCCGGTTGGTTGAAGGAAGGTGAAATATAGTCGCTCGGTAAATAGATCCGATCGAGGCGCTTTGTTTCGACTGACGATGGAATGAACTATGCTTGAAACTTATGCAGTAAAACTGGACTGAATGACGGGGCTTTGGAAATTAAATTGGTTTTGATACTAAATTTCACGGATTTGATGAAAAAAGATTAAAATGTGGGTGCAAATTTTTAGCGAAGAGGATACTTCTTCAAAATTTCCATGAAATTCGTTGTCGAGCGATTGTAACCATATTAAGGTGAACAATGGTTATAGCTTCGGCCCTTTTTCACTCAATTCTGTCTTTACGCGATTTTCATATCTTCGATTATGTTCTCATGCATGATGGGTACAGCATTTTTATATCACAATATTTTTTCATGATTTTTTTCCGGATTTTTTTAAACATGTAACGCTTAATTTGGTTGCAATTTGAAGCTACACGATCAAAAGTACGAACCAATATAACAGCACGAATATACGAACGTAAAAACAGCATTGAGTGCAGTCCTTGGAAAGAGATTGCTGGTGTTTTTTTTTCACTCACTCTGTGTTATACACATCAAAATAATCTTCATTTAAGTAGTAATTTCACCTAGTAAATTGAACAAAAAGCTTTCAAACAACCGGGAAACTTGTTGTTCTTTCAGCGAGCGCAAAACAACGAGAAAACATGACGTTGCTAAGCGCTGGCAAAAACTGACCGAAACACCGAAAATCAGTTTTTCATTTAAAAAAAAAGAGCAGGAAATGTACTCAATTCGTCTCACTACTAATGTGATGTTTACATATAAGCTGGTTAACTAGCGCTAGTATACTAGAACTGTACTAAAATGTTACCACTATTATTTAAACAGGGCATCAGCATCTATCACCATGAAATTTCTGGAACAACTAAAATTCCCGCTATTTGTTTGAGCTGGTTGAGCTAGTGAACTAGCATAAGTATAAACAACCCATAAGTGATTCGTTTTCAAATTACAAGTTTAAATGAGCAATGAACGTTTTGTGAAACTTGTCGTCACCGTCGTCAGTGCCTGGTTTGAATGGTTGGAACATCAATTTGATCATAAGTGATATGATGTGATATGAGGGGCTCAGTGGCCTAAGAGCGACCGTTTATGCTTACTGAGCATAGGCGAATGCCCCTAACTCAGCTCTATTTTTATAAATTCAAAATTACTGAAAAATGTTAAACATTCATATCCAATTTCTCAAATTCTCGAGCCATTAGAACGAGCGCTATTGGGCTGCCTGGGCATTGGAACCAACTATTGTTAAGTAAGAATTGTTCTAAAGATATTTTTAAAATCCTTGAAGTTTAATAAATGATTTAGAATTACGGTCATAGAAATAATAATAATAATGCATTATAAATCTTCAAGATTCTGGGAGTGGTTGAATAAATTCCAAGAATTGAATTTCAAACAGATGCTTTCCCGTCAATGATGTCCCTCCAGTCATCTTCAAGAGAAGCTGCGCCAAGTTGCTCTTCCGTGGGTAGTGCAACTTCCAGCTGCTGTGCGTAGTCCTGGGCAACTCAGGCGTCCCGTAGTTGCTCAATGTTGGGTCGCGGCGTTCGACTTCGACGTGTGTCGTGTGCACCGCCGAGAGTTTTGAGCGCATGCATACTGCAACTAGGTAGTGGTCCGAATCTATGTTCGCACTGCGGTACGTGTGGACGTTGATAATGTCGGAGAAGAATTTCCCGTCGATTAGAACGTGATCGATTTGGTTTTCTGTGTGTTGGTCAGGTGATCTCCAGGTGGCTTTGTGGATATCCTTGCGAGGGAAGGTACTTCGAACTGCCATACCCCGGGAGGCTGCAAAGTTCATGCATCGTTGGCCGTTGTCGTTCGATACGGCATGCAGGCTGTTTGGCCCGATTGCCGGTCTATACATTGCCTCCCGTCCTACCTGAGCGTTCATGTCGCCGATGACGATTTTGACGTCCCGTTGCGAACAGCCGTCGTACACCTGCTCCAACTGCGCATAGAACGCTTCTTTCTCGTCGTCGGGTCTCTCTTCGTGTGGGCAGTGCACGTTGATGATACTGTAGTTGAAGAAACGGCCCTTAATCCTCAACTTGCACATCCTCGCGTTGATCGGCTGCCAACCAATCACGCGTTGGCGCATCTTACCCAGCACTACAAAGCCGGTTCCCAGCTCGTTGGTGGTGCCACAGCTCTGGTAGAAAGTAGTCGCTCGATGTCCGCTTTTCCATACCTTTTGTCCCGTCCAGCAAAGTTCCTGCAGTGCTACGACTTCGAAGTTGCGTGGTTGAAGTTCGTCATAGATTAACCTATCGCAACCCGGGAAGCCGAGCGATTTGTAGTTCCATGTTCCGAGTTTCCAATCGTAGTCTTTATTTCGTCGCGTAGGTCTGTGCCGATTGTTCCGATCCGTATTTCTTTCTTCGGTATTTGCAACTTTGTTTTTTTTCTTCCAGGGCGGCTTGTTGGGCCTGCCCCAACCCCCTGTCTCGCCGGGGGACCATCGTACACAGCTCTGTTTAGAGTCCCACCCTGGCACTAGGACGGTGATCAGCCGCTCCTAACATGGAGAACAGACGCCGTTTTGAGCCGCACCTCCATGGTGAACAGACGCTCGGGTTTGGTGAAGCATTTCCTCTATCACCGTACTATGGTTACCGCGCCAGTGTTCGCGTCGCACCTCTTCACTTTGCTATTGCCGGACTGACAATATTGCCCAGGCTACGCCACCCAGCTGTGTCCATGTTTCAGCTGGTAGATTTTTGTTATCATATGACTCGAGGAGGCGTGAAGTAGGAACTTGTGAGGACCAGGGCTAGGTATTCCGCTCCTTCCAGGTTGTCAATTCACCATTTTGTAGCCCAAAGTTACAGTTTGGAATTGATAGTCATAGATGAAAAAGAATGGTTTTTCATGTAAAAACGGTCACTGATCGGCTCACTTTATTAATTCCACTGAGGTGAAATGGTCAATATCGAGGGATCAGCAACTTTGGATTTTTGTTTCAACAGCTCTATAGCTACAAACTGATTGAAACCATAATAACACCAAGATAAGGTTAAACGGTAATTAAATATTGACCAAAATTAGTCTCCACCGGTCATGTTTCACAATTTCCATACTTGGTTTATCGCTATCTCTTCATTTCTGCATTGGACATTTTCTGCACGCGTTCGGTTTGCCGTATCCCGATTTTCATGGAGCAAGCTCCGTTTAGTTCAGTTAACCTTCTGTTCAAGATTTTTTTTCTCATTTCAGTTATTTGAATAGTTTCACGATCGAGTCCCAACCGAGACCCACCGACCGCTGACCATAAAATTATGATATGCAAATTTGGAATATTTTACTTGCAAAGCACATGCACCCGCGCCACTCGGTTGGATAGTCATCTAATTGCAGTCAGTGAGTCCCAAACTGCTGCCCTCTCCCGCTCCCCTCGTTCAACCTCTTTTCTTGCTGGTGGGCCATGGCAAAGCAAAAGTAATTCATTAGTTTATCGCAGGGGCAGTCTTATTCAAATTCAAATCTTGATTATTTTAATAAAAAAAAAACCTCCACTATGAGAGCGCATGCCGCCCATGCTGCCCTATTGTGGTAACAGAGCGCAGCATAGTGCAGAAATATTTGTCTCCTCGATTCCCTTCTAAATTTAAATGGTCACCAAAGCCGTTCCGATAACAAGAGAATCGTTACCTTTTGGAATTCGTTCGACATGACTCCTCTAGAGGAGCCCTTTCATTGCATTGGAATATATCCAATAGTGTCACTATCGCTCTGCTCGGTGTGTGGTATTCGGGAAGTCACGCTAGTTTGGTCGGTATGGTTTTGGAAGGTTCTGAGATGGAATGTTCGCTTCCAGTAACTGCAACGAAATGGAAGCGACAACCAGAAACATTGCAATTTCCAACGCTTATTGCTCTTGGTTGTGCTGCTGCAACGCGCGAGAAATGCCGCTACTGGAATCTCGAGGAGTTCAAGCCACTCATGGTTAGTTATAATAAATTCACTCTAGGCTAGTGGGTGTTGCATCTAAGTGACAAGAAGAACTGCTTTACACCAAGAGCAGTGGCTTGTTTTGACAGCTGTCCGATCCTTAACCTAACGGTTGTAGGCTTATGAGAAAGCAATCTGAGCACCATTTGAGCTCAATGTGCTACTTTGTAGCAAAGTGATTAAATCATCAGCTCGGTCATTGAATCTGGATTAACTTGATTCAATTCTGTTTTCGCTCAAACACCTCACCGTGCATCAATGTCGACACGGGACAGTGTCCATCAAATGGCCCGATAGGGATCTGTCTCACACGCAATAACCGGAATCGATATGCATCTTCAAGGCCTTGCTCTACACGCGTCCCAATGTCCCTTGGGCAGGACTTTAGTGGTAGATCTTTATCAGCACATATTTCACTGGATATCGACGGGATCGACGACGGATCGGATGGAACAGCAAAGTCTGCACGCGACCACGCGATCATCTCATCGGCCGACTGACGCCCGGGTAATTTAGATTATTTAAATTATCTCATTAACATCAAAAAATGTTGATATCCGTTCCCGGGGCCTTTTTTGCGTGGAATGAAGGCCATCGGAGGATGCTAACTGACTACCAGTAGCACCGGCATCTGTCATCCGACGTGCAAAAACTCCTGAAGGCCATTCCGATTGACCACGCAGCTCTTGTACGCTGCCCATTATCACGGATATTGAATCTAATGCGATCGCCGTGACGGCAGAAGGTTCCGTTTTATCCGAAGGCTACCAACACCGAGCTTGTTTGTAACGCGTGAGTCAGTTTATAGCAAGAATTTGTTAACAGGAAAAATGACTTAATGAATCAAAAATGGCGAACGGTGGCAGGTTGTCAGAAATTGCGTGAATTCCAAATGTTTTACTGTGCGAAGAAAAAGCACGCTCACGCTGGTGACCGGTTGAACCAATTCCAGCAAAATCTCGTGACCGGGTCGAGATTTACGGAATACCAAAGGAAACTAATCTTCGCCTCCCATCTTAACCAAACAGGTTTCCATCGATTGGTTGCAACTTCGACAGGTCATCATTAGGCCAGCATGCTTGCATAGGGCTAGCTGCTGAGCAACCTTCTTACGGTACGGTACAAACGCAGACCTTATCTTGCACTCTGGATCGATCGTGATCAGTTCGATTGAAGTGATGAGATCTTAACTAGTCCTCGTTCATGCTGGTGATGGTGGATTTTTCTTGCTGACAAGTCAAACTTCGTGACCGGAGTTGGTAGAGATTTCGATTCGTTACGATATTAATAAGAGTATACACTCCATACCCTACAGTTGTTTATGTTGGAAAAACTTGGTTAAATGAGTAATAGAAATATTCACATTAGAAATATAGAAATATACATACATACAGTAATGACCCAAATTTGTCAGCCCCCTTTTTGGATTTTTTTTTAATACTATACGATGCTCATGCGCTTTTTCAGTGGTCTTATTGCACCAAAGTATACCTTAAACATATATCTGGAAGATGAATGAGATGTAATAACGGTTATGTGAAATTATTGAAAGATAAAAGCCTTATATTTGGATGGACTGACAAGATCGGGTGATTACTGCATATGATATTTGAAATGATAGAACATGTCATCATTGTTACAATCAAAATCTGTACACTATTCATCAATAATCATCAGGCCTATCATGTTACCAGCCTATGGTTGTTACCCCAGCAACACACTTCCATCATAATAAATTACTGCAACTTGATTGTTACTGAAATACATTACATACAAGTAACCACATCTACTCATTGACAAGTGCACTGCTAGGGTACTCATGGCTACTCCAGGAGTATCTAGCTCCAAACACCAATTATTAATATCATTATTTTATTCTATAATCAATATTAACAGTTCTATTAACTCCTGGAAAATTGTAAGTACTTAAGAAGTGCATTTTGAGGAAGTCCAGACAACTTGGAGGAAGTCCAGGGAAATTAACAAATGTCTAGAAATTTTGTAAGGAAATTACGTGAACTTCATAGTAGTTCTGAGAACTTAAGGAAAATTCCGAGATTTTCATCTATGAACAGCTGTCAAATAACAGGACTCCACAACTAACATTTTTTAGGTGAAGATAAGCATACGCAGGCGAAATTTGCCTTATGCAGCTAATTTATACGTGTATAAGCTTGTCTGCAGCTATAATTGCTTGTTGGGCCGTTACCTTTTTTAAATTTGACTGTAGTAAATAACATTGGTGCTCAGCACGGAAAACAAGATCGACGGAAAACAAATCAAGTAAAAACAACCTTGTTACTTGGGAAGTTACTTTGTCTGTCTGTCTGTATCTGTTGGAGATTAATATTTTTGGTATTGGTGTTAGCGAGAAAATCATAAAGCTTGAAAAACTAATACAGCTTCTTCATTCCTTTATTTAACGTCGGTCTCTATTCCGCAACCTAGTTCCAATTACCGACGGGCATCGATTGCCATCCATTGCACTATGGGCAAAAATGGGTCCAAAATTACCCAAAATTCAATATCTCAACAGCACGCTGAATTCCGGCCATGAAAAACGACTTTTCCGAAGAGAAATCGTCCGGGGAATTGATTGCACGTGGTCCCATAGACCAGAGAGCCTCGTAGGTATGTGTTTTGGGCCATTTAACCCCATTTTCCCCTACTTTTTGGAGGAAATGTTTTTTCACAGCTCTATTTTTCGTAAAACATAAGCACGTTATGCATGGTTTTAGAATACTATGTCTTCAAACAACAGTTCATGAGATATTAGGGGAATACGGGGTACACTTTATAGGGGAGTAAGGGGTAAAAGTGAACCCTCGCTAAATTTATTTTAATCCATAAAAATGTTGAACGATGCGATTGTTTGAATGACCTTAAAGGTTGCCTGGAATAATGAGATTTTTTTTTTCGAAATTTCAAGTTTAATTGGGGTTAAATAAGTTTTAATTTACTGCTATCTGTTTTAAAAAAAGTTTTCACTTTTTTGTCTGTATGCAGCAAAACGATATAGTGGTTCTCAGAATTTTGTAAAAATTGGTAGTTTTGTTCCTTATCGCAACATATTAGAACCGTATTTTTTATTTTGGCATTAGGGTGACTACATACTTATATATTAGAGTGGTAAAAAAAAATTATTTTTTCGATTTTTTTCAAAAATTTATAACTTTTGAACTCTTTGGCCGATGATGAAACTCAAAATACCAAATGAAAGTTAATTAAAAGAATTTTTCAGAAAAAAATATTATGATATTAAAAAAAATTGATTTTGTATTAAAAAACATTGATTGTATTTTCACTTTTACCCCTTACTCTCCTATAAAGTGTGCCCCGCATTCCCCTAATATCTCATGAACTGTTGTTTGAAGACATAGTATTCTAAAACCATGCATAAAGTGCTTATGTTTTACGAAAAATAGAGCTGTAAAAAACATTTCCTCCAAAAAGTAGGGGATAATGGGGTAAAATGTTCCAAAACACATACCTACAAGGCTCTCCGGTCCATTGAACGTGCAATCGATTCTCCGGACGATTTCCCTTCGGAAAAGTCGTTTTTCATGGCCGGAATTCAGCGTGCTGTTGAGATATTGAATTTTGGGTAATTTTGGACCCATTTTTGCCCATAGTGCATTGACGGCAATCGAATATGCAGAAATGCAGATTCCACACCTGCGTAGGATATCGCACCCATTCAACACACATGGGCCGGGACCAACGGCATTACTTCCCTTCCGAAGGAAGACTTGACCAGAGATGTTTATGCCTCAGAAAAATCCCACCGACCCCGGCTGGGATTGAACCCAGACCCATTTGGGTGAGAAAGCAGTCCCGCTTACCAACACACCACTGGCGCCGATTAAAAAACTAATTAATCTAAATCATTCAGTTTTTTCAAATATTTATGGAAGGGTAGTATTAAAATCATGCTGCTTAATAGGAACGTTTTTTTATTATTTCTTTATTATCGAGATTTTCAGCTGCAGGCTGGTTCATCTCCCAATAGGAAAGGTATTTTCAATATTTAATTCCTACATTCTAAGCAAGATTACCAATTCTCTAATCAATAAGCCGTATGAATAAAACAAGTTTACTCTATTTTTTCCCTTGATTTGTTTTCCGTCGTTCTTGTTTTCCGTGTTGAGAACCAATGCTACCGACGTCGGGGAGGCAGCTCCCACACCTGGGCCCTACCCATCGACCCATCAACTCATGAACCGGGGACCAACGGCTTTACTTTCCTTCCGAAAGAAGGCGTGATCAGAGATCCCAGCGGCGCCAACTGGGATTGAACCCACGCCTGCTGAAGTTTACTTTACTCTCCTCTGACTTTCTTACGGAGTGAGTAAAGTTGACTCTTTTATTCATATGACCACATCACACAATTCGACTATCTTAATCCGACGTTTACGTTCTATTGGGCTTATTTGAAAATTCAATTGGAATTATACCGAATCTTTCTTGAGATAATTTATAATCTATGTCTTAGTAAGATTCTACGATTTTCTGTAATTTACTAGATTTGCCTTTTGATTCCCCAGAAATACTTTGTAAATTCGCCAGCATCCTCCTTAGAGTACTTAGGAGTGCTGAGATTTCCAAAATATTTCTGTAGATTCTTCAAAATTCCAAATAAGATTTATCTCCTCGTGGAATTCATCGCAATTCATTGTTATGATCGTCATCTGTTGTTAGCATTCTATGGAATTTCAAATTTGATTTCTTGTCTGTTTAAGAATGACCCTTGGAATACTCTAGAATTCTATTTGATTTTCTAAAGAATCACACTTCAGGTTCTTTGTTATCCCATTTTGTTCTCCAGACTTACTCTGGTGATTCACCGCACGTCTTCTGGGATTGATTGGTTGGTTGTGAATAGTGATATTCGGCAATCTCTCTTGGAATCCACCAGATCCACAATGGAGATTCATTTCTAGAACTATTCTTGAAGTACTGGACATACAAAAATAATACACTGTGATTTTGTTGTCTATTTTTCAAATAACTGTTAGGGTAAATGCTCCTATAGTTGCGGTGCGTTAGAAGCGTTAGGTTCGTATAGTTGTGTATTGAGTCCCCAAGCACAACTATTGGAACCTAACGCTTCTTACGTACCGCAACTATAGGAGCGTTTCCCCTACTGTTATTATTTTTGCATTAAAATCTCTCAATTGTTTTGCTGATGGTTAATGAAGTATTCAAAGTTTATAAATACGTACAATTTGTTACTTGATTAGCTTCACAGTTCGAAAAAGTAGTGTAAATTTCTGTTCAATATGATGCACATAAATGGAGCGTCACATATCATATACGTTTACATTATATATCATGTAAAGTTCTGACACATTTCATGCAGTTGAGCAAATATTGTATACAAAAGCCCATCTTTGTAAACAACGTTGTTTGCAAGTTGCTCGGTTGCGTGAAATGAAATACAAGTCTACGTGATTAAATGTTTACATCACTATTAAAATTCAGAATTTTTATCTGTGTTGTTCTGTGTGAAATTAGAATTATTTTTTTCTTATTAGACTGCTATTTTCATTGCTATTGTTTTTTTTCTTAAGTACAATGAACCAAATGGGCTAGACATATAATTCAAACATTACTATAAAATATCCAAACTTTGTAAAATAAAATATGTAAAGATGTTATAATTTTATTTATAATGTTTTCCTCCACAGCGAATAATTTGTTATCTTTTTTCATTTCGCGTTCTGTCTACGCTTTCGACTGGGGTAAACGCGTCTATAGTTGCGGTACGTTAAAAGCGTTAGGTTCCTATAGTTGTGTATGGTGCCTCCATACACAACTTTTTGGAACCTAACGCTTCTAACGTACCGCAACTATAGGAACGTTTGCCCTATAACTTTTTATTTATAACATTGTAGAACGACGCACACACTTGCTTCGATTCTCTCCGCGTAAAAAGCATGCAAAATCAAATTATCGTACTATGAGCGCATCTTATTCACTTTTAGTCTACCCTTGTTCCGAAGCATGGAGAGAACAGTGTAGAAAGCATGTTCGTGGTACGAATCTAGCCTGCACATATTTTTGTTTTAATTAATTTTTCTCACTTATACACTCCACATTTTTAAGACCGCAGCTCGGTATATCTCTTTCTTCCCTCAAGCGGTCACCACTAACATCCCCCGATCGAGTGTAACTTTGATCGAGGCGTACGAATTTTAATAAATATTAAGTAGTTTAGGAGAATAGTGTTTTAACTAAAAATGATGTAAATTTGAGCCTGTTTAGTTCATTGATATCAAGACAAAAATATAAAGTCTCACGCAATCGAATCTGTCCATCTATTTGCATCAAATTCTATCTTTTTCCATGTAATTGCAACAAATTTTATTCCAAATATGACTAATTTGGATTTATCGATCAAGTCACAAATAACGATGACAAATTTTCGAATACTTCATTAAACAAGAGCCGAAAACTTAGAAATCTTGATGCACGAACTGAAAACTAACAGCTCTTTAAAATTTTAAAGAGAATCAAAAAAATCTCGATGTTTTATATTTTTTAAATCAAGTACAGTTTTAATGTACTGAATATAATTTAAGCCGTAAAACTATAAAAATCGTAAAATATAAAATTTGAAAATTTTATTTATTTACTAACATAGAATCTAGTCCAAAATAAACAATCTGTTAGGTGGATTTTGTCCAGTTAAACAACTATGTCCAATAAAGAGACGAACCAGTTAAGGGCTGAAAGTCTGTGTAATAAATAAAAAAAATAAGTAGAAGAAGTATTTTGTCCAAGGTAGGAACGTAAAGTCGTGTTAAGGGTATCAAAACCAACATTTTAACAAAATGGCCTTATCCATGTCAACAACGTTGCTGATGTCAAGAAACTAAGAACTATACTGTTTACTATTAGGGACTGTTCATAAACTACGTAGACAGAGTTTAAGTTGGTGGGGGGGGGTTGTCAATTATCCACAGCCTATACAAATTTAAAAAAAAGTATGAACAATTGTCTACGCATGAAGAGGGGGGGGGGTCAAGAATTAATGAACATTCCCTTGAACGAATCTATCCTATTTTATCAACTTTACTGAAGAAAGGAATCTTCTGCCTGGTCTCGATCGCAAGTTATCACCAAATGAACAATTTTTGTACTAAGGAGTCAATTCCAAACTAAACTGAACACTACCGAACGGATCTCGGTTAGTTGAATAACTTTCAATTACAGAAAACGTCTATCAGGTCACGATTCTTAGTTATCACTAAAATAATTACTCAGGCGTCTCCTAACAATTCAATTCGCAACTAAACTGTTAACTGTCATAATAGTCTTATCCACATAAACAACTTTGTTGAAGGCAAACATCATCAATCAGGAAAAAAAAAACGCTCCTGATTTATCGTCAAAAGAAGAATTCTTCACAACACTCTCCATCTTTCTCTAGCCAGTAAATTTTCAATTAAACTGTTCTCTGCTGAACGGGTCTCGTCCATTCGTCATATTTTTTGTACTCTGGCGTCACTTAGTGAACGGTTCTCATTGATCTGAACAACTTTGCTGAAGACAG
Source organism: Ochlerotatus camptorhynchus (assembly GCF_037179485.1). NCBI lineage: Eukaryota > Metazoa > Arthropoda > Insecta > Diptera > Culicidae > Ochlerotatus > Ochlerotatus camptorhynchus. Next base: position 609,824 of record NW_027040846.1, read on the forward strand.
GAAACTTCTATGTGGTCTAGATACTGAGTTACCAAAAATTGAGCTACCCAAAATTGAGTTACCAATATGACGAATGGACAACATCGACCTGAATCCGAACGATGTCATCTTGTCAGTTCCAAATTTGTTTATTCAATTTTGGATAGTCCTACTTTTTATGGATCCTACTCAAATTTGGGTAAATAGTTTAGTGCCGTCAAAACAAATTTCACGGCAAATCAATCTACTCATATCTCAGTACCGTTCACTCAAATTCGCAAAAGCGTAAGCCACACATAAAAAGATTTTTTTTTATCAGATATGAGTAATTTCTGTTGCTGGAATTGGATACGTCTGGATGCAAAGAGAAAATCTACGAAAAAAATCTGTCAATGTTACTTAGGAGCTAATGCATTATTCGGTTTGCTATCGCTTGACTTGACAGCAGCGTTGCCATATATACCGATATATCGATATTTATACCAATTTTCAAACTTGATACCGATACACAGATAAGGTTTTTTAGAATACCGATGTTTAAGTTATAATACCGAATTATACCGATTTTTTATTAAAAATCAAAATGATTACTGCCTGCCCGCACTGAACTGTCAGAGGAAACTATAGTGAGAGACTGTGAGATCATTTTCAAAAATGTCTTATGCTTTATGCTATTTCGACTAATGCTTCCATTTCCTCACCGTTTTTGGTTACCAAGGAGTCGAGAAACAGCTGATGGCTCATCCCAGTAATTTCTGGAAATCGGGAAATACTTTTATTCAGTGGAAAAATAGATCCATAAAAACGTTAATTTTTGAACTTGCTGAAATTTCTTTAATCTTCCCTTCGAAGTTTCGTCCAACTTTCCCTAGGAATTGCCGTTAACCTTGCCCTGTATATTATTTTTCGATTCCTATTACTGACTATATTGACTTCCCTTGGAAGCTTCTTCTGGCTTAGCGCGAAAGGTTATTCCGTCTCCTCCCGTCAACTTCAGAAATACTTCCAGAGTTTTATTGCGGTTCCATTAGTTTCAGGAAAACTTCAGGAACTTTTCAGAAGTTCTGAAACTTCAGAATAGGCTGGACTTTTGGGTAGGTTTCGATAAATTAAAGACAGTTTCATTAACTTCTGCTCAACTCCGAGAACCCGGGAATCTCAGGAAAGCCCAGAGAACTCCAATGATCTTAAGGAAACTGAATATTTTGGGAAACTTCACATGCCCAAAGAACCTAAAATAAATTTAATGGTTATCAGTATAGTTCCATTTGTTTCAGGAGCATTGAGATAACTTTAGGGAAGCATTAGGACATATAAATTCAAGGAAATTTCTGAACCTTTAAATGAGTTCCGAGAAACTCAGGGAATTTCCGAAAACTTCAGTTAAGATCCAATTTCGGATACGTAAGGGAAGATATATGAACATTAGAAAATTATGATAACATTTTAAGAGAAGTTATGTGTTTTTAATCGGCAGTTTCGAGAACTTTAAGGAAATAAAAAAAATCGGGAAGATCAGAGAACTTTAATGCTGGTGTTCATTAATTAAAAAAAAAAGCACTAAGAAGATCCAGGGACTATTAAAGAAATTAAGAGATTTTCCGGGAGTTCCATAATAATCAGGGAAGTAACGAGTACTACGAGGATGATCAGAGAACTTCAAAACAGCCTTTAACTTTAAGAAAATTGCAAAAGTTTTCTAGGAATTATGGGATAGCGGCGCCGCCGGGTAGTGGTAAGCGTGATTACCTCTCACCCCAGCAGGCCTGGGTTCAATCCCAGTCGGCGCCGCTATAACATCTCTGGTCAGGCCTTCCTTCGGAAGGGAAGTAAAGCCGTTGGTCCCCGGTTCATGAGTTGATGGGTCGATAGGTAGGGTCCAGGTGTGGGAGCTGCCTCCCTTACGTCGGTAGCATTGGTGCTCAGCACGGAAAACAAGATCGACGGAAAACAAATCAAGGAAAAAAAAAGGAATTATGGGACATTCCGAAGTGCAATTCAGGAATGTTCCGAAAACTTCAGGAACATTGTGGGATTTTCAGGGATGTTTTATGAATATCAGGAAAAATTCTGGATCAATAAAGTATGTGAGGATCTTTAGGTAACATCCCCCAGAAATCTATTTCTTCCAGATATTTTCCCATCTTCTCCTTGAAGTATCTTTCTACTGTTCCGTAAGCCCTCTGGCGTCCGACTTTTTCCAGAAGATTCTTCCAATCTACCTTAGGAAGTTTCTCCCAGTGCCTCCTGGAAGTTTCTTCCGTCTTCTGCAAGAAGTTCAATTAAAGTTCTACCGGAAGTATCTATCGATTTTTCCCAGAAGTTTCTTTCGTCTTCCTATGGATGTTTAGCCATAACGCACACTCCGTAGGTTTTTTCCGACTTATTGGAAGGTTTTTCCGAGCTTCTCCTAACTTTCCCTGGAAATGGCTCCTCCGGGATTGGCTTCTGATTTCCAAACTTTTCTGGATTCTGGATTTGTTCCGAAAGTTTTTAAAAAAAAATTTGCCAGAAGTTTCTCAATATTTGTCTTGGAAGATCCCCATCGGATGTTTTTTAGACATTTTTTTGAGCTTCCTTCAAAGTTCCTCAACAAGATCTTCTTTATTCTTCCTCTGGAAGCTTTGTTGGAACCATTAAGAGACTAACTTAAATATTTCCCAGAAGTTTCTTCCGACTTACATGGAAAGTACATCTTTAAATTTTAGTCCAAAAGATTGAAAAAAAAAATAAAATTAATTAAAATAGTGAATACCAACAAATACCGATTTTAATAATCATAAAAACAATCTGGCAACGCTGCTTGACAGTTCGTTATATAAGTGCTCGTGAGATGATCTATTTGGCTTTTTTTATTATTTTGAATCTAAAAGCATCGAGTTACTTACGCGAGAAGTGAAAGTGACTTCAACAATGTGGTTACGCATGCATGATAAGGAGTGAAAAAGAAGCGCGATTTCACATGCCGAACCTTTGTAGATTGGGGAACAGCTTCGATAGGACGAAGTTACATCCATTTATAGACCCAATTTGAGTACAGTAGACCGACATTAAATCGAGGGGGGCGACACATCGAAAATGTCGTTTAGCTTCAACTCTATTTACATATGATTTTCTTGTTCAGTGTAGATTAGCAGGATTCCGTTTCCTACCGTTTCGTATACTGTTCGCTGGCATCTACTTTTTCGATGCTGCAGTAGATAGAAGTCGATGGTGATAGGTACAGAATGATTTTTCATGAAAAGTAGGTGTGTGTGTCAATTTATTTGCTGCTAAGTAGACACGAGCCTACATATGCTTAAGATCAGTGAGGTTGCAGCTCTGAGGTGCCGCGGTCTAGAACAGTATGTTTCTCGCAAAGTGAGAGGATTATATATACCGTAATAAAATTGGCATATTTCATAACGAACAAATACTCGGAAATAATTAAATTTTTTGAGCAGCATACAAACTTTTGTATAGTAGGGGAATTGAAAGCCATATCGGCCTAAATGCCCCTAATTTGGGCCCATACATAAATTCAGCAATCGTCTAAATTTTCAATAGCGACCAAAAATATCCATTTGTACCGTCCCAATGAGGAGTTCATCTAGATAAAATTGATAATTAGCAGATTTTTAGGGATGGAACCAATCTTAGAGCCATTTCCCCTATATGTTTAAAAAATGAAATGGTTTAAACTTTCGGGAAATTTCACTCCTATATTCCTATAAAAATATGATCTAGAACTTTAATTTCAATAGAAACTCTGAGAAAACAAAACTTTTAAAAATTCCATACCTAATTATTTAATTCTTTCAATTTAAATTAAATTTAGGTAGGCATGCATAATACAGCCGAATCCTAAGTATTTAGTTTTTAACGCTTGTTTTGCAGAATGGCTTTGCGGGGCGGAATGTACCATATAGAGATACAGGTGTTGTCAATCAGGCTGGTTGGCTTATATAACACATATGTTATCGATAGGAAACCTTCAAAAACTAGAAGGCTGGTGATCCAGTACAGTAATAGACCTGAGTGGATGCGAGGGAGACGACACATCTAAATCTCAATTCTAGGTGCTCAACAAATCTCACACTAGCTAATCAATCTTCGAAAAAGTCTTCTTTCATTTCTCGCATCTACTTGCATCCTGCATCATCTTTTTGCAAGAAATCTTCAGAATCGTCATAAATCTTCTTACTATCTACTCAGCGTGCGCGCAGCTAACCACAGCAAAAAATAATTTTTCCTTCATCGTAGATAGAGTCGCCCCCTCGAGTGGATGGGAAGAATTGTGGATTAAAACTTGCACTTTTCCATGAATAGAGCATTTTACGAGACATTTATGGTTAAATTCATGAATGAACGCATAATACTCTTGTAAATCTTTGAAGTAAACCTGCCGACCGAGAGTACGTGCCGCTACAGGAATAACCGATGAAATTCATGTTACAGTTAACAAGCCCGGTCAAACCGTAAACCAGGTAGTTTTCACAATACCGCAACCTGCCAGTTGCTGGGGGTTATTCCGAGAGTCGAAGTGACTTTTGTGACTTATGAAGTGAGAAAAATCACGTCGTGGTGACGTGACTCTCTGTGCAAATCAAATGAAGAGTCACGTCACTACGACGTGACTTTTCTCACTTCATTAGTGACTTTGACTCTCGGAATAACCCCCGCTGACTGACTTTGACTAGAAAGATGCCGGAGAATTACGACCATTGCGTTTCTCATTGTAGAACCCTAAACTGGCAGTGGTTTTTATTGGCCGGTACGGTAAGGATTCACGTTTTGCTTCGCAGTGGGCACTAGCTTCCACAAAGCAATTTCGTAGCGCTGAATTCATTTGCTCTTAAAAGTATAGATTCTTAAAATCTGCAATACTAGAGCTTCCTAAATGACCATCACTTGGCAGCACCATCTCTATCTCCGAACGGACCGCTTAAAACTCACAAATCTATAATTCTGGTGTTACGACGTTGAACAATTATCACTTGACCACAGTCTCACCGAAATGTAAATAAACACCTTAGGCTTGCTGCTTCGTCTGCTATGGTTGTTTGTTCGGTAATAGCTCGATCACGAGAAGATTCGAGCATGCGCCAGTAGATGGTAGTAGATGTCACAGATGCAAACAGATGGTGTACTGTAAATAAATATATAAAAAATAGGACAGATTCACGCTGAAAATGAGATAATCTGGATGTGTCACCCCCCTCGCATTAAATCCAAGTACCTGGTTCATGTTAAAATGAAGAGTTTTTGAATGTTCAGTCTTTTCTTATTAATATCTAAAAAATAAGAATATCTAAACTTGCATGTTGACAGTGAAATATCGACTGCAGCTTAATTAGGGAAAATGTCGGCTTCGGGAATACCTTAACCTATCATTATCAGGGAGTAAACAAAGTCCTAGAACATTCAAATTTGGCCAATGGATGCTCTTAAACAAAATGTATCCGCATGCAAAAATTGAGCTCTCAAGGACGTTGTTTACCCCCTGACGATAATAGAATAAGGTGTTGCCGAGGCCGTCATTTACCCTATTAACTAAAACATATGATAGAAAATTTATTTGAAAGCTTCATATTAGACCGACGTTAGGGACATATACATATCTCCAGAGTTCCTTAGCTGCATTGAACGGGAGCGCCTGAAAACCGATTTTTAAAGATTTCCGGAACTGTAAAAGCTCACTTAGACTTAGGACAACATTTCTAAAGATAGGTTTGAATTCAAACTGTCTCATTTCGCCGACAGCTGATCGGACAGCCAATAGACTAAATGGTCTTTGAATCGAATGGATAGAAATTTATTAACATATAATCACTACAACAAACAGTTTCAACAACATGAAAACACACACATTTTCAGAAAACGCTAACAATTTTAATGCACTCAACACCGTATGAAAAAAATCATGTATCGTATGCGTGATAATGTTTGCAATGCCTTGGTTTTCTTTGCATGCACGTAACCTATAGCTCATACCGTAGTAAAGGGTGATACGGTCAAAATTTGGTCAATATCAACTTGACGTATTTCTTTCAATTTTGCATTTAAAAAACCTGAACACCCCTCATTTTGAAGGGGTGTGTGTGTAGAATGTTGCTCCTATTTTGATTTTGGAATTCACTCTTCAGTTGTCAAAATGCCGTCCAAGCAAGAAGAGCAGCGTATCAAAATTTTGCTCGCGCATCGCGAAAATCCGAGCTACTCGCACGCAAAGTTGGCAAAATCGCTAAAAGTTGCCAAATCAACCGTTACAAATGTAATTAAAGTGTTTGGGGAACGTTTGTCGACAGCCAGGAAGTCTGGATCGGGGAGAAATCGAAAACCGGAAGCCGCTGAGACGACAAAGAGAGTTGCCGGTAGTTTCAAGCGAAACCCTAACCTCTCTCTCCGAGATGCCGCAAATAAGCTGGGTGTATCGTCTACAACCGTGCATCGAGCCAAAAAACGAGCCGGACTATCGACTTACAAGAAGGTAGTGACTCCAAATCGCGATGATAAACAAAATACGACGGCCAAAGCGCGATCCCGGAGGCTGTACACGACGATGCTGACGAAGTTTGACTGCGTGGTAATGGACGACGAAACCTACGTCAAAGCCGACTACAAGCAGCTTCCGGGACAGGAGTTTTATACGGCAAAAGGAAGGGGAAAGGAAGCAGATGTTTTCAAGCACATGAAACTGTCAAAGTTCGCAAAGAAATATCTGGTTTGGCAAGCCATCTGTACCTGTGGCTTGAAAAGCAGCATTTTCATAGCTTCCGGGACTGTCAACCAAGAAATTTACGTGAAAGAGTGTTTGAATAAACGTCTGCTGCCTTTCCTGAAGAAACACGGTTGTTCCGTACTGTTTTGGCCGGATTTGGCATCTTGCCATTACGGTAAAAAGGCCATGGAGTGGTACGCCGCCAACAACGTGCAGGTGGTTCCCAAGGACAAGAACCCTCCCAACACGCCAGAGCTCCGCCCAATTGAGAAATACTGGGCTATTGTCAAGCGGAACCTAAAGAAGACCAAAAAAACTGCTAAGGGCGAGCAGCAGTTCAAGGCAAACTGGCTTTCTGCGGCGAAGAAGGTGGACAAGGTGGCTGTACAAAATCTGATGGCAGGGGTCAAGCGTAAGGCCCGGCAATTCGGATTTGGAAAAGCGGAAGCCTAACTGAATATTTTTCCTGAATTTTATACTAATTGAACTTGAAAAAGAAATTTAATTTGATTTTTTAAATAAACGATTTCACCGATTTACACGCGTTTTCCCTTGACCAAATTTTGACCGTATCACCCTTTAGGCTGTGTATAAAAGAAAATGATTTACTTTGTTTGACAGTTGCACCATGACGATGTGGCAGCTTACCTTACCAATCAGGCTAAGACCTTGTTGTCCTCTGCTGTCCGAAGAAGTCGTCTCCATTCTACTCGATCCATGGCCACAGTTCGCCAGCCTCGTAGTCTGCGAAGGGTCCGCAGGTCACCTTCTACTTGGTCGATCAACCTTGCCCGCTGCGCGCCTCTTCTTCTTGTTCCTGTTGGGTCGCTTTCTAGAACCATTTTCACTGGGTCGTCGTGCGGCATTCTTACGACGTGCCCAGCCCACCGTAGTCGCCCAATTTTTGCAATGTGGACGATGGATGGTTCTCCCAACAACTGGTGCAATTCGTGGTTCATTCGCCTCGCCCACGTTCCGTCATCCATCTGCACTCCACCGTAGATAGTACGCAACACCTTCCGTTCGAAAACACCAAGGGCGCGTTGGTCCTCCACGAGCATAGTCCAGGTCTCGTGGCCGTAGAGGACCACCGGTCTAATCAGCGTCTTGTAGAAAGTCAACTTCGTGTGGCGTCGAATTCTATTCGACCGGAGCGTCCTCCGGAGTCCAAAGTAGGCACGATTCCCTGCCATAATGCGTCTTTGAATTTATCTGCTGGTATCATTTTCGGCGGTCACCAGTGAGCCCAAATACACGAACTCATCGACCACCTCGATTTCGTCACCGTCAATCTGAACTCGGGGTGGGAGGTTAACATTGTCTTCCCTAGAACCTCTTCCTTTTATGTATTTTGTCTTCGATGCGTTGATGGCAAGTCCAATCCGCCTAGCTTCAGCATTCAGTCTGATGTACGTTTCCGCCATCATCTCAAAGTTCCGTGCCATAATGTCAATGTCATCGGCGAAGCCAAGGAGCTGGATGTACTTCCTGAATATCGTGCCACTCGTGTCTATCCCAGCTCTTCTGATCACACCTTCTAACGTGATGTTGAACAGCAGACACGAAAGTCCATCAGCTTGCCGTAACCCCCTTCGAGATTCAAAGGGACTCGAGAGTGTCCCCGATACTCGAACAACGCACATCACTCGATCCATCGTTGCCTTGACCAATCGCGTCAGTTTGTCCGGAAATCCGTACTCGTGCATAATCTGCCATAGCTGATCTCGATCGATTGTGTCGTATGCGGATTTGAAATCGATGAACAAATGATGTGTGGGCACGTTGTATTCGCGGCATTTCTGCAGAACCTGCCGATGACGATGTGACAGCGTATTCGTGATTTGTCCCACGCGCAAATGTCGCAAAAAGACATTTCAATCGCCATGGGAGTGTCCCGTCAAAAGGGTTTTAGACCGAGAAAAGAAAGAAAAACTATCCGCGAAGGTGGTCACAGGTCGTCCGAGGTCAGCTCGGGTTCCGAGGGTTATCGCTGCTCTCAAAAGGAAGATTCGGGTGAATCCAGTGCGTTCAATAAGGAAAATGGCAAAGGAACACGGGATTAGTGACTTTACGGCACGGAAGATCGTAAAGGAAGATTGCGGGGTGAAGTCGAAGGCACGGAAAAAAACATACATGATTACCAATCGCATCCGGGAGCTACGAGTCGAACGATGCAAGAAAATCTTGAACTTCCTTAAGCGAAAAAATCCGGTAATCCTGTTCACCGACGAGAGCATGTTTACCGTCGATCCCGTATCAAATTCCAGAACCGTCCGGTATATTAGTTCTCTTCCGGTAAAAGACGTGGTCGACGAGCACAAGAACGTGTATCTGACCAAGCATCCTGCTAGCGTTATGGTGTTTGGATTGATGGCTTCCGATGGCAAAAAAAAAAGAACCCGGTGTTCATTCCGACGACAAGGTCAACACGGAGGTCTACATCGGGATTTTAAGTAAGTATGTTCTTCCGTGGATCAAAGAACAGTACGGTCCGAAGCCAAATGTTGTATTTCAACTCCGTGCAACACCTCGAACCGCACTCAGAAGTGGTTGCAGGAACATCTTCCGTTCTGGGCGAAGGATATGTGGCCGCCATCCAGCCCCGTTCTTAATCCACTGGATTACTCAATATGGCACGTCATGAAGGCCAAGGCCTGTTCTAAACGCCATCCGAGTACAGCAAGCCTCAGACAAACATTGACCCGTACCTGGAGAGAAATGGATCCAGACTACATTATTAGAACCTGCCGTGCATTCCGGAAGCGTGTGGAGGCCGTAATTGCAGCAAGTGGAAACTCGATCGAAGATTAACATAGTTTAAGACTCTGAGAAACATCCCCCCTTTGAATAAATAAAAAAACTCGAAAACGAAATTCTTGAGAATTTTTTTAATTTTGACATTGCTCAATGGCATTATCACGCATACGGTACATATCTGCTATATATATGGCACTCATTATTAACGCTAGATTTGGCGTAATTTTACACGATGAATACAAGCTTGTAATCAATTTGGATATTTATAGCAACTATAGCTCAAAATAAAACGAGCGGAGATTTTACGAGACAGTTAAAATTCAGAACTTCTTTCTGCGAAGTATCATGAGCTTCACCATAGGGTGCAACGGGACGATAAGACAGATAAATAGAATAAATCATCAAATATTAAGTTCTTACTTCGTAAAAAAAATAGGGTTAGATAAATGTTTACAAGTTCCATGTTGTAAACTGTACATACCCCACAAGCTACAAAACCTTCAATTCTCGTTACCAGCACGTTCGTATCGCGATCGATGCATTAAATTGGAACACGGCTGCCTATAAATCATTAAACTAACATCTATTTCACCATTTTCTCCGCTCGCATATCGAACGGATAACATCCCAATCCACGTTTGTTTCAACTACAGCAGCAGCATTAGCTGCAGCGTAGATGAAGTAGCACACACGGCTGGAATGAACACGTGCGCAGAATGGGCTTTCGTTCACCCTGCGAATCGTGACTTCCAATTGAAAAGCTTTATTGCCGGTAGGATGTTGAACATCTCGGCTTGATGATGCACATGCTGACGAACTTCCAAACCCAGGTAGATGGAGGTTTTGATTAATTGAAACATCAGTGTACCGCAATGATCGGTTATTGTGTGGGGAGAGCAATAGGATCAACGCTGTTATTTTTAACCAATAATTCTGAAGACATCTCCTATCTGCAAAAGCATGAAATTGGTCTGGTTGTGTATGGAATGCAACAGAAGCGAATCTATGCTCCAACACCTTCGGCTGGCTAATTAAACGATGCTATCCGAACCGGTTGCCGAGCAGCTTCTGCTGGTGCAATTACACCTCGGTTCCCATGCACCTACGTAGAGTCGGAGCAACAAACAGATGAATTATTTTGAAAACCACAGCAAAATCAAAAACAAACTGATATCCAACACTTTACCCGTCGACCAGTGGCATTAGAATAATTAGTTAATGTCAGTCATAATTAATCGAGATAAGCGCCTGGGTGTAGGGGACTTGCGGCCAGCATTTACACATGAGCAGAAGTTTCGGACTTGGACGACGAACCGTAATCCGACACGACCGAAGAAAAGCTGGCAAGATTTATGAACGACCCGCTGGAAGGAGCTGATCTTACAGAGGTACGAACAAATCTGCCCGCTGCTACCGGTCGGAGCTGGTCAAACTTGAAGACCTGGTCACTGCAGAGTAGCATAGAATCATTGGAGAGCGAGCCGCCGCCGCCACCGGCCGTCGTCAGCAGGATCGAGAGCACATGAGTATTCGTATCTATGGGTTCAGCCGATAAGAATCTATTTGAAGATTTAGTTCAATTAATCAAATTCCGATAAGCATCATGCACATTTATAAATCAGCAGGAGCTTCCAGTCATTTGATGTGAGATGGTCCAGCTGGACCGACTGACCTGTAAAATATGTGGCTTGAATGTCTAATCTCGTTTTCTGCAACATGATCCGGCCTTTTGTATCAACTCTGGGTCAGCGAACAGCGAGTGCGGAATTTTTCCTCCATCAAGACCCGTTGAACAATCAATAATGAACTAATACCTACTACAATTAAGATATTGTCTAGTACCGTTTACATTCCGCATGTTCTGAACCACGCTCGTAAAAATCTAATCAAACCATTCACTACATTGTTATGCTCACGCTTTGAACCGGCTAACCTACATCAGATATTCCAATTAAGCACTTGTCGGTTGGTCTGCGGTCGTGTGCCAAACTTCGATCTCGTTCTCTGCCGCGTCGATCCAAAGTCGTGCCTTCCAATATGGGGGAGTACGATTGCACCTTCGCAGGACAACGCCACCATTTTAATTTAATTGTACCATTTATCACCTCCGGATCAGTGTTCGACCAAACGACCAAAGTCTGGAGCCAATGGTTGCTGTTGCTTCTGGGCTGCTGCCACGAATTACCCTCCATTTTAATGGCTATAATTGCGACGGGCTTCATGAAGAAACACAAAAAACCAATCGAGACTTCAGACGATGTAAATTGAAATCAGTTAAAATGCCAAACATTGCCCGTATGTAAATTCGGTTTTCGATCGCGCCTCAAGTCTAGCCATCCACCGATGCGACGGGATGTCGAACTGGTAGGTGTGCGCATTCAAATGGTGATCTTTGAACTTTTCGTCCCATGTACCTCATCAGGAACAACTCTTTTCGAGTTTGATCGGTGACAATTAAAACTTTCACCTAAAGCCGCAATGTTCGAACAGGTTAAGCGGGATTGAAATTTGCCTCTTTTGATTGATTTCCAATAATAATGCAGAACGACAAAAATATTGCAACCGCATTCACTACACGGTAGATTATAACAACTACAACAACAGCAACGTTTCGAAATTGGCTCATTTATTTCGAACATCTAAACCCATAACGACTAAATGGGTGCAGCTGGTTCCTGACTTGAAAACAGAAGTATCTATTTGCAGGGCAATTTGTTAGATAGAGATTGCTTTTCCATTCCCTATCCAACCTTAATCTTTGAGCAAAAGATCATTATAACAATTACGGAAATTAATTAAAGCCAGCAACAGCGCAAACCATCTATCGATTGTCGAGCATACTGTTCGCCGCCCTCGGATCCAGCAAGACGTTACTTTTGACAAATTGCTTGTCGGGGAGATTCGTTCGATCACCATTATTAAGAGGGAAAATCTTTCATCATCCTGTCGCCAACAAGGGCTATAGCTGCAGGATCATCTATAGGAGAAAACAACAACAACAACATGAGACGATATGATGTATGTTTAGTATGCTACCAGCCGATCGATCGGTCGATATGGATGATGTTAATCTGACGTTCATATGCGTAATTCCAACATAGATTGAACGTGTCGTCTTCGTCGTCGTCGTCGTCCCCAGTGGTTTGTATGTACAGAGAGGTTCTTTTCGACCGCAGGTGGTAAGTGATGAAAGGTGTACGATCGATGGGTCGATCATATTAGATGATCAATATTGCCATGCTGGATGTTTTTATTATTCTCAAGACAGTTTGACGTGCAAACCCAGTAGCAGCGTGTGGGGTCTTACCGGGATACGTGATTAAAGTTTTAAGAAAATATGTTTGCTTATATGAAACTGTTTATCAAATTAATCAGTGAATGGCTGTAGTTTTGATCAGTACATAACTGGAATATGCGAACGATTGAAACTACGCGTAGCTGCAGGCTTAAAATGATCAGTGATCATTAGCCCTTTGTCCAGTAATTCCTATCCATAACTAGCGTACAAGACCGGAATCAACCCCAGTCATAGAGTACATAGAGTGAATCCAACCCAAGCATCTGTACAGGAGCGGCTAAACATCGTCCTCATGCCGGCATGAAACTCTAAAGAGTGTGAGACCAAGAGTTCGTAAAGTCCCTACAAACCATACAAACCATATAACCATAAAGTACAGGAAACTACCTAACGATTGAAAACTTAAAGTTTCTCAATTTCTTGGGAATTGTCCTCATTTATTCCAGTAAAGGTACGGTATTACCAAGCCGAAGAAGACAAATTCAATTCCCGGTTCGGTCGAGGAAATCTTTCGGGTTGGAAATTTTCTCAACTTCCGTGGGCATAGGGTATCATTTTGCTTGCCACATAAACAACTGCATGCATTGCCACACTGCACAGTGGTCCAGAATGCAGATTTAGGTGAAATGATATGTTTTGAGCCTGAAATTGAAACTTTAGACTAAAAGTCTCTTCAACAATGTTGTTCCTTATAGTTAGGCCCTCATGTTTAGGACAATAAATTCTAGGGTGGTTCCTATTATCATTAAAATCAAAAATCTAACTTTTTTGTTCGAATACATTAAGGTATACATTCTTCGGCAAAATTATAGCTGAGCTAATTTTAAGCAACTTTGTTGAAAATAACTTTTTTGTATCTCTTAATTGAAAAAAATGGCCGATTTAGAGCTATTTTCTTGAATTGAGTTAGGGTGGCTCTTAAAAAAAACAGTTGTCTTGCACTAGTTTTCTTATTTCGTCATTTTGAAAACTGGAGAGCAAACGGTGAAAACTTATCATAACAACCATTGTATATACACTCAACTTCCAAATGCAGCATTTCAGTTTTTTTTTATGCATTTTTAACAGAACTGCATCAATTTGAAGTTGACCAATTTTTGCGCGTTTCAGATTTTAAAATAAACATGATGGATTCCTCCAACAAAAAAAAAACGTAAACAATATTTAACCTGGCACCAAGAGAAAGCTGTGTAGTGATTATTGGATAGTTGAGTAAAGGTAGAGTAAGCACCTTTCAAGTTCACACATAACTAAACAGCTGTTTAAAGCGTAAATAGATATGCAATAAGAGCTAGTCCCAACCGTCACAACAGCCATCAGTAGCTGACTAATTTCACCAAATTTGCTTGTATAGAGGTTGAGTAAAAGTTTCCTCATATCGTATAACATTTGAATACAGCTTGAGGCTGTATAAATGGAATGAGTAAAGCGTTTACATTGCGAAAATTGATGGTTAGTTTGTTTCTTTCCAGGAAGCTTCCGCTTCATCAGAGCCCAATATCTCTGGATTGGACGTAACTCTGGACAATTTGGCGGATTTGCGGTTTTTGGCACAATATGCACTTGATTTGCACTCTTTATGGTAAATCTCGTTGGTGATTGTGCCTATAGTGATGAAAGATTACATTTCGACCACACGTGCAAATTGCTTTCAGATGCCTTCTTCGTCCTGAAATACTCAGATGTAGAATTTTTGGCAATAGCAGGATAGAAAGCTAGCCATGAGAGCTGATTAAAATCCTCCAGAACATAAGTTTCATCGTCCATAACAACGCATGAAAACTTCGTCAAATATTCGCAGTACAAACGTCGAGCCCGTGATTTTGTTTTCAAATTCTGATTGTCGTTGCGATTTGGAACTGTTTTTACTTTATACGACTTCAGCAGCTCAGTCGGTAAAAAGCAAGACCATGCTGGAGGTGGCCGGGTTCGAATCCCGATCCGTTCAAGGAATTGTTCGGGTTGGAAAATTTCTCGTCTTCCTTGGGCAAAGAGTATTATTGTACTTGCCACACAATTAAACTAATTCAAAAATGGTACATGCATCGAAAGCTCTCAATTAATAACTGTGGAAGTGCATCTAGAACACTAAGTTGAGAGCAGCGCAATAAGCTAATATGCGATAAGAAAAAATATTTAAATTCGAATAATAAGAAGAAGAAGAAGAAGAAGAAGAAGAAGACTTCTGCCCCAAACGTTGTTTTGATTTTTGGACAAAACCAGGTGACATTCCTATTTTACGAGTCAGAGATTCGGGTTTTCCTTCAATATCCTCTTGACCTTTCGGTCCATGACAAGATCAGCACGTCCAATGTTATTATCACTTATCGGTTTTCTCTCGACCGTCAAACGTCCCGAAAATGATTTGGCACACCGTGAACAGTGGATTTGGGTAAATCCATTTTTTTTTTGCAAGTTCCCGTATTGACAAGTCAGGATTTGCATTACGTCCGTACAAAATTTGCTTGCGAACGTGTTTTTCATTATTCGGCATCTTGAACACTAAACATGGAATGTAAACACCATTCATAGTCTTTTTCATCAATGACTCTCAGCTATCCTCAGCGAAATTGTTCACTCTTATGTGCAATATTTCAAATTTGAAGGTGTCCGGATTAATGTGACCTTACATATCTAGACGAAAATGTAAACAATAGCTGCAATTTTCAAACCTTCGACTGGATTGGCCTTCCTTCAGATAACAACTTAAGTGCGGTAAAATCGATAGAACTGTTTCAAACACATCGTCAGTACATGAGCAAGTCGGCGATCATCTCTTTTTGCCAGTGGTGGCGGGGGAGAATACCCCTCACCATCCCTCTCCAACGGGGGAGTTTGGTAAAGAGAGATGATCAAAACCGATTTGTACCTTCCAAAAAAGTTGTCCTTGCTCGCTTTCTACTCTCAATGTACAATTTTCACACTGCCGTACTCTAACGGAACTATCAACTCTATACTTTCATCTCCTCATCTATCGTAATTAAAGTTATCATTTTAGTCTGTTATTTGAAATTAGCATCTTCAACTATGTAAAAAGGGTCAATGAGTCAAGTGTAAACAATGACTTGTACTTCGATTTCACAGCATGGTCTTGCTGCAGCCGACTGAGCTGAGGGAGTACCCCCAACAAACAATTTGTGCTGATTAAACCATATTTTAGCCGAAGAAGCATATGTTTGCCAGAATAAGCTTTTAAGGTCCCCCAAATTGGCGCGTTTTTAACGCGACGGCAGCGAATAATTAGCGGCGGAAAATTC
The DNA here is from genome assembly GCF_037179485.1 of Ochlerotatus camptorhynchus. Taxonomy (NCBI): domain Eukaryota; kingdom Metazoa; phylum Arthropoda; class Insecta; order Diptera; family Culicidae; genus Ochlerotatus; species Ochlerotatus camptorhynchus. The sequence goes on from NW_027040846.1 coordinate 625,815, forward strand.
GCCACATATGCATGGCGGCTTACGGAAGCGCTCAAACCAACGCGGCAAGTTGACGCTGTTCGCGTGTTTTGGCAGCGCTTATTTTGCGTTCGTTTTCGATTCGCTGTCTGCAGTGTTTTCAAAGATGTCTGAACTTGTAAATTTAATTTACTGCTCCCTGAAATGTTATCAAGATCTCAGACTGTCATTGGAATTTCTACAATATTACCATCTACGAAACTCCCTGAATTCCCTCGAAATTCTCCAAATTCTAGCAGAGCTTCTACAGTACTGGACAAAATAAATCATACGCTCAACCCAAAAAAGTACATTATATCATATGTTTGCTATTTTGCACGCAATTTCAGTAGTATATTCAGAAAAGTTCAAGTATTTCTCATGGTGCATTCAATTAGCTGAATGAAAATTGTTATAATATTCTGCTATTTTTGTTACAAATTTAAATAAATATATGCTCACTTTTGTGCTTGGACAAAATAAATCATACACTCCTAAGATTTTATTTTTTAGCCATCGAATAAAAACTAAATCTGAAGATTTGGCATCACGGCGTAATATTTGACAGTTCTTGTCCCGGGAAGCGTGCGCATCGCACCATTGTGTTTTGTTTGCGTCATTTGAAAAGTGAAAAATGTCGGGAAAGCAGATTTCGCTTGATGTTAGAAATTTGGTGATTCGCGATCGCAAAAAAGGAATTTCTTTTCGGAAAATTGCCGAAAAGTACTCGATCTCAGTTGGAGCTGTTGAGCACATATGGAAAAAGTACGAAACACGAGGAATTGTGAGGAATTTATCCGGACAAGGACGTCATCGTGCGACAAGTGATCGTGATGACATCAGAATTGTTCGAATGGCTAAGCAGAATCCGAAGTATTCGTCGAGACATATTGTGGAATCGATGGATCTCAATGTAAGTCGACGTACTGTTCGCCGGCGACTTAATGAGAGCGGTTTGAAAAGCTGTTTGGCATCGAAGCGTCCTTTTATCAACAAGCGGAACCAACGGAAGTGACTGGAATTTGCTAAAAAGTACGCCGGAATGACTGTGGACTTCTGGAAACGAGTTCTGTAGACGGATGAGAGCAAATTTGAGTTATTTGGACAGAAAAGGCGATCAAGGGTTTGGCGAGGTTCCGGTGACGATCTTAAGGAACCATACATTCAAAAGACGGTTAAACACGGAGGCGGAAATATCATGGTATGGGGAGCATTTGCGTGGTCTGGTGTTGGAAGCTTGGCTCATATAAAGGGAATAATGACTGCAGATGTATACATTGACTTGTTAAGTGAAAATCTGGACGTTTTGCTACTGAAAACTGGCCTGGAATCCAATTACATTTTCCAACATAATGATGAACTAATGCACACAGCGAAGAAAACAACGGCATTTTTCAAATCAAATCGGATGAAAACGCTGGAATGGCCTCCGCAATCTCCCAATCTCAACCCAATTGAGAATTTGTGGTCTTATTTGGACAACGGAAGTGGATAAAGCGTGGGAGAATATCGATTCAGGATATCTACAAAACCTCGTCGAAAGTATGCCAAGACGGTTGGAAGCAGTGTTGAAAGCAAAGGGTGGTCAGGTCATACCAAATACTGAGAGTGTTAAAATGTAAGTTGAAAGTTGAATTAAACAAGAATTTTCAATAAGAAATGAGGCGTATGATTTATTTTGTCCATTCTCCTTTTACAACTTATAAATGATGATTGAGAAAGCCATTGAATATATGGAATATTCTATACCTGCACAGTTTTAGCGAAAAACATACAGAAGTATTGCAGAACAAACCATCATGTTTGAATCTACCTGATATATCGAGCTCCAAAGAAAAATTATATCGGTGTATGATTTATTTTGTCCAGTACTGTATGTAGTTCAAAGAACTTCTACAAAACTCCTTGGTCTGCTTGGAATTAGCTCAACTTGTAAAAAGATTGGTAAACTGCTAACAGGTGTTCAATAAAAAATGCAAATTTTTTCAGCCATATAGCCAGTGAAAAAAAAAATTATACATAATGTTTATTCTTCAAAAAAAACGACAATGAATTTTGGAGAAGGGACCCTGGTCAGCCGTACGATGCAACTAAGTCACGATGCTCTCACAAGAGCGCTGGACGGCACTGAAATCATTCTAATTTTTTATTGAACACCCGTTATAAACTCACTTTGGAGGCGAACCAGCCCAAGGCTGAAAGCCTCCCTAATAAAGATAAATTAATTAATTAATTATAAACTCACTGCCCTGCAAAGAAGCTTCCGGAGGAGACATCTAAGGAATTTCTGAGGATAGTTGACCCACGATTTGTACAATTGCATATTCTATGCTAAATCTAAGGAATATGTTAGTAAAACTATATTTATTTATTAGGAGCATTTAGAAACTGTAAATTGAATTCCAAAGAAAGGAGAAAATGCAAAGTGATTTTTGAAATAAATTCAGTTCTGAGAATAATTCCATTGAATTTTTTAGGAGTATGACAAATGAATTCAAAGGTGATTTCCAGAGAAGCATTTAGCCGAACAAAAAATAAAATCTGAGATTATTCATCTGAAATATCGGGAGAATACTAATAGCGAACTCAATAGACTCTTCAAGGGTTCAAAGTTCTTTGAAAAAATCTAAAAAGATACCAGCATGCTCAGAAATTATCGTAAACATCCAAGATTCAGTATGATCATTCTTCTGGAAATCTTCAACAGCTCAACACGCCACAGGTATGAAGTTCTTCACATTTCCCTCAAGTTCTACGATATTCTATTGATATTCTATGAACTTCCATGAACTTGAGTTTTCCTTATATTTTGCACATTTCTTTGAATCAACATTTCAGAAGTTCTGTGAACCTCTTTGAAATTCTGCTAAGTTTTTGATGATCTACGAGTTTTCCTGAAGTTATACAAACTTTTATTGAAAATTTATCTGAAGGTATACAAACTTTCTTTGAAGTTTTCAAAATTTCTTTGAAACTAGCAAAAGCGCCTCTCCTTCATCCGACGACGAATCCATTGATCACAATCGCTACGATGCTGCGAAAAAACTGTCGCTCCGGTGTGTTAGCGAATATCACTACCGCGGTTAACGCGATTTATTCACTACCGCTGCCGGGGCGTAAAAAACGCGTCAGTGTGGGTACCCACGCTATTCTGCTTCCTATGTTTGTTCGGCCATTTCCCAGTAATGTCAAATACTAATTGTTTTCATACGCCATCATGACTACAATCACACTTAAATACGTATATCAAATTGTCATGTAAGAAAGTCATTGTGAGTGCACAAAGTGTCTCAAAGTATACAAAAAAATACACCTAATGGAACTGTTCCCAGGTTCTTTTTTTACTTTTTCGCCCAAGGGCCGTATCTGTCAAGTCCTCATATACCATTCCACTCTCAATACCTACTAACAAGATGAAATATGAACTCACTTGGTAACCTAATAACGGCCTGATTTACATCTCAAATTGTCACCATTAATGTAAACAAACTACCAAACGGCATCATAATTAAGCTTGTACGAGTAGGACCAACCTGATCGTTCTACTGTGCTACGCCCTTTGCTGGCAACATTGTAGCACACCAGAACGATTAAGACCAATTAGTCACGTGCAATTTCAGCTTCACGACCTGCTGCGGGTGTACTATGACATATCTCGCCGACTGCTAACACCCATAACATTAAATTAACACTCGTTATTGTTATGGATTAGTTTATGTTGATTTTGTAGTAAACTAAAGCCCCCTCAAGCTGCGTGAAATTCCTCGCCAGATTTCGATCCATTTGAATTCCAATCCGAGAAACAAGTTGTTCGAACGCCATTTGACATATTGACTTATGTGTGATTGGATAACTGCTAGAAAACTCAAATTGGACCGCCAGCACGTGAATACCTGTTCTACGGTGAACTCTAGGCGCGTACCGATTCCATTGAGGCTGAGACACTAGCGCGTCTAGCGAGTGGACGTTTGCAGATCCAAGATTGTACGTATTTTTTTTTTTTTGCGGACTTGACATCCAATCTTCATGCTTTCTTCCCCGTTCGTCCTAGTCAACGTCTCATCGTCAACCGGTAAGCCTTAAGAAGATTTATTTCTTAATTAAATTGAAATATATTTCGCTGTCTGTCTGCGTTGCTCTTGATGGAACTGTCAATACACTGCGATGGACATTTATTGAACAAAGTTGTTAATCGGCCTATGGTACGTACAAGGGGATTACTCATGCCGGACCCGGCTAGGTGCACATTCCTTACTTATGTCTTTGTTTTTGCTCACCACCTAATGGTTTAATATTCCAGGGATACAGACCCCTTTCGGTAATTGACGTCGAAGGTGTGAATACCATTTAACTCCGGAACCTCCTCCACACCCTGTTTGTCTACATGCTAATGATCTTTCCTTCATCCCATAGCTGCGTGTTGTCGAAAGCTTTAGACAGAAGCATTAAAATTTATGAGACCACCAACCAACAGAATAACCCAAACTGCACCACCCCGTGAGCGAACTGTGAAGAAAAATCACACTCTAGAGGCAACTTTGTTGCCACTGACTGAGACTGAGCTGTTTTTAAAGCGGGACGGGACTGCGCCTGCAGTTGTGTGTAATAGAGTAGTTACAAATTATGGTGCATGACACATACGGAGAGGAAATTTTTAATGCTCAGATCATTAGTCATAATTGCCGGACCTTTCAACACAAATCGTTTGCCGTACGGTGTCGCCATGCTGGGAGAAACAACATCCCCAGGTGACTGCAAAATTCAAGATCAATCGAGTACAATCTCGCACTACATTCGCCTAGATGGAATGCATCGGCGGAAAGATTTATGGCAGATTTTTTCCGCGCTTTACAGGCAATATAGTACACGTCCCTTCGATTCCGCGAAGGCCCCTTTATTGAAGGGGCGGCAGGTTGCGTAACTGTGAAAAATAATCCAATTTTAATCAACCGTAAAAATAAACTTTCCGCCGATTGTACAATGTTGCACCAAGCGACGACCGATCAACGACACGGAACCAGCAGAGGTTGGGGTGTTTCACGATTGCACGATTTACCGATAGTGCGATTACTGGCGCTGGGGAATCGACTGCTTGGAATACGGAGTCCACTCCGATGACGAAGAGCTGCAGCTGGGGGCGGGAAGATTAATGGAGAGTGGTTTGGATTTTGAGTTGTTTGTCGGTGGCGTATGGAAGAGAGGACCGGTTTCGTAAGCGACACGATTTAGAATTCGAATTAGTATTTGAAATGGTTTCAGTAAGCTGGAAGCGAGAACCAATTGGTTTAGGTCTGAAAGTAACAAGGTTTTCCGACAAGCAATAGACAATCACAATCTCACGATGGAGTGTACCCCATTAGGCATAAATACGTTTGGCCTAAGGACGTTAGGCATAAGTTTGGAATTTTGTAAAAACTAGAATGTGTCATCCATTAAACCTTCAGAACATTCCTCAATCCATTACCAAAGTTGGTAAAGACGCAGCTACAAAGCAAAACCATGCTGGAAGTGCCTGGGTGCGTTCCCGGTTCGATCTAGGATTTTTTCAGGTTGGAAAATTTCTCGACTTCCCTGAGCATAGAGTGTGATTGTAAATACTTACCATTGCCACACAATTACACTGCCATCAATCACAAGTAAGTCCCATCTGTGAAAAACTGGAAATGAGAAAACGGCGTTCAAAGATTTTACAAGTTTTCTGATTTGACACTTATGAGCTTGCTTGAGCTTGAGCTTGATTGACCGCCCACGGTTGCTACTCTGTTATTGCCAGATCAGCTGTAATTACACAGAGAACCAATAGACGATGCTTGGGACTAGCAATCATCCTCAATGTGTAAAAACTGGTGATCTTAAATTAGGCAATACCAGCGCCGGCCGCGCCCAAACACAGGTCAAGAAAGGAATGGGAAGGATTGTGTTGACATGACACTCGCTTTGATGGAAGCCGAGAACACCTCTGCACTTCCACGAGAAATCACTGGGATGTTGGATAAGAGGGTTGGGTTTGCAGCAGGGTTCGTTTTGGTAAACGATAAGCTGAATTGATGTCCTAACGATCATATAACGCGAAGGAACTTGGGACTAAACTCACGGTCTTCTGCTCAGTAAGCAAAAACGTTTGCCACTAGGCAGACGAGCACCTTTTTAATCACCGAGTTGCTGTTATTACCATGTAGTCATATTAACAAATAAAACGATTGACGAATCTTGAATGTGGATGGGCCTGAGATTAGACTCATGATGTTCTGCTCAGTAAGCAAAAACGGTTGCTCTAAGGCCACCGAGCCCCTTATATCACATAATACCGTTGCTCAAATTTTTGTATCCATTCAAACCCGAAACCAACGACAACAACGATATACAAGCGATTTTACCATAAATCTCTTTAATATGTAAGGAGCTGGGACCGCGTTTTTCTGCTCAGTAAGCAGGCCACTACCGACGATCTTTCAAATCCGAAAACTAAAAACTACGAAAAAGTACTTAGGCCTTCATTAAGTTCCACTTTCACGCGACGTTCAATGACAGGGTCCTATCCAGGATTACATCTGAAAAATCCAAATCTGGCCAACGCCCACCCTAAACCTAAAGCTGTTCTAATCCACCTGAAATGACTAACGAATGGAAGACTTTGACTACCCAGCCATGCAATAGTCTCATTCCGTGCCTTATGGCAACTTGATGATTCTATTGCGCTCATCTTCTGGCACCACCCAGGGCAGACTTGGTCCTGTACCCAATGCTTAACTTATCTCCATTCCACTCAGCTACTCGCAATTTCTTGTGATATAGTGGGCGGAATATTATTATATGAGACAATTCAATGCAAACGTCTTTCCAAATTTGGCAGATCGACAGGTAATCGGTGAGTTACCACGATAGTTGCTATTCAACAACTCGACAACGTCCCATCGTCAACGCCTGCTATGAGAATTTCCCATTACAGACGCCAACGAAATGACGTCATCGAGCTATCGATTAACTACCCTGGTTATCGCCTGGTACCTTATAGCACGATGCTAGGAGGCGAACCGGAAGAATCGATGAGCTACCTCCCCCCTTTTCTGATTTGACACTTATTTTGGAGGGATAAATTTAAAAATAAACGTACAATTTGATAGAATGCATCTATGTTTACCCAAAAATATTGAAATTTTTATTTTATGGCCAAAATCTGAGTGGGACTGACATACGATTACAACTTCAATGAGAAAAATAACCGCAATTCAGTCACAATTCCATAACGATGCTGCATTAGTTTAGCACAGTATTGAACAGTAGAAAGATACCATGGTTCCATAGAACGCTATTGAATGCTTCTGGGTTTGTTCCGCTGGTTCCATAGCAATGGCCGGAACATATTCCGGTGAGTATGGGTCTTCGTCAGATCAGAGCTTTTCATAAACGTGCCACACCCACCATGCGATAAATCAATTCACATGAGAATTCAAAAATAAGATCAATAAGAGTCATGATGAGTGACCAGCACCATGTAGATCGCACCCGGACATGTTCCAGGTATCCCTGGGGAAGTAGTAAATCCTATTTAAATCAAAATCCTTCAAATGATACATCAAATAACATGAGAATTCAAATCCATATCCATTGGCGGTCAAACTGAGTATCGTAAGAACTATATTGGCCACATCCGGACATGTTCCAGATAATTCCAGATAGGAGAAGTGGACAAAATCTGTCTTGAGACAAATCTCATGATGCAATGTGTTGTCTAACATTTCTAACATATTTTTTTTTCTATATAATGGGACTGACTTGAGGCTACTTAAAAAAACATAGAAAGATAAACTGAATAATAAATTCTATTAAATTTCCATACCAGAAAAAATACAAGCGGTGAAAAAATCAGTTTGTCATACCCCTAAAAAATCTGGAACACCTTCGGTGGAAACTGACCACCACAAATTTTCAAATAATTTATTTAAACTACTACAAATTTCTCAGCAAATGCATCCGCTATGATCAAAATTGTTTTTTTTTTTCGAAAAGTTTATGTAATTTTGTTTAATTGTTAATGATCATTTTGTATATCCCCATAATATATCAATCATACAATCAGATCAACTGCATGCAACTTAGTTCGGTTGCATTAGCGTTGTTGTACCAATTAAATTCAATAATGGGTGGATTTAGTTTACGAGCAGCAAGGTTCATTGCATTACTATTTTTTATAAAATACTGGTTTTTAACGGTTAAAAATAAACCTATACCATTAGATCAAAGTAGACCGCGCTGCTAAATTGACTTATTTTTGTTTTGCTGCGTGATTGTGTTCGTGTGAATTTTAAATTAAATTTGAAATAATTAATAATGAGAAGCGGAATTGTAAAAAATGTAGCGTGAAGTTATAAGTGGTTTGCGTGACGGTGACCAAATGGAGTCCCATCCATTTCAGTTGCTGGAGTTCCCGAAGGCAGCAGTTTGTTTCAGCTAGCGCAATTAACTGATGCTCATTAAATACGCGGCAAACAAGAATTGCACTTCTGCTCGATTGAAAGTTTCAATACATTATCAGTGGATTACAAGCATCGATATTTTATTGGTGCGGGGCTTATCGTGTGTGAAAATAGATTCTGAACGTTTGCGATGTTGAAACGAACTGTTGGATCTGCGGTAGAGCTGTCACCTTCTAACTCCCGGATTCAAGATCCTTGACGTCGAGCAAAGCTGGGAGAAAAAGCCCTGTTTTTGTTCGTCGCTCTCGGCAAGGAAGATGACTTTGAAATGGATGAACTAAAAAAAGAAAATAAATAAAAAGGAAAGGGTTGGTACGCGTCTTCTACGCCGATTTCTGCGGGACATTACGGTTGCCCGGTGGATGGACGGTGGTGATGATGATGATGACGACGGCGACGACGACAGAGAGTGGAAATTTTGTTTGCTGTAACTCATAGCAGCGAGCGTCTTCCGGCTATCCGTTGTAGGAAGGGGAAATTTTACACTTCGAGCAAAGCTGGGAGAAAATCAAATTCAGGATGCTGGAATTAAAATAGTAAAACAACTGCTGAATTTTAATGACAAATTTTCATGGTACATTTTTTTAAGTCTTTAAAACATAGATTTTGATATTAATGTAATGCGTTTTAACATTTCCATTGTTACAAAAAAATGTTAAATACAAACAAAATAATCAATACCGACAAACTTTCGTTGAAGGTTTCACGTCAAGGCCTATTTCAACAAATGGAGATGAACTAAAGGGTGTCCGAGATATAAAAAAAAAAACCTGAACCAAAGCTAATACCAGAAAAAAAATATTTGAAAAAAAAGGTCACTTATTCAAGAATACGCAGAAAACTGCATGTGATGTGAGTTGTGAGTAGAAAACTGCATCCAGCATTTGGTTCATTAATTCGTGCCGATTAATTGAGTTGTACCGGAAGCTGTGCCAAGCGATGTGCCGAACGTGCCTGCCAAGGTCAATCAAAGTATGCCTATCAAGGCGTTAATATTTCATGAGTTTGACAACCTTCAAAGTTATGACTTTTGTGATTGTGTTTACATTCTCAATTTCTCTGATGGATGGATGGCAAGCATTCAGTTTCATTCTCATTAGAGCTTTAGCGGGTCAAGAGGTGGAAGAGGAACCATCAAATCAATATGGTGTTCAAGCAAATTCCACAAATTCTGGCTCGATGTCTTTTTGAATTGTTGATTCCTTGCAGGTGTACAGAACCAAAGGAGAAACCCGACTAAAATAAACCCAGAACTGGAACGGACTATAGTGCAATCCCACGCTAGGAGCCACATCGTCGAACCAGTTTTAAATCATCTAATCGACTCAGAAGTGCGTGTACTCAAAGATATAACCCAAACCTATCGTATTGCTGATTATGCCTACCAAGCCTACCAAGCAACGATCTGATGCAGTTAAGGTACCTTCCGCAATGTACCACTGATGAAAGCTATCAAACATCTCCCCCTGACCATCTGTCATGCTTCGAAAATAGGATTCAGCGGAAGCGCCTTATCCGGCGCCTGTAGGTCTTTATAGAACTCGAGCAGATTGCGCCCAATCCACTCAGCTCCACACAGATGACAGACGTGGGCGATACTTGATTCAAGAGCTCATAGCATTATATGGTCATCTCTATAAAGTCCTGTGGTCAATATTTTTTAATTGTACCAAATCAAACAAATATTAGCTTTCGCGTGTGGATAAGTGTAAATTAAGATTTATCCAAGGGGTGAGTCACTCAGCACATTGTGCCGGGATTATATTCTACATAGCTTGGGCACATCCATCGGCACATATTCGGCATACCTTCGACACAATCTCGTATGCATTAAATTGGTGTAAATAAAATGGGAGCACTGCTGGACAACTGTCATTGAAGTTGTTCAGAACATTACGTGCTGTTTGACTGTATGTTCAGGAACATCTTCTAATTGAATATACCAGAGAAACTCATAACAGCAGTTCACTTACAGATCTAAATACGAAATGTAGGTTCTAGAGTGGACTTAAGAGGAACAGGCAGTTAATCAGACCTCATTAGTACCCTTAATTCAAATACTGCTGCAACTCACATAAAACCAACTAAAGAAGTCTATTACCCTCTATAGACGGTCTCGAACTCTTTCCGGCCGAAAGGCTAGGTTTCTGGTCTAACTTTGAGGGCATTATAAAACACTAAAACACAGGACTTTTATTACCCTATGGACCACAAAACACCGAAATTTCGCACGCCCGCCACTTCCCGCGTCATCCTAAATCCAATTTATCCTTGCGATTTCAAACTAAAACATTCAAGGTGTCAGAAATACCGGGTTGCCGGGATGGGTATTTTACAAAGAATCGCAGCTTGCTCTATGACCGGCACAATCAGCATACTTGCGGCACACTTATAAAAAAGATGACCCAAAATTGGTGTGTGAAAAGACCTACCCCTTGGTCTGATCCCTTTTGATAAGGACAATCGTATTCTTGGCAATCGCCGGAAATTTTGACCGGTTCGGCAACCGAATATACATTTAAAAAAACCTCCGTGGAAAAAACGATCGTAAAGTTCATTCACACGCACTGTCTACTCCGTCTGAATTTGTCGATGAACCTGACGTAATAAAACAGTCAGTAGTTGTAGATTAGAAGGTTTTCACACAATTCCATTAGATGAACTTAGAGTTATTTGCCTTTCATTAGGAAAAGCGGCTGGAATAGATAATGTTAAAGCTATAGAGTTATTCAAGATTGCTTTCATGTAATTGGCCACATCTTGCTCGACCTTATTAAAGAATCATTGCAGCCTTAATATGTGCCACATTTTTCTAAGGAATCCTTGGTGGTTCCTATTTAAAAAGTTGCTGGACGAATAAAACCGAAGAGTTTCGTCCCATCAACATGTTGTAATAGTTTGTTGATACTAGTACAATCGGGAAATTGGGAAGGTCATTCTTGTTAAAGATCTGTAAAGATAACTTGGAGCGTAAAGATACTATTATTGCTGTTTTTTTTTTGGATCTAAAATTCGCTTTTGAATCAATTTCTAACGGCTGATTTAAAGTAAATTTGTACGCACAAAAAGACCTGTAATTCGTGATTCAATAAGTTTAAAAAGTCCATTTATGGTTGCTTTACAGTACTTACCACTTCGAACGAAATCTCGAACCTTCCTCTTGAAGGAGCTCATCAGCGCCCGCACAGTGGAAACGGACGCGGAATCAGCGCTTTTCTTCCATTTTGCCCGCATTTCCCGTATAAAAATCAACCATACAAAAACAATAGAACCTATTGTTACAATACAATAAAACCTATGGTAGCAAAAATAAGTGTTATTGTCAAAAACAATAAAAATACAATAGAACTTATTGTTATGTACAATATAATCAATTGTTAATGAAACATTAACAATAGAAAAAAGGGGTTGTTAGTTACCGTAACCATAAAAAATAATTTTTTTCTCGAACAAATTTGATCTCATTACAATAAATTTTATTGTTATTTTTTTTGGGCAAAATTTTGATTTCATAGCATTTTCTGTAAACCTATTGTGGTGACTGTTTGATTATTTGACCAATACAATAAAATTACAAAAAGCTTAATTGACAACAATAGAATCTATTGTATATTGTTTATATTTAATTGTAATTTTATGGTTATTTTTATCCGGGTTGCTGGTTGTCCTCCGCTTCGTTATTTTGAAATTGCCCAGTATTTATCGATTGGTCGAAATTCCGGGTAATTCGGAGGATTCATTAGCTTGGGGACAAAATGGATCTTGTTGGCAGCATACTACTCCAGAAGCACCTTTGAGTGGTGGCAGCTGGCCAAATCGGGCCAAAAGATGACTTTGCCCCTATGCTTGCGAATGCACGGCAATACACGCTTTTCAGGCAAACGCTTCGATGTAAACTTGAGATGTCATCGTCGAGGATGTAACAATTATGTTTCCGTTTTCAGGCTACAACTGCAAATCACTTGCCAAATCATGGTCTTCTTCGCGAACTTGTCGGCAAACACGAACTTGAATATTACCGGCACATCCTCATGTTCAATCGCGATGTAAAACTTTTGAACGGGAAGCTGCTTAAAATCGAGTTTAACGTATGTTTCGTCATCGTTGAAAGCGCAGCCCTTGTGTTTCGTCAAAACACGGTCGTACGCTTTTTGGCCACGGAATTCTGCTTCATGTGCCGGTTCGGATGTTTACTGGCTTTGTACGACTTGTATTCTTCCCTGGCAAGGATGTTCCGCACCGTTTGAAAGTTGGCGTTGTACCTTCTGGCCACATCTCGGATCGAAAGACCGGGGTTGGCTTTAACGCACATAAAGACCTTGCTGCGCAGCTGTTGATCCCTGGTTCCAGTTTTTTCGTAAGTCCACTGAGTCCTTTCCACACTCAGGGTTTCCTTGTAGGTTTTAAGCATCCGACAAACTGTTGTTTTCGGCATCTTCAGCACTTTAGCCACTCCGGATTTTCCAGGTGTTTGAGCACAATAATTTTTCTTCTTTCGAGTTCCAATTGACGTTATTTCTGAACGCGATCGATTACTTTGATCAAACTTGCACCAGTTGTTCTAATAGAAGTGTAAACAAACAACTTTCAAAGATTTTTTAATACAATTCATTGGAATTACGGTTCATATCATAAGACATTATTGCACGGAGATTTCATCCCTACTGCCACTGTAAAATAGTAGGAGTTGCTTTGTAAATATATAGAGGAAATGGATGTAATGTCGGCAAACATACTTATGAATATAAAAACCAATAAAACCAATAAATAATTCATAAAATATTGGAAAACGTTCCATAAAAAAACATCCAAATGATCCATAAAACATCGGAGAAAATCCTTAAAAAAGTGTTAATGTTCCATAAAAATATCAATATGATCCATATTTTATACAAAATTTAGCAACAAAATTGTAAAAATGTTCCGCTAAATTTCTAAAAAATGAGCATTGAAATTGTACGAATTACCCATAAAAATATTGCATCCATAACACATTCAGCAGTGAACCTTAAGCTGGAAAAAAGTGTTCCATAGAAAATCAAATTCGCGCACTTAAAAATATAGCCATGTTCGGATTAATTAAAGCAACTTCCTTAGGGTGTGAACCATTTGCCGAGTTAAATTTAACTCGTGGTTAAAAGTGACATTTCGAAAGTTATTTTCTATGTTCGAAAATCCCCGTGCTGTCGATCGACCGGTTTTTGAGCCACAGTTGTCAAAATTTAACTTCTTGTCTGTCAGAAATAACCATGCTCGGATAGCAGGGTTAATCGATAACTTTCCATCTGTCAAATTTTAACCAAAAGTTAAAATAATCCACCAAATGGTTCAGAGCCTTAGAGTAGTCTCGTTTTGGACAGCTTGAAGCTGAAAAAGGTTTTATTAATCTAATATAAAATCTAAACCAATCTTAATGCTTATAATAAAACCTATTTCAGCTTCAAGCTGTCCAAAACGAGACTGCTCTGAGGAAGTTGCTTTCATTAATCCGAACATTCTTGAAGAACAACATAGGATATAACCTCAAAATGTCAGAGGGATCAACACCACCGTTGAGCCAAGAACAGAACAGCGATCGAAACTGTACGCTTTGTGAAGGCCATGACAACGTAGATGATCTGGTCCAGTGTGATGTCTGAAATTTCTGGACCCAATATAGTTGTGCTGGTAAGACAACAGCTGTAAAGGAGGTTCCGTAGACGTGCTCGAAGTGCACAAATATGCTGAAGGTGCCGAAAAGAAACCAAGAAGTCTGTCCCAAAGAAACCACCTAGCAGAAAGAATAGTGCGAGGAGTGATGCCGGATCCGAATCTGGAAAAGGAAGTACCAATGAGGTCAGCCTGGAGAAATACCTAGACCTGTTGCAACAGGAGAAAAGCGCAAAGGAAAAAACGCTGTAGGAAGAGAAATTCCTCCATGAAAAGCGATAGGAGGCTGAGCGGGAGATTTTTTAAACCGGGAGTTATCTTCCGTCACTCTTTCAACAAAGGTTTGGCTAGATTTAGGATTTAGGGATTCAATTATTATTTTAGTTAAGCACGCAAACGATGTAGAATGAGCTATTTACTAGTTACTTAGGATAAATCGAGAATATAGCGTTTAGGAACAAATTGTAGAGTTGGTTGGAAATGCTAACATGAAGCTTTAGTGTGATAATTTATTGGCTAGAGAATGATCTTTAGAAGAGGGTAGGTGGATAGTTCCGTTAGAGTACGGCAGTATGAAAATTGAATAGAAGTTGAAAATGAGCGAAGGGCCATTAATGCGACAGTTTTCAAAGAAAGACGCACATTTTTGCCTAACCCGTACGATGTACGCGGGGACTTGAAGTATGTCTCCAAGTCCACAGGCAAAAATGTGCGTCCCTCTTTTTGCTCATAAGCTGACTGCGGCTGTGGAATAGTTCTAGCGACGTTTTCATCACTACCTAAAGCCCCACGTTGCGAGAGCATTTCCAGTCGATGGTGTGTTATAATGCAGTTCTTCTTTACCCAACTATTGTGTTGCTCCTCTCGTCATGACCAACGTGATCATCTCAGAGAGAAAGCAGTAGGGTGGTTTTTGCGTGCTGTACCATCATCAGCATTGTTGACGGCTACTCCCGCCTTGAGTTGTTACATTCAAATGTAACAAATTGTAGGTTACCAGATTTTAGGATCAAATTTTAGTATCTAGATTAAGCAAATATAGGATTTTTAAATTCAATATTTTCACGATTTCCACCTCCAATTAACCTACTTCAGTAGCTAGTTCACTACAAATCACTACAATTTAATTAAACGATAGGTATAGTAACAAATTTAGGCAATAAACTTAATTTAGCTGTAAAACGTGTTGTAGATGGTGTGGAATTATACTTTCTTTTCCTCTTTTTTCCTCTTTCTTACTCCGACCTATCTATACTCACAGTTCCGTTGAATCAAACCTGACGTCTGTCATTAATGACAGTGGCCGTTACCGTACACTGAACGAAAACATCAGCAATACTTCAACTGAATATTGTATTGCTCGAGCCCTTTAACAATATGCTGTCGAATTTCGGATGATTTTCTTATGGTTGAATTCGTCGTCAGATGATGAACATCCATATGACTGTCATCCAAATACAGGATGATTTTCGTTTGAAAATTAGCTATACAACATATGGCACTCAGAGGACAAACATTTAAGAATAGTGTGACATGCAAGTGCTTTTAATTTGATTTATAATTTGATTATCTACATTTCCATACTGAAAAGCCATAATAAGCCATTCCATTATGGATACAAAATTTTTTCGTGATGGAGAAAACCTCCTCCACCACGAACTAGCCAAACATTGGTTTTCATCCTTTACCTATGTTCGTAACAGCTCTGATAGCGATGCATATGCTTCCACCTCGTTTGTCAGCTCAGATCAGCAAATAAAGTTCGATAGAATTATTTACATCATCGTTTTGAATGATTTGCGTTATGGGGCTGAACCAATACCATATGCATTTACATTTAGAGAGCATTACGCATTTCAACTGAAGGCCCTATCCCTTCTCATAACAATTTTCATCCTGTATTCGAGAAGAAAATCATCTGATTCCAAAACAACCGTCATTCGGTTGCAGCCATCATTCGAAAAAGCGATTTCGGTGTTTTGTTTTTAATGGTCTGAGGTTTCATTCGATCAGAGGATGATGTTTGTGTACAGTGTAGCTCTCCGAATCTCCCTGTCGCTTGGCTGTCGCTTGGGCTGTCGCTTGGCTTGGCGGTATAGGGTTATCCCGATATTCCGAACAGCCATGATACATAAATTAGACGTATATTATTCACGTTTTGGACACTGTATTATTCATTTTTGCCCATAAACCATGAAAAATTGCTCCATTACTGTGTAACTACTTAGATTTACTGTCCTGTCGTGTTTTTTTTTGGTAGAGGTGTGAAGCGATGGTCAAGCGTCTAGAATTAGCTTCCAAAAGAAGCTTCTATAAAAATCTTCTTAAGAAAATAAATGTTAATTTTATGGATCATACCTAGGGTAGGTGTTCCAGTTATTGGTAGACGTTCTTATTATGGTGTGTTTCAATTGTAGTCTATGGGATAAACATATGTTTTTCATGTTTTGGACCTTTTTTTAAATTTGATCAATAAACCTTGGAAAATTGCTACATTACTGCGTAGCTACTCAGGTTTACTGTTCTGCCCATGTTTTTTTTTCAGAAGAGCGGTACGATGGACGAGCGTCAAGAATAAGCTTCTTAAAGAAGTTTCCAAATGAAGCTTCCATAGGAAGCTTCTTAACACTCCGAACACGATGCCTCCGGTAAAATGTGTAACGGCAAATTAGTAATGTTTGAAAAATCATTGCTCAGCAATTTTTCAAAAGATTTTAAACCTATTGCAACCGAATAAATTTTCAAGGTATGAAATTTCAAATGCCACCAAAAGATTTGAAATTCGTCAGTAAATTGCTGAGCTATGATTTTTCAAACATTGCAAGTTTGCCATTACACATTTTACCGGAGGCATCGTGTTCAGAGTGTTAAGAATATTGTTATAGAATCTTCTTTTGGAAGCTAATTCTAGACGCTTGCCCGTCGCTTCGCACCTCTACCTAAAATACACGGCCAAGACAGTAAATCTAAGTAGAGATGCAGTGGAGCAATTTTTCAAGGTTTATGGATCAACATTTTAAAAAATAGTGTCCTAAACATGAATAATATGGATATGAATAATTTATGGATCATGCCTATATTTTTTAGTGCGCAAACTTGATTTTTTATGGATCATTTTCTTTAGTTGAAGGTTCATTGCTGAATGATTTATGGATCAATTGCAATATGTTTATGGGTAACTCGTTGCTAAATTTCACTTAAAATATTGATAATATTGATACTTTTAATGGACCATCCACAATTTTTTAAGGATTTTATCCGATGTTTGATGGATCATTTGAGTGTTTGTACGGAACGTCTTTCAATACTTTATTATTTTTTATCAATTCTAACGGTGCAAACTTAGGGCTGCCTGTAATGTCGGTCTAAATTCCCCTTTTTTTGGTTCATACATAAATTCAGCAATCGACTAAATTTTCAATAGCCACCAAAAAGTTCCATTGGTACGTTTGAATTAGAATCAACTTTCATGAATAGCTCGGACTTAGGCTTGACAGCGAATAAGGAGTATTTTACGATGCTTCCTGTTTATTTTTTTTCGAAATGGCTCTAATGTTGGCTTATGGATCTTAGATTGGGCCCATCGGTACTGATGGGCCCAATCTAAGATCCATAAGCCAACATTAGAGCCATTTCGAAAAAAAAAATAAACAGGAAGCATCGTAAAATACTCCTTATTCGCTGTCAAGACTAAGTCCGACCTGTTCATGAAAGTTGATTCTAATTCAAGTAGCACAGTACACAGTTGGCTGGGAATGAAATCTAGCAGGAAAAAAATAATAACGCTACACAGCAAAAAATACATTTTAATGCAATTAATTTTGTATTACATCCAAAAGGATGCACTTCAATTATTTCGAAAATCTCATGTAATTTTAATAGCCACAAAAATAAACAAATGCAGTATAAGCAGCGTAATGTCAGTTCATGTACTGTATTAATGATATTTTTTTTTTCCTTTTTGGCTAGTAATATTACGCCCAAGGAATCAAAAATATCTCCAAATGACAAAATGACAAGCGATCAACGAACCGAATAATAACGCTATGTCAGAAGTGCAAAGCAATAATGATATAATCTTCTTCGTTCTTTTTCATGACAAGCCGCCCGTGCGACACAACTCACTCGGGACGGTAGAAAGAAACGAGCTAATTGTTGGCAAACTGCTTCACGAAGTAGAGCCGAAGATGATACACGTGTGTTAATGGGAATTTTTTTGTTATGTCTTTTCTCGATTCATATCAAGCTATGTCCTCATCCGTGTATATTGCAACAAAGCAGGCAAGCAATATATCATTATCCTTTTAACTCTCGGATCGAGCTATGTTATAGAGCGAGTTTGTCATGGTAGTCGTAGCAACCGTTTTGTCTGTATCGTTGGTTGCTTTATGTGTTTGGATTCGCTGATTACGCCATATTTTCGGCACTATTGAAGTGCATCCACATTGATGTGATATTAAAATTAATTTTTTGCTGTGTATGAGATTGCTTTCAATTGAGTTGACGTCTTCAGCCAATCTGGTTTATACAAGGTGTGGAATTGTAGGCCTGAATGTATTGGTGCACTTCGTTTTTCACTCGGTTTTCATTCCGCTTCGCACGATTCGTTTCTTTCGTTCACTCAATCACTCTTGTAGTGACGTCATAGCGTTTGTTTCGATCGGCGCTTGCATAGGAAAATTAATATGGATTATAAAATTTATGGATGTTACCAAAATTTATGAATGGTCTGCTACTAAATGTTGAGATAATTAATTGATTATTGAATTATCACACTGTATACCATGAAAAAGCAGCCTGTTTATGATTTTTGCCTGTTTTCAAGTAAGAAGTTATCATACAATAAAAATTGCCAGATGATACTTCGCGGCGACTTTACAAAAGAATACAATCAAGAAAAACCATCATGCACAAATAGCTAGGATTTGTTTTACTTCTTATTTCGCAAATTTTCCGTTCGAGTGTTATGACGTCTTCACCATCGTCTCCCGCAAAGTTTACATTTTTCCCTCTACCAACACATACGTCAGGGATAGATCTCCACACCTTGTATGGACCAGGTTGGTCTTCAGCCACGTTTCTCGACTTAGTAAGGACTTTAATTTAGTGGATAAAAATAGTTCAACTTCCAACAATGTATATTGTTTGACTCAAATCCATATATCTCAAATTTTCCCCAATATACCTTTGAGATATTTTGAGGAATGATAGTCTATTTGATGTTCAAAAACGTGAACGCACTTGTTGTTTTTTGGGAAAAATCATTAGGAATTTGTTTTTTAATTAATTTTTTCAAGTAATATTAATTGTTAAGAACACTTAAATAAGAGTATTGTTCAAGAAAAGATTGGTTGGACCAAAACCAATCGACAAAAAATGACAAAAGTATTCTTTTGAACGAATTTATAAAAGCTTGATAACGTGAATTTTAGACTAATTTTCCAAATATCGTAGATTTGTATTGTTTGATGCTTTATATCTTCGGCAAATTTTCATAAAATTTTACATTCTCCACGGTAAGAAAAAATTACCCAAAAGTAAGTTCTTTTCACTCATCTCGGTAAGCTAAAAGTAGGTAAAGTGGGTCAAAGTAGTTTTCATTTACTTGTGTGCAATTCGTATGGAATTTTCCCGTCGCTGTCTACCCATAAGTAAATTAGTTTTACTCAAATGTAGGTAAATATCATTATACTCAACGTTGGGTTTCCACACTTTTTTAACTAGTTCGTTTATTTACTAGGCTCAGTCATGTGTGACACTTTGCGGAGCTAAAAATCAGTAATGTTTCAATTAACATATTAAACAGCAGTAGTTCTAGGTTAGTATTGGATACCAATTACTCGTGGCGAGCTCGAGGTCAATGGGTAATAATTTCGATTGGAAGGCGCTAGGTAGGAAACTGGTTTCTGAAGCCTTCTTCAGATACTACTCTCGGACAGTTGACCAAATCCTGACAGGGGCAAGTAGCACAGAAACAGGAGGATAATATGGCTGGGACACAATGGCTGGAAATTGTTTAGAAAAGAAGGGGATGGTCACATCAGACAAACAAAGGAATTCGTAGATCGCCTGCATGTAGGAAAGATCACGGGTTCCCCATACATCTCTTACTTCACGGAAGGGTTGTCTACCTCGGGCCACTAGGGTATTCAACAGTTGTGCTCGATGTAATCGATGTCATCATAACCGGTTCTGCACCTACATATATTGCTGTCAACGAGGTTTATTCTGTAGAGATGTGCGTCTAGCGAGTAATGGTTGGACATAAGTCTTGACATCACGCGAATGAAACCCCGACTTACATCCAGACCTTTGAACCACGCTCTCGAAGAAACATTTGGAATAACGGAATGTAATCACCGCCCAAGAGAATTACTTGTCCAACCGTTTTGCCAACTTAAAAGAAAACTCTGAATTACTAATGGGAAAAATTCATCATGTGGAATTCTTCTATCATAAATCTCGCCTTGTTGTGAGCCCACCTTTGCGAGAGAGAGTCTGCCTTCTCATTGCCAGGGATTGAGCAAGGGACCCATACAATGGTAATCATACATGATCTTTCGACCAGCAAACTCATCTGCTCTCTTACCTTTGAAAAGAAATAATGTGAGTTCCTACCTTGTTTCATCGACCAAATAGCCTCAATCGAACTGAGACTATCCAAGAAGATGAAGAAATGGTCTATGGGCATGTCGTAAATCATACCCAATGCGAAGTTGATAACATAAACGGAACAAGGTCCCTGATGTTTCCGAAAGGCGGTTGAGTATTCATTGAAGACGTTGAAGCCTGTGGATCCATCAATGCGTGATCCATCAGTGAAAAATCTTCTAATCCACATTGCCTTTGACGTCTTCACTCTTATGTTTGCATGAGCGTGCTTGCGTTCTCTGCGAAGTTTTGGAAGATCCTGGATAGTTTGTATAGCTTTCCATCATTAAATTATACCAACAATAAATTTGTTGACACTTCTATAAAACCATTAAAAGTATGGATATCTCAAAAAACTAATGATGAATGCACTATTTAGAACATAAACTTCTTAGCGGCTGACATGCTGTGGACAAAAGATCAATACGTCACACGATCTTTGACCGTGGGCTTTGATGATTTCAAGAAATACTTTGGAAGAGTTGACGTGCATATGCAAATTTCTTCCGTACGGAGTTGACCTTTAAACTGCTTATTATTTTATTATATAAGGGGCTTTTTATGAATCACGTAGAAACTATAGGGGGAGTGTGGGAAGTGGCGAGTGTCTACATTAGTGTCTAATAATGCATTGTTTGAAATTAGAAACTGGCGTTTTAATATGAAATCCCGTTTTTCTTAATATTTATCAACATTAAATAAAATTTACACTTCCTAAAATGGTTCATACTGTTTCTTTTGTTTATGTAAATCTTGTTTCAATAATTTGTTTACACAAATCGATTCGTTAATGATAAATTCAGTCAAGAAAATCTTTTGGGACAGTTATGCGTAGAATTTCAACATGGGGCAATTAAGCTTGATGTTGTTTTGGTACAAACCCTGAACAAATAATATGTTTTTTTTTCTATTTTCATTCCAAAGTCTACCTAAAAAAGTATTGAGCAAAAGTGAAAAATGTCCAAAAGTAACATGGGACAGGTATGCGTAGAATGGCTGTACCCCTGTTGGGTGGTTTTTGTCCTCCGTTTTCGACAACATTAGAAGGAATAAAGGAGACAAACTCGTCAAAAGTAGGTAAAAGTGAACTGGCTGTTGGGTAGTTTTTTTTAACCGTGTACAACTTTACCCAAGACAGTAAACTCATAGCGTGCGAAATAAAAAAAAAACTTGAAATTGTTGAGCCACCTTTTCGGCAAAATTTTTAACTATTTTTATCCAATAAATTATAGTCCTAACTAAATCAAGAAGCTTTGCAGAAGACGTCAACTTAATTGGAAGCAGTCCCAGAGCGTCATTATTTTTTCATGCTTGATTGCATTCATGGCCCACTGCTCGAACAAAGTCTGAGATCAAATTGAACTCTAAATTTGATATTGTGATTTCGCTGATAATGATTGCTCAGATTGCTGTCGTGTTGGTCGTTTTAATGGTTAAAATATCAAAATTGAAAGCAAAAAAATCTTCCTGTGACATCACATTGAAAACTATTTCTGCTATCAGTGAGAGAAAACTGAAACCTCAATTTGATATCAATTTTTCCTGTTGATAACAAAACAAGTATTCAATTTGATGTTATGCTAAGGAAATAAAAACAAACCCGCAACAACATATTTTTGAATAGCAAATGTACAGCAAAATGAAAACTTGATTTCGATTTGCTGTCATTTTGATGCTGGATTTTGCTCGGGTGTGCAGTACTTTTCCGGTTTTGTCAGCCCATCCTTACATTAACTTGATCAACTAGATGAATGTTTAAACCATACTTTGGTGCCCTCCAAAAAACCAGCACAGAATTCATCGACGAGGAAGTCTAAAGTGCTCAATAAACGGTATTGAGCCACAATGTTTTGATGTGTTAGTATCCTTCTTACCTCGTCATAAATGAAATGAATCAATGCAAACTAAAGCCCCGTATCTCATTTTCAGTAATCAAATTATATTCGTGTTATCAAGCACGGGTGTGTTTTTTGTAACCAGTGGTGTGTAAGTATGCTTGTGATTTTCATTGTCTCACGGGGGCCAGTTGATCGTGTTCAGATGTCACGGGTTCTATCGAGAGTCTCGTCACCGTGTACGAGTTTGAACACAGTCCGGTTGATAAATTAGCCGGAGAAAGTGCTGATAATGTGTCCGTCGCGAGTTCTGGTGGTGATTCGGTGGTGCTCGTATGTTGGTCTCTCACCAGTGTCGGAGATTGTGAGCAAGCTGAAGGATGCCTCGATGGATACGCCCAAGACTGAACGGGCGGTAGCTGGTGGCCGTGAACTGTTCCTGAGGAAAGCACTAGACGCGAACCTACTCCCAGATAACCATGACAATGCAAGAAAATTTATTTTAGGTGAAGGAAGTATTACAACAAAGGTAGGGTTGGTGAGCCAGTAGTGGAGGTACTAAGCCATTTTAATAAATAAACAATAAATATACGATTTACACACAATTGTTATACGTCAATCTATAACTTTCAACCTCTATTTTGATAGAAAAATATTACACTGTAAGAAAATTGCATACAATTTTAGAAAACTCATCCTCGATTAATAGGAACACTGTTCCAGTAGTTGTGGTAGTTGCTAACTTTCGTTCCTATAATAGTGGAATGCGTTGGTTTCTTATGGGTTCCACTATTATAGGAACACTACCGCAAGTATAGGTGCAAAGGAGTGAAAATCTTAAGAGAAATTAATGATAAGCTTAAAATATGCAAATATGCTTTATTTTAGGACAGCTACCGATAAAAAATAATCTTATCCGGGTCCTCTTCACTATTCCTGCACAACCTCCATACCGCAACTATAGGTACACCAATATTACTGGAACACCTACCCTAATTGCTATTAGATATTTTTGCAAACAGTGGCAGATAGCAGACATGAAGCTGAAGTGGAGGTGCCGGGCAAAGGTTTTATATCCTAGACAAATGGTAAGTTACAAATTCACTGTTATCGTCGTTGTAGGCACCGTCGTATTCGCCGTCGCCCAATTCCTTTCTTGACCTGTGTTCAGGCGCGGCCGGCGCTGGTATTGCCCACACACTTAGAAAAAATTCATGTAAATTTAGGTGCTCTGAGACTGACATATACGAGCGTCAATTATGACATAAAATTGAGTCATAATAGACGCGAATATCAGCTCAATCAAATGTACTTTTCGTCGCGTAATGAACTTTTCAGTCTCGGAGCACTTAATTTTACATGACATTTTTGTTTACGTCTCATTTATTATGTCAAAGATGGATTCCGTCACGTGTAAAATTAGGTATTTCTAAGTGTGTAGTTTGAGATCACCAGTTTTTACACATTGAGGATGATTGCTAGTCCCAAGCATCGTCTATTGGTTCTTTGTGTAATTACAGCTGAAATGGCGATAGCAGAGTATCAATCCAACTGCTTCAATAAAAAAAAAATGTAAGAGTCTACATTATCTTTTTTCCATAAAAAAAATCCACTAAAAAATAATTGCAATGAAAACAAATATACCTACACTAAAAATTATCGCTAAATTGCATTCCATTGTCGGGTGCGCGCTCAACAACTCGCCGTATCGCAGAGCTGCTGGTCAAAACGCCACTCAAGGCTACAGGCAATGTGCGCGTGACCGTAGGAAAAACTTCAGCCCTTCCACAAACCATCTTCGCCCCATCGAATTCGACCATGCGAATCGTGACCAAACCGTCAGCCATCCCGAGCATTCCGCAATGTAAGTAGGTACCTGCCTATGGCCTCGACGACGGGCCGCACCCGTGCGCGTTCTACAGCTATCGCCGAGCTGCCGTAGAAAGAAGGTTAATTAATTTAATTTTTCGGATCAACTAATTTCCTGCTTCTGACAACTGTTATCTTTTCGCTCAGCTGCAAGCATCTTACAAAAACCGAGAAGACCGCTGCTGGTAAGTAAATGCACTACTGACTGCACCCTGCAAAGGATCGCTTTTGTAACGAGATTGTTGCGCGCCTTCATCCGTCAGGCCTCTCACCCTCAGATGATGATAAGCGAAATAGTTGTAATTCGATTTTTTTTTTAGCTGCTGCTGCTGCTCCGAGTCAAGAGTTGAACCATAAATAAATGGCTTGTCCAAATTTAGCACTCCGCGATTCATATCTGACTACCACGAACTGTTGCTGCACAGGAATGTGTGTCAATAAAACGAGACAACATGTTTGAATAGAATCGAATTTCGAACCCGAAGAGGGCCTACCGAAATGTGCGTCATTGGCCGCGCTTGGAACGTGGATCGATTTGACCGCACGCTGTCGACCAGTGCCGACTTTATTTTCATCTTTATTGTCCAACTGCTGAATCGAATGGAACGTAAACTTGCAATTTCCAGCCAGCTAGTCAATGGCCAATGGTGCTGGGGGAGCACACGCGCGTACGCCCAGTTTTTGCCTCGCGCCTAACCTACATAAAACGGCAAATAATGGTCTAATCAAAGCTGATCGTGTGTATGACTACTATATAGAAGAAACGGCCAGAAGAAGAAAACCGATCTCCAGCTGAGTCGCGGTGGAGCATGGATCGAGAAGAAGAAAACAAACCGTCATCGCACAGGCACATATCAAAAGCAGAATGAGCATAAAAGCATGAAACCTTCAATAATCAAAACTGTATTCAAACCACAGAAGCTGCTGCTTATATCGCTTTCACAACAACGAAAAAAATAAAAACGGTTGAAATATAAGAGTCTCCAGTTGGGAACCAGACGAGTAGTACACAGTAAACAAATAATGCGGGAAAGAACAGGCGGAAAATGTCTATTTAGAGAGGTTGACCTTTTTGACACGCTGCCGACTCTGAGCCACTGCTGCCAGCAACGCCGATGCCAATTTTGGTTTGAATATCGCGCGTGTCTGAAGAAGAAAGGTGAATTTCATGCCTTCGATCAAGATTGCTTCGACTCACTTCGCTATAGAGTTCTGTACCGCCGTTAGTATTAGTGAGAAGTTTCACTAATCCATGCATTTTACTGGTTGAAAATAAAAAAAAACAAACCGCTGTCAGGTCGAATACTTTGACAGCTGATTTCGTGGTAGAAAATAATAAACAAATCGATTTTACACGACTACGCTCGCTAGGTTGTATTAGTAAGATCCTGCGTCGAGAAGTCAATGGAAAAGGTGTTTTTTTTTTCGGAATTATGAAACTATTAGATGTTGCAAAGCATGTGTTTGTCACATAAACCCTGTCAATTTTGCTTTCAGAGTGTTACAATCAGCGATTCTATGATCGGTGAGAGTTCACTCAGAGTGACCGATGATAGCCAAACTGTCAAATTGTATGTGTCAAATACGTACTTTACAACCAGCTTTTGCAACTCAGAATTGTAGAATATCATTGTTATAAATAAATTCACAATTCCATTTTTTTTATAGTTAAATGAGTCGAAGCAACCTTAGATTTCTGTAGTCTTCAATGTTAGGGCCCGGGTCAAGATTGAGGAGTTAAGGATCCCACCGCTGTCATCATATAAAGCACCCAAACGTTGAGCATCCACGATTCGAGCAGACTTTTCTTCAAGTAAATCAACAATAAACATATAAGTTTTTAATAAGAAAATTGCTCTTTCTGTAGATGACCATTTATTTTCAGTCCGCATCTGGCAAACCTGGCTCCTGGCAAACCTCGAATAAAGCAACTCATCAGAAAAAAACTGCCGCACGATTCTTTATTCTTCGAAACCTTTTATTCATGAATTGGTTACGTAAACTCTACACTAAGGGGCAAGACAGCTGTACTCAGAGTAAATAAATTTGCTGAGAGTAAATTTGAGTTGCTCATATTTACTCAAAAATGAACAAAGTAGTCATCATAAGAAGTTCTGGAAACAACCACCGTCTGACAAAATGTTTTGTTGAAATATTTTCAATTGGGTTCTTTAAGGGTATTGAAGTAAATGCATATTCGTAATCTGCATTAAAAATGAAACCCAAACCCAAAATTTCATCAATTTTGGTACACTGGAACATTTGTGAAAATCACCTCATTAGCGCTCCTCGGTGTCACTTTGTATTCCCATACGAGCTGTCAGTTTGTTAGTTTAGTGTCAAACAGTGAAGTTGTTATCTTGCTCTAAATTTTGATTTAAAAATCGAGATGAAAGTGTGTGGGTTCGAAAAAAAATATCGCTGTGCTCAGAAAACAAAGCACATGATGTATAAAAAACGATATATTTTTCAAAATTAAAGAACCCAATTAAAAGATAATTTAGCATTTGGCGTCAGATTATCAACTTTAATATAGCATTATGTCCATGAAACGCCAATATTAAGTATTAAAATATCCAAGTTACGTTGTTGTAGTCCAGGCCAGGGGCCTCTTTTGCTTTCTAGGGATTTGATCTTCGAAGTTTTTCGTGATGTGGTGGTGTGATTTCAAGACCAAAGAAGCTGGAATTATTATTTAAGCTCATGAAAATTAGTACTCAACCTATCAAAATCGATGTAAGAGGCTTCATGTTCTGTTGAATTAGTTTCTGGCATGAGGAAACTCAACATTACTAATTATTTATAATTGAGGTGTACAGTGACCAGCTAAATTAAGTTTTCAAGCTTCCATAATGGAAAATTGATATAAATCTTCGGAAAATTTTTCAATACAAAAAGTCAGAGTAATGGTCAACTGTCACTAGAAACTTTCCCCTGATACTCTTATAAAAAAGACAGTTGAAAATTGCTATCCGAACCGGGTTAAATTTTCATCGCCTGGTGTTGTTGTGATGATCCACATTTAGCACAAATGGAACATTGACGAATGCGGTCTTTTATGTAGCTGTTCATCCCAAGTCACAATAGATTAGTTCTGGCCAACTTCATAGTTGATTCTATTCCGACACTTACATGAGCGATCGTCGAAGGGATGCAGGAATCCCTTCATGTCTTTTTTGTCATGCTACTTAGAATTGTTCAGAATCCTCCATTTGGGATGACTGTAGTCCTCCCTGAGATTGTCTGGAATCTCCCTGGAATTGTACGGAATCCTTTCTGCGATTGTCCTCTCTGGACTGTCATGAATGCCCCTAAATTTTTACTGAAATCGTCTTTTCGACTGTCTAAAATCCCTATTGGGTTTGCCCAAAGTCCCCTCTAATATTGTTTGGAAGCCATACAGAGAGTGTATGAAATCTTTTCTGATAATTGTTGGGAATCATCCCTAAGCTAGTTCGGAATCCCTTCGGAGACTTCATAAATCCCCTTTTTGATTGACTGGATTGTTTCCAGAGATTGTCCGAAGTCTTTAGGGATTGTCCAGAATCCCTCTGGGACTGTTCTGAATCCTTCTTGTGATTTTCCATCAGAATCCGTATGATGTGGTTGCTAATGTTTCGGAGCGTGCTATACGAAAGTGCAATTGAGTTCTTTAATTTTGAAAAATGTATTGTTTGTTATACATCATCCGAAAGAGCTTCGTTTTCAGAGCACAGCGATATTTTTTTCGAACCCACATACATTCATCTTGATTTTTGAATCAAGATTTTAAGCAAAATAATAACTTCACTGTTTCACACTAAACTAACAAACTGACAGCTCGCTCCCATACAAACTGACACCGAGGGGCGCTAATAAGGTGATTTTTGCTAGTGTAATCGTACTTATTTAAAATAGTTCCAATGTACCAAAATTAATGAAATTTTGGGTTTGGGTTCCATTTTTAATGCAGATTACGAATATGCATTTACCTCAATACCCTTAAAGAACCCAATTGCCTTTCCATTGCCGAAATATCTTCTCGCTTAAGTTTGAAAGGGCACCGCTTAAAATGTTTAAATACGTATTACAAATTTACAAATGCAACTACGCCCCTTTGAAATGTGGCCACTGAATTATCTTTGCTTGACAGCATCGGTTTCAATACAACAACCAGTATGCTATGTGTAAATGTTGTTGAGCAATGCGAGTTACTCAGAGCTACTCAAAATTAACTCCGATTATACTCATGATCGAAAGGTGTCTTGCCCCAAGCTCTACACAATAGTTACCCAAGTAACAATTTTGGTTCAATAAGGGTTATGCAGACCACGATTGAAACGTGTAGAATGCTTTAAAACCTCTATAAAACTTGAAATGTGACTTGGGTAGTCTCCAGTAGGTATAAAGTGAGACTGATAGATTAAAGGCTGATTAAAAGTAAATTGGTGCGCCCCTTGCGCGCCGCTAGCACGCCTCTAGTGTTGGGAATCGAAAATCTTTGGCAGTGGTTTGTTTATCCTTCTATAGAGAACAACTGGTGCAAGTTTGATCAAAGTAGTCAATCGCATTCAGAAATAACGTCAGATGGAACTCAAAACAAAAACAAATATTTTGCACAAACATCTGGAAAATCTGGAGTGGTCCGGATCCAAGCTGGCTAAAGTTCTGAAGATGCCAAAAACAACAGTTTGTCCAAACCTACAAGGAAACCCTGAGTGTGGAAAAGAATCAGCGAACCTACGAAAAAACTGGAACCAGGGATCGACAACTGTGCAGCAAGGTGTTGAGGTGCGTTAAAGCCAACTCCGATCTTTCGATCCCAGATGTGGCCAGAAGGTACAACGCCAACTTTCAAACGGTGCGGAACATCCTTGCCAGGGAAGGATTCAAGTAGTACAAAGCCAGTAAACATCCGAAACCGGCACAAGAAGCAGAATTCCGGGGCCAAAAAGCGTGCAAGGCTCTTATACGACCGTGTTTTGACGAAACACAAGGGCTGCAATTTGATCGCTGACGAAACACACGTCAAACTCGATTTTAAGCAGCTTCCCGGTCAAACGTTTTACGTGACGACTGGACTTGGGGATGTGTTTTCCGACAAGTTCGCAAAGAAGGCCATGATTTGGCAAGCGATTTGCAGTTGTGACCTGAAAACGGAACCATTCGTCACATCCTCGACGATGACATCCCAAAAATGTCTGAAAAAGCGTCTATTACCGTTCATCCGCAAGCATAGGAGCAAAGTCATCTTTTGGCTTCATTTGGTGGTATGCTGCCAACAAGACCGATTTTGTCCTCAAGCTAATGAATCTTCAGAATTTCCCGGAATTTTGACCAATCGAAAAATACTGGGCAATTTCAAAGCAGCGGATTTGACGAAGCAGTGGGGCAGTCAAGGACATTCAGCAAATGCGGGCAAAATGGAAGAAATGCACTGATTCCGTGTCCGTATTCACTGTGCTGGCGCTGATAGGCTCCATCAAGAGGAAGGTTCGAGATTTCGTTCGAACTGAAGAAAAGTAACCATCTAATGCTGTAATTTTGAAGTTTTAATGAAAGTACTGTAAAACAACCATCAATGGACATTTTAAGCTTATTGAATCACGAATTAAAGGTCTTTTTGTGCGTATCAATTTACTTTTAGTCAGCCTTTAAGATAGCAAATAGACTTCTTTCATGGAAAGTCGGTGTCTACATTTCACATGCACGGATGCTCCCCTCGGTAGGAACGATCATGTACGATGTTTTGTTTCTTTGAGCTTTCGCGAATCACCGAATTAAGCCAGCTTGCATCGCAGACGACGCGGTAGCAACTTTTTATAAACAACTGACCCTGAAATGTGTGACTTTGTCACTGCTGCTGTCAAGTTGTCGAGAGTGTATTTGCTCCTACCGTATAGACGTCTATTATTGGTTAACTTCCTACTCGGATTGATGTTGGAATTTGAGGCCTTTGCAGAGAGTTCTGTTTCTCGGGTTTGAAAAACTCCCGGAATTTAGGATTTTAAGTTTCAACATCCCAGGAAATCCCGGGATTCCAGGAAAAAAATCAGAATGCTTAAAATTAACTATTTGGCCAAAAATAAAACTTTTATATTCAATATAGAAGCTTAAAAAAGTATTAAGACCAATAAATTGAACATCTTTTCGTCTTATATACACCGTTTGAAAAATTCATGTAAATTTCTGCGA
The DNA here is from genome assembly GCF_037179485.1 of Ochlerotatus camptorhynchus. Classification (NCBI taxonomy): domain Eukaryota; kingdom Metazoa; phylum Arthropoda; class Insecta; order Diptera; family Culicidae; genus Ochlerotatus; species Ochlerotatus camptorhynchus. The sequence continues at coordinate 656,467 of NW_027040846.1, forward strand.
GATATAGCGCACATAAAATTAACGTTAGATTTGGCATAAATCTACGAGATATTTCGTGTAAATTTAAGCGCAATATCGCAGAAATTGGCTATATTGTAAACGCAATATTGTAACAGCTTGTAAACGATTTCGCTGTTTTTGCCCTATATATCTCAAAATTAAACTAAGGGAGATTTTACGCGATAGTTAAAATTCAAAATTTTTTCTTTGTAGGAGCCAATTTCCTTAAAAGGACATTTTCGGAAGCAACATTTATTTTTGCTTTTATCTGAGAGAGATGATGTCATTTTAGAACAAATGTTCGAGGAATCCGATAACACAAACTCTCTTACTATCCGTTAAAGTTCACAGTTAGAAAAAAAAACAAATTTTACACAATCATGCCATATAAAATTAAGTGCTCCCAGACTGACTGATTGGGCTGAATTTTGCGTCTGTTATAATTCAAATTCATATCAAAATTAACACTCTTATATTCCAGTCTCAGAGCACCTAAGTTTACATGATTTATTCTAAAAGTGTTGGGTTGATACCAGTTTACACTATATTCAAACCGTGTGTCAAGCCCCAACTCATAAGCGCCCACACAGAAAAATATTCTGAATTTTGGCAATCGCGTAAAATCCCCCTTCGTTTAATTTTGAGCTATACTTGGCATAAACAGAGAAATCGTTTACAAGCTTGCATACAATATTGCTAATTTATGCGTTATTGCGCTTAAATTTACATGAAATACCGCGTAAATTTATGCCAAATCTAGCGTTGATTTTATGTGCAGAAATGTAAATGAATTTTTCGAACGGTGCATGCCAATATTTTGATAAACATCGTATTGTCAATTTTCCTTACAATACTATCAATACATAAATATTGACAACATTAATGACAACACGCTAAAGCGCTTGTTACACGGGTAAATATATTGACAGTAAATTGACATACTGACAATATTATTGAAAAGGTAATATTGATGACGATGGATTGATGACAAGTATTGTTGAAAAACTAATTTTTATTTCACTTTGTCAATATTCTTCAGAAATGTACGTCATTTAGATCGACTGACTCACAAAGCACATTCGCGCATGCAGCGAGGCATGCAGTGTTGTCATTTGTTTAAATCTTATAAATGATATAAAAACAATTTCAAACTAAATAGAAAAATACCTTTTTACAGTCACCAATCACTCAGGCTCCGTTTATATGGATGTACAATGTACATTTTCTACAAAATCACAAGCATAATCATGTTATTGTTTACGTAAGACTACGTCTTTCTACATGGGGGTACACTTTGTGAAAACCAAAAATGGAACATGTAACAAAATTATGAAAGGTTTTGAACGTTAATAACTCAGCTTCCCCTGGACCAATTTCAATCATTTTATCGCCAATCGATCAGAAATATTCGCATATGTTGATTTGAAACTTTATCATTTTTAAAAATGTCACTATTGAAAAATGCACAAATTTACAACTGTTGCTATGATAATTAAGATTATCACCAATTGCCTGCGAAAAGCGATTTCCCTATCACAGATTTCAAAGTTGAATTACATCCGGTCTCATCAAACGGTGTTTATTCAATCACCGCATGGTGAGTGGTGGTATTCTCCGATACACAACGAAAGGCTCCCCACAAGCAGCTAGCGATCAAGGCTGACCTCAACCACTGATCGGATTCAGTTTCAATTATCGTGTGTGGTGATGTCCGGTTGTCGGCATCAGCAGCAGCAGCAGTGCTTTCGGCACGTGGCGTGGCGTTGAACATTGTTCTCCAGTACACAACGAAAAGATGTCTGCAAGCAGCGAGCTGCAGCCCACATGAGCATCCATAGAAGGAAGAAGAAGCCGCACGTACCGTGAACGTGGGTTATTCCACACGTATAGTAATTCCACACACTCGACAATTGATTTGATTGAACTCGATCAATTTGGAAATCCATGTAGTCCTGTGTGTCCTGTCAAAAAGTTACAACATTTGGTATACCAATTTGGTTTTTGAACGACAAGTCCGCGGAATAACAGCTCACGCAGAATAACCCTCGTTCACGGTACATCCTATGTTAATTAATAAACTATATAAGTGGCCATTAATACAGTTTATATGACATATTACCTACATTAACTTTCTTGCACGTCTTCTGGTCATTAGTTGACTTTAATAATCATCAATAGTAATTTGCCAGAAAGTATAAGCCTGGAATAGATCATCATTTAACACAATTTATTCTAAAAATCCTGAAATTAATTTAAAATGTGCATGTATAAGTAAATGTTGGGTGAAAATATTGGTTTCTATTTATATACACTAAACCAGGACTCCGTTGTTTGGTAATTTTTGAACTACGGAACTGTTCGGTAAAAGTAAAAAAATCAGTGAAAAACTGAAAAATTTGTAAATGTATTCCGAAAATGTACGGTTCTAGTTAACCCCATTTGATGATACAAAACAAATTTGTCGATTTGATTGATTTCCTTCGAATAACGGTCATTTGAAATTTTTCAGATTTTTTAAGCTGTTCAAAAACCTGGCAAAATTTACCAACTTGGGTGATCCGAATTCAGTGTGTAGCTAGTATTTTCAATATATGCAGGTCCAGCAATCGTTTCTGTTTGGACCCGAATGCACACATGAACTCTAAACACACTTTCTTTAGCTGAGCCATGTTTCTTGTGTGAGGAAATTGAGACAAGTAATATTGACTTTAATCAATATATTGATATGTGACAGGTTCTCATCCATCGTTTATATTGAACTAGTCCCAGCTGATGTGGTTCTTGTTCATTTTAGCAGCTGTTTATCGTTTTTGTTTATCGGAAGTCAATGAGCTAGAAACAGTAAATTGAACAATTAATTTAATCGTTGATGTCTCGTGAATATGGGCTCATTCAAGCGAACCGACAGCAGCATCTGAGAGAACGTTTAATCTATTAGATGGAATAGTTAGTCTGTGTGAGAGTGTTGTAATTCGTAAACAATCGACGTTAAAATGCATTGTTTACGTTTGGCTTGTATGTCTTTTTCACATGTTGCTCGGTGAACTCAAATATGTTTAAACGGCCGCTGAGAATAACTCAGAGAGAGAGAGAGTCACTTCTACTCAGTTGTATGAGAAATTTCTAAAAACTGCACGTTCTCAGTGCGGTGTTCCTGTATTCTTTGGAAATTTCACCATACCTCTGAGTAGAATTGACTCGCTCTCTCTCTCTCTCTCTCTCTATTGGTTATTCTCAGCGGCTATGTAAATCGATTGCCCAGTTTTGGGTTAATGTATCTTAGGCTCTGAACCATTTGGTGGATTTTTTAACATTTGGTTAAAATTTGACAGCTGGAAAGTTATCGATTAACCCTGCTATCCGAGCGTGGTTATTTCTGACAAACAAGAAGTTAAATTTTGACAACCGTGGCTGAGTTCTTCTCATAAACCGGTCGATCGACAGCACAGGGATTTTCGAACATAGGAAATAACTTTCGATATGTCACTTTTAACCACGAGTTAAATTTAACTCGGCAAATGGTTCACAGCCTTAAGCTGAGTTTAGACTAGGCAAGTCAAATGATCAACTCAGTTGAATTCAATTGGCTTGAAAAGTTGAGCCTGGTTCAACTTTTTTCAATTAAAGTGAGTTGATCAAGTCAATTGAATGGCATGGTTTACACGTTCAATTCGCGTTCAAGTCAATTGAATTCAACTGACTTGATCAATTGACTTGCCCTGTCTAAACTCAGCTTTAGTGTGTTGAGAGTTTGCTTCCTGTCAGTTGCCAATCTGGTATGTATAGAGGGATGCAGTGCTGGGAAAATCAGCAATCATATGATATTATTCCGCTCTTATACGCTCTCAATATCACGCGTGATATTGGAACAAAATATCATGCTTGATATTGATTTTACAAGCTCCCTTGATATTGCGAGACTTTTCACAACATGCAATAATCAAGCTTGACTCGACACACAAATAATTTCGTTGCACATCGCTTTTCCTAGAAAGAGAAAGTATAGTTTATTATCTCTCTTCACTCTTCCCCGATGGCAGACACGAAGTTACTGCTGCCAGCAGTGACGGTAGTTTCGGATCGCGTTCGGATGTAAAGCAAAAATCATGAAACTCAATCACTATATTTGGGTTAGAATTGTTAGCTTGATATTCGCAGCTACGATATCATGGCTTCTAATATCATCCGCAGTTACTTGCTTGTTGATTTTTGTCTATGAAAAATCAAGCGAGATCTTCGACATTGGTAAGATTTTTTTTTTTTTTTTGATATTTTGCCAACACTAGAGGGATAGTAGATATAATCTACCTTTTCCTTTATTTATTTGGTACGTATTTAAGCTAATAGGATAAATGTCGGCTTCGGCACCCATTAACTGTTTTCGGCAACCAAAATGTATACGGTAATTTCACTACATTTTCACACCAAACACCTCGCTGGATGTTTTCCAGTGACCCTTAGCCTTTCACCTTCAATCTCATTAGGTTTTTACGACTGAGCAAAGCCATTTTGCCAGATTTTTCTTGAAATGAAACATACGCACCACAAAATGCTGCTGGTTTCGAGTAGCCGATAATAGAACAGGTGGTTAACACGCAGTTCAAATAAAATGGTTGTCGAAAAAAAGAGAATGCCGTAAGCGGTGCTATAAATGAACATGGCTTTATCCTCCGCAGATACACATATTTTATTGTCTAGTAATTTACAAAATTGGTGATATTCTTTCTGAAACATTCCGCTTCATTCTGAGGAGATAATACTTCATCTCTGTTTATTTGGATAAAATGGAGCTGAGTGCTCTAAAACAACACAACGTAACTTTAGGTAACAGTAATTCCCATTAAATAACCCTACGATATGATATTGTATTCTACCCATGCTCATTCAACAGCACTATCAATCACTGCATGTCAAACGATGACGACGCTTCTACCCTTCTACTAGTGTAATCCCATCCGTACAACTCCACTAACGAACATGTGATCAAATTGTGCGCTCCGAGTTCCATAGGAGCATCGGTTCAATCGACTCAGGTTCATAATTTCCCCTCCGTTGAGTTACAATCCACAGCAGAAAAAAAAATGAGAATGAGTTACCGTCGCGCTATGCTCAACCGAACCGAGGAGGCTGAACCAGTTTCGATATCAACATGTCCCCTACCCACACGGACGACTCCGATCCGACACCCCGGTGTCGGAGGAAGGCAAACTTTGCTCACCTCATTAATGCATTTTTTGTTGGAGGGGTCAGTTGCATTGCTGCAGAAGTATGTACCATGCCGTCTTTTGGTGGCGGTCGATGTGGGAACTTCCGAATTTAGTGGTTCACTTGCCTGCCGAGCTTTCCGTTGTCAACGCATATGTAATCCCGACCGATCAGTACCGATGACCGATGGGAGAAACAGAGAGGTGTGACTTGTTTCGCAGCACTACCGTGGCAGAGACAGGAGGTTCGTTGATTGACTGTGCGGTTCCCTCGGTTGCCTGCCCGTCCGTGTGAGCGTGGGTAAGCATGGGAAGTGGAAACGGATGCTGCGAGCAATTAACGCATTTTGCTATGTTGTTGGGATGTATGATATCAGTGCGCCCTGTATGATAATTATATGGTTTTATATAAACGAGAAGAGAGGCCGATGAGCGTAAGATGGACCTGAAGCATCAGCTAAGGATTTACTGCAACTATTTCAATAAGTAATGGCAATGAACAACTATGTTTGAAATCTACTTAATTGACATTTTCCATAAAAGCGTTTTGAAATTTTATAGAAACTACTCATCATACCTCATCAACTGATTCATGTTATTCACAGTTTCGTAAAGGTAACTTGAATGCTGATTGAAGCTACGAACCTATCGCTGTTCTTCGAAATTTATATACACTCACTCGCTCATCTGTCCTGAGTACCTCCTGAGTGCATAGGAATAACGGGAAAGATACCTCGTTCATACCTAAGACAATCAATAATTTGAATCAATTTGTGGATCTGGATGAAGATGTTCTTCATATATACACACTTAGAAATAAATAATTTTACACGTGACGGAATCCGTCTTTGACATAATAGATAAGACGTAAACAAACATGTCATGTAAAATTAAGTGCTCCGAGACTGAAAAGTTCGTTGCTCGACAAAAAGTACGTTTGATTGAGCTATATTTCGTGTCTGCTTTGACTCAAATTTATATCAAAATTGACGCTCGTATATATCACTCTCAGAGCACCTAAATTTACATCATTTTTTTCTAAGTGTGTAGTTTCGACAAACAAATCAATATTTTTCAACGTTTCCCACACACTACCAAAAAGTCATGTAAATTTCCGTGCCCTAAGACCGACACATGCAAGCGGCCCAAATGACATAAGAATCAGTTGAATGAAACGAGAAAATAAATTCAATCAATCGTACTTTTCGTCGAGTTGCGTATGTTTCGGTTTGGGTACACTTAATTTTACATGTTTGTTTACGTTCCATAATTTACGTCAAAGATTGATTACCGCTCGTGTAAAATTAGTTATTTTAAAGTGTGCATACAGGAGTTGCTATCCATCTCCTTAACCGATCAGACGTATAATACCATTCTCGAACTTCTTTTGTGTGACGCGCATGAGTTTTGTTGTCCATAGCGGCATAGCGGCTTTGCGAGAAAACTGTATCGTTTTGGATACATCCATTCTGCCTAAGCGGCCGTGTATTTCGGAAATCAAACGATTTTTAGAAAGTGAACTGCAACTTGATATGTCACAAGTGAAATGCATCCAGCCACACAATGTGAAAAACGTTGTATACCTGGGTATGCAAAGTAACGAAGTAGCAAGAAGAATCGCTTCAGCTCATCACCTGAAGCATTTTATGGAGTATGAGGGAAAAAGATCTCTATTCCAATTTATGTCGAAAGCAGCGCTGTCGACGTACGTTTGCATGATCTCCCAGATGACATGGAGAATGTGGCTATCATCGACCATATGCGCCAGTATGGAGAGGTGATAGCAATTCGCGGTGAGGTTTGGAAGAGTTATTTTTCAGGCTTCAGTAATGGAGTGCGTGTTTTAAAAATGAGACTTATTCTTCCCATCCCGTCATTCATCACCGTGGATGGCGAAATTACACTGGTATCATACCCAAACCAAGTGAAAACATGTCGCAATTGTGAGCGCAAATCTCACCCAAAGCAACGATGCTCCGATGTGGCTGCAGCAACAGCAGCAGCAGCAACAGCAGTAGCAACAGCAGTAGCAAACGAAGACAATACTCTTAGTAGCAGCACCAACAGCAAGAACAAGAACAACAACAACGCACACAAACTTCCATCAAACGCAGCCAAAAGTAAGCAGTGGCCCTCGCTCCCAAAATCGATACCAAATGCAGATCAACAGCAAAACAACAAAACCGAAATGAAACGCCAGCGATCAGTCGACTCGGACACCACAAACAATGCAACCAAAAAATTGAACGCAAATGACTCAAGCGAAAGTGATAGCAGTCTGATCTCTGTGAGTGGTGATATTTGTCCATATACGCAGCGCCCATATACGATCCCAGATCTTTCGCATATTGACGATCCTGATGAACGGTGTGCATTGATCGAGGAAAGCAAGAAGACGATTGATGCCATCTATTTAGAGCAAATTGAAAATAAGAAAAAGAAAAATAATGTATTTTAACTAGGATTTATTGTATTTTGATAGACCTCGGCTCCGTAAAGTTTAACGACATTTGAGCCTAACAAATAAACGAATAGTTAAAAAAAAAGTGTGCATACATTTTCAAATAGGGGTACACACTCATGTAAATTTAGGTACTCTGAGAGTGACATATACGAGTGTCAATTTTGACATAAATTTGAGTCACAACAGACGCGAAATATAGCTTAATCAAACGTACTTTTCGACGAGCAACGAACTTTTCAGTCTCAGAGCACTTAATATTACATGACATGTTTGTTTACGTCTCATTTTTTATGTCAGAGATGGATTCCATCAACTGTAAAATTTGTCATTTCTAAGTGTGTAGGGTCGGAAGTAGTGCACTATAATCACACTACTTCCTACACTATGTGTAACGTATAGAATGATAGTAAAATCGGTTTTCGCTAGTGGGTTATTCCAGTTTTCAACTGTAGCGACAATAATGTTGACTAATTAGGGGCTGTTCATTATCAACGAAGACAGTTTTCTGGGATTCTTGAAAAAATCAAAGTAGGCCGCGCTTGAAGACCATCGCGTAAACCAAAATGCGCGCAAAATGTGCCAACAACATAGCTTTAAAACATAAAATTTATGCGAGAGAGCTACACCTATGTCACACGCAATGATATGATTGACATTGTGGCACACGCTTTTTCTCAAGCTATGCAATCTAGTCTACATTCAAATTATATTTCTGATGTTAGTTCTCCAGCAGAATTTCTCTCACTATTCTCGGCATCAGCTCTAGATCATCACCTCAGATCCGGATCCGGAGCTGAATCATCTCTGAATCGAGAGAGAGAGAAAAAAAAGATCCGAAGAGCTGGACGGGTCCTAGAGCTAGACGGGTCCGAGAGTTGTCATCCTTAACAGCTCCCAGTGAATCATTCGAGTCGATGATTCGGATCCGGAGCTGAGCTGATAAGCTGGAGAGCTGCATTTCGTTTTTCGGTTATTTGCTTTTGTGCGGATCTTCCGCTCCCACAGAAAATCATGGGAGGAGAGGTGAGAGCACATATGCTGGAGGAATAACATCAGCAATAAGAGCCGGGTACATAAAAAAATTGGATAATATCAGTAAAAAATTAAGATCGTGTAGCACATGTACATATTTCTCTCTCTCCCAAACAACCGCTTGGAAGTTTGCTTTTACCGTTGGTGCTGGAGATCAGTAGGCACATGTTGTATTACGCGCGTGGCTTGGTTTACGCGGTGACTGTTCAATGCGTAAGTGGAGTAATGAGTCCTTTTTTGAAAAGTTCCGCTATGAGTGATGGATTGAATGGTTTAGACTTGTGATATCAGTGAGCTGATGAGCTGCGGTTCCTAAGAAAAGAACTACGGGTCATAAGCTCACTTTAGAGAATCGGGTCTATAGAACAGCTCGGGAGCGGATCGCCCATTGTTCGTGCAGGCGACTACTACTGCCTCTACCCATAGATGTCATTGTTATATTTTCTAATGGTTTTTTGTAATTAAATTTAACATGATGGTGGTGTCTGCATTTGACGCTAAGGTCCCATGACACTTAGGTTCTATGACGCTGTGGTCCAAAAGAGTGACGCTTCGGTTCGATAGTGAACGCTTCGGTCCAATGATAGAACGCAGGGGTTCGGCGGGTGCACGTAGGAGTCCGGCAGATGGATGTAGGGATCTAGTGGGAGGACGCAGACAGACCTTTATTTACTGTAACATAACAAGAACAGTACATAATAAGCTATAACAATGACATCTATGGGTAGGCACAGTACCTATTTTATGTTAAGGGTAGAGGCAGTAGTAGTCGCCTGCACGAACACCCATCTCTACTAATCATGTCAAATATGAACATCCTCTGGAGAAAGACTCGGCGATTTGTTAGTGTTTGCAGTCCAATAAGCGCACATCTATGCTCGTACGGAGGTAAGCTATCTGGATTTGTCCATGGCAGACGTCGTAATGCAAACTTTATAAACTGTTTCTGGATTCTCTCGAGGTGGAGTACATGAACAGCATGATATGGAGCCCAAATTTGTACTCCATATTCAAGAACACTGCGGACCATAGAGCAGTACGGCGCTTTCAGGGCGTACACGTCGTCGAATTGTGCAGTATTGCGGCGCAAAAATCCTAGCATGGAGTTGGCCTTTGCAACTGTCATGGATATGTGCTCGTTAAACCGTAGTTTGTTGTCCAAGATGAGCCCAAGATCATTAATGGCATTAACCCTTTCCAGCGGCGATTGATTCATAGAGTAATCAAAAATGATCGGAGAGTGAGAGCGGGTAAGGGTACTCACTTTGCATTTGGCAGCATTGGTTTGCATTCCATTCATTTGACACCAGGATGACAATCGCTCTATATCAGCTTGTAGTACGCAACAATCCACGATCGATTTGATCACACGGTACAGCTTAAGATCACCTGCATATAGCAACTTACAGGAACTTAGCATATCACACACGTCGTTAATAAACAGAACGAAAATGAGAGGTCCTAGGTGACTCCCTTGTGGAACCCCCGATGGTATATGGAATACCTCGGATCTGGAATCACGTACCTTAACGAAGGCCTTCCTGGATGATAAGTATGATTTCAACCAACAAACGATCCACGGTGGAAGACCAAGGCGGTTTAGCTTCATAATGGCTAGATCGTGAGGGACTTTGTCAAAAGCCGAGAAGTCGATGCAAACAGAGTCCACTTGCTGACGCTTCTCGATGCTACCTATAAGAGTGTTCGTGTAAGTCATCAAGTTAGAGACTGTCGTGCGCTTTTTCATGAATCCATGCTGAAACTCTGAGATTATGGGTTGAACAGCTGGATACGACTTCTCATGCAGAAGACTTTCGAGAACTTTGGCCAAGCAGTTCAGGATCGAGATAGGTGAAGATTGGTGTAATTGAGGCGAGCTTCCAGGCATCCGGAAAAACGCCATCCTTAAGCGATCGATTGAAAATAGACGTAACGGGTTGCTGCACAGTTCTTGACGAAAGACGGTGGAATACGGTCCGGGCCTGGACCTTTCGATGGATCGACTGAGCAAAGGGCTTTGAGAATAGCGTCTTGACTGAAGATGAGCTGCTGCAGGTGAATGTCGTATCTTGGTAGCTGATCAATGTATTGCTGCGGTGGAGGAGTTTGATCGGGTTCGAAAACACTTCGGAAAAAGTCAGCGAAAATCACTGTTGAAAAGTGCATAACAGATACACGTGTGAATTGTGTGCAAGATGAGTGGGACTCAAAACTCTTGCCGGGTAGCATGACCAGCTGGCTTGTGGGGCACTAAGCAAAGGATTGCCAATATGAATGTTTCGTTGAGTTCCGTTAAGTTTCCAGAAATGTGCAGCCACTTGGAATCGTCAAAATCCTGGAGTATGGGGATTTGAAACGTTCCTCCATGTAACATGACGAAAGAAGCAAACAAAGAGGTTGCAATATTCAAGAAGAGATACGAAAAACATCGAAAAGTGATAGAGAAAGAGAGAGAGAGAGAGAGAAGCGTAGTCCAATACAGATCCCGATTATTAAACAGGACTCAACGAGAATCGAGATGACAAAGATTCAGCAGCAAGGACACAATACATAAGCGGTGAGATGTAACTGATTACAACTAGATATAAAAATATGAAATTCATCCTACTAAATACGTGCCATCTACAAAGCAGGAATTGCGGGGCTTGTTGTAAGTGAAAGTAACCTCGGGATGGACGTGAGTGACCAGGCAAAAATTGTTTGCAATGGGATCAGTATAAGATAATAATAGATTATATTGCAAACATTTTTCTTCCATAAAAACACTGCCGGACAGTGGAAGTTGGATTGTATATACATGCATACATACATACATACATACAGACAGTATTCTTGACAAATATAACCTCAGAAGCACGAAAATGGTGTGGCATTGCCAAATTGGTTTTCAAATCAGTTAGAATATCCAAATTGAATTGAAAAATTTCCAAATCGACTTACAACCCCTAAACAAATCTGAAATATGTAATAGCGACAAAATGGCTCTAAAAACGTCAGAATGTCTTTGTAACGCGCCGTCTTTGAACATTTTAATAAATTTTACATAAACTTCCAAACACGTGTGACCAGGTTGTCCGATTATTTTTTTTTTTAATTTCTCCATTGGGGATAAGTTCGATCACCTCCGATCTGATCGATGTTCTTCTTCTACTTTCAATTTTCTTTGCAAATATAAGGGCCGATTCCCATCATATACTTTTAAAACAAAGAACACAAAACTCATCAACTAGTTTCTTCCATTGATCTTTATAGTTGTGGATACTTGTGCCGTACCGTAAAACGGCCACTTTTAGAAGATATGCCAAAACGAAGTAGTGTTCGACAAAGTAGCTCGTCGTAAGCCTATATGAACCTAGACCAAACCCCAATAGTGTATGATCAAGCTGAACTTGAATTGATTAATGCCCATTTTTGTCAAGATCGTACAATTCCACGTGTGTGATCCCATTTCTTAATGCATTGCTGGGAAAATGTGGAATGTCTTGGTGACGCTCATCTCCGTTTGGCAATGGTATCGAATCCTCTCCGGTAATGGAATGCAATAAAATGTGTCTCAGGTAATCCAACCATCGCTCTCGCCATTATGCAGCCAATGCCATGTCAGCGAGAGGCCCATAATCTTCCTACGATAGTATCGAAGTAAAAAAAAACCTATAGCATGCAACCCATCCCTCCGTCTGATTTCCGAGAATTGAAGGCTCGTAGCTTGATTTATTAGGACAGTTTACAACCATTAAGCTCACATTAACAAGTCGTTTTCGAATGAAGAGCTTTTCGTGCTGCATTTTTCCTCATCCGAATATTACCAGCTCAATTACGTTATAAATTATGATCTCTGTCACGTCGAAAGAAAAAGGAAAAAAATATAGGAAAATAGTTGGCCTCCCAACAGCTGATTTCCAGTGTTCGTAGGAAACGAATTGTTTGCGCAGGAATTGGAGCACGGTCAAGCGTTTTGCACATTTTTTTCCCTCATTTCAAGATAAGGATCGCCAGCATCGGCACCGGTTTTCAACTGCTTGCAACCCTTCCGATAATTGATCTATTAATTTTCACCGAAGCAGAACGATTTTTCATACTGATGGTTGTTTTCAACCACTTCAATGGGCAGCAATCAGTGCTGGAATCTATATCGTGCTGGCCATCGTGAGCCCATCGATGTTTATGACTCCCTCGCCTCAAGCCAGTAGTAGAAGAAAAATCCGTACCGTAAGATATCGCTGGGGGCGTCCTCTGGCAAATGTCTGTATTTGCATTTGGTCAAACAAAACCAAGCCATTTGTCCCGGTCGACGATGTCGACAGAATGAACACATATCGGTTACGTGACTCCAGATAATCATTCACCGTTTTGAGCGAGAGTCGGAGTTTGCGGGAAAAACGACACAAAACTGACCAGCTGAACCGAATTCACCTCTCATGTACCGAGGAGATTTATGGAATGTTGAACAGGTAATCTTTTCGTGCGATCTTTTCTTCGGAGCAGGTTTCCTCCCTGTTTCGTCAAGCGCAGAAATAGGGGGAGGTAGTCGGTAACGACAGGTCATTGGATGCCTCAGGGATCTCAACTAAAGGTACACATCGACCGACCAACCGACCGACCTATAGCCGATCGATGAGGAGATACAGAAAATGTTCGGCAGACTGCAGAGCAAATCTTATCGCGCTTCCAAGATCGCTTTCGCGTGATCAATAATCCGGTGGTGATGAGATCTAAAGAGCGGAAAACTTTCGCTGCCGTTGAAAGCTGCCGTTGCTGCTGCCGCTGATGGTCCCAACTCGATCGTTGTCGTGACTGGAGCTTTCAGCGTGATTGATTTGTATTGAGCTGACCCCGGGCACGATTCCAACGCCAGGCGATTGAGATCGCAATAGTCGTCGTCGTCGTCGTCGTCGTCGTCAGTCTGTAATTGAGTCTGGAAATGGGGGGAGGAAGCAGCGCAGCTAATTAAGGAACCGGTGGCGGTCGGTCGGTCACTTTTGGACTTCTCGTAGGAATTTCTTCGCGTTTGTGGCGGGTACATCTTCGGATGATGTGTTCGATCGAATGGTCTGTGAATGAGGAAATTGTGGAACAGTTTTCAATTGGATAGGTAACTGTTTCAACTCCGCACGAAGGTTCGATCGATGGGGAAAGATCAATGTTTTACAAGTGCTGCTATAAATCATCCCATGAACATCTCGTCGTCGGGCGCGGGCACGTGTACTTGCAGAAGACAGTAATTCGGTCGTGACTACCTGGCGGAGGGCGACTCATTTTCTGCAACTGGAACAATCAGTGCAATGTATCAATTAATACAGGAAGTTTGGTTAGCTCGTTACGATGGGAGATTTGTGTGGAGTTTTCGATGATCGGAGAGTGAGCAGCAATTTAAATTGGGAAGCAATCAATCTTCTTATTTAGAGTAACTGACGGCTTCGGCAATACCATTACGTATTGTCGTCAGGGGGTAAATAAATGCCTGGGATAAAGCAACTCATCTCGATCAAGAAATAGAAAATCTGAAACTAAGAACTGATAGACAATGATGATCACCTGGAATACTATATCCAGCTACGATTAAAGCCAGGTCAGATATTCATCACCTTTTTGGCACCTTTCTGCAATTTAAAGTTATTTACTCTAAGAATTCAATTTATTCCATTTAAATATCATTCCACTATGGTTCAAAAGCTGAGATTATCTTAGTAATATCCAGTGTCGGGAAAATATCAAAAAATCAAATCTCACCAACGCCCAAGATTACGCTTGATTTTCGTAGACAAAAATCAACAAGCAAACAACTGCGGTTGATTTTGCAAGCTGTGATATCGCAGCTTAAAATATCAAGCTAACAAAACTCACCAGCTGCAAATCTCAACAAACTGTGGTAAGATTGAGGTTCATGATTTTTGTTTTACACCCGACTGTAACCGAAACTTCCATAACGACTTGCAGCAGTCCCTTCGCGTCTGCCATCGGTGAAGAGTAAAAAAAGATAGCAAACTATACCTTCTCTTTCTAAGAAAACGATGTGCAACGGAATCATTTACTTTCAGCTCGATTTGTGCACGTTGTGAATAGTCTGGCAATATCAAAGGAGCTTTTAAAATCAATATCAAGCATGATATTTTGTTCCAATATCACGCGTGATATTGCGAGCGCATGAGAGCGGGAAAATATCAATTGATTGCTGATTTTGCCAACACTAGTAATACCAAAATATATTTATTTACTGGAACAACTGGAACAACAAACAGGTCGCGTTGTCCCGTCACGCAGTGTTTTACTTCTAGTAGAATTTCTTTATCAACTATATTCATAACTATTGATTGGAAAACAAATTAAATCATAGTTGAAGATGCTAATTTCAAATAACAGACTGTAGTGGTAATTTTTATACGATAGATGGAGTAGATGAAAGCATAGAGTTGATAGTTCCGTTAGAGTACGGCAGTGTGAAGATTGCATATAGATATTAGAATAGAGAGCTAGGACAACTTTTAAGGAAGGTACAAATCGGTTTTTTCATCTCTCTTTACCAAACTCCCCCTTTGGAGAGGGATGGTGAGGGGTGTCCCCCCCCCCGCCACCACTGGCAAAAAGAGATGAAAACCGACACCCCTCACCATCCCTCTCCAAAGGGGGAGTTTGGTAAAGAGAGATGAAAACGGAACTATCAACTCTATGCTTTCATCTACTCCATCTATCGTATAAAAATTACCACTACAGTCTGTTATTTGAAATTAGCATCTTCAACTATGTAAATCGTTGACTTCACGTAGAAGTAATACTAAAAAACATATAGTCAAAGTAAATTAAATCATGTTCATTATCTTTTGATGCACATAACATTACAATAGTAAGAAGCGTATTATCGGTTTTAAATGAAAAGAGTAGTCACGAATTGAACATCTAGGTGTAAAGCCACCTGAAATGGGTCCAGTGCTGTCATGGTAAGTTTAGAACAAATTACTCACTATTTTTTTTAGATGTGCACGTGATATAGGGATGTACAACTGCATGAACACACAATTTAGTAATCTCTCAATTACACTGGGGTATCGGAAGAACTTGTCTGCTATTAGCTCGCAATAAACAATATCAGTGCTCACTCGGCTGTCAACAGAAGTAGGCCACTCTCGATGTGTGTCACGCGATCGTCTGTTTACTCGGCAGCAACCATTGTGTGGTCCTCCTCATTGTTCTTCATCCGTCCTCATGGAGGAGGCTTATTGGATAGCGGAAGATAAAGTGTTTATTGTGTTGTACCTTTTGAACCCTGAACTTCCCAGAATGTTCCAAATGTGTTCGGAACTTGCTGTCAACAATGTCAATTGACGTAAGAGATTAGTCTAGCACTGAATTTCACTTCCGACACTGATATTCGTAGTAAACATGATATCAGGCTGTACAGCTATGACATTACTATCCATATGAATTTAACTAAGGAAATGTTGAAAATCTAACTTTTATCTCAATAAATCAACATTTTTTGTGAAACCGTTGCATTGTTTTAATATAACTGATTAGTTTTCTATAGTTTGGTACTCAATAAGCTGGCGTATATAATAAAAATTTGATACAGAACTTTGAATATCAGTGGTCCCTTTAGGATATTAACATCATTTGCGCACTGACAGCAGCGCCGGTGGTCTAGTGGTAAGCGTGATTGTCTATCGTCACAAAGGGCCTGGGTTCAATCCCAGTTGGAGCCGCATGAATTTTCTGAGGCATAAAATCTCTGATCACGCCTTCCTTCGGAAGGAAAGTAAGACTGTTGGTCCTCGGTCCATGAGTTAATGGATCGATAGGTAGGGTCCAGATGTGGGAGCTGCCTCCTGACAACGGTAGCATTGGTATTCTGTACAAACAACTAGATCGACGAAAAACAAATCAAGGAAAATAAAAATTGATATTTTAACTATGTGAAGTGACACTGAGGAGAAGTGAAGTTAAGTATGTTTTAGGTATTGATATTGATATTTTGCAACGCTGGAAACTAAAATTATCGAGATTTCCTTTTAATCCTCAGAACTTCTTCAATGTTCCTACAATTTGTGTGAAGTTAATGTGACTACCGTAAAGATCTTTCCTTACGTTCATGGAACTTCCCCGAAATTCTCGCTATTCTCCTAATAATTTTCCCGTAATTACTCTAAAATTAATGAAACTGCCCTAAAAATTTCCGAACATCTCTGAAGTTCTCTGAACTTCCGTGAATTTCTTGGATCTTCTATGAAGTTTCCAAAATATTTCTTAAGGCTACTTAACTTTCCTGGAGTTCTTTAGACTATCCTTAAATTTATGGAACTTATTGAAGGTTTACGCTATTTCCTGAAATTAATGGTACTGTTCTGAAATTTTCCCAATTTACCTAAAGTTCTGGCAACTTCCCTGAAGTTCCCACAATTTTCCTGATATTTATGGAACTGCCCTGAAGTTTTCAGAACTGCACCAAGGTTTACTAAAAAGTTTTTGCAGTTATCCTGAAAACTAGGTGGTCTTCACTGAAGTGAATTTTCTCGAAATCTTTGGGCCTGTCCTGAAGCTTTCGGAAATTCGTGCGCATATGTACCTAAGGCGTGGTTTGTAGGTACGTGTTGTGCACACCTCATTTTATATCTAATGCGCTCACATATTTAAAGGCACATTTGTAAGCAGATTTTTTTCCAACGTTTGTTTTTGAGTTCGGCATATTTTCATTCCACATTTGATGAGGTCAAATCTAACTGCCGGTCAAGGTTGAACCTTATTCGCTCGATCGCCAGACGCCACCCAGATAGCAATCGGCACCTCCGGACCCAAACTGCCAAAGCAATCATCAACACGCGGCTCACCTACGGGATCGAGTTAACCTGCATGGCCAGAACAGCTCTCATCGAGAAACTCACTCCTGTGTATCAAAGGGCCATCCGAACTACCTCCGGTCTACTCCCGTCAACTCCAGGTTTGGCAGCATGCGTCGAGGGAGGAGTCCTACCTTTCGACCGCCTAATCGCCCTCACCATCTGCCGCCGAGCCATCAGCTTCCTAGAAAAAAAACTTCTGGATCGAGTGACGGAGTGTTCCTCCTAGAGGAAATAAACCAGCTCCTCGCTAGGATTGCTGACCAGGCGCTCCCCCCAGTGTCCACGGTCCACTGGGTTGGAGCCAGGGGTTGGAACCTGTCCAAAATATCTATAGACCCAACTATCAAGCATACCTTTAAGGCAGGCTCTAACCCTTTCGCCGTTACCCAAGTACACAGGAACCTAATATACCATCGCTACAACAACCATACGATCCGCTATTCCGCCGGCTCGATTGCACAAGGGAGAGCTGGAATTGGAGTACCCGGCCCCGATGTAA
This sequence comes from Ochlerotatus camptorhynchus, assembly GCF_037179485.1. Lineage (NCBI taxonomy): Eukaryota > Metazoa > Arthropoda > Insecta > Diptera > Culicidae > Ochlerotatus > Ochlerotatus camptorhynchus. The sequence continues at coordinate 674,497 of NW_027040846.1, forward strand.
GTGTGTGCCACCGTCTCCCTGACCAATGCGTAACATTTTCTCCGCCGAGGCAGCCGTCACCTACGTCGCCATCACCACACCGTCTACCATCGTCCTGTTCACGGATTCCGCCAGCGTGGTAGCCGCCCTTGATGCCGAGCACCCCACACACCCGTGGATCCAAGCCATCATCCGGTCTGCTCCACCCAACACCACCGTCGCCTGGATACCCGGTCACTGTGGGATCCAGGGTAACGTCGAAGCTGACCAACTCGCATCTTCAGGTCAACAAATGAGCAAATTAACAAGAGAAGTTCCAAGCCCGGATCTGAAAACCTGGCTTTCCAAAATTACATGGGAGTCTTAGAGGCAGGACTGGCTGAACTCACGAAATCTATTCATCCGTAAAATTAAAGATGAGACACGCCGCTGGGAGGACCTACCAGACCACCGCTCTCAAGTGGTGATCTCTAGGCTTAGGTCAGGACACCTGTATCTCACACAACATAACGGGAAATGGCGAATTCCACCGACCCTGTCCACTGTGCCAGATCCACCATTCGGCACTACTGGATTTCCTCCGCGAGGCAGGCCTGTTCTCTCGAATATGACTACAGCCGACCGAGACATTACCTCCGAAAGCGGGCCCCTCAATGATGCATGCTGTCGTACCCTCAACTCCAACCATGAGGACAACTACCTGTACACCACACCACGACCAGCCCGAACACTTTCAACAACCACGACCACAGTTAAGAACAAGGACTTCCTCTCCGCCAGCCATCCCAGGAAACCCTCCACCTCCCAACGTAAAATGAGTCAGCATCAAAAGACAATAACCGTACCCACTCTGTATCACATAAGTATTCCATATTAAAGGGACTCCCTTCTGGAGCCTCCCCCATCTTTCAGAAGTGCCGCCTCCGGACACTTTTTTCAAGTTTTCAATTTGCGCATTTCTTCGAGGTCATAAGCCTTTTCATTCGAATAATTGATTCCAAAACGTTAGTCAATTTGACCTAAAAGCCTACTAAAAAAAATTCTATTTTGATGGTTCAAGGCTGGTAAAAGCTGCGATATTATACGCCAGTGAAACTTGGTACGTATCAGTGGAGAACACCCAAAAGCTACAGGCCCAATGGCATATAATTCGTACTTGGTGGCGGCGAACGTTAGTAAGACTGATGCCGTTATATAAGTGCAATGTCTTTGTCGGATAGTTTCCGTAGATTTCAGAGACTTTAGGTGGTTGGCCTAAGGTCTCCTATACCTGTGATCGGGCTGCCATCTTAGGTGTTGCTTCCGGGGACTAGCATATCTTATTCAGTCACTGGGTGCCAGTCAGACGCTGTTTGAGCCGCACCTCGATAAGGAACAGACACTCGGGTTTGATCGGGTTTGAAAAATCATTTCCTCTATCGCCGTGCTATGGTTACTGCTCCAGTGTTTGTTTCGCACCTCCTCATTTTGCTATTGTCAGATTGACAACATTTCCCAGCCAGCTGTGTCCATGTTTCAACTGGTAGCCTTTGAATATCATATGACTCGAGGAGGCATCAATTTGTGAGGACCGGAGCTAGGCACCTTTCAGGTTGTCGACTCCCCATTTTGTAGCCCATAAGGCCCCTGAAAAAATGAAAGCTGGAGACCGAGCTGACCAGCAAAAGGAATAACAAAATCTTGTGTCCGCTCGGTCACCAGCTTTCACTCTACCAGGTGCCTAAGAGTTTTGTGCAGCATATATTTCACGGATGAATGGAATAGTCGGCCATTCTAATAAATTATACATCCGAAAAAATCCCTATAACAATGTTTTGTCAATCAAACTTCCTTTGTGTAAAGGGCTACACGACATGTGCGGGGTTGTTTATTAATTTATTTGATAAGGCTCAAACGAATTTACTCTACAGAGCCGAGGATTCTTGGTCACTATACAATACATCTTAAAACAATAGTCAAAAGGTACAACACAATAAACACTTTATCTTCCGCTATCCAAAAAGCCTCCTCCATCAGAACTGGAGCCGCTTCCAGTGGTTTCATTGTATGGCAGTTACGCCAGCAGGGGTCAGAGCGTTTCCATTGGAGCAATGGACGCAAAACGTGGTCAGCTCTCACACACTCATCACTAAACGGTTGCTTTCCAAAGTCGACGACGCATCGACCGAAAGAACAATGAGAAGGACCACACAATGGTTGCTGCCGAGAAAACAGACGATCACGTGGCACACATCGAGAGTGGCCTGCTTTTGTCGACAGCCGAGTGAACACTCTATGTGCGGGGTGTCATCTAAATACATTGTGGAATAATTCGAACTTAATTATCGTTTATTCGAGCCAAACTAAGATGGGAGATCTGAAGGAACTTCTGTGGCTTCTGGGAAACGATTAATTAGGTTTAGGTTCATGAAACCATTTTAAGAATGGAATCTGCGAAAAACCACTACCGTTTTGGAACGTTTCTGAAGTTTGCTGAACGTATATGAAACTCTCTAATACTCTCAAATCTCTTAAATATCACAAAACATCAACGACCTTGTCGGGAGCTCCCTGAACACGCTTAGGCATTTGTTTGTTTGCACTCTTCCGGAGTCCACTGGAGCTCAAGTCGTCTTAACAGCATTTAAATTCGCAGATATTCTCTGAAGTCCGCTGAATTTTTCAGTAGAATTCAAGGGACTTTTTCTACATTTCCTGTAACTCAAAGAAAATTAGTGAGTCTCAGATAAATTCAGCAAAATTCAGAAAAGAGGATAGAACTTCATTATAGCCAAGGGTAGAATAGATTGAGTAAGCCTCAGAGAAGTTAAGGAGAACATTAGAAAAGTTTTTTGCACTCGTTCAAGGTAATCTCAGAGTACAGAGAGTTCTAGTTCTGAGTTAACGCTTTTCCAATTAAATTAAGATAACTTAAACCATTTCAGGAAGCTTTGAAGAAGCTTTGTAAACATTTAATAACATTCGGTAAGCTCATCGAAAATCATCATCTCAGAAAGCTATGGAATCATAAACGAAGTGTTTGAAACTTATAAATTTAAAGATATCCCAAGGAAGCATAGGGCACTTTGTGAAGCTTCATTTAATTCTGGAAAAGCTCATGAATGAGCTTAATTGAATAAACCATAATGATATTTGTGGAGTTCATAGTTTACTGCAATCACTGCTGTGAATTCTGCTTCTTCTTCATTTTTCCTTTTATTTAACGTTGGTCTCTGTTCCGCAATCAAGTGTCAATCGCAGATGTTCGTCGATTGTCAATTGGTTTGGAAAATTGGTGATCACCGATGGCAACTCCACACCTGGAACCTATTGAACCAATCAACACATGGGACCGGGACCAATGGTTTACTTCCCTTTCAAAGGAAACGTGTCCAGAGATTTTTTCGCCTCAGAAAAATCCCAACTATCTAGGCTGAAATTGAACCCAGACAATAATGAGAAAGTTATATCGCTCAACACTCAACCAATGGCGCACTGGTTAAATCTTATGTGGTCATAGTCAAACCATAATCTTCGTCAAGTTTCATGTTTTCTTTGTTTTTCCAACAAGCTTTCAGTTTTTTTTTAAACCGACTGTATTAATTAATTAGCAAAACCTCTATTTCAGGTAGCTCGCACCTGTGAAATTGACAAATAAGAAACCTCTCAATCAAACCAAACCAAGCCCCGTCCCCGCCGCCGTTTCAACCACGCACGCGTGAGTAATTATTTCCATTAGTGTCACGACTACTTTTCCTCGGCCAACCGGATCAAACAAATACCACGCACCAGAATACGACACTCTCTCCCGGGCTTCAAGTTTCGCAACTCCCAGAGCATACCGCTGCTTTCAAGAAGCTTCAGCGTCATTATGATTGATTGTTGTGTTCTGCTGAGGAATGCTATAACCAGCTACTGGGTGCAGTTGAGGCGGGTGGATTCAGTCGGCAATCAAGTTGTTTGATTTTTTCTCCATTTCAAAACCATGCACCGCCCGGGGAAAATACAGAAGTTCAAACTGATATCGCTCGCTTTTGCAGCTCGCCGGCAACGCTAAGCATCCGAATAATTAGTTAGTGTCAGTCAAAACGGCTGTCTTCGAGCGATAAGTCGTCCCGGGGCCTCGAAGGCAAATATTTATGCGGGATCTCTTGTTTTGTGAGTCTTATCCACATGGTTAAATAGCTTGGAGCAGGTAATTTGATCGCAGGCTGCGAAAAGCCTATGCCAAGATTAATAATCGTACATAGATCTTTGGGCAGTGCTGTTGAGCCGATTGTGATTCGAGCTACCGGTGTATATGCCTGGGGTGGAGATGCTCAAATTTGCGTTCAGTACCAACAGCGTTACGGACTATAATCATGTGGAGCATCCCTTGCAGCTACCAACAGCTCTGGCAAATACTCCGATTGGTCATGGGAAACTGAAGAAAATAGATCTACAAGTGATCTCCGACGGTCGGTTTACAGATATCGAAGCGTGAAATCTGATCTACACACATCTGGCTGGGGTGTCCGATGAAAGTCAGGTTTCGAGTTTGCCACAATTAATCTGCACCTTGATAAGCATCGTGCGCATTCTTATGGGCACAGCGGGATGTGACGTCAAAAGTCAGCTGGGTTCGCGTTTATGCTAACTACCTTTCCGAAACGATAAACCTGTTGAGCTGGAAAATACCGTCCATTGATAATGTTCTCTTTTCCGGGGTTCAAATGATCTTAGTACATCCAATTGTTTGTTGAACGAAAGATTCCGACTCATCAACTGTAAATCGTAATTAAGCAATTATAATCGATTAGCAAATACCAACGGTGTCATAACAATAACAAACGTTAATTATTGTCACGTAATTATAAAATTGCCATTTATGGCAAATGTCCAGTGGTGGTGCGATAAATCTGTCGTCCTGAAGCTGAAACATACAGATCTGGCGCGTCGTACTAGTATGCGAAGCACGTTCCAACATAATGTGTCGCCCCCAAGAGACGACCACTTAAACCTAAGATTAACAACTGCTTCAGAGATGCTCCGAGGGCTGAACAAATCAGGTAGGTACAAATGGAGAGCCAACAAAGCTCGTGGAAAAATCTACACTCGTGGTTCTTGTGAACATAATGCTGCACAAAGTATTACTTAAGGCGATAGAAATGTTGATCTGCTGGGACGTGTGGCGCCGACAGAGGATTTGTTGTGATTTTCACTTGGAATCGTTGAGAAATTGAGATGGTTATTATATTAGCTATACCTAATATTCTAGAAAAGTTTGTCAAAGGCATGACAGTGCAAAATATAGCAATCTTCCATAGTACAGTGTGGGTGTGATTTTGGCAACATGGCTCAAATGAACAATTCACAGTGGTTCAGGATGGGAATTTAACAGGACAAAGTCCAAGTGCTTTTGTCTTACATTTTAGAGGTTTAGTATCTTCTGTGAACTTAAAAAGCTCCTTCTTTTAATCGTTTTTAAAATTAGGGTGGTTCTCAAATTATTGATACAGATAAACTATTTAATAATTCAATTCTTTTAACAATACGGCCTAATGATACATTCCTAATAATTATACTGTAGACTATACCGCTCATTCAATCCATACTGCCTGTTACAAGCTGAGAGGTGAACGAAGTTACGTTAACTTATCACTCTTTCAGGTGAAAAAAAAGAGCAGCGCAAGGAAATCTGGGGACTCAATTTCGCCTATAATGATCCTAGCTGCAAAGACAGCTTGTGCGTTACTTCTTCTTCGTTGCAAGGTGTCAACTTCAATTAGGCTAGCAGTCCAATATAATATAAACAAGTGTGGCATTGTGAATGTGTCGTCTCTTTCGTTCTCACTGGGATACGGAATGTGACGTCAAGCTCTATTATCCATAAAAACAGCGGGAGAAAGAAAGAGACTACACCGTGGTCCACTTAAGGAGGCAAGTTAGCAAACTTCCTTCGTACTCTCTCAAACCCAGCTATCCAACAAGTTAGGGAGCGATCACTATTCTCAACGCGGTCTACGGCTTAGATCTAGTTTTGGGCCTATTACACCCAACTGAGGGATGTGAGATTTGCTAACAATCATGTGGGATTCATCATCGCAGAAGCCCCGTAACGTGGGTAGATCACCTTTTCGTGGTACGTTACGGGATGTAAGATCTACCACCGATTCCTGGTCCTGACTACTGGGGAACAGGATTTTTCAGTAATCCAAGGAACACATCTTAGTCTTTGTTACTATTTATGCCTTGTTGATAGTGACAAGACTCGGCTTTGTCTGCCGAGGATGATCTTGAAACAAGGAAAAATGAGTTAGTTAGTCTTCATCTATGTGATTCCTAATCTTCTATTCGTTGTTCCCTAGTTTGAAGTGGTTAAGACTAGGGTTCTGATGCATGGTTATTATCGGTGTCATTCCTTAATTTTGTTGTAAGGAATCCAATTTTGACTGACAGAGGGCGCGCCTTTGGAGGGTGTTTCAACACTCCGAAGGGTATAAACAGCGGGACCTTTCAATTAGAGTCGGATCCTTGCGATAAATGCAAGAGTGGCAACTGTAAAAAATTGAATAATACTTCATTATTTCTCAATAGTGATGAAGTAATACGACATGCACTAAACTAAGGACACGGGATATACTAAAATAGATCAAATTACTGGTCGCAATGGTGTTAAGTCCCGAACAGAGGAAAATAATCATCGCAGAATGTTAGTGGAGACCGCATGAACGGAGGATGAATACCAAGCTGCGGTCCAATGCAAGAAAATTAGAGACCAAAAAATGTGGAGTGTATAAGTGAGAATAATTAATTATAAACAGGGTGCCGACTAGACTCGAACCGCTGTTCTCTCCATGCTTCAGAACATGGATAGGCTAAAAGCGAATAAGAAGCGCTCATAGTACGATAATTTAATTTCGCATTATCTTTCTACCGAACGGGAATTGGAGAGAATCGAAGCAAGTATGTGCGTCGTTCTACAATGTTATAAATAAAATGCTTGGTGGTATAGTCGAACGAATAGACAGAACACGAAATAAAAGATGCTTGACTTCAAACTCGGCCAAGATATTCTGAACTCGGCCTAACGCATTGAAACGCTATTGAATTCACTTTGGCCTATCGAATGATTATAAGAATTGATTCGGTAGGAGCGCTTCTTTTGTTTTTGAGAATAATGGGTGCAAATATTCATATCACACGTTTTTATTAACTTAGTTCTGACGTATGAAGTAACATGAAAACACTTTCAATGTAACAACTCAAGGCGGGAGTAGCCATCAACAATTCTGATGATGGTACAGCACGCAACAACCACCCTACTGCTTTCTCTCTGAGATAACTATAGTGTTTATGACGAGAGGAGCAATACAATAGTTGGGTAAAGAAGAATTGCATTCAAACGACCATCGACTGGAAATGCTTTCGGAAGCGTGGGGCGTTAGGTAGTGATGAAACGTCGCTAGAACTATTCCACAGCCACAGGCAGTATTTGAGCAAAGTCAAGCGCACACTTTTTGCCAGTAGATTTGAAAACATACTTCCAATCTTCGTGTATATCGTACGGGTTAGGCAAAGAGTGTGCGTTTGACTTGCACTGTCGCATTAATGGCCCTTAGTTCACTTTCAACTTCTATTCAATTTTCATACTTCCATACTCTAACGTAACTATCTACCTACCCTCTTCTAAGACCATTCTCTAGCTAACAAATTTCCAACCAGCTCCATAATTGACTTGTTAACGCCGAAATCAAGGATTAATTTGATGTTTTCTGCTCGAAAGGCCCAAAATGGGCGATTAGGCCGAAGTAGTTCTCTACCCTACAAAGTGCTTTCCCAGATAAGCTTTCGCCATCTGTCGCCACTATTCAGCAAATTTGTGGGAATTTATCATGCCGGGAAGAGCGATCGACAACAGCTTTGCGAATAGCAAGTCCCTACGTACAACTTATTCAACGATTTGAAGACCGCTTACGATGCTATTGATCACTATAGAGATTAGTGACGTTTAACGCACGCACACTTGCGGGTGCATCGCCGTGTAAAGTTGTTTATTATTTTCATTTGGCTAACCTAAAAAATGTATGAAATTAGATCTGTCAAAATAAGTTTGACAGCGATTTGATGTGTATTTTCCTCGGATTTTCACTAACCGGCTCTCACAAATCGCACCAACACAACTGAACGTAAAAATATCAATAGATGATTACCCAAGTAACATTGCAAGTCTTATAGTGGTTTTAAAGCATGCTACAAGTTTAAATCATGGCCTACAGAACACTCATAAAATCAAAATTGTTGCTTGGGTATGGACGATAACGGGTTTTCCTGGAAACTGACCAGACTGATCAAGACTACGATGGCTGTGCTGTGTGAAGATTTCGGATGCGTTATCGGACTCGTTTGAAACTCGCAAAGCACTTCCACTAGGTGAAGCACTGTGAGGCAAAGCCGGTGGACATTTATATTTTGTTTCATGAATTAGTCTAGATTAGACTAGAATTGAAATATGTGTACAACGGCAAAGATGTAAATTCGATGATAAATTTTTAAAAATAAGAAAGATTAATCTTCCAAGAAATTCAATAAATTTGAATATTTTTTTTTTTCAATGGTACCTTTGCTTCCCATCCTTAACGATGAAATCAATCGCTTTACAATGACCTAATATCCGATATCAGCTTTGATTACCCAAGTTACTATATACGAATTCATTATTTTAGATTGAACATAATTTTAAGACATCTTTTACGCGCCCAATTTTGCCAATATGAGTTTAGTACTTTCTGAAAAGGGTTTTCAAGACCTTTCTAAATATTTGGACCACATTTTGCTCAAGTTTACTTGAGCTTCTGTGTTAAAATTGATTATTTTCATGAAAATCGATTTTTTCTGTTTTATTGGCGGTATTGTCGGTATTTATTTAGCCTATTTAGAGCGCGTAAAAATATATGTATACACATTTAAAAAGAAATCGATGTCTACTCAGAAAAAGATGCCATATATATTTCAGCTATACATAATATTTGCAATCGAAAATTCCTAATAAAACCCATTAGAACCACTCTAGCAGGCTTGCTTCCACTCACTTGCTATAAAAAAAATGTAATTAATTTGTAAATATTTTTTTATAGCAAGTGAATGGAAGCAACCCTGCACTCTAGAATATTAAATTTTTGAACATTGTGTGTGGCAGGATAATTTCTCAAAATGGGATTAAACCATCTGCTTTCTGTTTATGGCCGTACGACTGCGCCCATTGATTTAACACACGGCGGCTATTTATCCAGGATTCGCTCCTCAAGCCACTGCCATAAAATACTATCTAAGTTACACACCTGTGTATAATTCTTATGGGTGGCGCGTTTCGACCGTCACCAAATGAGAATTTAACATAAGCGCGACAATACATCAATTTGATCCAAAAATGTGGATTCAGCCTCATCAAATTAAATAAAAAGGTTTTTAACATGCGGGTCACCATCTTCAATAAATCCAGCTAGTTCATCTGCTTCGCTGACGACGTGGACATTGCCGGAAGAACGTTCCTAGCGGTTGCGGAGCAATATAGCAAGCAGGCTGAAACGTGAAGCAGAAAAGGTTGAATTAAATGTGAATGCGTCGAAGACAAAGCAAGCTTAACCTTTGCGTGCCTAACGTCTAAATTTGCATAGATTTCAAAATTAAATTAGCTCTAAAAACATAATTTCTCAAATTTTTCTTCACAACAAATTGCATTTCATCGGGAATCTATTGAAGTTTTTGAATCCATCTGAAAACATTTGGATCAATACATGGTTCCGGAGTTATTCCGGTTCTTGTTGGGGTCATTTGGATTTACTGTTCTGTAATAAGTATACACACGTTGAACATCATGTTTTTTTTTTCTCTCAAATGATGTAATTTGACCAATGGCAGCTATACTGACGTTCCACGGTCACATTGGGTATCCCGGAAATGTTCCTGTGTCCCCGGGGAAGTGGCCAATTCTCGACAAGAACCAAAATCTATCGTGCCACATATCAAACTTCATGATTTCACAAATCTTGGCCGGTAATGGCCTTATTGAGAGTCCATGGTCACACTAGCCCTCCCGGGCATGTTCCGGTGCCTCCGGGGAAGTGGCCAATTCTCGACAAGATCCAAAACCCATCGTGTGACATATCAAACTTCATGGTTTTACAAATTTTGGCCAGTAATGGCCTTATTGAGAGTCCACGGTCACACTAGCCCTTACGGGCATGTCCTGTTGCCCCCGGGGAAGTGGCCAATTCTCAACAAGAACAAAAACTTATCGTGCGACATATCAAACTTCATGATTTTATCAATCTTGGCCGGTAATGGTCTTATTGAGAGTACACAATCACACTAGCCCTCCCGGGCATGTTCCGGTGCCTCCGGGGAAGTGGCCAATTCTCGACAAGATCCAAAACCCATCGTGTGACATATCAAACTTCATGGTTTTACAAATTTTGGCCAGTAATGGCCTTATTGAGAGTCCACGGTCACACTAGCCCTCCCGGGCATGTCCTGGCGCCCCCGGGGAAGTGGCCAATTCTCAACAAGAACCAAAACCCATCATGCGACATATCAAACTTCATGATTTTACATATCTTGGCCGATAATGGTCTTAATGAGAGTCCACGGACATACAAGCCCTCACGGGCATGTTTTAGCGCCCTCAGAAATGTTACGGTGCCCCCAGAAAGTGGTCAATTCTCGACAAGAACCAAAACCCGTCGTACACACTTAGTTTTTTCTACCGAGGTTGGCTGCGAAATTCTAGGCAAAAAATGTTTTACTGAGATCTCTTCAAACATTTCATTTGTTTGCTGAGATTCAGCTAAGCATAATCCGAGACTCAGCAATCAAATGTCACTTTTGCTGAAATCTCAGTGAAACTTATTTTTGCCGAGATTTGCACAGTCGAGCTGGGTAGAAAAAAACTAAGTGTGTACGACATATCAAACTTCATGGTTTTTTCTTAACTCGGTGGGTAATGGGTTTATTGAGATGACATGTTCACATTGGCTACCCCCGGTACCCTCGGGGAAGTGGTCAATTTCCAACAAGAACTAAAACTAGTCGTACGACACGTTGGGTTTTGGTTCTTGTTGAGAATTGGCCACTTCCACGGGGGCAACAGGACATGCCCGGGGGGCTAGTGTGACCGTGGACTCTCAATAAGACTATTACCTGTGGGGGGGGCGACCCCGGCATAGTGGTTAACATACATACCTCTCACGCCAAAGTCACGAGTTCAAATCTCACCCCCGGACAAGTCACGAATGACCCAAGAGTGTTAAAGTGACTATGATAATAATAAAAAAAAAAAAAAAAAAAACTATTACCGACGAAGATTTGTGAAATCATGAAGTTTTATGTGTCGCACGATAGGTTTTGGTTCTTGTCGAGAATTGGCCACTTCCCCAGGGACACAGGAACATTTCCGGGATACCCAATGTGACCGTGGAACGTCAGTACAGCTGCCATTGGTCCAATTACACTCAACGGGAACCGGAATAACTCCGGAACCATGTATTGATCCAAATATTTTCAAATGAATTCAAAAATTTCAATAGATTCCCGACGAAATGCAACTTGTTTTGAAGAAAAAGATTGAGAAATTATGTTTTTAGTGCTAATTGAATTTTGAAATCTATGCAAATTTAGACGTTAGGCACGCAAAGGTTAACAATGCATTTGGTCCTAAGTAACATAGATCGATTATCTTCATCAACTTTCTCTTTCGTTAATAACTTGGGTACAGAACCGTTTCTCGTCATGTTTATTGTACAAGCAAGAGCTTCTTTCATCGAGCTGTTTTCTGAAAATTGCTGTGAATGTCTTAACATGGCAACATATGCATTCTGGAAAAACTTGCATGTACGCAGCAGTCCATTGCAAGAACTGCCATTACATTTTTTGTATGAAACATATGCAGAGGATGTAATGTGTTAAAACTGGTTGGAACATGTTGTAAGAATGCGGGACAACAATCCCGTAAATATGGTGTTTCCATCGAATCCGTGGGACGCTCAAGAAACTGGAGACAAGCAGCCCCGAACCGAGTAAGTTGGCGTAACATTGTGATGTAGATCAAATCCTGATGGACGTCGGACCAGTTAGCTTTAGTCAGGACGTCATTGTAGTGTGGTTTGGATATCAATAATCAGTCGAGTGTAACTCCCAAATCCTTGATCTGACTAACTCTCTTTAACGTTTACTCTGGCATGCTGTAATCAAATTTTATCGGCTTTTGTTTGCAGTGGAAAAAGAGAACTTTGCACATTTTGAAGTTGACCGTCAAGAAATGGCTATGTACATTAAGCCATCGCAGAATAACCGGCATCCAGGGGACAGTAAAAAAATGTCATTCATAAACAACGCCAGTCATGTACTTCAGAACGCGTTGCCTAACGGACCACATTTGAACCAAAACATCAAGGATCCAGAAGCTCGGAGTTTGTTAAGCCATAAGGCATGTACTCAAAAAAAATGCACCAGACAAAAGTGTTCGCCAAAAATTTATTTTAAGTAGGATTTTCTTGAAACTTTCAGGGAATGAACATCGGCATAATTACTTTATTCAATTTCCTTCCCATTGCTGAAAGCCCGCACCTTTCCCTTAAGACCCCTCATTACATTTTGTGCAATGGTGGAGCCGACCTTTTTGGTCACTTTCATCCATTCTTTCTTCAACTCCAGCTCGTTCTTGGACGATTTTCGAACTTTGGCCTTCATTATGGCCCAAAATATTTCCACCGGACGAATCTCTGGTGAATTTGGGGGGTTGGCGGTTTTGGGTACAAAAACAACGTTATTGTCTCTGTACCAATCCAACGTCGATCGCGCGTAATGGCATGATGCCAGGTCCGGCAAAAATAATGTCTCGCCTCCGTGAGACCGCAGGGAGGGCAACAGACGCTTCTGGAGGCACTTGGTGCGGTAAATTTCGCTGTTGATGGTACCCATTGTGATGTACGGTTTACTCAGTTTACCGCATTGGCATATGGCCTGCCAGCGCAAGTATTTTTTGGCGAATTTGTCCACTCTCTTCTTCCTTATGTCTTTCGGAACATCAAACCGTGATTTGGCAACGTAGAACTCCAGCCCCGGTATCTGCTTTGCGTCTGCCTTGATGTAGGTTTCGTCATCCATAACCACACACATCGGTTTCGTTAACCACTCTCGATACAGCTTCCTTGCGCGGGATTTGGCCGCTGTGTTATGTTGATCACGCCGGTTCCGTGCCTTCCGGACCTTGAATTCACGAAACTCAGCTCATTTCATGGTTTGCTGAACGAACCAGGCGGAACACTTTGCCTTCAGAGCCGCGTCTCGAATCGAAAGGTTCGGATTACGCTTGAAATAATCCAACACCTTCCGGGCCTTCACAGGGTCAGCTGTCTTCGATTTTCTTCCACTTCCAGCCCGCCGCTCGGTCGTCTGGGACTCCTTAAACGATTTTACCACCTGAGACACAGTTATATGGGTAATTCCCAGTTGTCTTCCGATCCATCTTATGGTCGTAGTCGGATTTTCCATGAGGGCGCGCAAAATTCTCCGGCGATTTTCTTCTTGTTTCGATGACATCTCAATAACCACTGAACCGATTGTTATGAAATTGTGCACATGTAAACAATTCACTCCAAACTAGTTATACCCAGATTTTCATGAATTTTTACAAACGGATAAAAAATTTACACACGGGTAAAAATTGGGCATTTTTTTCGAGTACAAGCCTTACTTCGTTGACGACTGATGAATATTAAACCCGGTAAAACGCTCCAATGAGGATAATCAACTAGAAGCTTGTCACTGCCATAATTGGAACACTCCATAGTAGGAACGTATAGCCATGACTGGTACATCTACTATATTTATCTTGAACTTTGATAATTATACTACTCGTAAGTTTGTTCTTTTTTGATTTAAAAATCCCGTTGCAAATTCCATCCCGTGATCATTTATGTTCCCCTCAAGATCTGATCAAATAATTATTATAAATCAATACCAACTTTCACGGTAAACTTCAGTTCAGCGCCTAGCAGCAAATGATTATTAAGTTTATTTATTAAATGCATCCAATTTCCTTCATTCCGCCACCACACAACAGCACTCAACAGCAAGTGATGAAATCGTTCTTCATGCCGCTCCAAACGGGGTGCGACCGACCAACCGAACTCATTCCATCGGACCCATTAGTGTGTGACTAAGGTACTATTTTGATCGTTTGATTTCAGCTTAAACACACCGACCAGTTTTGTGTGCACTACATCGCTTTCCTTGTTTAGCTGTAAACACATTCTATTGAACTGAGATAAATTGATTTGGCTCATGTAATTTTGCCCAGCAGGACGTCTTCGGAACCTTCGCACAACGCAGTCGTTGAGCAGTCTGTTTGCCCGCTCGTACTTGTAATAGGAAGGGAAAATTGGATTGATAAATTCTAATAGCACACTGCCATGCCACAAAAGAATTAAATATTTAATTGTGTGCTGACATGTATAATCTACATTGTGATACAAAACAGTTTCGGTTGCAATATCGTCGAAAATTCCGCTACTTAGTTGTTGTTGTTGTTGGGCATCACCACCTGTATGCCAATCAAGCATCAATTATAAACCTCACATTAATTAATTATGCATATTGTTGTTTATCTCATGGTTCAAACTTAATTACACTGTCAGATTTATGGCTTCCGATTGAGGGTTGGGCTGCGCTCTCAACATTCGATGCAATTTTCAACTAATCGACAAGGGTAATAAAATTATGTCCAGAACAATTTACGATCCTGTCGTTTGATTGACTACGCCCAGGTTGAAACAGTTTTCTATTAATAAATATGAAAATCGAAATTTTCCCTGCCTTTTTCCCTGCCTTTTTCCCGCTGCAACGAACGATAGGTCCACGTGCGCAAATGATGCTTTGGCATTTAAGAAGCAAAACAAAAAGTTAAACAGCAACTTGGTTCGCTGCTGTCGCCAGGAGGGAGCGCGTGCCTTCGGAGAATCTTGGGTCTTCGATCGGTTCAAAGGAGTATGTACCCGGTGGGCTGGTCGCGCGCGCGCTGCAGTTGCCGTTTGTTGTTCATTCCAGAAGCGAATCGAGTCGTGGCAATATTTTGTGTTTTGCCTTCCATTTCGGAGGCAGCAGAAGATTGAAAACGTGATCTTTCGTGGTCCCATCAGTGGTTGATCTATGTGGATACAGCCAGCAGTACGAACGGCTGCGACTCCTCCAACCGACCACGGGGGGAAAACAAGCAGCACGAGCCGGCAGCGTGCGATGTTCGATGTTTCGAAGTTTAATACAGTTTCGGAGTTGCTTGTTCATTGCAAGTAGATTGCCGATAAATGGGTTTGCATCACGTGAAATGAGAGCTGCAATGTTACAGAAGGCTGCAAAAAAAAATTGACTCCAAATGCGGTGATCTGTTTCATATTACTTCGCCATGACAGCATCTGAGGTTGAGGAGGGCCGCGGGTAATTCAAGCATCTATCAAATTTCCAGATGTTTTCGAGATCCTCACACATGCGGACCCGGCCAGCATCGAGAGGGGACGTTACACGGATTACGAAATGCATTATTCATTCAACACGCAATTACAGGTCAGACAGATGTAGATATGTACCTATACGTTTGAAAAACGTTGGACGCACGAAACTAGTTTCGTTTCTGAGTGCGGCTGCAAGGCTTCGCGCAATGTCGGTTTTGTCGCTTGAGGACACAAGCGGACACGATTTAATAAATCAAATTATTCTTGGACAGGAATAACTCCATTGCGCATGTCGGGAGATGATTATAGCGTGTGATGTGCAGGTTTTACTGCCTTAGAATGGGGATGATTGTATTTGCAGAAAGATTGGATCTGTGAGTATAATTTCGGCTGTTCACAGCTGCTTAAATATAAGCGGCGCCGGTGGTGTATTGGTAAGCGTGATTGCCTCTCACCCCCAAAAGGCCTGGGTTCAATGCCAGTTGGCGAAGCCGGGATGTTCTAAGACATAAAATCTCTGATCTTAGATGCGATATCAGCTTCGGATGACATCGACGATGGAGCTCAGCATTAGAGGTCCAGTTGTGAGACCACCTAGCACGATTATATACCACACTTACCTGGTTTCTAGACTAACATTTGAAAATAGCCGAAGATTCAAAGGGCAAACAAACTATATGTTGCCACATATAGAGAGAACAGTTCACAAACTACTCTATAAACACGAAAAGTTGAAGAAAACATCACTTCAAATCATCAAATGTTTTCTTTTACAAGGGGTATTTCCAATCTTCAACTCTGCTATGCATCTGGTTGTTACGCCTTGCGCTGAAACTACGAATTATAATGTTTTAATATGTAGAACGTACTAATTATGTACTAGGGGAATTGATATATTCTCGTCAATCTAAGCAGCGTCCACACTTCTATAAGCGATTTCTAAGCATCACACCCACACACACATATGACGTGTTTGTTTGTTTACATTAATCTCCTGCTTGCTATTCTATCCATTACAATCGACAGAATCGTCCAAAACGGATTTAAAACGTTTTAACCGCGCTCCAAACATCTCAGGTGAACACTACTATTGTCGGCAGCCTCTTTTTCTTCAGCAACCTTTCCATTTGAAGTGCATGTTAACCAGCTATTCTATTATCGGAAACCCTTAATCACCCGTGTTTTGTAGTGCGTATATTGCATTTAAGGTGATACGATACGTCACGCTTTTTTTTTGCTTTTTTCTCTCCTTTTTATGTGTCAGTGAATTGATTATCATTGATGCTATAGTGGTATGAGTGTACATCATGCACTACCGCAACTACCGTAAACATGGTTTTGAAAGTTGGTGCACAGGTAAATAGTGAGGTTACGGGACGCCACTGGTATTTTGTTATATTTTCTGTGTTTTAAGGAAATACCTGCATACATACATACATTTTGCATTTCACTACATATATTAAATAAATTATACATTGCATGATATACTATTACCTTTAGCTTAATATTTTAGTTTACCCAAACAAATCATCGAAATTAATATGAAGCTGATGAAGCAGAAACATTAAATAATATTATATGTTTATAATTATTAAGCAGGTTATTTCTCGTCATGTTAGTTATTCATCACAATTTTTAGCATTATTGTTAGTATCATTCCAGCAAAATATAATTATCCTATACATTTCAGTGTTGCATCCACCTGTTGTGAGCTGAGGAGGTGTAGAGCTGCATCTTATTATATGTAAAATACTTCTTCATTGCAGTAGCAACTATATTATCCATATAAATGTATTTCATTATGTCATATTTTAATGTTCTGATATATTTCATTTCTCCATTGCATATATTTTCATTATATAAATAAATACTGGGTTGGGAGGGAGCATCAGGGTATCATTCAAACTGAAGCTGGACGATGGTATGATTGACAGCCGAAGTCTAGGAGGGAATAAACACTATCATTTTCTTTATCCTACCGATTCGATTATGGTGGTGTGAATTCTACTTCAACAGTTTCAGGGCGATTGACGCGCCCTTCTTAACAAACCATCCAGTAGGAAGCTTAATAAGTATTGCGAATTGTGTTATTCGATTTGTTGGAGCGTATTGTTGGAAGGAGATTCTTAAATTCCCGTGGATTTCGCGTAAGTGTCTCTGCTTACGGGTCCACCCCTCCGTTTTTGGCCCTTCATACAGCGATATAGTGAATTCAGATCGGTAGCTCAAATTGATCTTGCTATTAAGTGGAGCTGCATACAAGACAAGTCTTGAAAGGATGGTGGCTACCTTACATACATACATACATACATTATATCAATGCACAGTGGTCCAGAATGCAGATTTAGGTGGAATAATATGTTTTGAGCCTGAAATTGAAATTTTAGACTAAACGTCTCTTCTACAAAGTTGTTCCTTATAGTTGGGCCCTCATTTTTATGACAATGAATTCTAGGGTGGTTCCTTTTATCATTAAAATCAAATATCTAACTTTTTTGTTTGAATAAATTAAGGTATACATTCTTACACAAAGTTATAGTTGAGGTAATTTCAAGCAACTTTGTTAAAAACATCTTTTTTGTATCTCTTAAATTGGCCGATTTAGAGCTACTTCTTTGAATTGAGTTGGGGTGGCTCTTAAAAAAAACAGTTTTTTTTTTGCTCTAGTTTTCTTTTTTCGAATTTCTCAGCAGAGATGTCTTCAAATAACTTTTAGACCTTAAGAAGATTTAGAATTAGAATTAGAATTAGAAGAGATACAGGCAACAAATTTAGCTTTAAAACATTCGTCTTAAAGAGTTTTAAAAGTCTCTAGAAGATGACTTTCATGATAAATTTCTTTTTAATTTGAAATTTGTCATGAAAGTTATCTCCTAGACAATTTTAAAACTCTTTAAAACGAATGTTTTATAGCTAAATTTGTTGCCTGTATCTCTTCTAATAAGAAAGATATACCCAAATAAAGTAAAAAATATGAATAAATTCAAATGGATTTTATACGAGTTTAAAAAATAACATACCTCCAATTTTTTCATATTATTGAGAATAACATACGCCCTTTCAAATGCCGTAAAAAAACTTTTTTTGTTAGCCCCAACCAGAGATATTAACATTTGAAAAGTGCATATTTTTAGTATAAAAACGTCAATAACTCTTGATCGGCGAAAGATATTGACGAACTTTGTGCAGCAAAAATTGGTGCCTTCTAAAGATCTAAAAGTTATTTAAAGACGCCTATGCTGAGAAATTCGAAAAAAGAAAACTAGAGCAAAACAACTGTTTTTTAAGAGCCTATAATAGAGAAAATAGCTCTAAATCGGCCAATTTAAGAGATACAAAAAAAGTTATTTTCAAAAAAGTTGCTTGAAATTAGCTCAGCTTTAACTTTGCCGAAGAGTGTATACCTTAATTTATTCAAACAAAAAAGTTAGATTTTTTATTTTAATGATAATAGGAACCACCCTAGAATTCATTGTCATAAAAATGAGGGCCTAACTATAAGGAACAACTTTGTAGAAGAGACTTTTAGTCTAAAGTTTCAATTTCAGGCTCAAAACATATCATTCCACCTAAATCTGCATTCTGGACCACTGTGCAATGGTTGATATTTATATCAACGTGTGTTAAAGTTTGATATATTAGTGAAAAGTAGTTTGTGCGAAGTTTCTCATCATATCAGAATTATAACAAAGTCAGTTATAGTTACTATCAATACATAAAACATGTATTAATGATTCCACAATATAAGTTTATCCACTATTTTCTGTTTCTAAGTGGCGATCATTAGCGTATAAATAGTAAGAAATGATAAGATTTTCGAATAATTGTCAAAGATTTTTTTTTTGACTATGTGTTTTTAGTATAACTTCTACGTGAAGTCAACGATTTACATAGTTGAAGATGCTAATTTCAAATAACAGACTGTAGAAAATCGGTAGAACTGTTTCAAACACACAGTTGGTACATGAGCGGGTCGGTTTTCATCTCTTTTTGCCAGTGGTGGCGGGGGGGGGACACCCCTCACCATCCCTCTCTAAAGGGGGAGTTTGGTAAAAAGAAATGAAAAAAACCGATTTGTACCTTCCTTAAAAGTTGTCCTAGCTCGCTTGTCTAATATTTATATACAATCTTCACACTGCCGTACTCTAACGGAACTATCAACTCTATGCTTTCATCTACTCCATCTATCGTATAAAAATTACCACTACAGTCTGTTATTTGAAATTAGCATCTTCAACTATGTCAAAGATTGTTTAAATCATAAACGGCTTATATCGCGAATATATTCAGTAATAACCAGTGTCTCGTATTCAGCTATTTCTTTGGAGTATTTCAAAAAAGATTATCTAATTTGCTGCTCTATGGGAAAAGTAACCAAAAAGTCCGTTTAAATTGATCCACAGTTTTCCACAGGGCATAGAGGTTCGGGTTGTGGAGCAACTTCATATCTTAAAACAAAATAGGTTGTTAGTGTGCTGTCATTATTGAACAAGAAGACGACATACCCATTATGACAATTCACACAAAAATCAGCCCTTTCGGAGCTGGTAAAGCATTAGTAAAAGTGGTAAAGCTTTCTGGAAAAGTTTTGCCTATCGTGAAAACATTCAACATTTCCATAAAGTCTTCCAAACCTCCTTGGGTAAGCTTGTGCCTTATGTAAAAATTCAGTGCCATAAACATTATGTCTTTGACACGAATGTTGTCATGAAATTTTGCCGATTGATCGTAACTCGAAGGCTCATGAAAAAAGATAGGATGTTCTCAGTGTTGTCTACCTTGAATAAATATGATAATAAATACCGAACCCGAACATCGTTCATCGTATCCTTCGAAGAATTCTGCTTGTATAAAATCTTGCGATTTTTCCGATTCGTCATCGGAAAACTCTACCGACCGCGATCCGAAATAGATTGGCTGCCTACTGCTTCTGAACCAGATGATGAATGAAATTCCATCACCATAGGAATCTCATGATTTGATGGAAGATCCTCTAACAATCCATGTGGAAGACCACGAACGACGGCAACCAAGCATCAGGCTCAACTGCCACATAACACAATTAAACGCATTCCACTTGAGCCGGAAAAAGTGAAGTATGTACGAGGTAACCTTAATTTTTTATTCATTCATTCAGAATTACTAAAACAACCAATTTTTCTCTCAGATCGGTTGTTGGAACTCCGCATTTATCGGGGAGACAAACCAGCTGCTGCAAAATCTTTCGCTGATGAAGTACCACACATTATGAAGCGAATTCTGGCATATTATGGAAAAAAAAGCTAGGAAAAATACTCTTAAATAATTAAAATGACCTACAGTTGATGAGTTCCAATTAATTATTTGACTTAGATTCAAAACAAGTAAAAAATAAATGGCATAACCATTGCCAGAAATATGGCAAATTTTATATCTAATTCATAACAACGGTTATTTTATATGTATATTTTTGAATGCGATCGATTAAATATCTTATTTTGTAATAATTTTGATATAATCATATCAAAGTTTGTTATAATTTTGTTATCACTAGACGAATTTTTGTTATGATTTTTGTTATTTTAAAAACTAACCAGCCAATGTTTATTACACGTTCTGTTACATTTTTTGTTCTTAAATAAATAACTCCAGTTGTTATAATTTTGTTATGCCTTTCTGATCGGAACATCACACTTTGTACACTTTTGTTACATACGACCTGTCCAAAAGTGATTCCAGAGCTCAAACCTGCAAGGACACGGTAAGAAAAAAGATCCCAAAGTTACTCATTTTCACAAATCCCGGCACTATATTGCAGGAAGCCAAAAGTAATGTGGGTCCAAGAGTTTTCATTTACTTGTGTTCAATTAGTATGGAATTGACAATTCTCTTCTACCCAAAAATAGTTAGTTGTACCCAAAAGTAGATGTATATGATTATACTCAAAGCCAAAAGTAGGCAAAAATGAACTGGCCGCTGGATATTTTTTTCTTATAGTGTATGTTTTTGTTTTAGAATCATCCTTTTGCCGCCTTTAGCCAATGACGTTTATATAAGGTCTGGGTCAAAGGGCTTATTGGTGTTCGTGAAATGTGCAAATGTTTAGTGGTGTTCGTATTTTATTGCAATGTTTATCTTTTTACACGAAACAGCTGTTGGCAGTGACGTATTTCTATCTGTTCGCAGATGTTCAGCAATGTTTACAACATTTTTGCTTCTAACACCAGCAAGCTGCCTGTTGGCCAAGATCTTATATAAATGTCATTGGCCTTTAGCATATCAGCTGATGGCTTCGAGCAGTGCAACCAGAACGACACATATGTTTTCTATAGAAGATTTCTACGTTCATTTACTTTCATTTTTTGTCTTGAGAAACAAAATAAGAAACTGTTTTAAACATATATTAGTGATGGTTTCTAAATTGAACACATTTTAAGCACCTCAAAAAGCAATAAAAGCAATGTTTTTACACACTTTGTTTCAATTAAATCGACAACACTGGACACGATGATAGATGATTCGTACACACACCTTCGTAATGCGGTGTGTAGAAAAACGGTAAACAAAACAGTTTCAGCTTGTAAAATTATTCGCGGTTCGCGTTTTTAACGATGCAAATGATGTTATTTAAGTAAATATCGTCTTTAAAAGTGAATTAATTTGAAAGTGCTTGTAGAAGCACGTGTCGTAATTGTTTTTAGTGCGATTCTGAGAAGTGAAAGCTAGTGAAAACAGTTATTGAAATTTCATGCCCTGAGCAGAACAAAATTGGCTGATCGTACTTTTTAATGCAAATATTACCAATGCGTGAATGTATTGACAATATTTTGGTGGAAAAGTATTAAAATATGTATCCAGATCTTATTCATACTATTCAGGCCCATTTTTTAAGGTATGTAATTAGTAGTTTAATGTTTTGTAGAAAGATGTCTTTCGTACGCATACCAAAACACGTTTATTTAATGATTGTAGGGACAGCCATTGTTGCATGACGTGCCGTATCACCTTAAAGAAAAACCTAGCAAAACAAATTTGCTCAGTCGTAAAAATGTAATCAGATTGAAGCTGAAAGGCTAAGGAACCGGTTAAATACATTCAGTAAAGTGTTTTGTTTAGAAAATACAGCGAAATTAACGTTCAAATTGTTGTTGCCGATTGCCATCATTTACCCTATCTAGTCGCATCCAATTCAATTGAAATGCATTTATTTGATATTTCTCGTGTAAACAACAAACAAAAAGAAGACCATAAAATCCAGGCGTGATTCCACTCTCTCAAAATATTTGACCAAGGTGGAACAAAATGCAAAGCAATCCCGAGGGTGTATTTCCACGGCGGATCACCAGTGTTGGCAGTTCAGAGGTTAGAAGATTGGGGGCGCAACAACATCTATGAGATTATCATATGATGTTTTCTTTTCTATTTTACGGCAAAAGAACAATTTTTAATGTTTTTAGTGATGCTATTAGATTAATCCAGAAAAGGTAATTCATGATATGGTATATTTTTTTCGGAAACGAAAATTCGGAACCGGTTTTCTTGAATTTCATTAAATTGTTCTCCATTTATCACAGCTTCTATTGAAATGTATAATCTTTCAACGGAATCACTTATAAATCAAAATTGACAGACACTTTAATATTGAATATGTTTGCTATTTTGAATGAAATTATTCCTTCGGAATTTTTTGCAATTTTAGGGCACAGAAACTGGCTCAAAGTAAATTCATAATGTAGTCTAAAGACTGTAGTAGCTGGAGCACGTAGATTTAAATGCAATGTAATTTAATTTGAATTTGGAGCAAATAAAGAGTCTTTTGCATCATGGATTAATATAGTATGCATAAACCCGTTGAGATGCATCGCGAACCTTAATACACATCGGAATCTTCATGTTCTTCGTAGAGGATGGGATCAACCGTAGTCAAGCCTCGACCGCCAAGTCACGCCCTGCTGCATCACGAATTTAGCTATTACTATTGATGATCAATCCCAGGACGCCAAAAGGATTATCCTAACCAACAATTTTAGCTGCAGATTAGCCGTAGATTAGCCGTAGCTGCAGAGTGCAAGTAAAAAATTAGCTGATTCAGTTAATTTTTGCCGGTATAAGCTAGCCTCCAGATATAATCATTAATGCTTAGCTATATCACTCAATATTTATTATTTCATAAGAGCCCGAGCGTACATATCACTCCATTCACGGTGTTATTCTCAAAATACAGCTGTTTTTCACGGTATTTTGCTGGAATGTCTTTTAGTAACTTTGGGCTCTTCAGGCACCAATTGTGCCCATTTAATACTCCCCGATTTAGCCAAATATGTAGGCCACTATGGGTTCTCTTATGGAAGTGATCATCACTTGAAGAGAGCCGAATCCGTTTCAATTACATGCAAACTCTAAAACAGGATGATTGGTAGTCATATTGAGTACCCAGTACCACATTATCACATATATATATACGAAATTCTACAGGATATGATCCAAGTAACACAATTTCATAGAATTATGTTAGTTTTGGTTGTATAGCAGTTTACCTATGCAACCAAAACTAGTCATACAAAGCTTATATAAACTGTTATAGAACATGTGTGTTGCTTGGGAGACCTCAACAAAATCCCAACAGGTGACACATCATATTACTCAACTGAAGTGCCCAACGTAGAGCAACAACCCGCGTGGTCTTTCTTTGTTATATGAAATAAGAAGACAGTAATCCTGACTACTGTAGAACAAACAATTCTGATGGTCTTTTATCCTGAGGTTGGAACTGTGCTCGTCCGCACCTAGCAAACCTTGGTTAATCAACTCATCAGAATAACTTCAACTTTATTCAAGAACCAACCCTTTTTATACTATACCCACCTTATCTACTATAATACATATTAACTATGGGTTTTACCCCCACTCGGACTTACTTGACTTTTCCTTTACATGTTATTTTGGGTTCGGCTACCTAGTAGTAGAGATAGCATTGTCTCAGTCTATAAGATCATGTTCCCTCTTAGTTCTTCTAAAAATGTTCTTAGTACATAAAACTTCGGGTCTTTTTACTATATAGATTTCTTCTCAGATCGTATGCAATATAAGAATCAACGATACAGTGGTTCCTTTTTCTCACATGTACTTGACCATTTACTACTTATACTCTCTTTATTTCTCCTACTTTCTAGAACCTTCCTCTCAATCGTACCTGTATTTAGCAAACCACAATTCTTGCCATAACTTGTATGCAACTCTGCTCTCTCTATGAGTACTCTCATGCTCTCAGCGGGCCAAACCGCCTCTCTTAAGTCACCTGAACCCGCCTGCTAATAGAACTTTCCATATGGCTGACATGTTCTCCCTCTTAATTCTTAGTACATAGTGTTCATTTATTAATTCATTAGCATATATTCTAGTCTCTCTCATGAGTCTTATCCCCTGTTCTTTATGTATGAGGAAGCGAACGTACCGATGTACTCTGGCGTCTGCATTTGTTTATTTTGGTTTTTAATTTTGCTACTCTGCATGGCCCTGTTGTTTGTTCCCGCTTAACTTCCTTGTTTGGAGGGTCACTATGAATGCTACGCTGCCCTTCAATGTTTATTCGTTTACATAACCGAATGAAAACATTCTCACCTGTTTGGCGTGTGGTGGTTATTCATTTGCTAATCTTTCCTATGCTTACGTTTACGCTGGGTCAGTGAATCTTGGGTTTACGGAAAATGGGGCGTTGCACAACATTGACTAACAAACACACATTGAATGCTTTCAGAAATTACCTGACTGTTTGACGGAATCCTTCAATTTCGCGTGTCCAGGGGTACTAATCACAACATACAGTAATCCGGTAGATTTGAAAATTAGAGTTCTCTACAGCAAACACTTCCCGAGCAGGAACGAATATCTCGATACCTTAAATTGGTATGGATGAGCCTGACATAAGGGGTACAATACCAAAAAATAATACTTAAAAAATGTTCTCACAATAACATTCCAATACCAGATTATGATAAAGCAATACCAAAACAATACCACCCAGGTATTCTTTTGGTATTCAAATATCAATTTTTTGTATTCACAAAGTACTTTGCATGTAATGTTTTGGTATTATTCTTTGGTTTTACCTCTTATGTCATGCTGGTCAATACCAAATTTTGGTATCAGATCAGAATTAGGTATTCATTAGTTATTTTCTCCTGCTCGGGTTACATACATTTTGAACTTTGTACAGTATGTCGATCACCAGGGCCGAGAAAATGCGAAGTGGTAAATATTTTTTAATGAAATCAGGATTCTGTCAATCTTGCCCTCAAATGAGAAAGAAGCATTTGATCTCACCGTTGGTTAATAAATACAGTTCTTCCTTTAAGGGGTTACGCCAACCTGCAAACTTTCAAAAAATCGATTTTTTTTTATTGTCCTAATCGAAAGTATATAAAGTCAAGAATATTTCCTCAAAAGATCAAGTTGATCCGATGAAAATTGTGAAGATTATGCGACGTACAAAAATATTCACTTATAGTGGACTAAACCCAACTTGAAACTTTAAACGCGATTATCTCGGAATCATATTTTCAAAACCGGTGCCAAAAATTTCTCGAAATGTATACATTCGATTCGTCCGATTCGTTTTGATTTCTGTTCAGTACTATTTTGTGCAGTCCACGATCGTTCGGATTTCGTCTATCATTTAATTTCGATTTTTTACAGCCGATCAAAGACAAATTTTAAGGATCAGAAATCGGCACTTCAACTTTGCAAGGCCGCCATTTTGTCAAAAAATTAAAAAAAAAACGAACGATCAAGGACTAGTTTAAAACATGCTTAACGATTCGGCATAGTTTTTTTTTTATTTCAGATGATTACATCACAAACCGCAGTTGGCACCGCAAAAAGCGTTTTTTAGAACATCGTCCACAGGGAGCAGCCGTGCGGAGCACCAGGACCTCGTTTTTACAGCATCGGCTGATAAATGTACCATTAAATGTGTATTGAACACAATTTCGCAGAAAACCGATTTTCAATATGTTGCGTCGTTTTCGAAAAAAAATCCAAACTTTCGCTTTTTTTTCGGTCTTGCAGGTAGGCGTAACCCCTTAAACGTAATATTATTGAATTCAAATTAAATATTAAATTCTAATATGTATATTTTTTTTATAAAATTAAAATAATCCAATTTTGTCCTATTTTCGATCAATAAACTGTGTTGATAATGTTTCTATTTTAACGATCGCAAACTCATTCATGGGCCCGATAAATTGAAGACTATTGGCTTGCTGCTATTGCTCCTAAGCTTTTCAACCGCTTTTCTGAAGACGTGACGTAATTTGTGGGTATTTCGTATGCACATTCTTGATCACAGGATAGCATCTACGAAATTCACAATTTTGGCAACATAACATTTACGCCTTGTTGCCAAAACCGGGAAGGCACTGTATGATTTAATAAGAATGGATTGAATCAAGACAATCGCAAGTCACCTTACCATTGAAGGTGCCTTCACCGTCACGTGGAAAACCATTCAAAACGAATTCATTTCTTCAACCCTCGGAATGGAACAATTTCTACAATCTCTCCATCTCCGACAAGCCCGTTGAAATCTACTCTTCTCGCGCTGGAAGCAAACGAAGCCACAAGCTTGTCAAAACAATTAGCGTTAAATAAATTGCTCCTAACGCCATTTGGTTGTTCGCGTCGAGCTCCTTCATCATTTCAGCCTTCAGGGGAAGAATCACCCGGGTAAGCCCCGCTCAACAAAACTCGCGAAACAAAAAGCACAGAACATACAACTTATGCTCCGATCTGATTTTATCGACGATGACGACGACGACGACGACGCGACCCAATACTGCGGCTCGGTGCGCGGTTCACTCGATCCTGCGAGACCTATTTGATATTTATGGTTAAGTTGAGTTTACAAAAAAACAACGATAAAACAGAGCAGGAGGATTGCTCTGGGGCAGAATGCATAAATATCGCCAACGAATGAACGAACGAACAAGTCTCAGCATCTGAACCGGAGTAAAAAGCGTCACAATAAGCGCCAAGCTTGCCATTACGGATTTGTGTTTAATTGTTTGCAGTGTTTTTTGCTGAGCTAAACTAATACACGGTTGAGTGCTGACAGAATGCATTTTCATCCGATGTTCCGATGCAAGCAGAGTGAAGCTGTCGGAACAAATTAGGGATGCTAATTAGATGACATTTTACAAACAGCTTGCTGACTACTACATGACGATTTGAATCCTATTTGTTTATGCAAATTTCACGATCGGCTTCAGCCTTATTTGGTGGCAAGAATAGACCAATATTTGCAGAACATCCAATAAACGTTGTCCGCTTTCAATGAACTCGTCGATTCAATGCAAGAACAGTGGGTGGCCGCTTTTAGTCAACGGAGACGGTGAACATTGAAATCCGATCATTCATTACCATCGCATTATAAATTTATTTTCGATTTTTACTCCGACATTTGGTACAGTTCTGCCGGTGGCGGTGGTCCTGCTGCTGGACGATCAACCAGGGGCTGAAAAAGGGGTCTCGTCGTCGTAAGTACAGGAGTCCTCCGAATAGCGCGGTTGGGTGATGCCGTCCGCCCACCGCAATATTTCGGCTGTCCTCCATCCAGTTTTGCTGATTTTTTCTATGTGATTCGGGTCAACCATAAACTTGTCCCCATCAAAAAATCAGCGCACTCCTTCTTCTTCGCATTTCAAGCTTATTGCTTTTTTTCCATGATTTGTTTTCCGTCGATCTTGTTTTCCGTGCTGAGCACCAATGCTACCGACGCCAGGGAGGCAACTCCCACACCTGGGCCCTACACACTTTGAAATTACTATTTTTACACGAGACTTAATTCAGCTTTGACGTACATCATGGAACGTAAACAAACATGATATGTAAAATTAAGTGTCCTGAAACTAAAACACATGCAACTTGACGAAAAGTGCGTTTGATTGAATTGATTTTCTCGTCCTTTTCAACTAATTCTTATTTTAAAAGAGCCGCTTGCATGTGTCGGTCTCAGGGCACTGAAATTTACATGTCGTTTTCGTAGTGTGTACCTATCAACCCTACAACACATGAACCGGGGACCAACGGCTTTACTTCCGAAGGCGTGATCAGAGATGTTATGCCTCAGAACATTCCGGCGGCGCCGACTGGGATTGAACCCAGGCCTGCTGGGGTGCAAGGTAATCACGCTTACGACTACACCACCGGTGCCACTAAGCTTATTGCTTATCGGTTATCGCAGATGCTCATTGCTTTCAAGAACTTTCGATGCCTGCATTAGTACACACTTAGAAATAACAACTTTTACACGAGGCGTAATCCATATTGGATGTAAATCATGGAACGTAAACAAACATTTCATGTAAAATTAAGTGTTTTCAAATCGAAACATAAGCAACTCGACGAAGAGAACGTTTGATTGAATTGATTTTCTCGTTTCATTCAACTGATTCTTATGTCGATCTCAGGGAACCGAAATTTACATGACTTTTTCGTAGTGTGTATAATTGATTGGCAAGCACAATCATACTCTATTATACCAAGGTATGTCAAAAAATGTTCAAACCCGAAAAATTCCTAGACCGGACCGGCAATCGAACCCAGCCACCTGCAGCATGGTCTTGCTTTGTAGCTGCGCCTTTACCGACTGAGCTAAGGGAGGCCCCGAAAATCAGCTCAATTGGTTGGAAGAGAGCCGAGAAATAGCGGTGGGTGGACGGCACCACCCACCGCGCTGTTCAGGGGATTCCTGTACAAGGAACTCCAGCCGGCTGATGGCTCAAGTCTCACAAGACAAATATAAATATATAGGGAGTAGCCGCCTTGATCTGCCTTTTACGAGCATCATCAATCAATCGACGTGCAGATAAGATCGGTTTTTATATCGATGCTACCGCGGGCCAAACGCGTCGCTCGTGACTTTCGGTTGCCGCCCAGGTGGTGGCTGACTAGCGAGGTAACCTAATTTTATCTGGATTATGCAAAATTTATTCATCAGACAACCAAATTTTTTGTTAATTGTGATCCATTGTGTCGATTAAATATGCAATCTCGATCGATAGCAACAACCCCCCTCTCCTATGAATATGAGAGATTCATGGATAAATCTTCAAGATTTTGATTTAAGAGAATTTTTAAATATTCTGGGCTTGAAAATATTTTCACGATTCTGAGATTTGGAGAAAATTTACAAAAATTTCAAACTTGAAGAAATTTTTAAAATTTCTGACTCTAAAGATTCACGATGCTGGTCTATGGTTGGTCTTTTTTCTTTAAATTATATAAATGCTAGCATAGTGGCGCCGGTGGTGTAGTGGTAAGCGTGATTGCCCCTCACCCCAGCAGGCCTGGGTTCAATCCCAGTCGGCGCCGCCGGGATGTTCTGAGGCATAACATCTCTGATCACGCCTTCCTTCAGAATGGAACTAAAGCCGTTGGTCCCCGGTTCATAAGTTGATGGGTCGATAGGTAGGGTCCAGGTGTGGGAGCTACCTCCCTGGCGTCGGTAGCATTGGTGCTCTGCACGGAAAACAAGATCGACGGAAAATTCAGTAAATGTTATTGACTATAGAAGCATTGTGAAATTATTCAACTACATATTCGTAGAACTGAACCTTTCTTTAAAAAAACTTCTCAAACATTGATTCAGTGTGCCCAAAAGCGAAGATGTCGAAATAGTAATAAAACCGCACAACAAGACCGCATTCCACGGTGACAATGTAATCTTCCGGCAAAAATAATGACTCCAACTGCCAGGAATAAATCCCGTTGACAACTGCCCAACGGGCAGAACAAAAAGCAGATAAGCGCAACGATTTTATCCTATCCTCTCAGGTTGTCGGTACCCTAGCGAGATAGAGTTGACAATATCACTTGTATCGCGGGCACGCGGCCCCGTTGATCGACAGCACACAGAGAAGAAAACATTCAATTTAATTAAGAAATAAATCTTCTTAGCATCATGCTGGACGCGCAGGGGGGAAACGGATTGTAGAATCCAGAGTAGAGCAAATCCTATCAGAGGTACCTAAACCAATTCCGGCACAAATGTTGGCAAAATAATCGCGTGCCCGGTCGCGTGTGTGTCCGCGTCCGCTCCGAGCTGGAAGCATAAGTCAATATGTCAATTTGGCCAATAAGCGTGTGGACTTCGCGGTACAACTAGCGCGCGGAAAAACAACGACGACGACCGACGGTCGCATGGATATTGGCAGTTGTCGTTGCTCTGACTGGTGGACAGAATGGACAACTTAATTTTGTTTATTAGCCACGGTTGTCTACATGGGATCTATACGCTCGGGCAGGGACAGATCGTTCTGGTGATCGTTGGAATTTTTATTTGATCTTGAGAAGTGATCAGAGCTGCGGAAAACGGAGGATTAAATTTACCATTGTGAGGCTTGTTAGGAATGTTATGTGTAGGACGCCCTGGCGAAGGCTCACACACTGACTGGAGGGAGCTGTAGAGTAGATTACAAGTTGTTTTTGTCATAAAATCTGTTGGCTTTATCTTAAGTATCTGACAGGTTGGATGTTATCGCGAAAATGTCAGGACGTAGAAATTGAATGGCGATGAAAGAATCCGCAAGGAATGCGAGGTTGTTGCTGGTTATAGGGTTGGTTATGTTTCATAGATTGTTATTTCATTTACAAAGAATGTGAGTTATTTTGCATCTCAAAATCAATAATAAGCTCTATGAATTGGAATATAACCCTTTCTTAGTTATGAAATACTATAGACAACACCATCATCAGAGGATGAACAGAATGAACAATATATTGTATTTATTATTGTAATTATAATTCTTCTTCGTCGGTGGTGGATTTGGAAGCAGCATTTGAAGACAACTATGATAGTGAGTTGGATTCTTGCGAAAGCTGATTACGACGAGCTTATCGAACTACGATTCAAGCGAAGAGTTTGTAATCCATATCGTGTCTACTGCATACCAGCTCAGTGGCGTTGGATTTTAGATATCCGGGAAGAATATCGGTCAATCGAAAATTCCGGAACGAAGATCACCGATTCATTACAGCTTAAAATTCTAAACGGTGCATTCAGGGGAAAGGTGTTGTGAAGGTGGAAGCTGGAAGGTGAAGTTTGATCCTGATTGAAGTCAACAATGTGAAATTTACTCTTGGTATGAACCAAATCGCTCGGCGGGTCACAGAAGGGTAGTAAACCCGGTAGCGTGGATGAAAACCTCTAGCGCCGTGAGTATGCATTCTTTAGATTTGCAGTCTTTGACAAATCTGCTCAAGGGCCAACTTTTGGTCGTTCCTGATTAGTTCGTATTTCTTGCGCAAAGTTGTGCATTTTATAGTTTTGAGAAATGCTGCCAAAGACATCAAAACCTGTACAATATACAGTAATGCCCCGTTTTTGTCAGCCCCCTGATGAATTTAGGGCTGACAAAAACGGGACACTGACAAAATCGGGACATTTTTTTTCGCTTAATTTTTTTAACAGAATATCTTTAAATGCTGTTTGATAATGCAAGATTTATGGTTTAGGAATCATTCAATATATACGAGCCCATTTAGGGAGGCGGGGGGAGCTGGAATTTCAAACTTTTTGTAAGTGTCATATAAGGAAAGACATTCTTACATTGATGGTGTGGGGGGGGATGGTTCTAAATGGGCTTAGGTAATAATTGAATGGCCACTCAATGCATATGTTGTTAAGCATTTTCAGTAAGGACAACAATAATAATACATAGTGCATAATAAAGACTTGCATATGTCCCATGGACCCCATGTTAAAATTCTCTTAATGAAATTTGTAGAGATTTTGGACACACACACGCACGCACACACACACACACACACACACACACACACACACACACACACACACACACACACACGCACACACACACACACACACACACTCATTTTTTTCTCATAAAGTTATTGAATATGGTTAAATAATCAATTGACCATTTCATCTCATTTCGTGCCACGAAATTCGAGGAATTGTTCACAAAATAAATGGTTCTGCTCTCCACTGTCGCACTCTTTTCTTTTGCTCTGCATTTTCTGCCATAGGCTCTACTAGAACTTGTGACCGAAAGTGGAAGACGAAGGCTTTCGACAAGGATCTGTTCGTTGAGGCACTTCGTGTGGACAGGTCTCCCGCAGATCTAAATGCGGACGAGCTGACAGAAACGTTAGTGAGAGCGTGTGACACGACCATGCCGAGGAAACTGGAGCCAAATAACAGACGGCGTCCAGTCTACTGCTGGAACGAGGCACTTAGCACTCTCCGCGATAGTTGTCTCAGAGCCAGAAGACGTGTTCAGAGAGCAAGAACGGAAGCAGACAGAGAGGAACGAAGAGAAGTGTTTCGAGCGGCCAGGGCCGCACTTAAACGAGAGATTAAGCAGAGCAAGTCGAACTGTGTGCGCTGATGCCAACCCCTGGGGCGACGCATACCGAGTCGTGATGGCGAAGATCAGAGGTCCAACGATGCCCACTGAAATGTGCCCAGAGAAGCTGAAAGTCATCGTGGAAGGACTTTTCCCAAAGCACGACCCAACAACCTGGCCACCTACACCGTACGTAGAAGGAGAGGGAGATAACGTCGAAGTCACCAACGAGGAACTCGTAGCAGTGGCGAATGGATTGAAGGTGAAGAAAGCTCCCGGTCCAGATGGAATCCCCAAAGTAGCGTTGAAAGCGGCGATCCAGTCATCCCCGGACATGTTCAGGATGGTGCTGCAGAAATGCCTGAGCGGGAGTCACTTCCCTGACAGGTGAAAGATACAGAAGCTAGTGTTGCTGCCGAAACCAGGAAAACCGCCGGGGGATCCAGCATCGTACAGGCCTATATGCCTGCTGGATACACTCGGAAAACTCTTGGAGAGGATCATCCTAAACAGGCTGACGAAATACACGGAGAGTGAGCACGGATTGTCGGAGAGGCAGTTCGGATTCCGGAAAAGGAGATCGACGGTGGATGCAATTCGGACAGTGGTCGAGAGAGCTGAGAAGGCGTCTAAGCATAAGCGGAGAGGAGATCGATATTGCGCCATGATAACGATCGACGTCAATAATGCGTTCAACAGCGCCAGCTGGGAGGCCATCGTCGAAGCACTGCATAGAATGAGGGTCCCTGACTACCTGTGCAGGATCCTGAGGAGTTATTTCCAGAACCGGGTTCTGGTCTACGAGACAGACATGGGACTGAGATCGATTAGGATCACAGCGGGAGTTCCACAAGGCTCCATCCTTGGTCCAACGCTCTGGAATGGGATGTACAACGGCGTGCTAACGCTGAAACTGCCCAAAGGAGTTGAGATCGTTGGCTTTGCGGACGACGTCGTCTTGACGGTAACAGGCGAGACGCTGGAAAAGGTGGAAGTGTTGTCAACCGAGGCAATCGACATGATTGGTAACTGGATGCAAGGAGCGAAGCTGCAGATAGCCCACCACAAAACGGAAGTGTTATTGGTCAGTAACTGTAAAGCGGTACAGCGGGCAGAAATCACCGTCGGGGAGCACACCATAGCCTCGAAGCGTGTGTTAAAATACCTGGGAGTGATGATCGATGACCGGCTAAACTTCAACAGCCACGTCGAATATGCCTGTGAGAAGGCTTCGAAGGCCATCACCGCGATAGCTAGAATCATGCCAAACAACGCTGGCATCTTCTGGGCAGCGTGTCATCATCGATACTGAGATATGGAGGTCCAGCCTGGGTTCCAGCGCTGAAAACGAAGCAGAACCAAAAGAAACTGAGCAGTACGTTCCGGCTCATGGCCATGCGAGTCGTGAGTGCGTACAGAACCATCTCGTCGGAAGCAGTATGCGTTATCGCCGGTATGATCCCAATCGGCATCACCCTGGCGGAGGACAGCGAGTGCTACAGGCGGAGAGAAGCCGGAAGAGTACGGAAAGTTGTGAGAGTGGAGTCATTGGCTAAGTGGCAACAGGAGTGTAACACGACGGAGAACGGTAGATGGACACAAGGACTAATACCAACAAATCAATACGAAACTAACGATTTTAAATTGGCTCACTACTTGACTAGCCTATTGGTCCCAAGCAAATCGACTAACGTACCCCATTCTAGTATAAATTCCAGTACTACACTATGTTTGTTTTGATTCGCTATGAAAGTTTGACAGATAAAATTAGGGGTTCGTGGATTTTCCTATGTTTCGAGGGGTGAATCGATTAGCTTGGTCCCGAAGATAGTACCAGAGCTGAGCCAAAAAGTTGAGCTCGTTTATTCGGGACCTTCTGGTCTTAGAGTTACCTCTATGCTAATACCGATTCTTTCGACCTGGGTGAACAGAAAACACGGAGAAGTCAATTTCCACCTAACGCACGGCTGCTTCAGGAAGTACCTGCATCGGTTCGGACACGCAGCGTCACCCCTCTGTCCGGAGTGTGGCAACGTCGATGAAACGCCTGAGCATGTGGCCTTCGACTGTCCAAGGTTCGAGGCAGTGCGAACGGAGATGCCCGTCCTTAACGTGGAGAATTAATGTCGTTGAAATGTGTCGAGAGGAGGACACTTGGAATGCCGTCAGCAGGGCAGTGACGCAGATTATGTCGGAGCTGCAGCCTAAATGGAGAGAAGAGCAGCGATCTAGCAACGCCAGCTAGCGCTGAGAGTACGACAAGTGCATGAGCACAGCCACCCCTCGAAGTAGTCGCTTTACAGTGGTCCGGGGGGGATCCAGGCAGAGGAGAGAGTAAGAAATGGGTTTTAGTGGAGCTGTACTAGGCAACTAGTGGATACCACACCGTGCCAACTTCACTACAGGCTAGGCTTCTTGAAGCTTTCCTAAACCTTACTATAAAAAAAAGAAAAAAAAAACACATGCATAACGTACATAATTTTCAAATAGCCCCTCAACCCCCCTCCCCTGCTTTGATTTTGCCACCACTGCACATTTAATTCTCGAAAAATGTCATTATTGAGCTAGACAATCAATAAAATACGAATACGACTGTACAAAACAGTCCACCTCAACCAAAACTAATTGAATCATATAGGCTGACAAAATCGGGTTAAAAAGCTGACAAAATCCGGGGTAGACAAAATCGGGGGTAGACAAAATCGGGGGCTGACAAAATCGGGCCACCACTGTATAGTCGAAATGATATTACCTGTCCAAATCCTTTATTTTTAACTGTATTCTTCATATTTGTAAAATTATTTACAAAAATATTTCAAAGTAGTGGCGTATACAAATGTCAATAACTCAAATTAGTGTAAAAAGGTGAAATACATAGCCAAATCCTTGAAGGATGCTCTATTCAAAAGGTAGATTGGAGCGCCAAATATGTGGCAGGAATACGAACTAATCAAAATCCACGAAAAGCTGTCCCTACAGACTGCAAATCTGTAGGATGCATACCCATGGCACTAGAGGTTTTGGCCACGCTACCGCGATCGTTGTCCCACTGTGGAGGCCATGAGGTACAGTTTCATCGTGATGGAATGAAGATAATTGATCCTTTTGGTGATATTGTTGCACAGGAGATCACGACTATTCCGAGGGTTTGTTTAAGTTTGCAGAGAGTTGGGGGCGACCCCGGCGTAGTGAAAAGAATCCATACCCAGAGCTGGTAAATATCACGTCCGTCATGTGACAATGAGAAAACAGGTCCTTTCACTATCACGAGACGAAACTACCTATCATTAGCTTTCTTGTCATTTTCCAATGATCAAGCACTCATGAAAATAATTGTTATGCGGTTTTGACATCAACATTTCTAACTGATTTAGATGAATTTAAGCAAGCAACCATATGTAATCGGTAGAGTGAATATATTATTAAGACGATTTCGGTGTAAGTAACTTTAATAGCACTAAATGAGCTAGTAATTACGATAATCACAACAATATCACGTTCTGTCATGACAAAAAATTCGATGAGATTTTGAAGAAAATCTCTATCATCGTTTCCTCATCCGATGATTATGACAGAAGTATCTATGTAAATATCACGAGCGATCTTTCATTGAAAATGACATTTGCCAGCCCTGCTCTCACACCAAAGTCACGAGTTCAAATCTCACCTCCAGACAAGGCACGAATGACCCAAGAGCGTGTATAATAAAAAAAAGCTTGCAGAGCGATGAAATCTGGTAATGATGTCATTGGTGTCCCGATTGGTGTCCTAATGTTTGACTGAATACGGGCCTGTAGTAAATGGCTAGCATCCATGTTTCTCAAGCTGAAAGATTTGAGCTCAAATGTCACCTCGGGCTAGTCACGAATGACCTAAAATGTGTTAAACAAAACAAATAAACAATAATCGCTAGTTCAACGACAGATGAACTTTAATCAAATTTTAAACAAGAAATTAACAGCAGAACTTCAAGTTAAGTTGCTTTGATTTAAAAAAAGTCTTAACTGCATAATGAAAGCACAATATGAAATCAGACTTCTGTCGCGACAATTGAAATCAAAATGAGTTTTCATTATGATAGGAACTGCAAACTTTAAAATTGATTTGCCTTCATTTTGTTAACCGACTTTGCTCGGGGTGTTTCTCAGATGAACTTAATACCTGGCTTAGAAGAATGGGACATTTACATCTGCACTGAAATGGTTTTAACCAAATCAAAAACGGTCTAGCTGCAGGAATTTAGTTTCCCGAATCTACATTTATCTCCATTCGTGATTTCTGCCTTGAACCCAATAACCAGAGCTGGTTACTCACTGATTTTTTATGAGAATCTCACTCACCTCAAATCCATGCGCCCTTTAAAAAGAGCCCATAATTTTGTTTAATTTGCGAATGTTCACAAGATTTAATTCCCTCTAATTAAACTAGAGTACGGATATAACTTGTCTGCAATCAGCTCACGCAACCGAGCAACTTGCAAACAATGTTGTTTACAAAGATGGGCTTTTGTATACATTATTTGCTACATTGCATGAAATGTTTCGGAACTTTACATGATATATAATGTGAACGTATATGATATGTGACGCTCCATTTACGTGCATCATATTGAACAGAAATTTACACTACTTTTTCAAACTATGTTCCTTAAAAGACTTTTCTGTAGTTTTCGGTACTTCCATGAAAAAGTTGGAACTGCTCTAAGGATTCCTGAACTTCAATAAAGCTCTCTAAACTTCTCTAAACTTATTTGAGTTTTTAAGAGCTTTTTTAAAAGTTGCTGCAATTTTCAGTTTGGTGTTGAAATTATTTTTCCTAGAAAATTTCGAAACTTCTTTGAAGTTCATGGAACTTCTCTTAAAATCTCTCAACTTCTCTAAATTTCTCGCACTTACATAACGTTTCCGTATCTCCATGAATTTAACTAAATTTTCAAAAAGTACTTCTCTATTATTCCATCAATTTTCCAGTTATGCTTGGTCTGCCCTGAAGACTAAAAGCAACTTTCTAGTATTTTTCATAATTCCTCGGAACATCTTGAGCTTATCTGAATTCTCTGATAGTCCTTGAAATACTAAAAAAAATCCTTGAAAAAATGAAACTGCCTAAA
The DNA here is from genome assembly GCF_037179485.1 of Ochlerotatus camptorhynchus. NCBI lineage: Eukaryota > Metazoa > Arthropoda > Insecta > Diptera > Culicidae > Ochlerotatus > Ochlerotatus camptorhynchus. Next base: position 712,395 of record NW_027040846.1, read on the forward strand.
AGCCTCAACATTTCTCTGAAGTTTTTTTGGACATCCCTGAAGTTCTCGGAACTTTACTGGAGTTTTTGGAAAGTTTTGTAAAAATCCTGCAATTTCATTCAAATTAATCTTCCCTGATTCTTCTGAAGTTAGTGGAACTAACCAGAAATAAATGAAATTGTTGTAAAATTCTTTAAACTTCATTGAAAATTTCTGAATATCGGCACCGGTGGTGTAGTGGTAAGCGTGATTGCCTCTCACTCCAGCAGGCCTGGGTTCAATCCCAGTCCGTACCACCAGGATGTTCAAAGGCATAACATCTCTGATCACGCCTTCCTTCGGAAGGGAAGCAAAGCCGTAGGTCCCTGGTTCATAAGTTGATGATGGGTCGATATGTAGGGTACAGGTGTGGGAGCTGCCTCCCTGGCGTCAGTAGCATTGGTGCTCAGCATGGAAAACAAGATCGACGGAAAACAAATCAAGGAAAAAAAAATCTGGACTTTCGTGAATCCGGAACTTCATCTTTAAATTTCCCATAAGTCTGGACATTCCTGAAGATATTTACATTACCCTGAAGGTTTCTTAGCTTCCCCGAAGATCTCTAGACCTAACTTCCCTGCGTTTTATGGAACTTATTGGAAGTTTCTACACTTTTCCTCAAGTTCTCTGAACTTATTTGAGTTTTTCTTAACTTTCCTGAAGTTCTCTCATTCCTGAAGTTCTTATAACTTATTAAAAGTTTCTACAATTTCCATGAAGCTGATCGAACAGCCGTGACGTGCCCAAAGCTTTCCTGAAGTTCCCGAAATGTTATAGAAGTTCTTGGAACTCCCCTTATTAACCCGTCGTCTGTTCATGAAACTTCCCCGAAATCTCCGATATTACCATTCATTCAAAATCTAAAGTTCTTAAAGTTTTTGAAGACCACCCTGAAGTTCTTGAAGTTCTTGAAGTTCTTGAACATTAGGTTTTTACGGTGTGCATTGCTTTCGTGCACAGAGTGACTTTAAGAAGAAAAGTGATATTTAGGTATTGTGTGGTTGGATTAGCTGGAGGACGAATTGTTTAAAAATGACTAGAGAAAATTAAGCATCGGGAATGCGCTCCCGGATACATTGATTAGGTGAGTACGTTTCAGTTGAAGATTGTTCTCTCTAAATAACCCTTTTTTGAATACATTTCATTAATCAAACATTATTATATGCTGGGTTTGGGGGGCAGCCTAATGGTTTCAAAGGATTTGTAGACTGGACAAGGGTTCGTGGATTTGCTAGTCCCTTGTCACGTGTTGATAGACGTACATCTTGTCGTGAGTCTTCCAAAGGTCTTCAATGAAGTTGATTCACCCTGCTGCAACAAACCATCAGGCAGAACTTTACAACCAGTGAAGTATCTGCAGTCATAGGTAATCCTATAGGTTCTATTCACATCACATCACATCACCACCCTGAAGTTCTTGAAACATCCCTGAAGCTCTCATTACTCTTCTGATAATGTTCTTTGAATTGCCATGAAAATGATAAAACTGTCTTAAAGATCTCTAAACATCCCGAAGTTTCTGTAAGGTTTCCGAATTGTTCTCTTAAGTTCAGTAGACTTCTCTGATGATCTCTGGGATAGTTTTAATTTTGGGACATCTTGAAGTTCTCGATATTTTGTGGAATTTATTGGAAATGCCTTTAATTTTTCGAAATTTACCTGAAGCTCTCAGAACTTTGCTGAAGTTTCCGCAATTTTCCTCATGAGCATTAAGTTCAAATGAAGTTTTGGCGCTTTCTGTAAAACTTCTTCAATTTTTCTGAATTTAATGGAACTGACCTGAAGCTTTTTATATTCCCTATAGTTTCCGGATTTTTTTTTGAAACGTACCCAAGCTACACACTTCCATCAAAATAGGTTGCTGCAACTTAATTGTGACTGGAATAAGTTGCAAACAAGTTACCACAACTTTTCAGTGACAAGTGTGCTGCTAGGGTATCGATCTGCCCTGAAGCTGTATTGCAACCTAACATGAAAGACTTTAAAACTTCCCTGCAGTTTAAGACGTTCTCAGTTCTAGCTTATTGTTCGGACCTTTCTTTAAATTCTTGGAATACCCTTGAAATTCTCAGAACTTCTAGAAGGTTCCCACATTTTTTTCATGTGACTTATGGATCTAATATAAAGTTCTTCACATTTTACTGAAGCTCCCGTACCTTCATTAAAGGTTCCGCAATTTCCATACCGTTCTTGGGACTACTGAATTCTTTCAAGTTTTGTGGACTTCGTTCTTGGGACATATGTAATATTCTACAATTTTTCTAAAGTTAATCGAACGGCCCTGAAGTTTTTGGAACTATCCTAAATCTCGCAAATTTATTTGGATGTGCATGGACTATGAACTTTCCCACTGATCTTTCCTAAAGAAGTTTTAAGTTTCTTGAGGTCCTTGTAAAGTGGATGAATTTGTTAATGGACCTGCCATGAAGTTCTACAAACTTTCCCACTGATCTTTTCTAAAGAAGTTTTAAGTTTCTTTAGGTTCTTGTAAAGTAGATGAATTTGTTTTGAAGTTAATGGACTGCCATGAAGCTATTCGATCTTCATCTTGCTTCATCTAAGATCACTACATTTTCGAAAAGTTCTTAGAACTGTCCTGAAGTTTTCAGAACCTACCCTTAAATATCTTTAGACATTCCTAAAGTTCTGCACTTTTATAATTAAATTAGCGATGGTGATAACTGGGACTGGAAGGAATTTCTTGTTTAAACGGCTTTCTCAGTCATAAATTCATTCAAACGATACACCTTCAAGGAGAATGACAAAACCCATGGCCAAAACGTCGGGTAGATTAAATTGAAGTCTTTAAAATAAATTTATGACTTAGAAAACTATTTAAACAAGCAAGTTCTGCGATTTCTTGTAGTTCACGAAGTTTTGTAGTTATGAAATCTCTCTGAATATTGCAGATATTACCTAAAGTTCTTGAAATATCCTTGAAGTTTTCTAAGCTTTGTGAAGTAGATTCGGTACCAGGGAGCAGTCAGTGGTATCCAGTGTTGGCAAAATCATCAATAAAATTATATTTTCCGCTCTTTTATGCTCTCCGTATCACACGTGATATTCAATCAAAATATCATGCTTGATATTGATTTTACAAGCTCCTTTGATATTGTAAGTTTATTCACAACATACTAAAGTGCAGCTGAGAGTTGACTCGCCACAAAAATGATTCCGTTGCACATCGTTTTCTTAGAAAGAGAAAGTATAGTTTGTTATCTCTCTTCATTCTTCACCAATGCAGTGATGGTAGCTTCGAGTCCCGTTGATTCCCGTTGATCTAAGCCCCTTAAGTACTCATCCCCGGGGTAAAAATGTCAAGATCACAGGTCTTTAGTGAGAATGACACGGGTGAAGACTGCACATTGTAGTCGAAATATCTGTCATGGATACCAAAATGAATTAAGTGGAATTAAATGGAAGGTAACCTTTTTTGCTGTTTTATTTAAGCATAACGCTAACAACCCAATTTCATTAGTTCATTCGTTATTGCGATTGCAGACGAACTTGGTACTTTTGAGCAAGGGGAGTTTCAATGCAAGAGGAACTGTTTATTATTATTATTTTTACATAAATACATTTTATTATTATTGCATACTATACCTACACAAAAAAACCGAGAAAATTTGCGGCCCGATTGGCGATTGAACCCCGGATTCAAATCCATACAAAAAATTAATGCTGGCCATACTTTGATATATTTTAATCAATCCTGTTATTTCGCAATTTTCATTTGTTCGATTTCGTCCTCGTTTAGGATGAGTACATAATTTTAAACACCACCAAGTTATTCTTTGATATTTTTAAACATGTTGCGATAAATTTAGATGCAATTTGAGATAACGCGATCAAAAACACGGACGAAAAAAACTCCCGTAAAATCAGAATTGAGTGAATTTGAATTGTTCAAGGATTCAAATCTATACCAAAATTATGTTTCATATGTGTATCTGGAAAATATATAGGTTGTATAGGTTTTAAAATCTATCATACTCTATCAGAACATTGAGGACATTCCCAAAATGGTTTACCTGTTGCTGTGAGTTTTTAATTAAATACTGGATACCTGTTATTAATCATCTCAATTTTTGTACTTTTGGAAATCGTGGAATTTTTAGGATATTTTTAGTCACTTGCTAAACTCAACCGGGAATTGCAAGATTCCATTAAAGATGTCTAAAAATGAATACTAGCTTATCCTACAAATTGAACTTCTTTTTCCCCTATTGTAAGAACTACTATTCCACTATGTATGAACAGATACCCATGGGTCGACCAACCTTGTAAGTCTTACTCTGTAAGCTACTTTGCAAACAAGGTTCCGAAACGTTGTAATTATAAACTGAAATTACACACCGCTATAATGTGCTTATCGTGCGCAACTAAACGCCAATTACATTGAATTTGAAGCTTCCCGTCAGTTGGCATGATTGAGTCGTTATCGTAATTAGCAACCCATTAGGAATGAAAATAATATCCATAATAAAATCAACCGTAATAGACTCGGTTGTAAGTCAACATGCGTTTACGAGAAGTTGTATGAAACTACTCCCGTTGTGTCTGTGTTTGTATAGCGCGTCGATGAACTGTGATTAAATTCAATTACTTCAAATAAAAATCAATGGCAGCGTGTAGTTTATCAATTTGACTTACCATCGGCCTATGCAAATCATGTTGAATCCATTGAGACAATCAAAATTACCAACTGCAACACAAGACGAGTGATGAAACCATCAAACGTGCTCTCAGCCATTGGAATCGGATTTACTCGAACATTGAGCATCAACCAACCCTCACTCTCAGTATTCCATTGATTGAAATTGCACGCTAATAATGCAAATCAATTGACGTACGATCATTGCCAATGGATGATCTGAAAATGGAGCTGCCATATCATTATCGTAAGTAACCAGACCCCAGAAACTACGCTCGAGCACCTGGAAGAACCGGGATCCGCGAGCTGAGTAGACCCTACTATTGCTGGCGCTGGCTGCGGCTGCTACGGTGATGAATCAATACAAATCGTTGGTGCTCTCGCACAATGTTAACGAGTAGGTTATTATTTGAATAAATCGATGCAGAAAAGAAGAAAACCGCTGACAAGACTTGTGTGCGCCGAGTGAAATTGTACCACATTATATGGAAGCGATGACGACGAGAGGACCACGACGACGATGACGTCCAAGGGAAGCTGTTGAGAGCTTAATGTCAATAAATGTTCTCGCTCGCTGACAGACAAGACTTGGGCCAATCAATTTGCCCACGGGGTGATGATCGTGTGCGCGCACATCACCAACCGCACCGGAGTGGAGAGTTCTCGACCAACAATTGAAAAGGGCCTATCAGCTTTTATAAACAAAACTTGGTAAGCCCTTTCTCGCAAACCAAACGTCACCCATGTAAATCAATAGTATCATCATGTGGGGCATAGGTCCTTTTCGATTGTTGGTCGAGAGTTGGGAAGCCTGAACTCAATTCATTTCGAACAGTTTACATGCGCATACTAGACTCCTTGTCCGGGGAAGAGAGATTGTAGCGCAAACGGCTTCGGGGTAATGTGAAATTTAAAACAAATTATGGCATGGTACTGCATGTAATTTAATCGCCATACATGACTCCGAACGTGCAATGGAAACAACAATTAATGTTATGAATATTGCATTTAGGAGTACAATCGGAATACATGGTATTTTACATCGGTCACTTGTAGGCTGGTGCTGGTGCTGTAGATGGAAGTAGTGGTTGAATTGCTTGAAGACTTTTGCAATAATTTTAGTGAACCTTAGATCAGTAGTTATACATTTTGGTTAAACTTATCATTATAGATCACTGAAATTGAAGAAGTTGTTTGAACGGGCATTCAAAGTATAGGCTCATCAGTTTAATTTAAAAAACACACTTTTTGGTCAAAGATCTTCAATGTACTGTTCTCTAGAGCATCGTTTCTTATTCAATGTGTCGCGACCCACCGGTGGTTTGCGGGCTGAACTTATTTGGATTGTAGAAATTCAGGAAACTTGGTCAGAGTTTGAGTTTGATTATGAGTAAATTAATTTATTCAAAACGTTTTCAAAGTCTCAGACAGGGTTGCTTCCATTCAATTGCTATAAAAAAATGTTTTTCGGAATTATAAAATCATTAGATGTTATTATGATATTTTTAACTTGTAAGTTGAAAGAAGAGATTGTAAAGTATATGTTTTCATGAAACCAGTCAATTTTGCATTCAGAGTGTCACAATCAGCGATTTTATGATTCTTGAGCGTTTACTCAGAGTGAGCGCTCGCGAGTCGTAAAATCGTTGATTGTGACTATTTGAAAGCAAATTTTACTGGTTTTATGTATAAAACACTTGCCTTTCAACCTCTTCTTGTATCTAACAAGTACAAAATATCATTATAACATCTAATGATTCCGAAATTCCGAAAATCATTATATATAGCAAGTGGTTGAAGCAACCCTGTCCCAGAATTTTATAAGGAAAAAAGTTATTGATTAATGTCATGGCTGAATGGGTTATCCAAACGTGTAAAGAATAAGAGATGAATTAAATTCGTGATCTTAGATTTGAAGAAAATATAATTAAAACAAGAGATTAAAAAACTAAGATCACAAATATGAAAAACAAAATATCATATGTATGGGCCCTTGAGCCATGATGGTCAAGGCTGTGAGACTTGGAACAATTTGAAGGGTTATAATAAATTACAGATCATTTTATTGAATTCTGAGGACAAAAGCTTGTTAAATTTAAAAGGAATAAAACTGTTGATTTCAAAGAAATACTGAGGACGATTCCTTCAATATTTTGCAAGGAGAAGTTCTGAGCAGAATTCCCAAAACATTCCGAGCCGAAATCCTAAGAAATTGTTGGATAAATTGGGAGGAATTTCTGTGGAGAAGTTTAAATTTTTTCTTATGTATTTTTTTTTTTTTTTAATGTCAAAAGAAATTTTTTTTTTTTTTGTTTATTAATTTATTTGATAAGGGTCAACCGAATTAACTTTACAGAGCCGAGGATTCTTGGTCACTATACAATACATCTTAAAACTATAGTCAAAAGGTACAACACAATAAACACTTTATCTTCCGCTATCCAAAAAGCCTCCTCCATCAGAACTGGAGCCGCTTCCAGTAGTTTCATTGTATGGCAAATTGTTGTACGCCAACGAGGGTCAGAGCGCGTCCATTGCAGCAATTGACGCAAAACGTGGTCAGCACTCACACACTCATCACGAAACGGTTGCTTTCCAAAGTCGACGACGCATCGACCGAAAGAACTGCTGATGAAGAACAATGAGGAGGACCACACAATGGTTGCTGCCGAGAAAACAGACGATCGCGTAGCACACATCGAGAGTGGCCTGCTTTTGTCGACAGCCGAGTGAACACTGTCAAAAGAAATTGTGCAGAAAACTTCAAACGATTTTTTTACGTAATTTTAAGGAGAATTGTATAGGGATCGTGGGGAAAATGACACATAAATTTCAAGGAGAATTTTAAGAAAATTATGATAAGAATTCAACAAGAAAAATATTTTAATAGTGTTCTCCGGATAATTTCGAAGAAATAGTGTGAATGATTCATAATAAATTAATTCAAAAGAAATTACTGTAAATTCGATAAAAAAAAGAGAACAATTTCAAAGGAAATCTTTAGCCCAGTTTCAGTTTGTATAAATACATTTTCTTTTAAGGCCCATGCACTTTACATCTGAAATTGGAATAGGACGACAAATCAATTTCAATGATTGCTGAGCAATTAAAAATTATACGGGAAACTGATGGCAATTATGCAGCAAATAGTTTTATTGGTTTATTCTGAAATTCTGGCGTAAACATTTGTTCTTATGGTAAGGTTTAATGACTTTTTCCGGTTCTCTCATTGAAATCCCGGTTTTTTTTTCCAGGTTTTCCCGGTTCCTTTTCAAATTCCCGGATATTCTCCGGTTTCCTCGGTTCGCTGGCCATTTTTTTCTGTCAGTGAGAGACGTGAATAGTTTGTCATTGATATAACAAGCACTTATTTTATAGAATGTATACACCAAAAACACTTATTATCCTAACAGTTTTCATTTTAGCTATTTTTTTTTTCGTTCCTGATCTACCTGCAGCTAAATATTATCGTTATGATTCATACAAACTTTTAGGAAAAATGTTTCTGGATTATTGGATGTCATTGTTCTCATATATGTTTCCATCAAATCACCATGGTACTGAAAATAAACAGGCTTATGGTGGTTTACTCAATCTTTTGAATATATTTAATTAATTTTTCATACATCAGTATTTTGATCAAATTGAATCTTATGAATAAAATTGAAATTTAGTTGCGCCAGAACAAGCAAATTTGCGCCAGAATAAATCTGATTAGCAAATCCCCTTAAAATCCGAACAAATAGCGAAAATCATGAAAAATCCGAAATCCACGCTGGCGTAACAACGCTGAACTTATCAAAGTTTACGCCCTAAGATTTGCTAGAATTAGGTTATTTTTACATTTGTCACAATTTTCGAAATGGTGCATTTCATAGACATAATTTGAGCAATGTAACTGAAATATGTACTCTGAAATCATTTCTGTCTATTTTAGTTGACTCATTCTTTGTATGATTAAGTAGTACTTTGACAGCTAAAAGTCATTGCAAAATCCAATGCCCAAAAGTCATTTCTCACTCAACTATAGAAAAGAACCAATTGATCGCTTCTCTTCATTGACTATCAACTGACAGCGAATCACGACGATTTACCAACGGAGGCGGCCATGACGGACTTAGTACCCCGCGACACATGTTAGATAGCACTTTGGAGGCCTCTTATCAGCTCAACACAGTCCCGTCTCTTGCTGCTAGCGATCATCTTAGTCGTCGCGGTCCTGCTGTACAGTCTGTAGTTGAGGTCCTCCAGCCTGCTTTCCCTGGCAAGTATGTTCATTATCATAAGCTTCCACTTCTTGATCGTCCATCCGTTTCCAGCGTGTGTCCGGCAACTAAGATCACTGCCATCCAACGTGGGACGCCCGACACAAAGCAGTACGGAAGCCCCTGACCCGCATAGCTCATTCGAGCCTTTACCCGAGCAGGAACGAATATCTCGATACCTTAAATTGGTATAGATGAGCCTGACATAAGAGGTAAAATACCAAACAATAATACCAAAAAAATGTTCCCAAAATACAATTTCAATACCAAATTATGATAATGCAATACCAAAACAATAGGGCACTGGTTTTCTTTTGGTATCCAAATATCAATTTTTGTTATTTATAGAGTATTTTGCATGTAATTTTTTGGTATTATTCCTTGGTATTTTACCTCTTATGTCATGCTGGTGAATACCAAATTTTGGTATCAGGTGTTATTCATTAGTTATTTCCTCCTGCTCGGGTAGCCATCATCGAAAATCTGTCGCAGCTCTCTAGTTCCTACCATTCAAGTCGTCCCGGTCCCTAAGGCTAGTGCTGGCGATGGGGTATTCCAAGCGGCCTATCATGACAAGTATTCTTAGAACTTCCTGATGTATTACCAAAACGTTGGTGGGATCAACAGCATGGCACTTTCCTAAACCTGGCTTAAAATTGAATTACCTCAACGAATCAGTTGTTTGACGGCTCATATGCCGTTTATCGACAAGACCGATTGCCTTTGAATAGCAACAAAAGCATTGGAGGTGGGGATTTGCTGGCTGTTCGCTCGAGTTTTAAATCCCGTACGCTTAACCTGGTAGATCGGCGGTTGAGCAAATATGGATCGCCATTACCACTGTTGATGCAACACTGTACCTGTGTGGGTGCAAAGAGCGCCCAATGCTCCTCTGTGCAGTGTGCTGAACATTCAGCACTATCGCAGGGACTCGTAGTAAGCCATGATAAGCGTTGTGAGGACAACGAACTGGACACTGCATTTTCCTCTCTCAATCATCAACCACCGTGGAGGTAAGACGTTCGGCGATATCGGGCAGATTCCTTTCCGGCTGATGGTCAGTTATCCACAGTACGTACTTATGCGTAGTGTATATTCCCCCCTGATCGAGTAAACGATGAATCGTTGATCGAAAACCATATCGATTCGCTTAACTGGGTGGTTTCGCAGTTGGGACCAATAGACAACATCATCATCCTAGGCGATTTCAACTTGAACTTGATCTCTTGGTCATCATAGTTTCCTCTACCTGATTACATCACAATCCTCGATTAGCCTGGCATCACGAAAGCGGCTTAATGCGTAAGTAGCACCGCTGCACTCAGACAGATGAGTGGAATTGAAGCACAGCACTGTTATGCAAGCTCCATCACCGCTCGTTAAAATCTGCAGGCATCAGTGCACAGTGGTAGAATGGTCGAAAGAGGTAGTCTACCTCGGCTTAACATAAGACGTTTATAAAACGAAAACCAAGTGTAATATCCTGATAAGATCCCTGTATCCACTCATCAACAGGAGGTCTACCCTGTTCCTGAAAAATAAGCTTGATGTCTACAAACAAATCATCCTTCCCGTAATCGAGTACGGTATGCCAATCTGGGAGAGTTGCGTCAAATGCCATCACCTCTAACTTCAAAGGATCCAGAACAACATCCTTAGGATGATCCTAAACAGTCCCCCGCGAACTAGTACTTCTGAGATCCACCTCCGGGCTGGAATTCAGACATTAGAAGAACGGAGAGTTTTATCCTGGAAAGGTTCAGAGACACCTGTCTGAGATCAACTCAAGATCATACGTGATCTAGCACGTTAGGCTAAGTTATACTAGGGGTATTCTGTGGACTAGTAGAAAAACGTGAATCCGTAAATTAGAATAACAAATGAAACAAAGATGAAGAGGATCTTTAAAATTATGATGTCAGCCTCGCAGCGTCGACCATATCTGGTATCCTTTGCCATCGACCTGTTTGTTCCCGTGAAGTCCAGAAGCGAGTCGGCTAAGCCAGCCTAGTCAAATGCTGACCTCAAGGATCTTAAGACTGTGAAGCGGGCAGCTTTCAGACGACATAGCAAGTATCGCATGGACTCCACGAGAACATGTGGACGTTTTTGGGAGCTTTTGGCGTCTATTTGTTAAAAACAACAACAACAACAATAACAGTGTATTTTTTTTAATTCATAAAAAGCTCTTGTTTTGGAGACAGTCACCATGCAAAAGGAGCGTGTCCAAGCTGGCGAAAGAGTTGAATTTTCCTAGAAACACCGTATGGCGCGTGCTCAAAATGTACAGGGAAACCTTGACGACGAATCGGAAGCCTCAAAGTAAACGCTGGAGTGGAACTGCCAACTGTCAGCTCCATGGAAAGGTCGTGCGGTCCATCAGACGCAACCCAGGTATGTCCGATCACGATTTGAGTAAAAAGTATGATCCCGCCCGTAGTACAGTGCAGCGAATTCGCTACCACGAAGGCTTAGGCATATCGCGTCAGTAGGCAACGAAATCGATCACTCAAGCAGAATACCGTAGCTAGAACCCATGCTCGAAAGCTGTATGACAACCTGCTGACCAAGTCCGGTGGGTGTATACTTATGGATGATGAAACCTATGGAAAGGCCGACTTTGGACATATGTACGAATGTCTCCAGAAGCGAATTCTGCCCTTCATCCTGTCACATGATGATCCGGTGACATTTTGGCTGGATCTTGCGAGTTTTTACTACAGCCAGGAAGTACAACAATGGTACAATGACAACGGAGTCCAGTTTGTTCCGAAAACCCTCAATCCGCCCAATTGTCCCCAGTTCAGGCCCATTGCAAACTAATGGACAATTATGAAGAGTAAACTGAAGGTAGTCATCAAAACGGCAGCGCCGCTTGATGGGTCGTATTTACGGAAAAGGTCGAGAATTCCTTCGAAACCACGACTAATAATTTGTTTTTTTTTCTTAAAATATAAGGAATAGTGAAAACCGTTTTCAAATCCGAAATAGACTCAAATGATGTTATTCCATTACTAAATGGGCCATGGTGGCGAGTATTGAATACAACCAACTTAATAATTGTTTGTAAAACGCTTATCAGGACCATCTGCAAAACTGCCTCAAGACAAATCCCAAAAGTTTTTGACACAACGGTACTGACCAACGGAAGGAATCCGGATTACCCTCTACGATAACCAATGGATTGTTCGAAGCTGATTACACCACTGACATCGCCGACCTGTTCCGTTCTCTATTCAGCAGCGCTTTCACCAATGAACACTTCGACCCGCAGGATGTAACCGTCGCCATCAGGAATGTTCCTCGACATTCTACCTTTGGGCTGCAGTTCGTTATCACGAAAGATGTGGTTATATCAGCAGGAAATGAATTAAAATCCTCCACGGGATGTGGTCCGGATGGCATTCCATCGCTTGTCCTTAAATACTGCGCGGATACACTTACAACTCTACTAGCATGAATATCCGTATGTTTTTCCAGTTTTCAAGAATAGCTGCAAGCTGATTGTTTCGAACTATCGGGGCATAGCTGCGTTGAGCGCCACTTCTAAGCTGTTTGAGGTGATCATTCTTCATAAGCTGGTTCAGAGCATGCACGCTACGCTGGATCAGCACGGATTTATGCCTAACCGTTCGACGACAACTAATTTGACTTGCTTCACTTCGTTCGTGATGCGCCAAATAGTAGATGCTATTTACACAGTCTTATCCGCAGCGTTTGATCATCAAATCGACGAACTGGGAATAAACAATAACTTGCTTTCCTGGCTTCGATCCTTCCTAACCGGTCAAAGTATGTCCGTCAAAATTGGAGAACACGTTTCGCCCTTCTTTCTGGTTTGGTCTGGAGTTCCCCAATGAAGTCACTTGGGGCCGTTTCTATTCTTGCTGTTTATGAACGATGTAAATTTCATCTTGAAATGCCTAAAACTCTCGTATGCCGATGACCTGAAGCTTTACTAAAGTCTGTTCTAGTTAGTATTTGGCCGCTTCTTTTAAATTACTGTAGCGCCTCTAGTTGTCGTAGCAAGAAACTATTGACAGCGTTTTGATCCGGAAGAATTGTTATTTAGCAGTGAAAATTTCATCCGGATTCATATACTTTTTCAAAAGTTATCGAAGATAGAACGTGACAGTCGTGAACAAATTCTGCACACTCACATTTTGATGGACGATGAAACTTACGTAAAAATGGACTTTGGACAAATCCCGGGCCAACAATTTTAGTTTGCTAAACGGAAGGGGGATGCTCCGGATAAATTCAAATTTGTCTTTGCCGATAAATTCGCTCGCATGTTGATGATTTAACAAGTTGATGATGATAAAATGGTATAAGCAGAATAATGTCGATTTTATTGAGAAAAGTATCAATCCACCAAATTGTCCAGATTTTCGTCCTATTGAAAAATTTTGGGCAATTATTAAGCGCAAATTGAAGAAATGTGGTAAAACAATCAAAACACCATCTGATTTGGAGAAGTGGTGGAAAAGGATGGTAGATGAGGTTGACAGTACTACTGTGCAAGACATGATAAGAGGTATTCCGCGAAAGGTTCGAAAATTCGTCCGAAAAGCTGACGAATATTTTTTGTTGTATTTTTCCCTTAAAGCTAAATAAAAGTCCTACGAAATGATAGCTTTAACGTTTTCTTTACTTGGAAAAATGACCTATTTTGTGAGGCCAAATTCTAAATGGAACAGACTTTACACGATTAAGCAAGATGCGGTTTTGCTGCAACAATAACTGGAAGTCTTCACTGAATGGTGTTATATTAATCGAATGTCACTGAACGTGTCTAAATTTTCGGTTATCTCATTAGGCCGCAAGCACTCACTTTGCCTCACAAATAACAATTTAGCAGCCTTTTGGCTTTCACACTGATTTATTGTTGTTTTATAATGGCAATAAGAAATCTTTTTAGTTTAAATACAGCATTTAATAGTGCAACAAATTTTGGTCAGTAGTTCAGCATTTCGCTGTTTTCAGAACCTTTTAAAGTCTGACGATAAAGTCAAAACGAATCTGGTTTTAAAAATGAATTTAATGCAGCACTCTATCCCTGTTTAAAACTGTTCAGTCAGTCAAAATATTCCATAAAAGTGTTTTATCATTATAAAACCGTTCGGTTTCAAACGGGAGCAAAAAGCATATTGCTGCTTTTTGGTGCAAGCGCACATTAACTTTCTCGCATCATCTGGGAGAAGGGAAACTTATTGGGAACGATTGAGCTTCCATCTGTTCCAAGTTATGCAGATACACTTCCTGATTAACTGCTTCCAATGGATGACAGTCGCCTTTATCGAAGATGCCACGCAACTTGTTGATCCAACGCAGGAGTAGAAGCTCGGTGCAATGAGCGCGCAACAAAAGTATCGAAATGTAAACAAATTTTGACGTTTAACTTTTTCCAGGCACCATTAATGCCGTCATAAAACTAAACGGAATAGGATCAAGCAAAATGGCCTTATATAAATAAAATTCAGTCTGAAAATTATCTTCATTAAAGTCAAATTAAAACGTTTTGTATTTGTAAGCGATTTCATGAAAGCAAAATAGCTTTTTCACAATTAGCCTATGGAAAATCAATTTTATGCCACCGCCATATTGCTATTATTACATTTGTTTTTTACTATCTTCGTTTTTCAAGATGTTTTTCCATGAAAATAACTTCAGTCTCATAAATTCATCAATGAGCAGTAATAGAGATTCCGTAAGTCATTAAATTATCTCGGCTCGACGCAATGATTAATATAAAACATAACTATACGTTGTTTTCTAAATTAAAAATAATGAGTAAAATCAACTCCCTAAGCTCAGTCGGTAAAGGCGCAGCTACAAAGCAAGACCATGCTGTAGGTGGCTAGGTTCAATTCCCGGTCCGGTCTAGGAATTTTTCGAAGCAAATTTCACATTAGATTTAATCTGTCACATAAAAATAGACCACAAAATGAGAACTGCTTTGATAATTTTGGTAATTCTTTCACATTAGATGAGGAAATTTAAGAAGATTTTTGAAAGATTCTTTTTTTAACAATGAATTTGGTTAGATCTGATGATATTTATGTATCCCTTTTTATCTTGATTCATGCTTTATTTTCAGTGCGGTTAGCAAGCGTCAAAGGCAAATGGCACAAGTATTGATGCCAAATGGCTTTTATTGTAGTTTTAATAAGGATGGTTTCAATTCTTTCGCCGTATAACCTTTTTGCAGGAAATCAATCTTGAAGTGCCTCGAAAATATGCCCTTCAAAACCTTCTTCGGGGTGGGCCAACTAGACAGATTCTAGTCTTAATGAGGTTTTGGAGTTCTGGTGGATGTAATAAAGGCAAAGCTGTCTTGACCAGGGTTTTATGAATGTTGTTTTATAGTAGCCTTGTAGTATTTCATAAAACGGGCCTGGGTTCTAAAGGGCCTGGGTTCAATACCAGTCCGCGCCGCCGGGCTTTTCTGAGGCATAAAATCCCAACCGTTGGTCTCCGATCCATGAGTTGATGGGTCGATAGCTAGGGTTCAGGTGTGGGAGTCCTACGTTTCTTAGTTTCTTGGTCATCAACACACTTCGTCACAATCTTCGGCTGCATATGTTTATCACCATCCCTCCGGCAAGAACTGACTATGGCTTTCAAAAAATTTTACAAAGCATGTCCCTTGTATGACCGGTGTTACTATGTGTAAGATTTAAACGTGTCTCGAGAAATAAATGAGCGTAATTTTAAACGAGTTTTATGTTAATTTATTTGATATATTGAATATTTCACCTGATGACTTATAAACAATAAATAAATGACCACAATGTACTTCGAATGTATGGCTAGAGATCGCAAATAACTCTTGACTATCCACTTAAAGATGTGTTCAAACTTTTGTTTGCCTGTGGACATTTTCTGTTTATGCTACTATTTATGACACTTAACTTTACAGCACTATTTAAATAAAACAACAGGAGTTCAAGAAACATATTCTAGTCATTATTTTATGTAAATCCAAAATAATTACATCAATAAACATTTTTCAATTTTGGTTCCATGTCACCCTCTAGGTCCAATGTCACCACGGCTTACGGTGCTTATTTTTATAAATATTTGATTAAATATTAAATATTGATTTGTTATCAGAAGAGCTAGATTTTTTATCATTTTGGTAATCTTCATAAACCATTTAGATCTTATTTTTGTTATGATTACTGTTAACTCAAGCACACGGTTATCAAAGTATGTTATTATGAACGATTATACACTTTTTTTTCATTATCTGCTCGGATATCCAACTAAACCCAGTTTTTTTTCCTTTATTTGTTTTCCGTCGATCATGTTTTGCGGGCTGAACACCAATGCTACCGACGCCAGGGAGGCAGCTCCAACACCTGGACCCTACCTATCGACCCATCAACTCATGAACCGGGGACCAACGGCTTTACTTCCCATCCGAAGGAAGGCGTGATCAGCGATGTTATGCCTCAGAACATCCCGGCGGCGCTGACTGGGATTGAACCCAGACCTGCTGGGGTGAGAGGTAATCACGCTTACCACTACACCACCGGCGCCGCTACCTAAACCCAGTTGCAACAAAAAACTTTCCTTCGTTTGCCTTCCTCATACAGGTGATAAGAAATATGATTATAAATTATGACATTTAATAGCTTCTCTGAGGGTGGCAACACAATAACAAATGTGGCATAATGCTCACCAGAAGCGAACCAAATTGTCAATGGACGGAAATTTAAATTTCTTCCACGGAAACCACATCGGAGCCACTGTGGAATCTTTCCCATTTTCTCTGTTAAAGCCACCAAGGTTCCATTGGTACCGATCTGTAAAAAGTAAGCCACTGCTCATTGTTGAAGATTCCATTCTACACGCTCAAAACTGAAAGCAGCGCCAGCACTTTCATTCCTGCATAGATAATTTTTCACCACCGTTCCTTTCAAGGTGGTCCTCTCGGGAGGCGCCTCAAGGAATGCAGCAGCACCAGCAGTCGGTCATGTTCCGGGGTTTTCATCTGTTTGGACTTACGGGGTGGGCTGGGTCGCAGTTAAATCGTGAATTTATGATCAGGGTGTGCACACAGAGTGCGAATCTATTGTGCAATCAAAGCGATAAAGGAATGCAAATTATTCAGTTCAGCACGGTAACACGGGAATACGCTATGGGTGTTAAGCACCCGGTGTCATCTCATAAAATACCCTGCATTGTCAATTGAGGAGTTATTGTTAAGCTACATCTTAAAAAGTCCAAGCTCCAGTTTGTTGTGTTGATTGGAATGGCTAGAATCAATTTGATCTATTGATTTTTGTTGTGAGATATGACATTTCCAGTTGTAGCTAGGGAAAATAGCTCAAACAAGAAGCAATTTAATAAATTTAAAGTCTCATATGTAACGGAAACGAGCTCAGGGACAAAGCAAACATGTACCATTTCAAATGAAAACCCGTGATTCGTGTTCACGAACTGTTCGTGTGCAATCTGAATGGAGAGATAGAGAGACTCATAGCGCAACATAGAACCCGAACATAACTATTAGTCATGAAATAAAACTTTATTGTTCGTTAAATAAATCATTGTAAGGCTTACTTACAAATGAGGTAACCATAAACCGCCGGTCCGGTATAGACCACACAAGTTGTTCTTTTTTTATTCTATTTGGATGAATCGGTACTGGGCTAGTGCCGCCACTACTCCGCCTAGAGCGCATCGTTTGAAGTTTGGAGGGAAATTGCCCAGAGAACGGGAACGAGGGGATCTATTGAACAGAATCGCACATGTACGGTTCTGTATCGAACGATGGATTCCTGGCAAAGCAGATGCATCTGCATGGCAATCAACCTGCTGCACATGATTCGCCATCGCTTTAAAAGCCGATTAAGGAAAATGAGCATGCCATTTTCTTCCAGAAATCTTCACATTAGATCAAAATACAACTAACATAAATCTTTCTCGTAGGTTATCAAATACCCATTTAACATTCCCGTACCATAGTCAACTCCGTTTTAATCCAACAAGATTAATGCCCACCGGCTGGGTTGATTTAAATGCATTAATAATTGAAATAGATAAACAGGTCCAACATGACCCAAAAAGCAGCTTTCCGATCAGCGTGGCACACGGCAGCACTTGGCTGCAACGAAAATTGATTAATGCAATCAAAACTGTCGCACCCCAATCGAACTGCAATCCATGAACATTAGCATACACACACACCGACCGACGCCGCACTCCACTCGCTCGCCGCCAGTGCCAGACAGATAGAGTCATGTAACCCGAGATTTAAATTAGCTACCTGCCGTTTCGGCAAATTATCGAATCGATAACTCAATTCCACACATGTGCTTTATAACACCGGCAACAAGGAACGAATGATCAGCGGACAGGTACACCTGAGAACCTTGCGAGACTCGGAAACCCCGATCGATTCACTGTTGGCGACAGGTCTTATGAAAACATTGCTCCCCTTTTTTCTTGCTTTAGCTCCATCAATGATCGGATTGAAGCGGCAACCGGGCGGGGGAACAAAAATTCACTTCACAATTTTTCATGCCAGCGCTCATAATGGTTTCCAATAATGATAGCGATCAGAAGCGGATTAAAACGGCACAGGGAAAATGGGTATTAAATGGTCGGGTTGGGTGGGAGGTGTACGAGAAAACTGAACGTGTAGCAAACTGAATCGAGAACTGCTCAGATACGGAAATATGATACACTGTGATTGGAAGATTGTTCAAACGGCAGCGGTGATTAATCAGTTTGCTCGCGTAGTTCGTTTAAATGGCGATCCAAATTGTATAATCAAACGATCTAAAATCAGTCACCATGAATTAATTTCTTGAAGCGTTCGAAAAGAACATTGCATATGATTATTAAGTTCGGTTGTTAGGATTGAGAGACTTGATAATTTAGTTCAGGGTTGTTTGGAGCCAGCGTTCCACTATTGCAGAACATTTAGATCAGATCGGGTGAGGACGTATTCATGGTTCTGAATTTCGAGAACGGATTTGAAGAAATAGTGAACTTCTAAGTCTAGATGATGTGCATCAACCTGATCCAGTGCAGATCGGGAAAGGGAGATCATCAGGATTTGCAAAGGGCTTCCCAGTAAGGACGTATTTGAACACCAGGTTTTCAGGACAAGATGTCCCCTTAACTTTCGAGATGCGTCCTGAGGGGCTACCTCGTTATACCTCATTTAAATTGCCCTTTGATGTGTCTGGACAAGTACATGATAATATCTGGATGATAAGCAGGTTCAAATTGTCGATTGTCAAGTTGTCAAATTCAGAATCAATGCTAAACGGAATTCTAAGCATCCTCTCCGAGAACTCACTGGCTCTCTGAATTATTGTGAGGAAACTGATCATTATGTTTACCAATTTTGTATACTGTTCGGGACTAAGGTAGAGGAAGATCCTAACGATTATGGCAAACCGTCCAAACCCACCTCACTTTTCATCACCACATCACGAGAGTACAGCTCTTCTCTCGGGACTATCAACGCAGCATCTCAACGAACGATTGGGCCGCGTGGAAAGAGTCCAGGAGGACCGGCGCATTTTATCTGTTTCATTTTAATTTATTAATCATCTCTTTATACATGAACATATTTGTATTAATTGCAGTGTTGTGAACCTAATTATAAATATCTATTATGAAATCCAAGGACTATGGACTTTAGGACAACCAAAAATACACCAATTTCCCTTTGACCTTCTGTGCATCAAACCAGCCCGTTTGGCTAATTATGTTGGGGCTTTGAACACCGCCCACTACCGAAGAAATGATCATGATCAAGCCAAGGCTCCGAAAAAAATACTAACTGTACAACACGACTTTCTGAGGCAGAAATTAGTAACCATATTTGACTATTCTTCTGGTTCTCGAAGTTAAAGTCTAGAATATACTTTTATCCTGTGTGCATGAGATCAGCGAGCTTGCAACACGGAGATGTTCCGTATTTTGAAAGACACTGACCAAGTATTGGAAATATCATCAAAGCGAGCAGTGAAACATCGAGGGAGCGTTTTCAAATATGTAGACGAAGCTACACCAAGAATAGAAAAGGGCCTATGAGCTTATGTAAACAAAATTTGTAATGCCTTTTTCGTACGAACCAAAACTCGTCTATGCAAACCAACAACACTATCGGGAAGTGGATAAATTTTTTGGTTTGCATAGACAATCTTCGGTTTGCGCGATAAGGGCAAGTTCTGTTTACAAAAGCTGATTAGCCCTTTTGCTATTGTTGGTGTAGAAATGTTCCTAGCGATCAAATGCATTGTTTACAAAAGCTGATACGTCCCTTCGAAAAAGTAATCGTAAAATGACCCTTATACAGTAGTAACATAGAGGTAACTCTAAGACTAGAAGGTCCCGAAATAACGTGCTCAACTTTTTGGCTCAGCTCTGGTACTCTCTTCGGTCCCAAGCTAATCGATTCACTCCTCGAAACATAGGAAAAACCAATAACCCCTCATTTTATCTGTCAAACTTTCATATCGAATCAAAACAAACATTGCGTAGTACTAGAATTTCGACTAGAATGGGGTACGTTAATCGTTTGCTTGGGACCAATAGGCTAGTCAAGTAGTGAGCCAATTTAAAATCGTTAGTTTCGTATTGATTGTTGGTAGTAATGCCAAATGCTTAAGAATAACATGCACTACCGATCATAAGTTTAAGGACACCCCCAAAAAACCATGCAAATATGTTTTGTTCAATTTTCGATCTCCAAAGGTTATTTGAATGGTATGAATGGTATAGCATAAGTGTTCTACTACTACTTTTATTTCAAAATTTGGCCAACCCGATTCTGAGAAAATCAGTCACGATTCTTCAGAGTAAATTTTGAAAAATGTTGTAACTTTGGGTGAACTTTTAGCACACAAAATTTGAATATTATATTGAACAATTTGCCTACGAGGAAAGTTCCATTCAATACCTTTCAAATGATCGAAAGATAACGAAAATTGGACGTAACATGACAGAGATATGAACATAACAAATTTGTCATGTTTTTTGGGGGTGTCCTTAAACTTATGATCGGGAGTGTACGAGTTCATGGAGAGGGCGGTAACTAAAAAACGTAACATATTAGCATATAAGTTTATTCTAGCCTTTTACTCAGGGACCATAATATAGTCATGTCATATAACATGGTCATAGCAACAATCAATACGAAACTAACGATTTTAAATTGGTTCACCACTTTAGTAGCCTATTGGTCCCAAGCAAACGATTAACGTACCCTATTCTAGTTGAAATTCTATTACTACACTATGTTTGTTTTGATTCGCTATGAAAGTTTGACAGATAACATCAGGGGTGTGTGGATTCATGCAGAACATGCAGGGGTGAGTGAAATAGCTTGGGACTGCTTGGGACCGTTGTTCTGGTACTGAGTGAGCCAAAAATAATAATGATTTTCTTCGGGACCTTCTGGTCTTAGAGTTACCTCTATGGTCATAGTGTTCAGCCATAGAATAAAAAACTCTAGTCGGTCGCAGAATGAAATTAGTCTTCAGCAAAGTTGATAAAATTCCTATTCCTATGTATTGAGAGCTTTTAGACCCTCCGCGGAATTTTTAAGAAAAAAATATATAGACAGGTCACAATGAATCTTAGGCCATTTTCAACAGAGATGGCGCTGTTCCGCTGGTAGGAAGCAATAAAAATCCCCATATAAAAAATTGATGCATATTCAGGACAAAAAAAAGTGAACGGCCATCTAAAGAAATCAGGCAGGGACTGACAGACTATTTTTTATTTATTTTGTCATTAGGGTGGCCCAAAACATCATTTTTTTCAAAGCTGACATTTTTCAAAAGATTATAACTTTTTGACCACTGGACTGATTTCGAAGATCAAAATATCAAATGGAAGGTTAATTTTTTTTTTCAAATATAATAATATTCAAACATTTGGATTTTGTAATGGAAAACAATGGTTGATTTTGTTTTTTTTATGTTTATGGTTGTAGACAAAAGGTGCATTATGAATTTATATTTGTCCTTGAACATTTAGGCTTTTTACACAATGTATAAAAAAAATCAATGATGTGTTTTTTTTTTCGTTTTCGAGCTATTTTTGAAGTTATCAAGTTTTGGGTTTTCGCTCAATACTCCTATGTGACTATATAGTCAGTATATAGCTAATATTGTCAAATTATCTATACCTATTATCTGCTTCTGTTAGGCTTATTTATTCAAAATGAAGTAATATCATTAGATTTACGGTTTAGCGACTTGCAGTCTATGACCACACTGCCCTCTGTTAGCAATTAACGGAATTAAGTGTATGCGTAATTTCCGATAAATGTCACCATTAAGAACAGCGTATTGGAAAATTGACGCAGAAGTATGGTAACATGATTAACTTCCAATTCCTTCTCTCTTTCAAACTGATTCCGTGATATATTGACAGCCTCATATGAGTATAAACAATAAAGTTTACTCGTAGATCAACATGCCGAAAAGCTAGTGCAGTAGAGCAGTTCCAGGTAAAAAAGCGAAAAAATAAACAAATTTTAAATGTTACCTCTCAAAATTCAATAAAACTTCGCAAAATTGTTCGCTAGAGGCAATGAAGCAAGTTTGTGCTGGTGTTCAGCCATTTTGTCCCTCAACTATTTTTTTTTTAAATTGCCGCGATTTTCCTAGTATTCATGACGTTTCAATTATTTCCTTGAATTCTTAGAAATTTTTGGAAGTTCACAGGACTTCTGTGAAGATCCCTTATTTTTTCTTCAGTATTCTTTACTTCTTTTGAGTTCTTTGAACTTCTTTGAAATTATCGGGACTTCTTTAAGGTCAATCTCTAAGGTTAATTTTCCGGATAATCTAAATTCAAATAATGTTCACAGATCCAACATTGTCACTGAAGTTCTTGAAATTTTATTCTTGAAACTGCTCTGAATTTATATCAACTCATGTAATTCATGATCTTTAAACTATCCAGAAAAAATAGATTTTCCAATAAAAATCAAGTTATTGTAACTGCAGTAAAGATCTGGACTATCCTATCTTCTAACTTTAAAATCTCTAAACTTCCCTGAAATTCTCTTGACCTCCTTGAAGTTTATGGAACTTTCCTAATGTCCCGGCAATCATCCTGAAATGTATGGAAGTTTCCTGAAGGTTATGAAGTTATCAGTCAGTTATCGAAATATCTCTGAAATTATTCTGCTTTAAAGTTATCTGATCTTTCCCAAAGAGCCTTAAACTTCTCTAAAGTTAGTAAACCTGCCTTTAAATCCACTAAGCATCTCATGAGTTATCTGAACTGTCCTGAAAGTTTTGAACCTTCTGAAAAGTGTTTGCAGTTGTCTAAAACTATTGGAACTACCTTGAAATTCTCTGATCTTTGCTGAAGTCTTGTATTGTTTCTTAAGTTCTCAAAAACTGCTCTAAAGATTACAGTACATTTCTTAAACTGTTTACCTTTCCTTCTGGGTTTCGCAACATAAGCTATCAAAATACAGTATCAAACTAAAATGTCATATGCCATGGCTCTCATACGACCGTGCCGCCGAAGAATGTGACACTTTCGTGTTGGTTTTTTTTTATTATGAAAGCTGCTTATGCCGTGCTTATGACAATTATCAATATAATATGCAATGGTAAGCGAGAGGAAACAAATTCCTGATCAGAAATAGTTGAAATAGAAGAATTAGCGAAGCGAATGTAGTGAAAATCAATCACCGGTTACACCTCTGGTTCCGCTAATTTCCAGATCGAGCTTTGCTGAACTTTTCGAAAATATGCTGAGTTTCTCGAAACTACTTTAAAGTTCCTGCAATTTACAGGAAGTGCAACTGCCCTGAGATTTTTAGATGTTACCTGAGGCTCTTGAAGCTTTCCTGGTGTTCTCGCAATTATCCTAACCAGGTATTAATGAAGCTGTCTTAAAACTTCCCTTTAGTTCCCTGGTCTACTGTTAAATTTCTAATATATTCCTGAAGTTTTCTATAATTCTCAACACTTCACCCCTCAGACCTTTAAACCACCTTAAAAGTCTGGACTTTTCTTGAGATCTCAACTCTTCCCTGAAACTATTGGAACTACCCTAAAGATCTGCAATCAGAAATTCTCAAAACTTCTTGAAAGTTGAAGATTTATTCTCGATAAAGGCAGAATACTTTCGATGCTGTTCAAAAATTCCCTTAGTCTGGAGTAGAGGTGCGCATGTAGATCGAAATGTCTGCGCCCAAAAATCATTTTGTGGAGCTGGTTACTCATAGACATGCCTAGATTCACTTTGAGTTGTTATTAAAGGCTTGTTAGTCTTCTTCTTCTTCTTCTTTTTGCATTCCTTTATTTAACGTCGGTCTCTGTTCCGCAAAACTAGTGCCAATCACCGACGGACATCGATTGCCATCCATTGACGGCAATCGAATGTGCAGGAAGACAGCTTCCACACCTGCATAGGATATCGGACCCATTCAACCAACTCCCCGGCAAGGTGACAGATAATCTTAGTTTCACGTACCCACTTGCAAATAGTAGATGTCGCCACACAACGTAAACAAAGGGACTACCCTTCACCGCCGCAATGGTATTTCTCTATGGGAAGGCAGCTTTTTGTTTCACCATGTGTGGATGTCAAGCAACAAGCAAGAATGCCATGTGAAAAGAGCGATTTATGATTTTCGTGGTGAAATGAAATAAATCCAAACAAATTGGAACAGATTGATGGAAGTTTTTCTTATATAATCAAATAGAAATAAAAACACATTTGTTAATTCTATTATATTTTGCTCTTGAATATTATCAGTCTTGAGAATAATGTTTAATACTTGTGCGGTGAAGACTTGCAATAAAAAGCCGTATTATTAAAAACAGTTTACTTCCCCATCTTTCTATTGAGGGGTGAAAAAAAAATACAAAATTGATTCTTATTCGCGGTGAGTAGCAGGTTTGCTGTGTGAACACTAACATTTCGTATATTCATTCAAACATGAAGAAATAAATAAAATAAATTAAAATAAGCGTCTCTCAACAAAAGATATTCATAATGAGCTTCTAAAACGAATAAATTTCAGTGATTGTCTTTTGTTACACCCGTCCGTTTAATTAACATTGTTCCCCACCAACTTGAAGTTTCAAGAAACAGATGAGGCTATCTGTTTTTATGTTCAGTATTTTATTTACTTTATTTACATATCTGCATTCGCCCTATTCAGATAACACTTCTGAAATTTGTGAGTTTGACAGAACCACCAGCACCAAATTTTCGGAGTACACTGGAAATGTACTGGACTTGTCAAGTTGCCCCCGGGTTGCATTCAACACACATGGGCCGGGACCAACGGCTTTACTTCCCTTCCGAAGGAAGACGTGACCAGGGATTTTTATGCCTCAGAAAAATCCCACCTACCTCGGCTGGGATTGATACCAGACCCATTGGGATGTTAGAAAGCAGTCACGCTTACCACTACACCACCGGCGTCGGCCCTTGTTAGTCTTACCAAATAAGACTAACAAGCCTTTAATAACAACTCATATGAACTATAAAATATAGATTCTTGTTTCGATTCTAGTGTCAATAATGCGCATTGCTCTCATTATAAGTTCGATTATTTCTCGGTTCATAAGGAATAATGGAGTGTTTGCTAGTGCTAGTGTACTAGCCAACTAGCACGAATTTCAGTTGCTCCTGAAATCTTGTGCTGGTAGACGCTGATGCCCTGTTTACATCATATTGGTGAGCATTTTTGCTAGCAGCTAGTGAAATAGCATAAGTGTAAACAGCCCATAAGAGCTATCGGTGCTGCAAAAACATACTGTTCGTATCATTTCGAACTGTCCTTCAGTCCCTCACGGCAAATGAATCTAACCCATATATGAGGGTTCTCGAATTTGCAAAAACGTAGTTAATGGCCCAAATGCAATGTTGGCGGAAACGGTCACAAATGACATCAAGATGCCCAACCGAAGTCGATTTAGTTCTCAATAGTTTCCAATCCGACCAGTAGTCTTACTTAGATCGATCTATTCCGCTGCCGTTGCCGTTCCGCTTCCGCTGTCATTGAAAGTGTGTCTTCACTCATAGAATCAGTAAATATTTACTCAAATATGAGAAAACATGACGTTGCGTGACATTTTCTCATAATTAAGTCAACATTTATTCATGCCATGAGTGGCCTACTTTTTTTTCGCAAATTTGGGGGAACGGTACCCACACAGTTAGATTATTTTGCTGTGCGTTAATGAGTAAAATTTCCCTCGATTTTCCTCATGTTTTCCTCAGATTTCTGCCCGAATATGAGTGACATTTACTTATATTCGCGGAAAAAATTTACTTAGCATATGAGTAACCGTGGATTCAGAATATTTGAGTAAACGTAACTCAATTGTTTGAGGGTTTCATGGGCCGTGAAGAAACCGAATCTTCGATAACGGTTTATGTCTAAGATATAAGAACGTTTTAATCATCTGTATCAGACGTATGGAGTAAGCTTTCAAAGCTTAAAGCTTGCCTAGTGTAAATTGATGGCTTACGGCCGATGAGATGAACTCAAAACTTAGTCGGATTTAACTCAAAATTGCACAGATATTCGAATATATTTCTGGAAAGACTTTTTTCCAGCAGACATTTTGAAGATATTTCATATTTTGTGGAGATGTTTGAAGACATGCTGATACTGAGAAGAAATCCGAAGGAATTTTGAATTTCAAGCGGGCGTTTGAAAATTTCTGCTCCCTACGCACTTAGATTTTCGGCATTTCATTTTGCTGGAACTCAGTGAAAAACTTGCCGAGATTCAGCTAACAAACGGGATTTTTTCCGAGATCTTGCTCTAACTGATCTGAAATCTTTAATTAACTGGAGATTCTTTGGATACTTCCTGATCAACGTGCCATCTGACTAACAATATTTGAATTTTTGAACGGTTAAAGATCTTCAAAATGAACTACGTCAAGCTGAAGTTTTGAAAAATATACAGAGGACATTATTGAAATCTTCGAACAGCTGAATTTTTTTTTAATTCTTTCTGGCCAACCTACCATCTGAGTTACAGTTATTCATCTTGATCAAAGCAGAGTAATGAAAATTTAAACAGAATACTTTATTGAATTTTATGATCAACAACAAATATAAGTTCAAATAATTCACATGATAATTTTTGATCAACCTTGGGAGAGTATTTGTAGGCGTCATTTAAGTTGTATTGGAAAGTAGAATATCTTAAAAATAAAAATTGATACGAGCCTAAAAGCTGGGATAAAATCTAAAGGACTTTTTTTATGTCTCATTGGATATACGTGAATATCAAAAAAGTTCTTTCTTTTTTGTAGAAGCATTATTAAGGAGATGTACAGCCAATGAAAAAGTTCTCTAAAATTCAACGAAACTTCCTGAACTTTCGAACGAAGTTTTCTGTACTTTCACAAAGTTTCTTGAACATGAACTCAGTTTCATGAACTCAAACGAAGTTCCCTAAACGTTTTTCTAATTCATGGAGGAAATTCGAAGATCTCTGAGCCTTTTCGAAGATTTCTGAATTTTTAATGTTTTTCCATAAATTATACACTCAACCTACAACTTATGAAATTCCACCAAGTTTGCTGATCATTTACAAAGTAACCTTAACGAATTAAAAAAAAAAAAGTTTAAATGCTACGTACTTTGCTGAACTTTTTCCAAGTTCCAATATTATTATTTTAATTTCCAAACTTGAAATAAGACGACCAGAACACCCATGAGCTTCTCCAAGCTTGCGGGAAGATCCTTAACCATTTCTACGATTTTTTCTGATCATCTGGGTGAAACCGAAGACATCATATCAAGAAGACTGGCAACTTTGCCAGAATCCAAGCGACAGATACAATAGCGCTGCGCTTGAGTGAAGGTGGAAGCAACGCATAGAAAAATGAGCAAATAAACAAATCTTTATTCTGAGGATGTAATCTTTGCTATCAAATTCGTTCGAAGCATTTACCTTTGAGCGGCAGATGACGCGATTGTCATAGCGTTCGTATGAGAAAATGGAAGAGCTGCCAGTCTTCTTGATTTGTTGTCTTCGGTGAAACGAAGTTTCCAAAACTTTTAAGAATTTAATTGAGTTTTTTTGAAATAAGTTCTTTGACAAACTGTCTACGAAATTCGATGTACTATTCTTAATCCATTTCAACTGGAACGAAGAGCTCTGAACGAAAGCTCCTAAAGTTTTGAGAAATTAATCAAAGTCTCGTTAGCTTCAACGATGTGCCTCAAGCAAAGTCTACGAAGTTTTCCCGAATTGTTACATATCTACGAAGTTCCCTGAATTTCAATTCACTTTCGAACATATGTTCCCTGAACATCTACAAAGCCTTACACAGTTCAATGAAGTTAAGTTTTACACAGTTCAATGAAGTTAAAGAAAAATCCCAAAAATTGAACAATATACCCAAGATTCTCTAAAGTTCGGTAAATTGCTTCAAAAGTTCGCTGAAGTTCTACACAATTATCTTTTATCTATTATTATTACAAAGATCGCTGTATTTCATACATTTATCCATAGTTTGTTTATACAGCAACTGAATTTCAACAAACTTTTAAGAGAATTTTCTATTACTCATACAATGTTCCTTGAACATCTTCCAAGCTCCAGAATGTTGGTTTTCCATGCTCTTTTAATTCAACCAAAATCTCAGAACATCGTGCACTTCCACGAAGATCAATGAAGTTCACTAAACGTCTACAAGTTTGCTGATCGTTTAGAAAGATAGCTGAACTCCTATTTATTGCTCTTCTAGAAAGTTTTCAATAATTCTTCGCAATTTTCTGAACTTCTACGAAGTATTCTAAAGATCCAAGAAATATTCTGAAGATCTATGAAGTTTTTTAAAGTTATACAAAGTTTTCTGAACATTTAGTTTCATGTTTAAAACCTCTATAATTAACAAACAAACACACAAATTCGAAATTCTTCTAACTCTCTGAAATCAAATAATGTTTTCTATGACTTCTAAGATTGAAGATTTTTTCTAAATGCATCTAGCAATCCTGAATATGCCTGACATTTACACATATTCAAAAAAAAAAACTCATTCAATGGCTGACCATGTTTTTTGCAAATTTGAGTGAACGGAACTCAAATTTGAGTTGGATTCAATGGCCGTGTGGAAGTTTATTGGATGACTAAATTCTATCCATGACTTCTTGAAAATTGACAGTAAACAGTTCGGTGATTTTTCACAGTATTCCTGTAATTTTTCACAGATATTCTGTGAAAAATTACAGGAAAACTATGAACAGTCAGCGAAAGTTCAGTTGTTGAGGTTTCGATAAAATTTCACAGAAATCAGTAAAATAATCTCAATATGTAAATACCATGTTTTTAGTTCCGATAAATATGAAGCAAACGATGCAAAATATAATTTAAGCAAACTCACTTGTCTAACTTAAGCCATTAGGGCATTTGAGCAACCTCTTTTGAGTTTTCGGATTATTAATTGTGATACCAAAGCATCAGTGAGACATCAACATACTTATAAAAATTGTTTATTTATCAACATTTAAATAACATGCTACAATTGGTGACCTATCATTTAACACAGCTCATTCTAGTAGTAAAACATTCATTCTTAACTCCACTCCAAAGAACATCCAAATTTGATTAAAAACAGAAACACTATAGCTTATCATCCGTAACTGTATATAGCAGGAAACAAAATATGGAAAACTTTACAGGTCATTTTTTTCTGAATACTGACTAGTCTTTTTGTAATCTAAAACTTGGCTTATTACGTGGCTTTCTGTTTCATGTGCTGTAAAAATTGGTTGAAGATCGTGTATCACAAACACTATCCTGATAGCTCTTATGTACACACCATGGGTTTGCTAGAGAACATTTAATTCCAATCGGAATAAGAACCAAACCCTCTTATTTACAGCCAGCTAGGTATGTACGATGGGACTTCTATTTATACTATTTACAAGACGGACATGCTGCCATTGTTGCTGGCTTGCTGCAGCAGAATCTCCTGCAGGGGGCTGGATAAGTCATTCGGGACGAACGAATCATTTCCCATCGGTATGAAGTACGTATGCTGCTCGCCGTCTTCGACCAGAAGTCCGTGCTAGTCTCGCAGGTCACAACACTCGCTAAAGAATCGGCCCAGAGTGTGATAAAGATGTGGTCGTACTCCGGCAAGGCTGTGATCCTCGTCTGGGTAGCTCTGTTGGAATCAAACAATAAGTGATGGTCTGTTACGGTAAACTTAAGGGGCTTCAAAACTTACCACTTGTTTGAACATAATATCATGGGTTTCCAAGGCTCTTGTTAGCTGCATAGCTTGCTGGAAGTGAACATTGTCGTCGAAGGTTCCGTGGATCAACATGTATTTTCGATTCCGGAACTTCTCATACAATGCCGTCAACCGTGACTGTTCGTAGCCTGGCTTGTTGTCCGTGGACGTCGGCAGTCCCATGTATCGCTCGGTGTAGATGGAATCTGAAATAGCGCAAGCCATTTGAAGGATTACTGTTCTACATAACAAGCAAAAGTAAAATTACCGTAGAAAGTCCAATCGGTAACGGGTGCCACGGAAACGGCGCATTTGAACACGTTTTGAGTATCCTTTGCCAGGGCCATCGCCGACGCGTAACCTCCGTAGCTCCAACCCCAGATTGCAGCCCGGGCGGGATCAATAAACGGCAACTTTTCCGACAGCTTCTTCGCCGTCGTGATCTGATCTTCAATTTCAACCGTTCCCAAGTTACGATAGATCTGGAACAGTAGTTTATCACCTCGCAGACCCGATCCTCGACCATCGATCTTAGCGTAGATCACCGAACGGTTCGAACTCATGTGATGACCCCAACCAATCGACCAGGAACTGATTACCGAGTATGAATTTGGTCCTCCGTAAACGTCCACCAATAGCGGATATTTAACCTTACCACTTCGATCGGCACCAGGTGGAATTAGCAGCATCACCTTGGAAGTGAATCCATTATCCAAGTCGATTTCATGGTACTCAACGGTTGGAAGTGATTTGTCTTCCAAGCGAGCACGGAGATCACTGTTTGTTTCCAATGTTTTAACTGGTTTCAAAGTGACAGCTGAAACATGACACAACGTTAGTCACAGTACGGATTTCCATCAGTCATGTGAAAACTTACCATCTTTCGCAAAACTCCACTCAAACATCTCCGCCCAAGGTACACCCGGACCCTTCGCTTCCAGGACAATGTAGTTACCCTTTTTGCTCATCTGTGCATTGAAGTATGACTGCTTCGGACTCGATCCTACCGTACACGTCAAACACATCGGTTTAGCATCAGCATGTCCCTGCACTGCAAATATATGCATCACATGCGAGTCTTCCTCCGTATTAGCAGCGAAGAATATCAGGTTGGTCTCCGGCTCCCACATCAGAATTTCCTGAACGACGTACTTGCCACTGGTGAATGCCATGGTACTTCTAGTCTGAGTTGAGATCATGGTAATATGGTGATAGCCTCCGGCATCAGTCTGATTTTGTGAACTTATTATCACAAACTGAGATCCATCCTTGTTGAACACTGGGGCGCTGAACAGTTCCAACCATCCTCCGTCAGCACGGATTTCATGAACTTCTCCGCAGTTGTGGTTTTCATCGCACGACTTAATGATCGCGTGATTTTGGACGCGATTCTTCCAGATCGAGACCAATCGACCGTTATTGGCCCAACCGACGGACGTAATGATGTGATCCATATCCGGTGTCACCAATGCAGCTGGAGGCATAATTTCAACCTTGACCGTTGGATTGGCTATATTCACCTGATAAAGATTTACAGTGGGGTTGGGCGTTCCAGCTTTTGGATAGTGCAAAGCCAGCTCGTGTGGATATTGGAACTCCGGATGCCCAGGTGGTCCGTAGATGGGTATCTTCATCAGTCTCGTATTGGTATCGTTAAACCTAATAAATGCAATCTTTTGACCATCTGGAGAAAACCATGTGGCAAGGTTCGTGGAGAAAACTTCCTCTTCGTAGACCCAATCCGGGATACCATTGTAGGTGCTAGCTTCACCATCGGTTGTTATCTGAACCTCTTTGGCGTCGGGTGATGCCTTGTAGTAGAGATTGTTCAGGAATACGAAGACGAACGAGTTGCCCACTGGACTCCATTCCACCACGTTGAGTGCTCTCTGAAATTGAAAAAAAAAACTGTTAGTATCAAATATTGCTCCACAACATCAAACAAACTCACTCTCTCGCCATTGATATTGAGCGGAATGACTTTATTCTGCTGCAGATCCACAATGTCATACACCGCCAGGAAGCTATGCCGGAAGATCTTGCTGTACCCTCGAGCCACCAATAGGTACCGCTCATCAGCCGACAGATCAAACTTGAATCCCTGCAGTAGTATTTCATGCGACTCATCCAATAGTGTCTTGGTCTCGTTGGTTACCGGATCGTATGCCAGCACCCGTCCTATATCATCACGCGATATCACCTTCCCGCTTGGAGACCACGAACCGGTGAAACTACGTGCCGACAGTTTACCGGTCAGGAAATCCTCCAACGTAATCGGATTTCCACTGGACACTATCGGACTGTTATCGCCATTCTTGCTTGCATCATCGTCTCCGGTTAGCACTACTACGAGTGTAATCACCACGGCCAGCACTATTGCCGCTCCACCAGCTAGCAGTAGATATTTCTTGGTGTTTCGTTTCTTTGAACCTACCAGCTCCTATGAATGCGAGAGGAGAGAAAAGAGGTGGAATAATGAGTGATAAGGAATAAAAAAAAACCTTGATTATCTTAGAATCTATCAGAGTTGGGGGCGTGAAATACATAACAATAGCGGCTTTAGAGGTGCTATAAAGTTTAATCTTTTAGAAGCTTCAATTCAGTTAATTACCTGAATCGCTCAAGATAAGATTTTTCAGCATGTGGAAAACAATTGCTGTACCACGTCGTCAAGTGTATTTCGATCGTTTTGCTTTGGCAATTCGCCATCAATCAAACTTTTCGAAATGATTGGCTTATCAATGCTGTCACGAGGTGTCGACCCGTGGCAAATCAACTGTTTTCGCAGAGTTACTTTAAATTGCGCTCAGGGGGTCTAGACTATAGTCGCTATATTTATAGTCTAGCGGATAGAATTTAGATCTACCAAAAAGCGGAACCAATTCAACAATTGAAAAGGTACTATCAAACGTTGATTATTCTTTCCTCGACTATCGAATGCGAATTACCATGCATCATCGGATAGGGGAAACTTTCCCCAACCCAAAGATGGTGTTAGTTTGCATAGGCGAGCCTTGAGTCAAGCCTGTTGTTGATCGTGATTTGCTCGATTGGTTCCGCTTGTTGACAGCTCAATTGGTTCCCGAGATTCTATCCGCCAGATCCTAATGTAGAACTATTGAGAGGGTTAAGTAATTTCCTTATTATTTTGACAGATACGCATATTTTATAGACCTCTTCAAAGCCAAGAACTCAAGCTTCAAGAATGTCTTGAGTATTTAAATCAGGAGAAGTATACAAGTAGTGAATTCAATACGCGTAGGTATCTGTCAAAAGGCAAGCAATTCTTTATAACAGGAAATTACTCAACCCACTCAAAAGCTCTTCTTATCGTCTGATGTATTGTTGGTCAAGTTGGACATCGGAAAACCCCACTCGCGACATTCGATTTTACTCTCTTTCTGTACGTTAAACATAACGTCGGACATAGAGCGCTGTGTAGCGCATTATTGTGTGAAATTCCGACGTACAAAACGAGAGTAAAATCGACTGTCGTGTGTGGGGTTTTTCAATTTTCAGCTGGAACTTCACCTAAAAGTTCTTTAATTCAAGCTAATAGTTTTAATGTTACCCTTAGAAACGCTAGAATTTCACAAGATGTTTTTAAAACTTTTTCCTAAAGACCGTGCCACTATTGCGGATCTAAAAAAATCCATCCATCGGCTATCGCGAGGGGGGCGACACATCTAAATCTCAATTTTAGATGCTCAATAAAGCGAATAAATCTTCGAAAAATCTTCTTTCATTTCTGGCATCTACTTGCATCGCGCATCATCTTTTTGCAGGAAATCTTCAAAATCGTGATAAATCTTCTTTCTATCTACTCAGCGTACGCGCAGCTAGCCACAGCAAAACACAATATTTCCTGCATCGTAGATAGAGTCGTCCCCCTCGGGCTATCGTAGAGTTCAACCTCAGCTGTCAAAGCTCTACCTCAAGAATAAAAATGAGCTTTAGTGTCAAATGGGATAAGATGCATACCTCTTTTTCGATGATCTTTTAAGGGACATTGCTAGGTCAATATCTGAACTAGTAATGCTGCATGATAAATCCACGATAATAAATTGAAAACTGCAAAAAGTAATCTTGTCCCGGGCCCTTACATCATCTTACTCTATAATGTAGCTTAATTTTTTATCTGGCAATTCTTTGAAGTCGTGTTTGTTTAACAGCTGCTGTTAAACGGCTATAGAAATAATCCACAGAATCTATGAAAGAGTAATGTCTCTGAAATCCCCATAAAAAACGTGCTGTAGGAAACCATTATTTACAGCCATCTTTAAACATGTAGGCAATGGAGACGATTCCCTGGAAGCCCTTTAAAATTCCCCTCGGGAGATCTACAAACGTTAAACTGTTGTTCGCTTAACATCAGATCTCACATGTAAGGCCATCGATTGAGATTCACTGAACTTCTTCCAAACTCATCTAGACGAATCCTTTCGGAATTTATTTGAAAAATTTAATCATAATGGGCTATACGCCTTTTTAAAATAAACTAAGCGATCGATTCAACCTCTGGTGGTTGAATAGGAGAACGTCAAAAAGAGTGTTGTGGGCAGAATTTGTGCCGTGAAACATAGGAAGCGGAACACTTTTTCATCCCGGGCCCTTACATCTTCCTGAAAAATTGATTCATCTGAGAGCTTGAGCTTGAGCTTGAGCTTGATTGACCGCCCACGGTTGCTACTCTGTTACTGCCAGATCAGCTGTAATTACACAGAGAACCAATAGACGATGCTTGGGACTAGCAATCATCCTCAATGTGTAAAAACTGGTGATCTTAAATTAGGCAATACCAGCGCCGGCCGCGCCCGAACACAGGTCAAGAAAGGAATGGGAAGGATTGTGTTGACATGACACTCGCTTTGATGGAAGCCGAGAACACCTCTGCACTTCCACGAGGAATCACTGGGATGTTGGATAAGAGGGTTGGGTTTGCAGCAGGGTTCGTTTTGGTAAACGATAAGCTGAATTGATGTCCTAACGATCATATAACGCGAAGGAGCTTGGGACTAAACCCACGGTCTTCTGCTCAGTAAGCAAAAACGTTTGCCACTAGGCAGACGAGCACCTTTTTAATCACCGAGTTGCTGTTATTACCATGTAGTCATATTAACAAATAAAACGATTGACAAATCTTGAATGTGGATGGGCCTGAGATTAGACTCATGATGTTCTGCTCAGTAAGCAAAAACGGTTGCTCTAAGGCCACCGAGCCCTTCATATCACATAATACCGTTGCTCAAATTTTTGTATCCATTCAAACCCGGAACCAACGACAACAACGAGTTTCGCAAAATACGCGATACACAAGCGATTTTACCATAAATCTCTTTGATATGTAAGGGCCTGGGACCGCGTTTTTCTGCTCAGTAAGCAGGTCACTGTAACCGACGACCTTTCAAATCCGAAAACTAAAAACTACGAAAAAGTACTTAGGCCTTCATTAAGTTCCACTTTCACGCGACGTTCAATGACAGGGTCCTATCCAGGATTACATCTGAAAAATCCAAATTTGGCCAACGCCCACCCTAAACCTAAACCTGTTCTAATTCACCTGAAATGACTAACGAATGGAAGACTTTGACTACCCAGCCATGCAATAGTCTCATTCCGTGCCTTATGGCAACTTGATGATTCTATTGCGCTCATCTTTTGGCACCACCCAGGGGAGACTTGGTCCTGTACCCAATGCTTAACTTATCTCCATTC
The DNA here is from genome assembly GCF_037179485.1 of Ochlerotatus camptorhynchus. Classification (NCBI taxonomy): domain Eukaryota; kingdom Metazoa; phylum Arthropoda; class Insecta; order Diptera; family Culicidae; genus Ochlerotatus; species Ochlerotatus camptorhynchus. The sequence goes on from NW_027040846.1 coordinate 748,268, forward strand.
CACTCAGCTACTCGCAATTTCTTGTGATATAGTGGGCGGAATATTATTATATGAGACAATTCAATGCAGACGTCTTTCCAAATTTGGCAGATCGACAGGTAATCGGTGAGTTATCACGATAGTTGCTATTCAACAACTCGACAACGTCCCATCGTCAACGCCTGCTATGAGAATTTCCCATTGCAGACGCCAACGAAATGACGTCATCGAGCTATCGATCAACTACCCTGGTTATCGCCTGGTACCTTATAGCACGATGCTAGGAGGCGAACCGGAAGAATCGATGAGCTACCTCCCCCTGAAAAATTGATTCATCTGAGATGCTCCAAAACTTGATCTACAGTTGAAAAAAATAATTCTAAATCGTTTTTGCAAGGATCCTCCTGGTGTTCAGGAATATTTGTGTTGAGACAAATGTAACAAAATGTCGAATTATTCAAAGGAATGTTTGACAAAAGGTCAAATGACAAAATGTAGAATGACATATGATCAAAAGGACAAAAGGCCGAAGATATAAAAGGTCGAATGGTCAAAAGGTCGGATGGACAAAAGTGCGACTGTAAAAAAAGCCCAATGTACACAAAAGGTCGGATGGATAAAAGGTCAAATGATGATAAGGGGGACAAAAAGTCGAATGGACAAACTGTCGAATGATGAAGAAAAGGTCGAATTATTTAAAGAGGAACAAAAGGTTGACCGGTTCAAAGAGGGACAAAATCGAAAGGTCGAATGAACAAAGCGTCGAATGAACAAAGCGTTGAATGACAAAAGGTCGAATGACAAAAGGTTGAATGACAAAAGGTCGAATGACAAAAGGTCGAATGATAAAAGGTCGAATGACAAAAGGTCGAATGACAAAAGGTCGAATAATTCAAAGGGGGACAAACGGTTTAATGAAGAAAAAACGTTAAGTCCAAAGCACGACCGCATTGTTGACGTTTTTTCTACTGAGCTCGGCTGTGCAAATCTCGGCAAAAAAAGTTTTACTGAAATCTCAGCAAACATTTCGTTTGTTTGCTGAGATTCAGCTAAGCATTATCCGAGACTCAGCAATCAAATGTCACTTTTGCTGAGATCTCAGTGAAACTTTTTTTTTGCCGAGATTTGCACAGCCGAGCTCGGTAGAAAAAAAACTAAGTTTGTAGGACTACGAGATTACTTTTGCTGATCCATCCAATAATATATTAATAACAAAATGGCTCAAAAATTTACTCCAAAATGAACAATACATTATTCATTTTTTTAAAATTGGGCAGTTGTTGAATAAATCCTTAAATAAATATTCTAATTTTGATATTAGAAGATTGGTTCCTTTATTATTCATAGTTAGGTTCAAAACTTGTTTCCAATATGGTGAATTATTAGATAGACATGAACAAAAATTTTGGTTTTACCATAGTAATTCCCATACAAACTTCAAATGGTTTGTGCCATCTCAGTTTCTCACCAAATGGGTTAAAATTTTGAGAGATTAGTCAGGATCCGATTTGGAATCGTTTAAGTATTGTGGAGCGAAAATTTCAAATTTTGCATCACTCTAATGTTCACCCATCTTTCGGAAACTTACTAATGTTAGTAATGGCAAAACAACTTAAGAAATCATAGTACACCTGACATCACAAATCTTTGAGCTGTAGAACTATCACCGACAAACCGACATGAAACTTAAACTTAACTTTTGATCGAGAATTCATAACGGCCGATTCAAATATGCTGCGATCCCATCTGTCAAAACCATAGAAATGTTTTATCTAGATAAACATAATTTGTCCGACATAGATTAGACACGAACCAACTCATACATTTTGTACGCGTGTGCTGGGATAAATATTTTCCACGAACACGGCGACAGATGTCAGTTTTGTGTTTTGATCAGAAAGTTCTTTGTAATTTGTATGATCTCATCAATTAAAAATCTATAAAATAGCAAATTTTGTTATTAAGTAAATGGAATGTCAATTTGATTGATACATTAAAGCATATTAAACACCCAAAAGAATGGATTAAACCCTATGTATACAACATATAGTTCAAGTTATAGCTATAGTTTTCATATCATTCACTATTTTTTATTGTCTTTTCTTTAGAGAAAGATTGCGCATATTGTGAGATATTCACCCATATTCTTGATTTTATTCGAATAAAACTAAATGTTTCGAATGGTTTGAACGAACATAAAAATATGGGTTATTGGCAAAAAAAAATGTGCTTTATGTAGTCATTATTTCCCAAGTAACGGCAAATAAAATTTCAGTTGGAACGACACAATAAAATTAGGAATTTGTTGAATTCATCTGAAATGTTTTCCAAAGACAGCTAACTTCTAAGTAGAAGAGCAGTCAAGTTATAGCAAGCAATCAAAAGTCAAATGGTACATAAGCGCCGATATATATGAGGATACAGATCTGAGCTGTCCACATCTAAATCTCAATTCTAGATGCTCAAAAAATCTCACACTAGCGAATCAATCTTCGAAAAATCATCTTTCATTTCTCACATCTACTTGCATCGTGGAAATCTTCAAAATCGACATAAATCTTCCTTCTATCTAATCAGCGTGCGTGCAGCTAGCCACAGCAAAACACAATCTTTTCTGCATCGTAGATAGAGTCGCCCCCCTCGTATACAATAGGTCTTATCCATCTGAACAATTTTACTAAAGACAGCGACATCCTATCTGATCGAAACACTGAAAAAGAAACTTACTCAGAAAGTGAGTCACTTTTGCTGATTCGTATGAAGAATAAGCGTAGGTCCTCAGCACGTGAGTATGGTTTTAGAATTGCCTCCATACTAATGAGTAAAAGTGACTCAATCTCTAAATAAGATTGGTTTTCAGTGAATGTAGCCTGCTTAAGCAAGCTTTTTGAATCAAATGACAAATCTTCTTTCCTTTTTTAACATCGGTCTCTGTTCCGCAATCTAGTTTCAATCACCGACGGACATCGATTGCCATCCATTGACGGCAATCGAATGTGCAGGAATGCAGCTTCCACACCTGCGTAGTATATCGCACCCATTCAAACCAGATGGGCCGGGACCAACGGCTTTACTTCCCTTCCGAAGGAAGACGTGACCAGAGATTTTTTATGCCAATCAAATGACAAAGGCCTTATGCATTCTGAATCACTTTTTTGGAATACTCCGTGTCTTTAGTTTAGTGCATGTCGTATTAATCCATCACCGTTGAGAAATGATGAATTATTCGGTTTTGATACAGTTGTCATTCTTGCCATTATCGCAAGGATCCGACTCTAATTGTAAGGTCCCGCTCTTTATACCCTTTGAGGTGTTGGAACATTCTCTAAAGGCACACTCGATTGCTAGAATGATCATGCATCAGAATCCTAGTCTTAACCATTTCAAACTAGAGAATAACGAATAAAACATTAGAAATCACGGAGATGAAAAACAAAACTACCTAGCTCATTTTTTCCTTGTTTTCCAGTTTCCTAGTTTGAAGTAGTTCGGACTAGGCTTCGGTGCTAGATCTTAATGCCAGTGAAATAAACGTTACTGGGCAAGAAAATTATACTGCAGTCATCGTTTGAATGCCGAGTGCTGTAAAGGAGGATTTGTTGCGTTGTACACTGAACACGACCTTCGACCTGTTATCCCTATAACTCAATCGTACCTTTGCTCTCTTCTGGGTGGAAAGTCTCCTTAATGAAGATATAAAAAATATATATTTGGGCCATTCGACCTTAGGTCCAATCGACCTTTAGCCCGTTCGACCTTTTATCCATTCGATCTTTTATCCTTATTTGCACCATATTCAACCTTTTGTCCCTCTCCTCATCATTCGAGCTTTTGTCTTTCGACCATTTGTCCCACGACTGTTATGTTGGCTTCTGGCAGGCTTGAAATATAGGGTAAGATGTGGTAAGATGCACCCCGGGGCAAGATTATTTTTTTTCAAATTTTCAATATTTTTTTGTGGATTTATCATGCAGCATTACTAGTTCACACATGTTCCTTAACAAATCCTCGAGAGCCAAAATATGTATTTTAAACCCCAAAATGTCCTTTTGACCCGGAAGTACATCTTACCCCATCCTTATAGTAATGGCTTTTACTTATTGTAGCTTCTAGAATAGTGAGCGTTCTCAATGATCCATATTTTAATCAATGACTACTTCTCTCTCAATGTCGATTATCCATCTCGATTATCCCTTTAACTATGAATGGATTCAGTCAGGCAAAACCGCTTTTAAACCGAATTTAAAAATATGAAAATTTTATTCTTAATTGAATTCTATCGTTTTCCGGTAAATTTCATCAATCGTTAGAGTTCAACTAATTCTGAATTATATTTATTTCTGCTGCTATTCTGTAGACAAAAGACTCAGCGATAGTGAGGATCCAGTTTAAATTTCAGGGTGACGTATTGGAAAATAAGATCACGTTTGAAAATCTAGATCCGTAATTCGCCCAACTTTCTTTGTTTTTTTTAACTTTATTTTAGAGATTTTTAGCTGTAGGATAGTTCATCTCTACATTTTATGCTGAATACATTTTTTGCTGAAAAATCATGCAAAAATGCTGGTTTTCATCAAAATAAACATGAGAACACTTAAAGTGTACTGAAATAAATGAACATAGGTTAACATAGTGTTTCCATCCCAGGACCTCCCAGGAAATTTACCAAAAAATCATGATTCCCGGGAATCTTTCTCAATTTCCCGGGAATTAAGGTGATACTCTAAGGAACCCTTAGCGTGAAACTTCAAAAGCACAAATGTCAGCTTACACAAAACATACAATAATGTTATTGCTACTCTTTGTTTGTTGTAACGCTGCAACTAAGGAGTAGCAATTTCATATTCGTACGTTTTGTGGAAGTTGACATTTGTGTTCTTAAAGTTTCACGCTAAGGCTTCCTTGGAGTATCACCTTAAATTGAGAAGGATTTTTGGGTTGAAGCTACAAAAAATATGCCAGAGGAGCCAATTGAAACTTCCGAAGAGAAATTTTGGATTAACTTCCAGACGAATGTGATGATCTTAAGGTTAATTGGAAGAACGTTCCAGAAGAAGTCAGAAGAATTATCCAAGGGATACCAGAAAAAAAATCCGGTGGGAAAATCAGAAGATATTTCTATGCGAACCCAAAATGACTAATCAAGGAAGTCGGTAGAATCTTCCGGGGATGTCGAATTCTGGGGAAGTTTAAAACGATTGAATGGAAAGTACCAATGCAAGTTTTAAGAAGTTTGCTGAAGAAGTTGGATGAACCTTCCAGTGGAAATCAAAAGAAGCTATCGTGGAAGTCACAAGTACTTGTGGAAGAAGCTTCCAATAAAATCAGTTGAAAAGTTCTAAGAAACCTAGTAGTCAGTGTTCACTCGGCTGTCGGCAAAAGCAGACCACTCTCAATGTGTGTCATGCGATCGTCTGTTTACTCGGCAGCAACCATTGTGTGGTCTTCCTCATTGTTCTTCATCAGCAGTTCTTTCAGTCGATGCGTCGTCGACTTTGGAAAGCAACCGTTTCGTGATGAATGTGTGAGTGCTGACCACGTGTTGCGTCCATTGCTGCAATGGAAGCGCTCTGACTCCCGTTGGCGAATATGCCATGCAATTAAACCACTGGAGGCGGCTCCTGTTCTGGTGGAGGAGGCATATTGGATAGCGGAAGATAAAATGTTTATTGTGTTGTACCTTACTATAGTCCTCGGCTCTGTAAAGTTAATTCGGTTGAGCCTTATCAAATAAATTAATAACCTAGAAGAGATTTCTGGGAGAATTCGGATGTATCTCTGAGTGAAAAAACTCCCGAAAAAATCTAAGGCAACTCGAATAAAGCGGTTAAACTAATTAAGTGGCTAAACTATTCCATACTTTATAAATCGTTCTGAAGAAGCATAAAAAAAATCTGTTGAGTAACTGCCATGAATTAAAGTTTATACTTTTCTGGTCTCTGAACTAGTTTTTTTTTTCGAGAAGAGTCATCAGCTGTTTCCCGTTTCCCGGGAAATTAAAACACTAGGCCATGAGAAATGAAAACACATGTGGCCTAAGCTTCGTAATAACATTTCCTCTAAACAAACTTCAACTGTTGAACAGTGCTCTACACTTATAAAATAAATCACATAACCAGTGAAAAATATCCATGTGAATTTCACACAACTTTCATGTGATCCCATAATTGATAATTGCACCACTAAATCTGAAATGATTACTCAAATAGAATTTTTGATGTTATGTGATATTCAGATAAAAATCATTATTTTTGGAAAAATATTATGTGCTTTCCTAATAGAAACTAAGTGAAAAATTTTATCAGTGTAGTCATTTTTCAAAAGTCGATCCCTCAGCTCAAGGCCAAATTTGGGAAATAGGTGTATTGAAAGTAATGACCGGGAATTGAAGTCAACCACTTCCAGCATGATCTTGCTTTATAGCTGCACCTTTGCTTAATTGAGCCACAAAACATTCCTAAAAATACCAATAAACCTGAAATAATCTTAAAATTACCAAAATTATTATGAAACTGTGACAATGGCCTAAAACGTTAACATAGGCTGAAAACGGTAGAATTACCTTAAAATAATGTTTGGGTCTTAAAAAAAAATACCCACAAATAACTAGGCCTCTAATCCTTGAAATATGCCATTGAAAGCGAAATAATTTTGATTAAGAAGCTGTTGCGATTTTAGAAAACTCGAAATCAGTTTGATCAAGAAGCTATTGCGCCTTTAAAAGCTCAAAATAATTTTGATTAAGAAGTTGTTGCACTTTTAGAAGCTCAAAATCATTTTCGATTAAGAAGCTGTTGTGCCTTTAGAAGCTCAAAATTATTTTGATTTTAGAAGGTGTTGCACCTATAGAAGCTTGAACATAGTTTTGATTAATAAGCTGTTGCGCCTTTAGAAACTCAAACTCATTTTGATTAAAAACAGTTGCGCCTTTATAAGCTCAACATAAGTTTGATTAAGATGTTGGAGAACGCTTTAGAAGTACAAAATCATTTTGATTAAGAAGCTGTTGCGCCTTTAGAAACTCAAAATAATTTTAGAAGCTTTTGAGCCTTTAGAAGCTCAAAACAATTTAGATTAAGCAGTTGTTATACTATTAGTATTAGGAGCTCAAAATCATTTTGATTAAGAAGTTGGTAAACATTTAAAAGCTCATGCTAATTTCGATTAAGCAGTTGTTATACTACTAGGAGCTCAAAATCATTTTGATTATTGCGCCTTTAGAAGCTCAACATCATTTTGATTAAGAAGCTGTTGCGCTTTCAGAAGCTCAACATAACTTTGATTAAGAAATTGAAAATAATTTCGATTAAGCAGTTGTTATACTATTAGGAGCTCAAAATCATTTTTAATAAGAAGTTAGAGAACCCTTCAGAAGGTCAAAATCATTTTGATTAAGAAGCTGTTGCGCCTTTAGAAAATCAAAATAATTTTGATTAAGAAGCTTTTGTGCCTTTAGAAGCTCAACATCATTTTGATTTAGAAGCTGTTGCACCTTTAGAAGCTCAAAATCATTTTGATTGAGCAGCAGTGGCACCTTTAGAAGTTCAAAGTCATTTTGATTAAGAAGTTGTTGCGCTTTTAGGAGCTCAATATCATTTTGACTAAGCAGCCGTTTCGCATTTAGAAGCTCAAAATCATTTTGATTAAGAAGCTGTTACGCTTTCAGAAGCTCAACATAATATGGATTAAGAAATTAGTGAACCATTAGAAGCTCAAAATAATTTCGATTGAGCAGTTGTTATACGATTAGGAGCTCAAAATCATTTTCAATAAGAACCTGTTGCATCTGTGGAAGCTCCAAATCATTTTGATTAAGCAGCAGTGACACCTTTAGAAGTTCAAAGTCATTCTGATTAAGAAGGTGTTGTGCCTTTAGAAGCTCAAAATGATTTTGATTAAGAAGTTGTTATACTATAAGGCGCTCAAAATAATTTGTATTAAGAAGTTGGTGAACCTTTAGAAGCTCAAAATAATTCCGATTAAGCAGTTGTTATACTATTAGGAACTCAAAATCATTTTGATTAAGAACCTGTTGCATCTGTGGAAGCTCCAAATCTTAGTTAGGTTCAAGCTCTCGCCGCGACCAGACGTTCTGTAATCGAGCTCCGTGTTAAATAGTTTTCGGTTTCACTCTATCCACACTTCGGTGTGAGAAAAAGCTTAGCGTCAATTACTGACGACAATCTCGCTGTCTGCATATCGTATGCACTACCCGCGACAATGACATCTGTGAGAACTCGTGAAAATACCTTCAAGGTACTCCACCTTCCCAAAGCGTCCATCGTTCGAAGAACTACACTTGTTTGTGTATCAAACTCTCGGGTTGCGACTCGACCAAGTACTGCGTCTTCAGATGAACCACGCACAAAACTGCGTGCATGTCAAGTGCATTGACCTAAAAACAGCACAGGACACGGTGATTCAACATGACGAACGACATGAGCTGGAGGTGAACAAAAAGAAGTACAAGGTGCGACTTCAGATGGATGATGGGGGTGTGGAAATTAAAGTCCATGACCTGTCTGAAAACGTGACGAAGGACGAAATGATTGCTGCCTTGAAGCAGTTCGGCGATGTATTGAGCACCAAAGAGCAAAGCTGGTGCGAAAACTTTGTCGGCAAAGGGACTGCTTCAGGAGTTTGGGTCGTCAAGATGAACTTGCGGCGACACATCAGATCATTCATCACCATCCAAGGTGAACAAACTTTGGTGACTTACCGAAACCAGCCTCAAACGTGTCGACATTGCATGAATCAGTCTCATCCAGGCAGTACATGCGTAGAAAATAAAAAACTGCTGGGAAAAAGGGTTGACCTCGAAAGCCGCTTGAAACGAGCGCAAGCATCAAATGGTCCAGGTTCAAGCACACAAGGAGCAAACACTGGCTCAGCACCGGCCACTTTTGCAGCTGTGTTGAACAATGAAGCTCCACTGGCTCCAACACCTCCGTTCCCGCGGTTCTTCTCCACCAACGCGACGTATACAATAGGCAAAACACTCGAACGACCAAGCCAACAAATTGTTTCCTCCGTTTCATCAGATGCTCTCATCGCCCCCTCGACCAGCACCACAATCATTCCAACAACCACAACTTCAAGTGCCGTGGAAACAACCGAGCACGATCACGAAATGGATCAAAACGGAATGGGGAAAACAATCACCAACGAAACAACCGTAGACCAACAACAGGAGACGATAACTGGAGAGCGATCCACCCAACAGCTGCCAAAAGCTGAGGGGACCAGTGATGTTCAACAAAATGTCGAAAAAACTACTAGCTCTGGTGATGTAAGTACCTTCAAAACTCCAGCGATTCCGTCGCAATCCCAAACCCCATTGAATCAACGACAGGCTGCTTCACCTTCCCTCCTACCCCTTTCCATGGAGATTTCCGAAAGCGAAAGTAACGACTCTGCCAGCGAAAACAATCCGTATCGAACAGTGAAGCGAGGAAGAGGCCGTTCGAAAAAAAAACGGACCAATTCTCCTCTTTCACAGACAACCCCAACCACTAATTAGAAGATCTGATTCTCCCCGTAACCTAAATGTGCCCTACACGAACAAGCTACAATATAGGTAGTATTAACACCAACGCTATATCCAATACAAACAAAATCCAATCGTTGTATTCGTTTATTCGCCTGACTGACCTAGATATTGTTCTCCTCCAAGAAGTAGAAAACTCTCATTTGTGCATCCCAGGCTTCAATGTCATTACTAATGTGGACATTGCCAGAAGAGGGACTGCCATTGCATTGAAAGCACACATTCCTTACTCAAACGTGCAGCGCAGCCTCGATAGTCGAATTTTGACAGTAAAATTAGGCAGTTCTGTAACAATATGTAATATATATGCCCCTTCGGGTGTACAAAACTACTCTACACGTGAATCTTTGTTCCAAAACTCTCTTCCCTTTTACCTACAGAACTCAACTGAACACCTGATCATAGGTGGCGACTTTAATTGCGTCGTGAACAATAAAGATGCAACTGGCGCAAACAGCAATAGTTTGTCTCTCAAAAGTTTTGTTAATGGCATGTCTCTCATTGATTCATGGGATGTTCTGCATGCTAATCAAAATGAGTTTAGTTTTATTCGTCCTAATTCCGCTTCTCGACTTGATAGAGTGTACGTCTCGTCAGCCCTTGTTCCGCATCTCCGTTCGTCAGAATATCTGGTTACGTCCTTCTCTGATCACAAAGCTTTCAAAACAAGGTGTTGCTTGCCTGATTTGGGAAAACCGTTTGGAAACAGTTATTGGTCTATTCGTGCACATGTACTCACAGACGAGGTCTTCGAGGAGTTTTCAGGCAAATGGAATCGATGGTTGCGCGAAAGAAGGAACTATGACAGCTGGATGACGTGGTGGATTGACTTTGCAAAGCCGAAAATTTCGTGAGTTTCATGCAACAAATGAGCAACTATATTGTCAATTGAAAGTTGCTTATGACAATTGTTTTCAAAATCCAAACGGAAGAATCGAGGTAAACCAGGTGAAAGCAAAAATGTTGCAGCTGCAAAGTCAATTTTCAAAGGCGTTTGAGCGGTTAAATGACATTTTTATTGCTGGCGAAAAAGTGTCAACTTTTCAACTTAGTGACAGAATTCAAAAAAAGAAGAAAAGCACCATTAGGTCTATTCGACATCAAGACCAATTGCTGACTAATTCATCTGATGTGGAGAATCATGTTATTGAATATTTCAAGAACCTATACTCTGCAGTGATCGTACTGCCTTCTACGGATTTTCCATGCAATCGGACAATTCCTGCTGACTCGGAATCGAACAACCATTTGATGGATGAAATTACAACATCCGACATATTCTTTGCCATCAAGTCAAGCGCATCGAAGAAATCACCCGGAAGTGACGGCCTGCCAAAGGAGTTTTACCTCAAGGCCTTCGAGATCATACACCCTCAATTGAACTTGATTTTGAATGAAGCATTACAAGAGAACGTGCACGAAAAATTCGTGCAAGGAGTCGTGGTTCTTTGTAAGAAAAAAACCACCGAGGAGTCAATCAAAGCGTATCGCCCAATCTCTCTATTAAACTTCGATTACAAAATACTTGCAAGGATCTTGAAACATAGACTAAGTAAAGTAATGGAGGATAACAGGTTGTTAACTCCAAACCAAAAGTGCTCAAATTCGAAAAGGAATATATTCGAAGCGGTACATTCCATCAAAGACCGAATAGTTGAACTCAACTGCAAAAAGAAATCAGGCAAGCTAATATCCTTTGATCTTGACCATGCTTTTGATCGTGTTGATCACGGTTTTCTCTTGGTTGTGATGCGGAGCATGCTTTTAAATCCCTCATTTATTTCACTTCTCGGGAAGATTATGTCCACCTCGTGTTCACGGTTACTTATTAACAGAAATCTCTCTCCTGAATTCCCTATCCTTCGGTCCGTACGCCAAGGTGATCCCCTTAGTATGCACCTTTTTGTACTAAAGGGTGATACGGTCAAAATTTGGTCAATATCAACTTGACGTATTTCTTTCAATTTTGCATTTAAAAAACCTGAACACCCCTCATTTTGAAGGTGTGTGTGTGTAGAATGTTGCTCCTATTTTGATTTTGGAATTCACTCTTCAGTTGTCAAAATGCCGTCCAAGCAAGAAGAGCAGCGTATCAAAATTTTGCTCGCACATCGCGAAAATCCGAGCTACTCGCACGCAAAGTTGGCAAAATCGCTAAAAGTTGCCAAATCAACCGTTACAAATGTAATTAAAGTGTTTGGGGAACGTTTGTCGACAGCCAGGAAGTCTAAATCGGGGGGAAATCGAAAACCGGAAGCCGCTGAGACGACAAAGAGAGTTGCCGGTAGTTTCAAGCGAAACCCTAACCTCTCTCTCCGAGATGCCGCAAATAAGCTGGGTGTATCGTCTACAACCGTGCATCGAGCCAAGAAACGAGCCGGACTATCGACTTACAAGAAGGTAGTGACTCCAAATCGCGATGATAAACAAAATACGACGGCCAAAGCGCGATCCCGGAGGCTGTACACGACGATGCTGACGAAGTTTGACTGCGTGGTAATGGACGACGAAACCTACGTCAAAGCCGACTACAAGCAGCTTCCGGGACAGGAGTTTTATACGGCAAAAGGAAGGGGAAAGGTAGCAGATGTTTTCAAGCACATGAAACTGTCAAAGTTCGCAAAGAAATATCTGGTTTGGCAAGCCATCTGTACCTGTGGCTTGAAAAGCAGCATTTTCATAGCTTCCGGGACTGTCAACCAAGAAATTTACGTGAAAGAGTGTTTGAATAAACGTCTGCTGCCTTTCCTGAAGAAACACGGTTGTTCCGTACTGTTTTGGCCGGATTTGGCATCTTGCCATTACGGTAAAAAGGCCATGGAGTGGTACGCCGCCAACAACGTGCAGGTGGTTCCCAAGGACAAGAACCCTCCCAACACGCCAGAGCTCCGCCCAATTGAGAAATACTGGGCTATTGTCAAGCGGAACCTAAAGAAGACCAAAAAAACTGCTAAGGGCGAGCAGCAGTTCAAGGTAAACTGGCTTTCTGCGGCGAAGAAGGTGGACAAGGTGGCTGTACAAAATCTGATGGCAGGGGTCAAGCGTAAGGCCCGGCAATTCGGATTTGGAAAAGCGGAAGCCTAACTGAATATTTTTCCTGAATTTTATACTAATTGAACTTGAAAAAGAAATTTAATTCGATTTTTTAAATAAACGATTTCACCGATTTACACGCGTTTTCCCTTGACCAAATTTTGACCGTATCACCCTTTATACCTACATCCCCTCCTGGAAAAACTAACTTCTATCTGCAACGACCCTATGGAGCTAGTAGTCGCCTATGCGGACGACATTTCGATTATTATCGTCGATGATAATAAATTGGATCGTGTCAAACAAGCTTTTTTGGCTTTCGGAAGCTGCTCAGGAGCAGTTTTGAACGCCAGCAAGACGGTAGCAGTAAATATTGGAAGACAACGAGGAGAACATCAACCAGCGTGGCCGGTTAGCAAGGAATCAGTTAAGGTTCTTGGTGTTACCTACTTTAACTCGTTAAAGAAAACTATTGATTTCAACTGGGGAGAAGCCATTCGAAAAACATCGCATCTTATGTGGTTGTTCAAATCAAGAAACCTGACTCTGCACCAGAAGGTAATTGTTCTAAACACGTACATTACGTCACGTTTGTGGTATTTGGCTTCAGTTCTTAGTATGCCTAACTCTGCAACTGCAAGAATAACATCGCAAATAGGATACTTCATATGGGGGCGTTTCCCTACAAGAGTTCCTATGGAGCAACTTACATTGCCTCTCAATTGTGGTGGCTTAAATCTTCATCTGCCCATGCACAAAAGCAAATCACTTCTGGTGAACAGATTCTGCTGTAGTCTTGAGCACAAACCGTTCGCACGAGATCTTTCAGTACACATAGCAAATCCACCAAACATTGCGGCCATACCAGCGCTCTATCCCTGTTTAAAATATATAGGGAAAATAGTGCCCTATATACCAGAGCAGATCATAAGAAACCCATCATCTGATGGACTACACAATTTCTTTCGCGACAAGATGAAGCGCCCTAAAATTGTTGAAGAAAACCCAAGAATCGCATGGAGCAAAGTATGGAATAATATCAACAGCAAACATCTTACATCGGCTGAGAGATCCACATTCTTCCTGTTGGTCAACCGGAAAATACCTCATGCAGACTTACTGCACCGCACTAACCGACAAGACAGTCCTATGTGCCAGTTCTGTCCAAACGTTCCTGAGGATTTAGAACATAAATTTTCCAGTTGTGTTCATGTTCGAGATTTATGGATCTTTCTTCGTCTGAAATTGGAGACAATCTTAGATAAAAGAGTAGGATTTAGGGATTTCTTGATTCCTGAATTAATTAATATTCGAAGAAGTAGTAGGAGAAAGGCTCTAAAATTGTTTATATGTTACGTAAACTTTGTGTTAGATGCCGAAAATGTTTTTTCTGTTCAAGCTCTAGACTTTGTTTTAAATTGTGAAAATGTAAACGTGTAAACTGTGTTTCAAACAAGTGTAATAAATGTGTTAAAAAAAAAAAAATCATTAAGCAGCAGTGGCACCTTTAGAAGTTCAAAGTCATTTTGATTAAGAAGCTGTTGCGCCTTTAGAAGCTCACAATCATTTTGATTAAGAAGCTGCTGCGCTTTCAGAAGCTCAACATAATTTTGATTAAGAACCTGTTGCATCTGTGGAAGCTCCAAATAATTTTGACTAAGCAGTAGCTATACTATTATGAGCTCCAAATTATTTTGATTAAGAAGTTGTTGCGCATTTAGAAGCTCAAAATCATTTTGACTAAGCATCCATTGCACCTTTAGAAGCTCAATATCATTTTGATTAAGAAGCTGTTGCGCTTTCAGAAGCTCAACATAATTTTGATTAAGAAGTTGGTGAACCTTTAGCAGCTCAAAATAATTTCGATTAAGCAGTTGTTATACTATTAGGAGCTCAAAATCATTTTGGTTAAGAAGTTGGTGAACCATTATAAGTTCAAAATAATTTCGATTAAGCAGTTGTTATACTATAAAGAGCTCAAAATAATGTTGATTTAGAAGTTGGTGTGCTTTAGAAGCTCAAAATCATTTTGATTAAGAACCTGTTGCATATGTAGATGCTCAAAATCATTTTGAATAAGCAGCCGTTGCACCTTTAGAAGCTCAAAATCATTTTGATTAAGAAGCTGTTGCGCTTTCAGAAGCTCAACATAATTTTGATTAAGAAGTTGGTGCACATTTAGAAGCTCAAAATAATTTCGATTATGCAGTTGTTATACTATTAGGAGCTCAAAATCATTTTGTTTAAGAAGTTGGTGAACCATTACAAGTTCAAAATAATTTCGATTAAGCAGTTGTTATACTATAAGGAGCTCAAAATAATTTTGATTTAGAAGTTGGTGTGCTTTAGAAGCTCAAAATAATTTTGATTAAGAACCTGTTGCATATGTAGATGCTCAAAATCATCTTGAATAAGCAGCCGTTGCACCTTTAGAAGCTCAAAATCATTTTGATTAAGAAGCTTTTGCGCTTTCAGAAGCTCAACATAATTTTGATTAAGAAGTTGGTGAACCTTTAGAAGCTTAAAATAAATTTGATTAAGCAGTTGTTATACTATTAGCAGCTCAAAACCATTTTGATTAAGAAGTTGGTGAACCATTACAAGTTCAAAATAATTTCTACTAAGCAGTTGTTATACTATTAGGAGCTCAAAATCATTTTGACGAAGCAGCCGTTGCGCTCAAGATCATTTTAATTATGAAGCTGTTGCGCCTTTAGAAGCAGAAAATTTGTTTTAATTAAGAAGTTTCTCTTTTGGAAGCTCAAAATAATTTTAATTAACCAGCAGTTACGCCTTTAGAACTTCAAAATAATTTTGATTAAGACGTTGTTGCACTTTTAGGAGCCTAATATTCTGTCATTTCTTGTGACGGAGAAGATAGGCGTTACCGGAATTGGATATTGCGATGGTTTTTTGCTCCAAACTGTTTGAAATGCTGTTTTCAGTTCCAATTTACAGAATGGCATTCCGATAAGCAATCAAGACCGATAAAAAAAGATACATGACAGCTACCAGTAGCCTGCGAATTACTCCGCTAAAAACGCAACATTAACAATGTGACATAGATAATGTTGATGTAATTGCTGGTGAAAGAACCTACATAACTAAATAGGTTTATTAACATTGTATGGACCTGTTAATGCATTTGCTTTCGCACCGCCAGATTGATTCTAAATTGTCTAATTTGACTTGTCAATGTCAATCAAATAAAACAATTTTACCACGACTTCAAGCACGCACCTTAATGGCAAAAGTAACCTAAGCCTACATTCCGAAAGCACAAATGCATCCAATTTGTATGCCACACTGAACAGTCCGTTCCATAGGCTAACTACATACAAGCAATTCCAGGCCAAAAAGCGAAAAAAAAATTTATTCAACCTTCTCCGATTTGAAAGAAATTTTGCATAATTTTTTGCTAATCATTTAAATTTGAGCGGAAATTCGACTATTTTGAGTCCTGCGAAAAAGTCAAAATAGCGGATTAAATTATGTTCAAAAAATTATAGATCGCGGACGTAACAGTGGACATTAGGGTGGGTCTAATTTGTATGGTGGATCACAACCCTCTGTGTCCCACTGCTCTTCCGATGTGTATTGTGGTCCCCAACAACGGTGGCAAATTTGAACGAATTTGTTTATGATCTGGATTTGCGAGAGAATTTTAAATTTTGTATGGGATAATTTATGGGAAACGAAACGAACCTATTCTTTTGCTTGCCAAAAATTCAAATATTTCACAAATTTAATCACATCTCGAAAATAAATTTGGAAAACTATACAGAACAACTTTGTCGAAGACTACGGATCGATCAGACTTTGAAAAAAAAAAGAAGTTATTATTGTATTAATTTAGACCTATTGCTCCGAGTATACCTACAGGCGTCTATATGACCTTGTAGGTACCGTAAGTGGGGGTGGCAATGGGCCAAAAAATCAAAACTTGTCGTTCCCTACCCTGTTATAACATTCACATTTTAGCAAGAAAAACAAATTTTAAGCGTGTGAATATATTCATCAACGATATATTAACGACTAACATGGGAATGGTTGATTTTACTAAAATTTCATAAAAACTAGACCAATGTAAAACCTTATGGGGGTGACATTGGGCCAAAACATTAATTTGGTTAAAATATCCTAAAATATGCAAATGTAACGTAGCGATTAGGAGTACACTTGCCTATGATCACAATGTACTTCGTATGTATGGCTAAAGATCCCGTGTAACCCTTATCTATCCATATAAAAATGTATTCAAACTTTTGTTTGCCTGTGGAAATTTTTAAAAACGTATTTTTGCTACTATTTATGGTATTTTACTTTACAGCACTATTTAAATAAAACAACTGGTTAATGTTATCTACACTCTACTACAGAAGTTCAAGGAACATTTTCTAGTAATCAGTTCTGTATATTCAAGATATCGGCATCAATAAACATTTCTCAATGGTGGCACAATGTCACCCTGACTTACGGTACGTTTGGAACTCTTGACCTAAAGTGAAAGATTAGTAACTTTTTTACAAAGATCAAATCAATTCGCAGTCTTCGACAAAGATGTTGTCTATAGTATATTCTCAATCTAAGCCCGAGATTTGACGAAATTTCAGCAATATTTGGATTTAAGGTAAGCAATTGAATAAGATCGTATCACAAACAATATTCCACACAAAATTTTAAAATTCTCCAGCGAATCGAGATTATAACGAAATTTGTTCAAATTTTGCACAGCTGTTGGGGACCTCAATACGCGAGAGAAGACCTTGCTTACAAAAGTTGCTGATACGCCCTTATTCCAGCTCTATCTATAATGATGCAAAGTTTCACGTAAATCGGATAAGGTCTTGCCGGATCGATTCGTCATTTGGCGTGGAATTACTCATACGTATCAGGACACCCCACGCATACTGATCACTTCCAAAGAAAGATTCCATCAATTGAATGTAAAATGTTGTAACCGAACGTGACAAACCGGTTTGCTGGACCATCCATGGACTAACCACTGCTGCGATTTTTTAGCGCGCGCAATAGCACAAACAACCCAGTAAAAATGCACGCCATGTTACGTCGTAACAACAACAACCTCCTACTCCTATTCGATCTCGCCGATCCACGAATCACAAGTCACTAGCCATATGTAGATCCATCACTTTCACTCTTATTTTTCGGCAATGCGCGGTTTGTTTACACACTGCCTGGCCGATGCGACGGTCACGTCCGCAGGTGGAGTGCGCGTGATGCAAATCAGAAGTTATTGTAAAATTTTCGAAAATATTTTGGCCTATGGGTCGTGTTCCCACAAATATTATAACGGACGGTTGTAAACAAAGCAAGTACCTGTTTTCTACATAATTCAAAAACTCCCAGCGGAACCTTACGTAAGCCGAGCAAGAAGTACCTCCGAACCGATTTCGATTGAATTCACGTTGAGCAGGAAATTAACAAAAATGTAGTTCAAGCATACTTTGGGGGGGCAGAAACCGGCAGTGGCAATGGTTCGCCGATAAACGAACTTGATTTTCCTGCGTCTCTTCTGAACTACGGCATCGATTTGCAGTACCCAATATAGAGGTTGGTAGTGACGTACGAACGTAATCTACGACGAACCCGCAAGCCATGTGGGAAAATTTGAAATGGAAAATCGTTACGCGAAGTACCTGCTATAGGCTGGAAACTGGTCCGCCACAAACTGGCCATCATTGATGCGAAACGGAAAAGAAGCAAAAATGCAATATAATAAGTCATACGTGCTTCCCTTCAATTTATGGCGATAATTCGCGCAAATATAATGGCGTGTTAAGAGCGTGGTGCAAGCTTGACGCGCGAGGGTACTTTTGGTGGATTACATTTGACTGATTTATTTCTTATTATAAGCCTAGGATGGTCAAATTAAGACAATAGATTCAAGAGGCAAAAGAGAATAAGATTGGATTTGATTGCTAGCTCACATATGATCTTAATAGACAATTGAGTTACCTGTTCTGACTGGCCAATCTCAATGGAATTTCCTGTAGAGGCAGCCATCCTGATGCAGGATTTCTTCCTTGGACACACTTTCTATAGATCTTTCAAACAAAACCGGTTATCTTGCACTCACTATCGTTCTCGGTTTCGGTGCAATTGTCTTCCCAAATGCAATTTTTCACATCTCACCCGGAGCACCACTTCAACACAACATCCTTACACTCGTTTATCACTCCTGGTTGTTGTTGTTGTTGTTGTTGCTGCCAACTGCTACAAAATGCAATGCAAAAAGTGGTAGTATGTAAAACAATCCAACGACATCGCTTTCTTGTTCACAAGTGTTCTTTCTAATAACGAACAAATAACAAACTGCTGCCCCAAGGCTCTGTCATCAGCGTTGAGCACGTGGAATTTCAGCACTCTGTACCTGCTGCTGCCTACCGCTGACTGCTGCTACTAAACGACTGAAACCTTAGTGCCGTAATACCTATCGCTCAGAGAGATTTACCAGCTGAGTAAACTGCAACGCGTCATAAAGTGTGAGCACGAGTTTTTGTCGGAGGGAAGGGCAGTGGTTCGTGTGACATTCCCTCGCAATGAGACAAATTTTTCCGCCACAGCATCTTGATGTATTGACGATGGAGGAAGAACGATACGACGGACGATAACAACGACGGCGACGATTAAACACTTCCGGCGCACATCAGCTTCCGGTTTCGGCGGATTCGGTAAAAGACCATTATGGCTTCAGTTGGTTGAATTTTAATCAATTTTAATTACTCGTTCAAGCAATTTATAGTTTAAAATTTTCGGGCATACATTTGAGCACAAAACACTTCCACAGTTGTTAGCGGAGATATAGAGAGCTTTCAAACTTCACTCTATTTACGCTATATAAAAACAGTCACCGAAAAATGTCAAAGTTCTGTGTGCTGCAAACTAAATACTGACCAGAGACTTGGGTCGCCAAAAGCTCTTTGTGTCCACCGAGTCTTAAAGTTCAGGTCACTTAAGCCGGGCGAGGCTTTGTAATGTGCTCCCGAGATCGATGACAAATGGTCGAAAGCCGAAAGGTTGAAGAACAAAAGCTGTCCTTCGATCTTCGAACGACCGAATGGACAAAAAATTGAATGTACAAAGGGTCGAAATCGACAAAAGTTCGAATGGACAAAAAGTCGAAATGGACAAAAGGTTGAATGTAAAGGGGTCGAAATGGAGAAAAGGTTGAACAGACAATAGATCGAATAGAATTTAAAGAACCAAAGAGTCGAATGAACAAAAGGTCAAAATAAACAAAAGGACGAATGGACAACAATTCGAAAGAAGTCTAACGCATTTCAAGCTGGAGTGTTCAGTAGCATTTATCTGGAAAAGAACTACTCATGTTACAAAGAAGGAGTTCCAACTAACAATTTTGGCTGCAGATAATTTTGATAAATATGCCTCATGCAGCTAATTTTTGCTTGTATAAGCTGGTCGGCAGCTAAAATTGTTAAATTGTATAACAATATAAGCTAAAATAAAATTGTAAAATTGGGCAACTCTAAGTGAGAGGAATAACTTTTGAGCATTTGAAAGATTACAGATATTTAACACTCCAACTCAGTGTTCACTCAGCTGTCGACAAAAGCAGGCCACTCTCGATGTGTGCCACGCAATCGTCAGTTTTCTCGGCAGCCACCATTGTGTGGTCCTCCTCATTGTTCTTCATCAGCAGTTCTTTCGGTCGATGCGTCGTCGACTTTGGAAAGCAACCGTTTAGTGATGAGTGCTGACCACGTTTTGCGTCAATTTCTACAATGGAAGCGCTCTGACCACCGTTGGCATAACTGCCATACAATGAAACCACTGGAAGCGGCTCCAGTTTATTGTGTTGTACCTTTTGACTATAGTTTTAACACAGACAAACAGACATAACACTCACAATCACATTCATCGCAATAATGTTTTAGTTGGGAATGTGCTTGCATTTGTCATGATGGCGCCACTGAAGCATTGAGCAAGCCACCACATTTCGAACTTATCAGTGATGCCAGTTCTTTTTCACGTCTAGTTAGTAGGTGTCAGCTCTTGAACATGATAAGTGGTCAACGCATCCCACTGGAGACACATACCACATCTGACAAATACAGAAAAAAAACAGAATACAGAAAGAATTCGAGAACAAATCATGTTGATGACTAACATTCTATCAACATTTACCCCTTTTACAAGTTATTGATGTTCAATACTTCACCATGAATTTCATTGATAGATACTTATTATATTTTTTGCTGTACACACATTAAAGTGATGAGCAGTGGTAGAAAGGGCATAAATTAGTGATGCATTACCTCTTTTAAACACTTGTTTCCAGCAAAAGAAAAAGCACACTAAACAAACAAAACAAATCCCTAAAAAAAGTCTTAGCTTCTGTTATTTTTTCCTAAGGATCCTTTTTTCTGCAGAATTCAATCAATTCTATAGATCTACGGAAAATTTAGTAGAACCGACATCACTGACTTCCATCTGTTTTGTTTTAATTCAACACAGCTGACGCGTTGACAGAACGAGGGAAAAGCAACTGGTGAAAAAATGGCTTGAATGAGGGATGCTCTGGTTGCACATCAATGCTTGGGAATGTGGATGATAGATGGTGCTAGCAACAATCAATACGAAACCAACGATTTTAAATTGGCTCACCACTTTAGTAGCCTATTGGTCCCAAGCAAACGATTAACGTACCCTATTCTAGTTGAAATTCTATTACTACACTATGTTTGTTTTGATTCGCTATGAAAGTTTGACAGATAACATCAGGGGTGTGTGGATTCATGCAGAACATGCAGGGGTGAGTGAAATAGCTTGGGACTGCTTGGAACCGTTGTTCTGGTACTGAGTGAACCAAAAATAATAATGATTTTCTTCGGGACCCAGTGGTCTTAGAGTTACCTCTATGGTGCTAGTGTGCATGCAAAATACGCTTGACGATATTTTTTGAAGAATTTTCTTCTAAGAGTTATGTCTGTTAGTCTGTGGTTTTAGGATGTATTGTATAGTGACCAAGAATCCTCGGCTCTATAAAGTTAATTCGTTTGAGCTTTATCAAATAAATTAATAAACAACACTCCAACTAAAAGGAGTGTTAAATATCTTTAACCTGTCAAAGAACTGCTCATGTCATAAAGATGGAGTCAACGCCACGATTGAGAAATTACTTCCGATCATTTCAATTGAATTTTTGAATAGCTTCTATCTGCTAAACAACTGTTCATGTTTTAAAGAAGGAGTTACCTTCAGGAGAGATAAATGACTTCTAATCATTTCAGTTAGGTTACTCAAAGTATAAGTTTGATATACTTGCAATACTTAGCTTATTGCCTTTTCAACATATGTAAAGTCAACTCTCCATAACTCTATATTGAAAGGACCATCGAGTTATAGAACTATCGACTTATAGAATTACCAAACAAAAAATTGTTTACCGTCTATAATTTCAAGAATAATACCGAAATACTCCATTTACTGAAACATTTAGCTTCATTCACTCATTTAAATTCAAAAAATGTTTCAAGGATCCATTTATGGAAATTGTGATTTATTTATAATATTAAGCTAAAATACACAAAACACGCAATAGGACTGCCAGTTATTGCAATTTAATTTGTCAAGATATGAAAGGTTCTCGTCATTTCTGGATGTCGTACTATCACCATGAGGGTGTCCGGCCATTAGGCCGAATGGTCATTAACCCAGACTTAAATCATTTTTGATGAGCTTCCTTACACAGTAGTTATGTTTTGAAGATTTTAAATACTTCGATATTTGTTCTGAATGTTTGTGCCTTCCAGAATCTTGGAAATTTCTCCATGTTCGGAATGTTTTAAAATAAACTACTTGAACCTCGAGGATTTTGATTAATCTAAGTTCATAGCATTTTCTAAAAATAAAATCTCAAAATTTATTCATTTGTTATTTTTTTTCCAAATCCTGGATCGTCATTTTTCTTTTTTGCTCAGGACTCCCATAAATTCTTTGAAATGCTCCTCACAATTTCTTCAGAACTCTCATTTGCATTCTCATTATCTAAAAACTAAGGGAACATAATTACAATTTCCTTTAAATGTTCCTTGAAATCTTTTTGGAATCATCCGCGGAATTCAATTCTCAGTACAAAATCTTTTGGAATTATTCTCGGAATTTCCAATGAATTCATTTCAGAAAGCCCTTTGAATTTAACTCCTGCCCTTGGAAGTCACCTCACTTTAAAAGTTTTCTAAGAATTCTCTTGCAGTACAGTAACAAATTCCATAGATTTCGTATTAAAAATTATTTGGCATTCAAGTCAGCACGCCCGTAACGTGGGTAGATCACCTTTTCGTGGTACGTTTTTTCAGTAATCAGGATTTTTCAGTAATCAAAGGAACACATCTTAGTCCTTGTTACTTGTTATGCCTTTTTGATGGTGATAAGTCCTCGGGTTGCCTGGACCAATGATGATCTTGAAACAATGAAAAATTAGTTAGTTAAGCTTCACCTATGTGATTCCTAATCTTCTAGTCGTTGTTCCCTAGTTTGAAGTGGTTAAGACTAGGGTTCTGATGCATAGTCATTATCGATGTCATTACTTAATTTTATTGCTAAGGAATCAGATTTTGGCGGGAGCTTTCGAATACTTCATCATTTCTCAATAGTGATGGAGTAATACGACATGCACTAAACTAAGGACACGGGATATACTACAATAGATCAAATAACTGGTCGCAGTGGTTTTAGGTCCCGAACAGAGGAAAAAAATCAGCACTCTCCTGGAATTCTTTACCGAGTTCATTTGAAGTTTTTCTGAAATTACTTTCAGATCTAATTGTCATCCTCCTCCCGAAGTATTCCCACAAAAAAAAATGCTCCGGAATCTTTTTCTTCCTGAAACTTCTTTAAATTATGTTCAGAATTCCTGTAGAATTCTTCTTCGAATTTCCTTGGAGTCTTCTTCAGAATACCTTACGAATTAACCTCAGAAATTCGTAAGCATTTTTATTAAAAAAAAATTCAAATCCTACTCAGGATTTACTTGGAATACTACTCAGAACTACCTTGGTATTCCGGTTTTACGTAGAATCTGGAGTTCATCAGGACTACATTGAAAGTAGATTGCACTTGATATTTTCCTCACAGTTCATCCCAGAACTCCCTTGGAAACTATCATCCTCAATCTTAATATTTTAGACATGTGTGATCTTGTAAAGTATCTAACATATAGAGCTTTGAAAATTGCTCGAACTATAATTATTATTAGGTCAAGAATTTCTAAAAAAATCTTATTTAAGATTTCTGAAAAATATCCATATTCCAAATCCTGAAATAAAAAAAAAAGCTCCGAACTTGTTTAAATTTATTTTGTTACTGAAGATAAATCTGTTCAGAATCTATTAAGTTCAATGAGTGAAAAAAATATCGAGGAAAATTAAATGTTTGCAAAATAAATGCATGTTTAAAAAAATTCTTAGCAAGAGAATTTGAAAATTCTATGAGTAATTCTGGAATTCCCGGCTTTATAGGTTTTTCCGGTAGTAGACATCCTGAATTTCTATATGAATTTTTGTCTTTCTCTTCCTGTCATAAGACGGAACCCTTGTTGGCGATTTGAGTCCAAAACAGAATTAAACAGCCTTATTTATCCTTCTATTATTTGCTGGTTATTCTCTTTTTCAAACCAGCGAATTTTCTATTGCTACAGACGTCAGACGTCAGAGACGTCCCACACCTGGACCCTACATATCGACCCATCAGCTCATGAACGTGATCAGAGATGTTATGTCTCAGAACATATAGGCGGCGCCGATAAGGATTTAATCCAGGCCTGCTGGGGTGAGAGGCAAACACGCTTACCACTACACCACCATCTACGCAAGTGTTAAAGAATGATTTTCTGGAATTTGGCCTAATAACAATTCGGCCTAGTAACCGTTCAGTTAAATGATCGTTCGGCTTAGTGACCGTTCGGTCTAATGACCATTCGGCCTAGTAACCATTCTGCCTACTGATCTTCGACCTGGCCTAATAACCCAGCATCCGCACTGAGCATTCAATATAACCTGTTTGATATGTCTCATGATAAGTCCTGATTAAATTAAAGGTACGGAACATATCCTCGAAACACCAGGAACATGTTCTGATGTCGTCGATGGATACCCGAGCAAAGTTAGAGATCAAATTGAAATCAGAATTTTCTGTTATGATGTAAGTTATTTTGAATACTCTATTTGATCTCATTTTGGTTGACTTAACGGTTAACACATCAAAAATGAGAGCAAAATTTTACACTGTTGAATCAAACGGAAAACTAATCCTGCTTTCAATGAAATCAATTTGATTACTGATTTTGCATTCATAATGTTTGACTGAATACGGGCCTGGCGTAAATGGTTAGCATCCAAGCTTCTCACGCTGAAAGACTTGAGCTTAAATCTCACCCCCGACAAGTCTCAAATGACCTAAAATGTGTTAACAATGTGTAACAAATAAACAATAATCATTAGTTAGTCATTAGTCATTAGTCGCGACATAAGTCTGAAATCGTATTGTGCTTTCATAATGCAGTCAAGACTTTTTAAATGAAAGCAACTTAACTTGAAGTTCTACTGTTAACGTTTTGCTCAAAATTTAATTTAAGTTCATGTGTCGTTGAACTAATGATTATTGTTTATTTGTTTTCTTTAACACATTTCAGGTCATTTGTGACTTGTCGGGGGTGAGATTTAAGCTCAAGTCTTTCAGCGTGAGAATCATAGATGCTAACGATTTACGCCAGGCCCGTATTTAGTTAAACATTATGAATGCAAAATCAGAAATCAAATTGATTTCTTTCAAAGCAACACTATCTTTTTCTTTTGATTCAACAGTGCAAAAGTTTGCTCTCATTTTTGCTGCGTTAACCGTTAGGTCAACCAAAATTAGATCAACTGGAGTATTGAAAATAAGTTACATCATAACAGCAAATTTTGATTTCAATTTGATCTCCAGCTTTGCTCGGGCAGTTATCATGTTTTAAAGTTCCTTTGAATTTAACATGAACATCACATAATTCAGAAGCTCTACCTTTGACATATCGATTTTTAGAATCAAAAATTTAAAATCTAAGACTTGTAGAAATATCAACTTATGCAAAGTGCGATACATGGAGAAATTAAGGGACCACTGATTCCCTAGAGTTATAATAAATATCGAGTTGTGAAGAGTTGACTGTATTAACATATCCAGCTTTCCATGCTCGGTAATGGTGGCCTGTTTGTATGAACAAATGTATCCTTCACTGTGCTTTTTGACACTATCTGGAGGTTCGAATTATGATTCATCCCTTT
The DNA here is from genome assembly GCF_037179485.1 of Ochlerotatus camptorhynchus. NCBI lineage: Eukaryota > Metazoa > Arthropoda > Insecta > Diptera > Culicidae > Ochlerotatus > Ochlerotatus camptorhynchus. The sequence continues at coordinate 774,134 of NW_027040846.1, forward strand.
CCCTCTTCAAGGAACAAAAGAAAATAGAACAACATACGCCCTCCAGTTAGTGTCAAAAAGCACAGTGAAGGATACATTTATTCTTAAGAAACAGGTCGCCATTACCGAGCTTGGAAAGCTGGATTGATTTTTTGACTAAACTAAACGTGATTGGACCCATTGACCATTGGTCCATTTCAGCCTTTTGAGCATTCGACCTTTTGTCCCTTTTAATTTCATTTAAAATTTTGTCCATTGGACTTTTTGTGCATTTCGACCATTTGTTCACTCGTGCTTTTGTCCAATAACTTTCCGGCAGTTCGATCTTTTTTCATTAAAACTTTGGTTCATTTCGACCTTTTGTCCTCCGACCTTATGTCTTTTGACGTTTTATCGTTCGACCTTTGCCCTACAACCAAAAGAATATTCTTACGACCGTTTTCATTGCACGGAGAAAAAACACTACCCAAAATTTGAGTTCTTTTTACTTAATATTGAGTTCAGCCTCTCACTTGCACTCTTTATTATTGTCAAAAAAAGGAACGAGATATTTGACCCAACGATATAGTTCAACTCAATAAGTTACTCTGAGTAAATTACATATTCTCAAATTTACGAGAATTAAACCTAATTTTGTGTAGAATATACTTAAGAGTAGGTAATTTTTTGCTGAAAAAAACCGATTTGTACCTTCCTTAAAAGTTGTCCTAGCTCGCTATTCTAATATCTATATGCAATCTTCACACTGCCGTACTCTAACGGAACTATCCACTCTATGCTTTCATCTACTCCATCTATCGTATAAAAATTACCACTACAGTCTGTTATTTGAAATTAGCATCTTCAACTAATTTTTTGCTGGTTTTAAATGGAAATTACTAGGTATATGCGATTTACTCAAATTAAGGTTATTGGGCTGAACCCCGGAATTGAGGGAAAAGTACTTAATTTTGGGTAGTTTTCGAGGGGAAGACTCTATCTACGATGCAGGAAATATTGTGTTTTGCTGTGGTTAGCTGCGCATACGCTGAGTAGATAGAAAGAAGATTTATCACGATATTGAAGATTTCCTGCAAAAAGATGATGCGCGATGCAAGTAGATGCGAGAAATGAAAGAAGATTTTTCGAAGATTTATTCGCTTCTGTGAGATTTTTTGAGCATCTAGAATTGAGATTTAGATGTGTCGCCCCCCTCGGTAGTTTTCCATCTCCGTGTGGACTGCAAGAGGCCACGGTTCACATCAGGAGGAACAGTCCACAGTCAAGGGCGTAGCATAGTTTCGAATTAGAGGCGGCAAAATGTCGTTTGAACCTAAGAGGAAGAGAAGTCAACTGGCTTCTTTTTGTCTGTGACGTGTTCTTCTTCTCTCGCGGAATCGACCATGCAAGAACTAGTTCATTATGGGCGACGCAGTCGACTGTCAAAATACAATAAAGTAGATTCCCTGCTGTTTCGCGTTTCTATACGTTCACCCGACCAATCAGTCGCTGGTTCGCGTTTGACAGAAAATTGGTTCAAAAAAGGCCCCCTATTGTCTCCTCTTCCTCATATGTTTGAACTGGTCAGAGGAGGAACTTTCAGAGGAGGTGAAAACTGCTTTGAAAATATGTTATGCTTGTTCCAAAATCTTTTGAAAACTTCAAAGAGCTTAAATATATAAATATGTTTTATCATACAGCAATTCCATACAAAAAGTTAGAGTGTTTCTTAGAATTTCGTTACAATTGATAATTATGTTCCGTATCGAAAAATATTAGATTCGTATTTTTTCCCTTTGGGTTAGGATGGTCCAAAAAATCAGAATTTTTCCTAATTTTTATGTTTTTTAAACATCATAAATTTTGAACCATTAGATCGATTTTTTGGTTCAAATTGTCAAATAAATCTAGTTTTTAGGAAAAAATGTTAATGTGTAATTTAATAGTCGTTTAGTATTGGTAAAAATCGATGTTCATAATTTTCATGGCGCTGAACGACCTATGAAGGATCATAGAAGTTTATAATCACTGATTTTTTGGAAATAAAAGTCCAAATTTTCAAGATAAAATATAACCTGCAATAGCGCCTTTGGTCCCGAGCACATCTTCTTCTTCTTATTCGTATTTCAAGCTTATTGCTTAGTGCATATTAGCTTATTGCGTGCTCTCTACTTAGTGTTCTAAATGCACTTCCACAGTTATTAATTGAGAGCTTTAGATGCCAATACCAATGCATGAATTTGTATATTGTGCTAAGATACTCTATGCCCAGGGACGTCGAGAAAATTTCCAACCCGAAAGATTCCCTCGACCGAACCGGGAATCGAACCCGCCGCCTCCGGCTTGGTAATACCAACAATCAATACGAAACTAACGATTTTAAATTGGCTCACTACTTGACTAGCCTATTGGTCCCAAGCAAATCGATTAACGAACCCCATTCTAGTCAAAATTCTAGTACTACACTATGTTTGTTTTGATTCGCTATGAAAGCTTGACAGATAAAATGAGGGGTTAGGGGATTTTACTATGTTTTGAGGGGTGAATCGATTAGCTTGGGACCGAAGATAGTACCAGAGCTGAGCCAAAAAGTTGAGCATGTTTCTTAGAGTTACCTCTATGGTAATACCGTGCCTTTACTAACTAGGCTATGAGGTCCCGAGCACATGCAAATCATGAAAATTGATTATAATCAATGTAAACCGAAGATTAAAGTCCATATTCATATTTTTTTTCTTAAATGCTAGTTTTAATAATCTTTCCTTTAATTTTTTGAACCAAAAATCGATCCAGTGGTTCAAAAGTTATGATATTAAAAAAATTAAAAATAGAGGAAAATTTGATTTTTCGAACACCCCTATCACGTAAGCGGCAAATGAAAAAAAATACGAGTCTAATATTTTTCTATAAGGAACAAATTACCAGTTTTTACGAAATTCTAAGATCCACTCTAACTTTTTCCTATGGAATTGCTGATAGTAACTTTTAACACTCTTGGGTCATTCGTCAGTCAGTGTTTTTTTCCTTGATTTGTTTTCCGTCGATCTTGTTTTCCGTGCTGAGCACCAATGCTACCGACGCCAGGGAGGCAGCTCCCACACCTGGACCCTACCTATCGACCCATCAACTCATGGACCGAGGAACAACGGCTTTACTTTCCAACGGCTTTATTTCGGCGTGATCAGAGATGTTATGCCTCAGAAAATCCCGGTGGCGGCGACTGGGATTGAACCCAGGCCTGCTGAGGTGAGAGGCAATAACGCTTACCACTACACCACCGGCGCCACTAAGTCAGCCAGTGATGTCAGCCGTGCAATGTTAAGCATTTGTTAAAGCATCTTGAAAACTTCTGCAAGTCTGAATTACAAAAAATAATGTTTGTATTTCTCCTAAGTTCGGCATCTTGATTATCTGAATCTTGGAAACGTTTCCTGTTCCAAACTCATGAAAATTTCTCCAAGGACATCGATCTGAGATTTCACAATTTTTAAAGTCCAGAATTTTGAGTTACATTTCAAGACATGAATCTTGATTTCCTCTGTGTGCCCAGGAATGAAAATAGGTCTATGTCTGAATCATCTTGGTAGCTTCCTTGTAATTTTAACTCTTCGAAGAATTTATTAGGAAGTTTCCAAAAAATTTCTAAGGATGATCAATTTGTTCTGTCCAGTACCGTTCATGGCCTTTGAAAAATGTAATTCATAAAAATTGAAAATATTCTAGATTTTCCAAATAGTATTTCAATTCCAGAACTTTGATTATTAATTTCAATTTTTCAAATTAATTGCTCTTCAAAATTCTGATAATTTATGCTGTTACTGGATAAGGGAAGGGCATTTCTCCGTTCCTATCCAACTCTGACTACGCCTATGGCCAGATTAGTAATCACAGTAGACAGGAAAGGGTCGTGATTTTGAGATTATAGATGCAGTTAGATCCGTCGTGGTCTTGCAACGAAATGTGACAATGGTGAAACAAGGATTTTACCTAATTTCTATCATCCAGAATCCAGTACTTTTGGCGAAGAGTTGCCAATTGTTGGTATTGTGAAATTATTCAACAGAGGATGTTTGGCAGAGAACACGATCAAATACATAGTGAGAAAGTGCAGGTGCTAGGTATGATCTTTTACGTGTCTTTCAATGCCCTTCCGCTCCGTAGCTGGCCACCGTCACGAAGGATGAATGGTCTCAGCAACTTCAGCTATAAAACCACAAATATTAGCGAAATCAGAATAGCAAGCGAACAAACTAGGTTTCTAAATAGAGGAAAAGTCGCCGATCTAAAGTGAATCGTTTCTCATTTAATTTGATGAGTTTGAAAAGATTACGCATATGATCGTTTCATCGTGGTTTCGTGAAAGGTCTCTGATTCATTTGGATTTTATACGTATTCATCCGACTGACTCATAGGGTTAAAAGACACTACCTGCATTCCAATAAGCCATAGTTGACTCACTCAGAAGCCCCTAGTCTATCAAGGAAACCCGTTTAGGAACATTCTTCTTCAGTAATCGACAAAGTGTGGCCCATTTTATTATTCAAAACGGCTACGTAAATACTGCTGGCTAAAAAATCAATACATTTTACAAAATTCCAATATGACTTCTAGAAGTAATGAAACGTAAACAATCCAATGAATTTCTCATTTCTATCAACCGATTCTTATGTCATAAAGGTCATTTGCATGTGTCGGTGTCACATTACCTTTTCGTAGTGTGTTTTAAATACGCTTAATGCCTAGCAACCAAACATCGCTTACATCGCATCGAACATTGCAATTGGTCAAACCTCGATGTCAATTATACACGGTCTGGTCCAACCGGCTTATTGGTATTAGTGAAATGTGGAAATGTTTAGTGGTGTTCGTATTTCATCGCAATGTTTATCTTTTTACACGAAACAGCTGTTTTCTGTGGCGACACGTCTGTCATTCGTAGTATGGAACGTTGTGATGTCGTGACATCGTCATTCGTTTGCTCAGCAATGTATTCAAAAATTTTGCTCCTAACACCAGCACAGCTAACACCTGTTGTTCCAGACCTTGTATGATTGGTCTGGTCAACAGGCAGCTTACTGGACATCGGTCACACTGAATTTTGATTAAAGAAGTCGGTAAAATTGACAATATTCTTCATGGGGTTAACTGAACAACGTCTGTACAAGTCTGATTTTTAAACTTTTTTTTTGAATAGCTCCGTTGTTGATAAATTACCGAACAGCGGAGGCCTGGATTAATGTGCATTCAGACTGATCAATCAGAGCCCCGGGAAATTACCACCCATGATCCGGGGAATCCCTCATGCTTCCATGAATAAACATATCAATTATTGCGCATGGCCCTAATCACCTTCTACCATCTTTGGTGGGAATCTTTCACTCGGAATCGATGGCGACGGCTCACCATGAAACTCTTATTGACGCATAATTAGTTATGCATCGAATAATTAATCACCAAACTTCACCGAACGCAGATGCTATCTAGCATAACTAAGCATCGAGTTTGCACAGTCCAGTGATCTCGTGTCGCTATCAATATGGTGGTGGTGGTATTAGTTGGTTATTTTACCGGAGAGTATAAAAACACCACGACCACGACCGTTGGATTCGGCAGACTAGTTTTTACTTTTGCAAACCATTAAATGGCCACACATTTTTCGGACATCACTATATAGCGTGACTCAAAAATGAAAAACCGGTTTCCAGGTGTATTCTAAATTATTCGGAAATACTTCGAAGCGAGGGGATAATTTAGAATAAATGAGCAGCTTTTGTCTGAGTTCGTGAATCAACTACTTTTCGACCATTTGCCGATGATAGTGATTGAAAAACTACGCGAGTTTCTTGGTCATCATTTTGTTTGTCGCTTTTTAGGAAGACCTTTGAATTGTGCATAGTGTCGAATATTGTGAGCAATTCAGGACTCAATATTCTTTTAGATGAAACCAACTTATGACCATACCTGCCACATTGTTTGACTTTGCACCAGTAATTGCAATTCGGAGGACTCTGCTAGTTACGACTTATTTATGATCTAAATCGCAACTTGCTTAATGACCGGTACTTTGATCTCCTCCATCGCTTGCAATCATTCATAATTACGAGTCATCGTAATCCATAAATGTAGCATGATTTCCTGCAGCGATAGGGCACTCACTTGGCGTTTACTAGAAAACCACCAGCCAGCAAAATGCACTACTGGTGATTCATGTACTATCATATGATTCAGTGAGTTTGCATGTCTTCGCCATTTTAATAATACGATTAACACTTTAGCACGCCTTAGTTGGCTGCTTAAATAAGTACATGTTGCTTAAATGGTTTACACCATCATCAGTCAGCACAGTGAGTGGAGCAGCCATCGAACAATGAGCGTTCCGCTGTAAGACAAGCAGAGATGGTTTAACAAAGCGGTTGCTTATCTGACCATCTTTCTAACGTGCTTCGCGCTCACGTCTGATGAAAAGCTTGACTTCGTCACATTCAGCATCTCTTCCATTGATAGGCTATGTCTATGTGATGCTCATTCTTAAGGGGTCAACCACAACCTACGAGTTTTGCACAAGTTTCTCACTGAGTAGTTCGTTCTCAGTTCCATGCCCTTTTGATGTTGATTGACTGACATGGCTAAATCTTGCTCAGACAGGCTGAAAAAAACGCTCATGATAAGAGTCACACGCTGCTTCAGTCAAAACATTCATCAGTATCTGCGGTTGATTACTTTCTCGGCACATCATTTTCCCTCTTTAAGTATTTCTGCCTGAGCTCACGCGAATCTGCTCTTTTGTTTTCGTTGCGAGGCCTCCCATCTTCCGTGGTGCTCCGAGGCGAGAATAAGGAAATGCATCTAACGAGTGGATGTTTTCCTGACCTATAAAGCAGACCGTGCACCGTAGGCATTATTGGACACAAGTGAGACACTACGTAGTAGATAATGCAATATGGTATCAGTGTACTAAGGTAAGGTGAATGTACCTACTAATTACGGGTTAATACTAGCTTTCGACTACTTTTACACAATGAAATGTTAAACTTTGATTCCTGTATCCTTACCGTTTTTGGCAACATCTATTGAATGCTCACTCGCCCTCCAGTAAAGCTAATTTGTGATGTTACCAGATAATTTTTTGGATGGCTTTCAACGCTTGAAAAATTTTCTCTGACGCTAACCGCATTGAATACATGAAATCAAATATTTTTTTGCAAATAAGTGTAAAATTAGTGTATGTAGTCTAGCTAACTGAGACTCGCGTCTAAAGCTGGGTTTAGACTAGGTAAGTCAAATGATCAACTCAGTTGAATTCAATTGGCTTGAAAAGTTGAGCCTGGTTCAACTTTTTTCAATTCAAGTGAGTTGATCAAGTCAGTTGAATGGCACGGTTTACACGTTCAATTCGCGTTCAAGTCAGTTGAATTCAACTAACTTGATCAATTGACTTGCCCTACCTAAACCCAGCTTAACGGTTTGTTTGTTTTTCTATAGCGATCGTTTAGTTGCAACTATTGCCAAAAAATTATGGGGAAACCGAGCATCAATATGTCGGTTTGTAAATATGCAATTCAATGATCTACTATAAGAGATTTGTTTTTAATATTAATAATAACAACTAAAAGTTTATAAATATTTAAGGTTAATTGATAAGAAAAACAGGTATATATGGGATATTCCATCTCAAGTGACCGAGCAAATGCATTGACCCTCTCCGATTTGGACCAAAATTGGTGGGTCTACCTATTTTAAACCAAAACTAAAAAAATTGTGCCAATCGGTCTCTGGGGAGTGCCCCCTTTTTAATAAACACAAAATTTTCATTTTTAAGTATCTCGTAAACCAGTAAAGATACAAATTACATTGTGTACCCTTTTTGAAGCATTTCAAACGTACAATCAAATTTCTGGATCGCATTATTTCTTGCAAATGCTAGAGGTAATGTTCACACTTCGACAGATGTTCCGAATCCTTCGGAAAACCAGTTCGTGGTCACCCAATGTTCTGATCAGTTTCACAATCCTAAGCACACATATTTACCTCGATTCCTATTGATTTCGAGTAAATCACAGCGATTCAAGTTCAACTTCTTGATGCGACTTCTTCAACCACTAGAAGCCACTTTCACGGTGGTTCTGGATCTTTAAGGAGGCCAGCTCGTGACCATCCAAGATCCAGTTCTCATTAAAAATCCACATACTTTCTAAGAGCACTTTTTTTCTAAGAAAACTACAGCTCTACCTCTTGAAACGGTCACGAATGATCCGTATCAGGGCGCTACATTTTCGAGGCTCTAAAATGGACTAGAGTTTTATTTTTTCCATACAATGCCTAGCTTAGCTAGACTATCATCACGAAACGAAAATGAAAAGAAGCTCCCTTAGAGCGACAGCCTGGCTTTAGATTTTCTCTTCGTTGCGTTGCACACCCGTTTCAATGCAGGTAACGTCGATTTTCGAGTTGAAACGAAGTCTCATTATGGCTTTCAATCCCTTTCATCGACACTGTCACCTGCTCTGTCAATTTGTTCAATATTTGCTATATCCCATTTTCGTTACTTTTTTTTTTTTTTTTTTTTTGATAAATATAAACATATTACGTGTAATCTTCAAGGGTTTTCACGTGAGAATTGCTTTAAACATATATTTTCATTTTCCGTCAAATACGCCATGAAACCTCGGTTGATGTATTTCATGAAAGACGAAACTATCAAAGTCGATCTTGAAAGAAAGAATGAAGCGATGGTATGTAGAGAGACAAACCATTGAAAAATTTGTTTGTAGACGCCGACTGAGCAGCTAGAATGCTGCGAAGTTGCTCGACTTCAACAGAAAAGAAAGCTAGCAGTCTCTTCATCGCATTGATTCGAATGAAACTCATATTGTGATGCCTAAATTCGTATAATTCAGAATGTCAAATAAAAGTTTTTCAAATTTGTTGTCGTGATGCGTCAATTCTTGAATCTCTTCAGCTCATGGTCATTAAGGGGCCGGCTCGTGCTTTCAATTTTAATTTAACGATTTTTTTTCTTGATTTATATTGATTTTGATAATTGTAATAATCGAATCATGTTGTGCTTCGATTTTCAACACATTTCAGAAATAAAAATACGCGTTAAATCGGTATAGCATAAAATCGGTACAGCTCAAAAATTGATAATCCTTCAATTAATCACAGATATGCAGCCATGTTACAGCCGCTATAAATCGACGCATGGTAGTCTAGTCACATACTATTTAGTATTGAGTGAAAACCATAAGCTTGATAACTTTTAAAAAAAAACCAAACACGAAAAAAAACATCGCTGATTTTGAATTTTAAGGGACCAATATAAAATATATTGCAGCCTCTATCTACAAACCATGAAAACCATGAAAAAAAGTTTTTCAATACAGAATATATATTTTTCCTAAAAAATATTTTTAATTACCGTAATACTTAGTAATTCCCAAGATGTCAGTCCCATCACGGCGGATAGGAGACCTTAGGCCGACCACCTACTGTCTCCGAAACCTTCAAATTGTTACAGAAACCTATAGTGAAAGATTACGAACTGATTGTATGGCAACGACTTTTAGCGCTAAACAACGGACAAGAATTGGAACATGGAATGTACTGACGCTAGCCCAACAGGGTAAACTGGCACAACTCGCCAGTGAGGCCCGCCGTATGAAGCTAGAAATCCTGGGACTTAGTGAAGTCCGCTGGCCGAACATTGGAGAACACAAGCTGCCTTCGTGACAGGTACTTTTGTATTCTGGTATGCGAGGTGAAAAAGGCTCCGCGACATCGTGGAGTTGGCTTTCTGCTTAACGCTCAAGCACAGGCTGCACTCATCAAGTGGGAACCTATCAATGAGAGAAAAATCGTTGCCAGATTCAGAACACGGGTCCGAAATCTTACCATAATCCAATGTTATGCGCCAACCGATGCTGCCGAATTGCAGGACAAAGAGAACTTTTACAATCAACTGAATGCTGTCGTGGATAAGACTTCAAGAGATGATATCAAGATCTACACAGGCGACTTCAATGCGAAGATCGGCTCCGACAACTCGGACTATGGGACGCCATGGTCTCGGAGATATGAGCGAGAACAAGAACGAGTTTTGTGGCAACAACGACATGGTGATCGGGGGTTCGCTCTTCCCCCATCGCCCAGTGAATAAAGTCACATGGGTCTCCCGTGATGGATATACAGAGAACCAAATCGACCACATCTGCATCAGCTGAAAATGGAGACGGAGCCTTCTTGATGTTCGGAACAAACGCAGCGCTGACATCGCGTCTGACCATCATCTCCTGGTCGGTGAGATCCGCCTACGCATTGCGCGGGTTCAACGACGGAACGAGAGACTCGGGCGGCGATTCAACACACGCCGACTGGAAGACCCAGCAGTGAAGAGACCGTTCGTCGAAGAACTCGAGGCTCGCGCAGCTAATATTCCGGAAGGTGGCAGCGTAGAAGAACAGTGGACGAGCATCAAGAATGCCTTTATTGAAACAAGCGAGAACAATCTGGGTGAGCTGCGCACTCAGAGGAAGCAGTGGATCACCGATGATACCTGCAGGAAGATCGAGGAGCGGAGAGAAGCAAAAGCCGCGATAGAGCGAGCAAGGACCCGAGAAGCCAAGAACGAAGCCCGCCAGCGGTATTCGGCTCTAGAGAGGGAAGTACGGGACAAGCGAGCGTGGGTGGACTCCCTGGCTGATGAAAGGGAGAAAACCACAGCAACTGGCGATATCCGTCTACTCTATGATGTTTCAGAACGCCTGAGCAGGGCAAAGATGAACCAAAGGATGCCTATGAAAGACGCGACTAGACAGTTGCTCACCGACCCCACTGACCAGTTGAAACGTTGGTTTGAGCACTTTGAACAACTTCTCGAAGTTTCAACGGTCAACCAACCATCAACATCTCGGCATGATCCGCCAAGGGTGAGGCGCGTTACTCGCGTCAACACTGAAGCTACATCATTGCATTGGTGTATTCTGAATCGTATGGAGGTTAACCCGTCCAAATGCTCGGTTATCTCTTTTTCGCGCAAGAAAGAGACTATTATGTTCAAGTATGTTTTGTTAGGCACTGAAATTTAGCGCGTCAGCCAAATTAAGGATCTAGGCGTGATTCTGGATACAAAACACTCTTTCAAGCAGCATATCTCGCACGCCGTCGACAAAGCTTCCAGAATTCTAGGGTTTATCTTCAGGATTGCCAAAGACTTCACGGATATCGTTGTACTGCTCCTTGTCTCACTCCATATTAGAATACTGCTCGGTTGTCTGGACTCCTCACTACAACAACGGTGTCGAAAGAGTTGAGTCTGTTCAGCGACGGTTCGTGAGATATGCGCTACGTATCCATCTGGAGCGCCTGTCGGTCCGAAGAGATGCAGCAAGGGGATTGCTAATTGCGGATATTTTGCAAGGACGCACCGATTGCCCTGTCCTCCTTGAGCAAATTGACATCAATGTTCAACCCCGAGCCCTACGGAATAATTAAATGCTGCGCCTGCCCATACAGCGAACTAATTATAGCATGTTTGGTGCAATCGGTGGTTTACAAAGACTCTTCAATAGGGTCTCCGCACTGTTTGATTTTGACCTGACTCGCCAGCTGCTTCGCCGGAGGTTTAGTTCGTTTTTGTATATCAGTTTAGTTTGTTTAGTTAAAGGATCATGATCGGATTTACCGGGAAATACCGATTGGAGCTTATGGCCATTAAGGACAGGTAAGTAGTTGGTCCATCAAGGTAAGATAAATTAATAAACATATAAAGTATCCGTTCGATTTTGGCAACACGTTCTCAGTATATTTAAACTGCTTGAGCTCTGCAGTTATATTATTAAATTCTATTTAATAATTTTCTTAGATTTTCAGTAAAATTGTGGAGCTTTAAACGTCACCTGCAGGCCTGTTCTGCGAGTAGTATGGCTCTCTGTCGCTAGTAGGGTGACGGTGGTCGCCTCGTGTGAGGTGACTCTTCATTTGATTGCACGGAGAGTCACCTCACTAGTTCGTGACTTTGTTGACTCATTGGTGGTGGAGATTCGCACGACTCGCGGAATAGGTCAGATGATAAGTTTTGCATTTATTAAAGATTTTGAAAAGCTAAGAAGGCAAAATTGTGTTGACAAAATCTAACGGGTAATGCCGATATAAATATATATATATATACACACATTAAATGCAAAGGGGAGGGATGGGACCACCAGGGCACCGGATTGAAGCGATTTGGATGGGGAGAGTGGAATTGCCAACTCCCTGTCATTAACATTTCGTGAATTGACGGCGGGCTCTTCTCCCCACTCATTGGGACGTTCCCTCGTATGATGGCTTGTTCTACATCGGGTTGTAGGATTTTATCATTGGAAGGCGATTCTCCTGATCCCGCGGATTGCGCGTAAGTGTATCTGCTTACGGGTCCACCCCTCCGTTTTTGGCCCTTCTTACAATGGTAAATTGAATACAACCAGGTATCGTACTTGATCAAGTCATACTTGGAGGATGATCCACTGTCTAATGGCTGTGCCTTGCAACAATGAGTGGTATCCTTTACATACATACATACATACATCAGTTTAGTTTGTTTAGTAATGTTCCTTTTTTTTTACTAGATGACTATCTATGTACTTATTGATGTTTTGTTTTAGTACTTTTCATGTTTAGTTTAAGTTATATCATTGGGGCAAATAACGCCTGTTGATGTTCAGTCATATAAATAAATAAATAAATAAAGAAATAAATAAATAAATTGCAGGAGATAGAATCAGCCATCCGAAGTATGAAGTCCAACAAAGCCCCGGGGTTCGATCGCATATCAGCAGAGATGCTCAAATCAATATCTGGGACACCGCGACTTCTCCGGCCGACTGGATGCAGGGCGTCCTTACTAAAAGTCAACCAACGATCAATACGAAACTATCGATTTTAAATTGGCTCACTACTTGACTAGCCTATTGGTCCCCAGCAAACGATTAACGTACTCCATTCTAGTCGAAATTCTAGTACTACACAATGTTTGTTTTGATTCGCTATAAAAGTTTGACAGATAAAATGAGGGGTTAGTGGATTTTCCTATATTTCGAGGGGTGAATCGATTAGCTTGGGACCGAAGATAGTACCAGAGCTGAGCCAAAAAGTTGAGCACGTTTCTTCGGGACCTTCTAGTCTTAGAGTTACCTCTATGATCCAACTGTATGCGACAACTGGCGAGACATCATGTTACTGTGTATTGTTCTCAAAGTTCTGTGTTAAGTTATCCTCAATAGGATACAGGGGAAGGTTAACGCGACTCTCCGAAGACAGCGCACAGGATTTCGTGCTGGAAGATCCTGTGTGGACCACTTGGTATTCATTGACTACGAAAAAGCATTCGACCGACTAAACCACGAAAACTTGTGGGGCGCTCTGAGACGCAAGGGAGTCCCTGATAAGATCGTCAACCTCATCGAAGCGCAGTACGAGGCTTTCTCATGCAGCGTGTTGCACAACGGAGCTTTGTCTGACCCGATTCGAGTAATCGCGGGTGTGAGACAAGTATGTATATTATCACCGTTCCTCTGTTCCTCTTCGTAATCGACGAGATCATGGTTTGAGCCGTTGACCGTGTACCAAACCGTGGGTTGCTGTGGCAGCCTATTACCATGGAGCATCTCAACGACTTCGATTTGGCTGATGATGTTGCGTTATTAGCACAATGGCGCTCTGACATGCAGAGTAAGTTCGACGACCTTGTGGAACGCTCCTCTGAAGCAGGTCTAACCATTAACGTCAACGAGACCAAATCGTTGCATGTCAACACGGAAAACCGTTCCAATTTCACGGTAGCTGGAGTGGAGAAAGTCGAAAGCTTCCAATATCTTGGCAGCCAGATAGCGTCGGACGGCAGCACCAAGAGCGACATAGATGCACGCATTAAGAAGGCGATGGCTGCTTTTGCCAGTTTGCGAAATGTATGGAGAGCGAATCAGATCAGTCGACGCATCAAAATCCGAAATTTTAACTCGAACGTGAAGTCTGTGCTGTTATACGCCAGTGAAGCATGGTGTGTATCAGCGGAGAACACTCAGAAGCTGCAGGTGTTTATCAACCGATGCCTGCGGTACATAATTCGTGCCTGGTGGCCCCACAATTGGATCTCAAATTCCGAGCTTCATCGTTTGTGCCATCAGAAGCCGATAGAGACAGAAATTCGTGTACGGAAGTGGAGATGGGTCGGCCACACACTACGACGGGGCGGAAACGAAATCTGCAAGCAAGCACTGGACTGGAATCCAGCAGGACATCGCAGCAGAGGCAGACCCAGAGGCTCGTGGCGGCATTTGAATTTGACTTGGGCACAGGTGAAGGCCAAAGCTAGTAATCGCCCAGGATGGAAATCTTTCACAAAGGCCCTTTGCACCCCAGGAGGTGCGCATGATCGTTAAGTAAGTAATACCTAGTAAACATAAAGATAGTTTTTTGAGGTATATTCTCAATATTTCTTACAACAATGAATATTTTTCAAATTCTTTCTTTTTTAAACAAGTACTGGAGATCCTTCAAAGTTGTAGCTAATAACAAAACCTACAAAAGCTCTATAAATCATTTTGCGGAATGCTGTTGATTAAAAAAAAAATAGAGGCCAATGAATGTAAATGAATGTAAATGATTTTCCATGCCTGATTCTAACTAAAAAGTCTGGAAAGCTACTGTAGTGACAGGAGCACCTATCTAGTGAATTACACAAGTAAATTACTAGAGAAAATCACCCGATTCCCGGTCCTCTCTAGGAATTTTTCGGGTTGAAAAGTTTCTCGACTTCCCTGGGCATAGAGATTGTACTTGTAACACAAGTATACTAATGCAAAAATGGTACAGGCTTAGAAAGCTCTAAATTGAGTTGACGGCTGGCGTAAAGTCCCAGCAAGGAGGTAATAGAGCCAAAGAAGAAAATCCTTACATCATTAATGAGCACAGTAGTTATAAGCCGCTGTGCTTTTTCGGTGTGCTCCCTGAACCATTGAAAAACGCTCAGCCAATCAAACCCAGTATCTACTAGTGTTTCTTTTTTTTCTTGATTTGTTTACCGTCGATCTTGTTTTCCGTGCTAAGCACCAATGCTACCGACGCCAGGGCGGCAGCTCCCACACCTGGACCCTACCTATCGACCCATCAACTCATGAACCGGGGACCAACGGCTTTACTTCCCATCCGAAGGAAGGCGTGATCAGAGATGTTATGCCTCAGAACATCCCGGCGGCGCTGACTGGGATTGAACCCAGGCCTGCTGGAATGAGAGTTAATCACGCTTACCACTACACCACCGGCGCCGCTAACTCGTGTTTCTGTTCTATATTTAGAGAAGCGTAGCGACGGGCAAGCGAAAAAAAAAGTTAAATACGCTCTATTCTGTGTTACGCTATTTTTTCCGCCGCTATTTTCTATCGTGTGATCTAAAATTGCAACCAAATTTAATGCAAAGAATGCAGGAGAGCAAAAACAATTAAATGAAAATCGCGTACAAACAGAATTGAGCGTACCCGTAAGCTTCTTTTAAAAGCTTCTTAGGGAAGCTATTAAAAGGAGCTTACGAGCATTAACCATTTTTGGCTTGCCCTCGATACGCTCCTCCAACAAAAAAAAAAACCTGTATAGCTTATCATCCGAATCCGAAAAGCACCTAGTTTAACGATTCTCCAAGGTTTTGAGAGCATATCCCGAAAAATAAATGCTTTTACCATTTCGCGACGATGTTATTCTACAATCCCTCCAATCATCAAGGCTTTCCTGACTGAACTAGGTTGAAGATTGAACAACATTAAACAAATTTAACATGGGTATTCACACATAAAAAAAATTGGAGTTCTATCGGAAAAACCAATTAAAATTCTCATTTCCAGGTCCAGCCTGCAACAAAGCATTCCCAAACCTGCTCTCTGGCTTTATGGCACCGAAAAACTTTAAGATGCATTACATTTTTCCTCGGCACTGAAAATTAGCCATGCATTATTAATCGTTTGTTTACTACAACTACCCCATCTATCCCGGCTAGTAGCACTAGAGAAAGAGTAACACAAAGTGTGCACTTGTTGCCATTACGGTCCCGCATATGTTTACCGTCCTCTGAGATTCCCTCCGAAAGCAATCACCCATTTTAATTTAAGAGGGAGGTTATGGAGCTGATAAAAGTCTCTCCCTCGTCAACCAAGGATGATGCTGCATACAATGTTTCTTCGTGCTTGCGTCGTCTTGCAACAACCTGCCATCGTTGGTGACAACGGCTGTGACTATTATGTAAAAATTATTGAAAATATAAAGCTCCATTCCCTGGCGGGAGTTGCAGCGAAACCGGTTTTTTTTTTTCAAATGCTGATGCGCTGATGGGTGCTGCATTGCTGGTGGAGGATGAGATGGAAAGGTAGTGGATTTAC
Source organism: Ochlerotatus camptorhynchus (assembly GCF_037179485.1). Lineage (NCBI taxonomy): Eukaryota > Metazoa > Arthropoda > Insecta > Diptera > Culicidae > Ochlerotatus > Ochlerotatus camptorhynchus. Next base: position 790,495 of record NW_027040846.1, read on the forward strand.
GGCAGATTTTTTTTTTCAGAAGAGAAGACTCCCTCTAGGGCATGACTGTTGACAAACGTTTGAAAAGACTGTCTAATGACGGATGGAGTGGGGTTGATTGAAGAAGAGATTTTTCATTATCGTTGCTTTCATTGGAATAAGGATGTCAGGGGGATATCCACTTTGATTTGAATGATTTGTGTTCAGATTGATGGGACTAAGGAAACCAAGGAAACAATCTTTTAGAACGTTAAATTAACCGAAATTCCAACCACGGTATGATCTGAAAACTTGAGCTTAAATAGAACGTCCGAAACCATCAATCCACCTTCATCTGCACTACAGTCATTTCGGTAATAATTCTCATTCGGAACGCAAAGCTGCCTACACAATCAGTTATTTTGCAACAATTTTTTCATCTGTGCTGAATGGACATATGACCATCAGTCAGACCACAACAACGACGGCTGCAGAATAGGTAATTATGCCGATTATCACACGCGCATGCAAATATGCAAACAGGTATCTCTATTGATGCCGACACATGTAGCCACAAGTGGAGAGGACGAGGGGTGACCTCTTCAGCAGCACCCAAACAATACCAGTGCTACAGCGCACGATCACAGACAGATCTATTCTTCTGAACACACCACCGTACTGACTCAACCCTGGCTTTGAATTCTAAACGCAACCTCTCCCATACAACCATTCTACCTTAGTTAAACCACCAAGCCTAGGCACGTTTTACGATCAGCACCGTAAATTATTGCTCGGGAATCACGATCCCAGCATTCCAACGGATTTTCACTCGAAACTATTCAATTCCATCACATCAGCATTACATTTCAGCGGAACAATCATTGTAGCAACAACAGTCGGTAGCAGTAGTAAGTGAGTGATCGGATAAAGCTCCACATTTTTAATGTGCTTTCTGACCAAACTTTCAACCTATTATTACATAAAAATCTGGCGAGATATCGAATTTAAAGCACCTTTCGACGTTTTGTGCAGCAAAATAAAAACCACCAGTGGCGCAAACACATACACCGGACACGATCACACTGCCAGGTATACAAAAGCAACGCACACGAGCGCCCAAACAATATTTATGACCGTTCGCGACGACAGGCAGACCGATACTGGAGTATGCTGCTGGACTGAGCGTGTGGTATTGCTGCCTGTTGGTTGTTGATTGAACTTCTCCCGATTACAATCGAGGCCTTCGAAATTCGAGCAGTATATAGAAGGAATTCGTTACAGGGAAAAATATGCAAAACATAATAAGATAATTCCGAATTTAGATTGTTTTTGATACTACATAGATCTCATAGTTTTAAGACAACCTTGGACTTAAGATATACTTGATAAATCGATCGTAGCCTGCTGAGGATTCCACCAATACATGGCAGTCCCGGTCCAATCGGAAAGGGAAGCTTGACATCCGTAATGAAGATCAAGATTCCTTCTGAAAGTCTTGGAACTTGGAAATTCTCATCATCGGTGAGCGGATCAAATTGACAAATCAATCATGTATTCTGATTTTTGTACACGAAACAAGTTGGTGATACCGTAAGGTACCATAACAAGTTTGTTACCTCAAAAAATAGTTTCAAAAATTAACTCACTGACTATGAGTAGAAGAAAATACGATTTCTTCTTTCTCCAACGTATTGGTGCCATGGCAATAGAAACCCGGTTAAGATTTCGGGTAGCATTAAGTAGTATAAATACTCATTTTAGAAAAAAAAGAAACATCCACACTCCTCGATGTGGACAAGTAATATCCTCTATTCGATACCAACCAACCGCCTAGTTGGAATCTTGACTGTACTGAGATTCAGCTCTCCCCAAAGCTACCTCGACGTGAGCATCAGCAGTGATGCCACGTATACAGATTTATCTGTAATCGTACACATTTTTTACAATATTTTGATACAGATATCTGTATATACAGTTTTTGAAAAATGTACAGGTTTGACAGATTTGTCAAATTAGTAGAATGCACTTTTAATTGATTATTATATTTATTCATTCCGATAAATAATCGTGTCTTGCATTTGAGCAGGTGCGAGCACCAAAAATCGCATTTTTCACTAAATAAAATATTTATGCAATTCGACTAAACATCCAAATAAAAGTTTTACTTTGTGGCAAAATACAACAATATCTGTAGAATGATTGCACAAAGAGAAATGCAGATGGAACTATCCCAAAGTGTTTTACATATATTTACTGACAAAAAATACTGAGTACACTTAGGTATATCGGTTCGGAGAACAAAAAGCAAATTCAAAATCCTTTCAATCTGACTAATAATTAGATAAAGTTGAAATATGGCTTGATTAGAAGAATTGGATAAAATGAAAAAACGAACAATACAATTTAATGAAGTATTACCAAAAATCAATACGAAACTACCGATTTCAAATTGGATCATTACCTGACTAGCCCATTAATCCCAAGCGTACGCCATTATCGTACTAGAATATGTATTTGTTTTGATTGGCCTTATACATTTGACCTGAGAACTGGGAACTCACTCAATATGCTTGTCACTTGGGAGCCAGAGTGAACTGTCAAATGGGAGCCAAACATTCAGAAGCAACAAATGCAGTTACTGTCTAGGGGAGTCTCACTGTTAGAATGTCCATTGAATATGCATTTAATTTAAATCAAATGTATTTAATTTCCATTGTTTGCATCAACCATTCAGTGGGATGTGAACATCAAAACAAAGCATGTGCAATTCCGGTGACACCTATACATACGAAAATTTAAACCTATAATTCACGAAAATCTTCCTGCAACCTTCTCCGGCAGCAAAGAAAGTCTCCAACGAAATCGTGCAGAAGCTCCCTCCGGAATTTCCACTGCTAATATCAAAATCACGTAAAAGCTGCTCTGCCGAGCATGCGAGACAACTCCGTCGAAATCCCATAGAACCTCCGTTGGCAGCATCGGAAATCTCCACCGGAATCACACGGAAGCTCCTTCACCTAAAAAAAAAACCGAGAAAATACCGTACAGATTTCCTGAAACTTCCGTTGGCAGCACCGAAAATCACCACCGTGAATGCAAGAAATCTGGACGAATCTGGAACATCCGCTGGCAGAATCAGAGAACGCGTGAAAACTCTGTTAAAATTTCCTTAAACCTCCGCTGGATATCGAAATTTCACATCTTATAATGGCCATACTTTATGTAATTGTAATTTATTTATTTGTCAACTTCAACAGACTCAATGTAGCCCCAATGTAATGTATGTAGTCAAACGTAATCCTATTGGAACCATTTATCAGGACAAGACAAAGTCCCTAGAACCTTCGTTAGCAGTCTTCGAAATCATGCAGAACTTCCTCCACCTAGAAGGCAAGAAAAATCCGTTTGAACTTTCAGAAACTCCCGCTGGCAGCTTCCAAAATCACCGAAATCACGCAGATCCTCGTCCAACTTTCGTCTGCAGCATCCAATCTCTTCACTGGTATAGTGCAGAACCTCTTTCACCGATAATGCGTGGAAACTTCGTCGAAAATCGTTGGCAGCATCTGAATTTTCGAGGGGAGTTTCGATTGAGCTTTCATATGCTCACGGCGAAGAGGGTTCCGAGAGATTTCGGTGCTGCCAAAGGGGGTTCCAGTGAGCTTCAACGGAGTTTTCTCGCATTTTCAGTGGAGGAGGCTCTGCACGATTCCGGTGGAGATTTCTAATGCTGCCACCGGAAAATTCGATGGTTTTTTTTTCGGATTCTGGGTCGAGGAGCTTCTGGAATAATTTTCTCAAGCCAGGAGTGTGGATTTGAGCGAAACCGAAGCGAACAACAAAACAGGACAAAATGCTTCATGTATACATGCATGTTTTGGTGGGAGATGTCACTTATAACAACACACAGCAAAAAATGCAGTGAGAAAATGCATTTAATTTTTTTTTTGTTATAATAAATGCACCTCAACTGATCTGCCCCTGTGATCTGGTTACTGTTCCTATCCATCGTCAATCATTGTAATCTCATGAAAATTCTCCATACTTTTTCATGACTCATTCTTAAATCTAAGCTTAAAGACAAAAACCAGCAGGCTTAGTGATGAAAGTATAAAAACCAGCATAGTTTTTATGACTCAGCTGAGTTTTCAATTGCAGTAAAACATACTTTGACGAAATATGTATGTAAGCAAACTTTGACAGAGTCGTGGGGCTGTTTACAGCTGTCCTTCTGGCTCAGAGCTTTTGGTGGGAATCAACTGAGAACGAGCAAAACAGTTCTAAACTTAAGAAAATTTTCAAGCAGTTTTCCATTGGCTAGCAAAATAAAATCGAACGACTCCACAGTACCCAGCATTTGACAGAATTTAATGAGGGGATCGTGGATTTTCCTGCGTTTCGAGGGGTGATTCAATTAGCTTGGGACCGAAGGTTTGGTACTTCCTGAGCCAAAAAAATTGGGCATGTTTCTTCGGAACCTTCTTGTGTTAGTGTTAATCCATGGTATTACCACAGACAAACAGACATAATACTCACAAGTTTTTCATCGAACAAGCATTTAACGGTAAATTTAAAAGTATCGTAGTTGGTAGTACCGCCACCTGTGGCGCGCATTTTCAATTCCCTTGTGGTTGACGTTTACACGCTACCACGATCTGTTCAGCGTACTACCCACCACCCTGTACTCAACAGATGGCGATAATGTTTTAGCGACGATGTTTTGCAGTGAGAAATATCCAATGTCTTATGTCTGTATGTCTGTGGTATTACGGAGTTGAAAAAAAACCAAATAACCAGATAAAATTTTTCGTAACCTAGGATATAAGACATTGAAATTCTAGGGACATGTGATTCTTGATTGTTCATCCCGGAGATTTTTTGTATTTTGACTTATGGAAAAGAGACAAATCACAAAAAGAAAACATCAAGATTCTAAGATTCAAAATCTTTTAAATATATTAAATTTTTCGAAAGCAAACTTAACTCCTTTTTCAAACATTGAACATTGAACATACTCTTTCTGAACTTTGAATGAACTCAAATGAGCTTTACGAATACCCACACTAAGATCGTAATAAAGAAATTTTACAGATTTGTGTCAGCCAGATACAGATTAAAAAGATTTTTTATGATGAAAATGCAGATTGCCATTGGAAAAAAATGTGGCAACACTGAGCATCAGCCCTCTCACGAAGTCTTCTCACTGACGGTGCCTGTGGTGTAAAACTGAAACTGTTCGCCGCAGAGAAAGAGCGAGCGTCGTCCTCTCCGATTAATGCTAACGAATATTTGGAAAACGTGGTAGCATTAAATACCTAAACACAGAGCATACAACATCAACACCAACTTGTTGCTCCTTCACGCCGCACCACGTTTGACGGCTGACCGGGACCGACCGGTCGGTTTCTGATTTCTCGTAGGATGAGATGGTATAATAGCGTAACGTTTGATAATCTGAGAAGCGTTCGATGGTTTCAGGTGTCAAAATGTGCAGCGAAGAAAGAACAATTGGAATCGAATGATATTTTTAGGAATAAGCTTACGGGACCTGGGAAAAACAAATTTGGAATGATTTTCGATAGGATAGATATCTTCCCGAAGCTGCAAGATATACGAAGAAGTATTTCGAGTGTCATTATTTGATTTAGAATTGTACCGAGTAAAGTTTTGCTAATTTCATGTGAGTCCTAATAATAGTACACTAAAAGAGTTGGGGATAGGAATAAGGTTATAAGCATAATAAGGAATCCGGACTAGTTTCAAAGTCCAGTATTACCGGTAAATTCACCAAATTTTAAACCTACACAATCAGTAAAAAACAAGGTTGATGTGATGCAACTCAAGTCTACTGCTTTATCATATTTTTCATGAAATTGGCCAGTACAAACTTTTTGTTTTTCTTGAATTGTAATTCTACCAGTAGCAAAGCAGTTTAAAATTGAATGGGCTGTTAGTTCTTCCTATGTTCAAACAGATTAAACTGATTTAATTTGCGTTACGGAAGACCAGAAGACCTTTAGTTATCTAGCAACAACAAAATTACGACGGAAATAGACATCATGCAACAGATAATGTGTAGTGACCATTATTATCCTACACAAAATAAGTATTTAAAAAAATGTTTTCCTAAATTTTATGAGCTATGCTGAGAATAAAATTAAACTAATAATTATTCAATATTCGCATTTAATCTTATATAAATATGCGTGGCACAATTTCATATACGCAATGGCTCCAGTTTTTGGCCCCTACCCATTTAAATCACATACACACTTAAAATCCAAATCTGTCCTTAGTGAAATATATTACCGTAACAGTTCATTGCATTTGCTGATGTTTCGTTAAACCGAAATTCGGCTCTGGTTTTAGCAAAATTTGGCAATAATTTAACAAATTTCGTCAATAGTAATTACTGATCTAATTGTAAAAATCTCAAACTGCCAAAATCAGTTAAATAATTCAACAAATTTACGGAATTCACATTTTACTTTGCCGAAAATACCTAACATATCTGTCAAAACGAAGACGGACACATTCCATACGTAAAATATCTGACATAATGAAAACGACCATTCTGTTAGCCGCTCATGGAAAGTGAAATTGGTAGCCAACCACAAACTTGAAAAACAAACAAATAATGTTGAAAAATTGTATCCTAATTCTTTAAATTCTCGTCAAAATATCGATCATAATAAAAAATCCGAGAAGGAATCCGTGATGTAGGATTCCGGACTGTAACATGCAATCAAATGGCCATCTGGAGCTCACTAAAATTTATTTATTTATTGTCATCAATCAGATGTAGACCATTTTCTACAAGTTACAACCCAAGTAACATTTAACGTTTTATGAAGTACTACAAGGCTTCTATAAAACAACATTAATAAAACCCTGGTCAAGATAGCTTTGCCTTTATTACATCCACCAAAACCTCATTAAGACTAGAATCTGTCAAATTCTTATTAAAAGAACAATAAAATCTATTTAGCACCAATACTTGTGCCATTTGCCTTTGACGCTTGCCAAGCGCACTAAAAATAAACCATCAATCAAGATAAAAAGGGATAGGGTAAATTATGGCTTCGGCACCCATTGACTGTTTTCGGCAACCGAAATTGAAACGTTTATTTCACTGTATTTTCCCATCAAAACTCTTCGCTGAATGTATTAAGCCGATTCCTTACCTTTTCAGCTTCAATCTGATTACATTTTAACGGCTGTGAATTCCTGTTATACCATATTTTTCTTTAAATGAAATATACATACTACAAAATACGGCTGATTTCGAGTTGCCGATAATAGAACAGCTGGTTAACACGCAGTTTAAATGGAAAGGTTGCCGAAGTAAAAGAGGCTGCCGACAATAGTCACACTCACCTGAGAAGTTTGAAGCGCCATAAAAACGTTTTCAAACCGTTTTGGACAGTTTTGTTGATTGGAATGGATAGAATAGCTAGCAGCAGATGAATGTAAACTAACAGACACGTCATATGTGTGAGTGACACTGAGAAAATGCTAATAGAAGAGTGGAAGCTGCTTAGATTGACGAGAATACATATATTCCCCTACATAAATATCGTCCGATCTTGCCAAATTCATTGTTCAAAAATGAATCGGTCAAAAATCCTCATAAATTTCCTCATCATTAAAGTGAAAGAATTACTAAAATTATTGAAACTCATACTGTGGTCTATTTTTAGGTGACAGATTAAATATAATGTGAAATGTGGTTCGGAAAATCGAAAAAAAAGTCCGCCTTCGGAAAACGTTGATTTGACTAATTATTTTTAATTTAGGAAACAAAATATAGTTATATGTTATGTTAACCATTGCTTCCAGCCGTGACAATTTGATGATTTTCGTATTTTCTATTACTGCCCATTGATGAATTGATGAGCATAAAGTTATTTTAAAGGAAAAACTTCTTGAAAAACGAAGATTGTAAAAAAGCAAATGAAATATAAACAATATGGCGATTGCATAAACATTAATTTTCCAAAAGCCATTTGTGAAAAGGCTGTTTTGCTTTCATGAAATCGCTAACAAATGCAAAACATTTTAATGCTGCTTTTATGAAGATAATTTGCAAACTGAATTGTTTGTATCTAAAGCCATTTTGCTTGATCTTATTCCGTTTAGTTTTATGACGGCATTAATGACGACAAAGCTGCCTGGACATCCTTGATAAGGGTAATTCACCTATTGGAAGCAGTTACTCAGGAAGTGAGTTTACGTAACGTGGAACAGGTGGAAGCTCAATCGTTCCCGAAATGTTTTCCTTCTTCCGGATGAGTTTCCTGTCAAAAGTTTTCCGCAGTCCCAGTTTGGCACTGATGCTATTCGAATCATCATCGCAACGTTATTTGTGGAGAAGGCTGCCATTGCCAATATGCCCAGCAATGTTAAGCGTCTAATTTGACGGCTTCAAGTGCTGCCCTCCCAGAAAGTTTTGGAATTGGATTCCTTTTCTCTTGCGTCGACAGAATTGTTAGAATTATTACTCGATTATCCTTTGGCATTTTCTTTTGACTCTACGTTTGAATGCTCCATTGGATTAGGTTTTTCTCTGTCTAGGCGGATCCATCTTTTTAGTTTTATTTGTAAACAGTGGGAGGTTTTGTGATACACTTCATTGACACCAAAGCGCATCAATATATGCTTTTATAATGATAAAACACATTTATGGAGAATTTTGTCGTGGCATCAATAAAACAAATACCAATTGATTTACTGAACAGTTTTTAAAAGGGATAGAGTGCTGCATTAAATTCATTTTTAAAACCAGATACTTTCTGATTTTCTCGTCAGACTTTAAAAGGTTTTTAAAACGGCGTAAAGCTGAACAACTAATCAAGAATGCTTTGCACTGTTAAATGCTGTATTTAAACTAAAAATATTGCTTATTGCCGTTATAACACCACAATAATTCACAGTGAAAGCCAAACGGCTGTTAAATTGTTACTTAGGAAGTCATGTGTTAAAATTATGAACAGAATTAAAGTACTACTTTAATCTGGTTTTTGTCATTATAAAATCAATAGTTTCACTATGTTTATTGTAAGCAGTCATAATTTAATTTAGTGGACCAAATTTGGCATAATTTGTGCGATAGTAGTAAATATATTTCGAGTTCGCAGTTGCCGAGAAGGTATGTAAAAATTAAGCTTTGATAACAGTTCTACTGATTCAATCCGATGCGATACTATAACGTTCACAAACGAAACCATTGCAAATTCACGACGCGCTTTCAATGTTTGAATCAAGGTGACTACATATAGGTGTTCTAATGTGTCAAATTCATGATTCAGCCATGGTGGATTTTTGTATGGAACAGCGACCGAGTTTGTTTATAATTTGCTCTAAAACCGCACTTTTCCCCCCCGCGACCTCCTCGCCTATATAGTGACAAAGCTGTATCACCACCACCATGGTTTGAATGTTGGTGAGCATGCAGCGTGCTTCATAAGATGGAAGAGGAAATCTTATTCAACCTAATTTACGAAGAGCAAATAATAAGAATTGCTTTTGCACTGATTCTAATCGTTCCTCATGCGTGAATGGAAAAGGTGACCAAACTATGCTGCAATATGGATGGATAGTGCAGTATGGATATGTATATGAAGTAAGGATGTTACATACGTTTGATAAAGCCAAGCATGTTATTTGCTTTGTTGATAATTGTATTATAATGATCAGTTAATGCTAGTTTTGAATCAACTATAACTCCTAAATCCCTAACTCGTTCACACTTTTCTACTGCCTGGTTTCCTAATACAATTGTATTTCCTAGTTTGTTTCTTATTCTACTAATAGCTATTGATTTACATTTTTGAACATTTAGTTGCAGGAGACTTTTGTTACATCAAACATAGAATAACCTTATTTCATTCTGGTATGTCTGTATATCTTCTTTGTTTCTTGTTTCTAGAAAGAGCTTCATGTCATCCGCATAGATTAAAACTTTTATGTTTTTAAGAATAAAGGAGATATCGTTTACAAATAAAATAAACAAAAGAGGGCCTAGATGCGAACCTTGGGAGACTCCACAAGTAACAGTAATAGGGTTTGATTTTTCACCTTTGAATCTAACTATTTGTTGGCGATTAGTTAAATATGACTCAAGCCATTTGAGAAGTCTAGGTTCAATTCTTTTTTTTTTTTGTAATTTGAAAAGAAGCATGAGTGTTCGACTGATGAAAAATTTGAAATTTTCGCTCCACAGTGCTCAAACGGTTTCAAATCGGGTCCTGATTAGCCTCCGAAAGTTTAAACTCATTTGATAAGAAGCTGACTTGGCACAAACCATTTGAAGTTTATATGGAAATTACAGGGCTGTTACAAGATTTTCTTAATTTGATCCGCGAAATCCGCGATTTCTCAAAAGAAATCCGCGACTTCAAATACTAATCCGCGACAAAAAAAACTGTTTTCATTGCCTAAAAATACCATTTATATACTACTACATGGCATTTCAAGCTTATTGCTTATAGCATATTAGATTTTTGTCTGCTCTCAACTTAGTGTTCTTTGAAGTACTTTCACATTTTAATTGAGAGCTTTCTATGCCTGTACCATCCTATGCCCAAGGAAGTAGAGAAATTTACCAAGCAGAAAAATTAATAGTCCGGACGGGAAACGAACTCAGTCGCCTCCAGCTTTGTAGCTGCGCCTTTACCGACTGAGCTAAAGGAGTATCGTTTGTAACGGTTCTATAACATTCCCCAGAAAACCATTCCCTAGAAAACCATTCCCCAGAATGCACCATTCCCCAGAAAAACATTCCCCAGAATGTAACATTCCCTAGAAAAACATTCCCAAGAATGTACCATTCCCCAGAAAAGATGATGAAATTATTAATTTTCACTTTTCTTTTTTTTTTACTATTGATAATACACTAAGTTTACTTTTATGGAACTATGTATTAATCAATTCCAAACCATTTTTAGCTCTTTATAAAATGACAACCTTCAAGTTTTCGAGCACTTCGTTCATCATTTAATAAGTCAAAGGGTCTATTATGCAATCCAATTCCATCAGTCGGAAACTGTTAAACCTTATCGAAGAATTGTTCGATCTGAGTTGAAGAATTTCTCGTGATGGATTAAAAAATCGGTGCATGGAACGTTGAACTACCGATTACAAATTTATAACATTATTCCACTCGTTATTATTCCAAATGGTCATTACCCCGAATCCCTTGCGAAAAGCTATTGATTATATATTTTCCTTATATATTAAAAGACGGGAATATTTCCTTCTTTATCATACATCCAAAGAATTAATTATTTTCTCTTTTATATATTCAAAGAAGGGAATATTCCCTTCTTTATCGTTTATCCAAAGAATTAATTATTTTCTTTTCATATATTTTCAAAGAAAGGAATATTCCCTCCTTTATCATATATTTAGTGAATTAATGATGTTTTCTTTTATATATTTAAAGAAGGGAATTTTCCCTTCTTTATCGTACATCCAAAGAATTAATTATTTCCTTTTGTTATATTTTCAAAGAAAGTAATATTCCCTTCTTTATCGTTTATCCAAAGAATTAATTATTTCCTTTTCTTATATTTTCAAAGAAGGGAAAACCCATTGATCCATTAAGGTCTCCTAAAACCCCTTGACCCATTAAGAAGTTTTTCTTCTATACACGAAAGAAGATTCCAGGAGTGACTATAATAAACAAAAATAGTAAATCTAATACATGTCATATTTTTCTGGGGAATGGTTCATTCTGGGGAATGGTTCATTCTGGGGAATGCTTTTCTGGGGAATGGTGCATTCTGGGGAATGAGATTCTGGGGAATGTTATAGAACCGTTTGTAACATTTGAAAAAAAATAACAATGTATAGTATAAATTCTGAGTAATTAGTGAACATAATAAAATATTATGAGATTCTATTGAATAATACCGGCCTAGATTTGATGAAACATTATTTAATACGTTTCTGACGTATTATGCTGTTCTAAATGTTGTAGTTAATTTGGCTGTAGTTTTCTCAAATTTTAATGGATTCAAACCAAACACCCTGCACATAATTGAGAAATTACCAGCGATTCATAAGACACCCTAAATGTTCACGTCGTGTTCTGTATTTACACGAATATTCCTTGGTGTCTGTCCAATGGTGAGACATTTTCATTATTTTTTTATATCTACTATGAACCTATTCGTAGTCAAATCATAACCGAATCGTTTATGTGACTTTGTAAATTGTCGAGGACATCAGTTGATTTGTTCTACTAGATCAAACAAGGCTGCAATAATGTCTGTAGTATCGAAATATGTTCAATCAGATTCAAAGTGTCTATGTGGATCATGCATGATCTATTTCCGAGTAATCCAGATGTTGTAGGTTCTTCAAATCGTCCTGGAGTTCAAATAATTTGATCTACTAGATCAACCGAGATTGAGACAATATCTTTAGTATCGAAATATTTCGCGGCAGATGCACAGTGTCTATGTGGATCATGAATGAACTATTGCTATGTATAGCAGATGTTTTAGGATCTCTAAATCATTCTGGAGTTCAGATGATTTATTCTACTAGATCAACCACGACTGGAATAAAGTCTGTAGTATCGAAATATGTCTAAACAGATTCATAGTGTATATATGGATAATGATTTATTTCCACGTATACCAGATGATTTAGGTTCTCCAAATCGTCCTGCAGTTCAGATGATTTGTTTTACTAGAACAAAAAAGACTGCGATAATATCGAAATATCGATATGGAAATCCTAGAACATTTGACATGCACGAAAATAGGTCGGGCACGATCCACATAGACACTTTGAATCTGTTTGGACATAATTCGATACTACAGACATTATTGCAGTCTTGGTTGATATAGTAGAACAAATCAACTGAACTCCAAGACGATTTAGAGAACCTAGAATATCCGATAAACATGTCAATTACTCGCATATATACGATTCGTGTATGATTTGATAACGAAAAATGTTATGTTCATATTGAAAATAAAAAAAACCATGAAAATGTGGAATTGAGATCATTTCTCGATTATTTGCAGGGTGTTTGGTTTGAACCGGTAAAAAATTGAGAGCCAAATGAACAACAAAATTGATGGCAGCAAAATAATCCGGGACGGAAAGGTTACAATGAATTCCACAATTTTTGTGACAGCACATCAGTCCCTTCGCGATTTTCGCGACATCTTGTAATGTTTCCGCGATTTTCGCGACTGAAAGTACAAATCCGCGACAAATCCGCGACAAATCCGCGACAAATCCGCGAAAATCGCGAAATCCGCGAAATTCGTGAAATCCGCGCCTGTTGTAACAGCCCTGAAATTACTATGGGAAAACAAAACTTTTTGTTCATTGTCTTCTAGCCTTTTTACATATTGTACTTTTTACAAATTCTATAACTATTCATATGGGAATTTTTATCAGCTACAACATTTTTCAGCCAAACGTCAAATTAAAAAGTTATTAATTGTTTAAGAGATTGATAATCTTATTGCAAGATTAAAAAACTGTATTGTGGGCAACACTGTATTCTGCAATGATTTTTGTCCTCTATTCTACGCGCCATAAACACCAATGTTTGCCTGCTGAACAGTTGATTGTGCATAATCATAAGACATCAGTGACTTGAATCATTAATAATTTGTGTTCCTTGCATTTGATCGAAAAGTGGTCTAGAACAGCGTTGTAGCTGAGAAAATTTTCAACAAGCTCAGCTATCTTTTTTTAAAGTTAAGTGAGCTGGTGAATTTTTAGTTTGATATGAACCGAAATTATGGTTTCTCCATAGTAATTCCCATATAAACTTCAAATGGTTTGTGCCAAGTCAGTTTCTCACTAAATAAGTTCAAATTTTGGGAGACAAATCAGGGCCCAATTTGGAACCGTTTGAGCACTGTGGAACGAACATTTCAAATTTTGCATCAGTCTAATGGGTATATCAATACGATCAAATGCTTTGCTAAAATCGGTATAGAGTGCTTCTACATGGTTTCCATTGTCCATTGCAATCAAAGAATAGTTGACGAATTCAAGTAAATTTGTATTAGATGATCGTCCATTGGAGAAGCAATGTAGCATGTTAGTGATTCTGTTTTTGATCTGATTGAATAGTTTTTCTTTAACGATCGCTTTGAAAAGCTTTGGGATACAGGAAATAATAGCAATTTCTCGGTAATTATGTATGCCACTTTTGAATATAGGCGCTAGAAAAGAGCTTTTCCATGTTTTTGGGAAGATTCTGGAATCTAGTGTATTGAAAAACCAGAATAATGGAGCTGTAAGTTTCAGTGCTAGGCTCTTCATAAATACTGGTGGAATACCGTCTGGTCCAGAGCCCTTGGAAGTATCCAAATTGTTCAAAGTTGCCATAATATCTTGCACATTAACTTGATTAACTTGAATAGTATATTACTAATACATTCTGGGATGAATTCAAAATAATCACGATCACGATCATTTTCTGAAAAATAGGTGTTAATTTCTTGGAAGGAAGTAGCAAATAGATTGCATATATCTGCTGCGTTATCACTAACCGTTTAAAAAAAATCATTTTTATGGAAAATTGTCTGATTTTAATTTTAATTGAATTGAAGAATTTTTTGACAAGATTTTATTTAGAGTTCGGTTTTTGAATTATACTCCTCAAATGAAATATCAATTGTCATATTAAATTCATCGCAAATACGCAAATAATTTGCCAAATTATCATTGGTGCCTTGCTTTTTATAAGCCTTATGTGCCTTTTGCTGTCTAAAAAAGCGGTTCATAATTTGTCTGATATACCAAACAGGATGTTTTGAGCCACTCTGACTTTTTCTTCTTTTTAATGGAACATCTTCAAATATTATTTCAACGGCGCCGGTGGTGTAGTGGTAAACGTGATTACCTCTCACCCCAGCAGGCCTGGGTTCAATCCCAGTAGGCGCCGCCGGGATGTTCTGAGGCATAACATCTCTGATCACGCCTTCCTTCGGATGGGAAGTAAAGCCGTTGGTCCCCGGTTCATGAGTTGATGGGTCGATAGGTAGGGTCCAGGTGTGGGAGCTGCCTTCCTGGCAGGTCGGTAGCATTGGTGCTCAGCACGGAAAACAAGATCGACGGAAAAAACAAACCAAAGGAAAAAAAAACTATTATTTCAAATAAAATTTTGTAGAAGACGTCAACAGCAGTTGCAACATTAGCTTCATTCCTAAAAATCGTTTGCCAATTTATGTTACTTAATCTAAATTTAATATTTTCGTAATTTGCAAAATGATAATTAAAAACCTCTTCATACTCACAATCGTAGGGTCTTGTATATTCATGCACAAATAAAGAAAATTCGATTGCTGTGTGAAACGCTTCGTTTTTCCATAATGGATTAAGTGAATCGGTTACACAGAAATCTTCCTGAATATTCGTCTATAACAGATTTAAATAGAAATTTTGCTGATTTTTTATATGATTTATCTGGTTAAGACGTAATCAAGCAGTTTTATCAAAAAACTACAAGGGACAGCCCTATGGGGTTGTACGCAATGGTGACGTAGGACTACGTGGTCTTATATAATAAATCGTATTTGTTAACTGCAGCAGGAGCTTATGTTTTGTGTACACGCAGGCAAAAGAACATAAGAATTCCATAAGAAACACTAATGAATTTCAGCCACAAGAAATCAGTACGAATTTCGTTGATTTGCCTTATGAAAAATAATGGTGGGAAAAAATAAATCGGAGCAGACTGGAACCGAACCATGGACGTTGAGATTACG
This sequence comes from Ochlerotatus camptorhynchus, assembly GCF_037179485.1. Classification (NCBI taxonomy): domain Eukaryota; kingdom Metazoa; phylum Arthropoda; class Insecta; order Diptera; family Culicidae; genus Ochlerotatus; species Ochlerotatus camptorhynchus. The sequence goes on from NW_027040846.1 coordinate 806,199, forward strand.
GGCCCCGTGTGTTGACCACTCGTCTTTCAAAGCTTGGGAAAATGCAATTGTTAAAGGCGTATAAGAGCTACCTCATGTTACCCGAAAATCATTCATAAGTCACGCTTAGGATATTCATATGTGTTGTTCATAAGTCGAGCCTTATGAAATTCATAAGTCTATTTGCCTCAGTGTAGGAATAGGAATTTGAGCGGGGTTCTCTCTGTCCATACTCTTTAGTATGACGCGCTTGGCATACATAGCCCACAGCGACTCACGAAGAGCTACTGATTCCGATCAATAGCGGTGCGGCTTCTTCCTCTTTTTATGGATGCTCATGTGGGCTGCAGCTCTCTGCTTGCAGGCAGCGTTTCGTTGTGTGCTGGAGAACAATGGTTAACGTCACGCGCCGAAAGCACTGCTGCTGATGCCGGCGACCGGACACCACCACACACGGTGATTGGAACTGAATCCGATCAGTGGTTGAGGCTAGCTGCTTGTGGGGAACCTTTATTTGTGTACTGGAGAAAACCACCACTCACCACGCGGTGATTGAATAAACACCGTTTGGTCAGACCGGATGGTATTCAACTTTGAAATCTGTGTTAGGGAAATCCCGTTTCGCAGGCGAATGGTGATAATTTTAATTATCATAGCAACAGTTACACATTGGTGCAATTTTCAATAGTGACATTTTGAAACATGATTAAGTCTTAAATTTAACAGATGCGTAGAAATTTTTTTGATCGATTGGTGATAAAATCATTGAAATTGGTCCAGGGGCAGCTGAATTATTAACGATCAAATTCTTTCATAATTTTGTTATTTATTCCATTTTCGGTTTTCACAAAGTGTACCTCCTTATAGAAATCACAGACGTAGCCCTACGTCAAAAATTAACTGATGTGTTTCATTTTCCCCAATGATTGCAAGTAAAATAGTATCATTTTCAGAGTCTGGAATGAAGTCAATAGTACGTTGGTTGAAGTCTCCATAAATATGAATTTTTACTTCAGACGGAAGACTAGCTGTAATTTCTTCAGCAACATAAAAAAAAATCACATGTTTCTTTACGGGCATTGTTGGGGGAGGGAGGGAAATACACAGCGCCAAATATGTGTGTTTCACCAGCCATATGCGCTTTCCCCCATACATGTTCAAATTCTCTAAATTTTGTAGCTGCGATGGTTTCAGCATTCAATTTTTTCGAAATAGCTATAAGAACTCCACCTCCTGACTTCTTTTTCGACGAATGCACATCACGGTCTCCCTGAAAACATTGTAATTGTTTCAAAATACTACTTCACTTCTAATACATTTGTCCCAACTAGTTTCAGTACCCAAAATTATTGCAAAAGGAGCAACCTACAATTTTCTTTATGGATTTCATGCGATTGAAGTTTTGGCGATATACTATAATTTCACTTGATGACTCCAGGTGAGAGGAGGTTGTAAGAACTGTTCCAGTTGTAAAATTTGGTTGACTTTGAACTAACGTATTAGTTTAAAAACTATTTACCATTCCTTCAAGCTGTCCGGAATTCGGCAAATTGGTTAAAAAGTATTGTACCTCGTGCTATCGTTGATTGCTTCCTCTACGAAGTGCGTCAATGGCGCCGAAACCACGAGTGTTCTCGGGTGCCATTTGATTGATTGTTACAGTCAGGAATCCTACATCACGGATTCCTTCTTGTCGGATTGATCAAGCCCGCTGCACCAAATATTAAGGATAATAAAATCTTTTGGTATTTTCACTACCTAGACTAAAAGTTTTAGAACATTCGGAACCTTCATGATGTCTTTTTCATGTGAACTGTTGAGCAATAGAATCCGGTAGTGCCGAGAATTACTGTCCAATGTCCAATAAAAGATTATCTCATTTGCTTTAATTTCTTGGACAAACTTATTATGGCGGGTTGTACCAACAAGTCTGTGCAATTCGACTAAAGTTTAACAACCATATTCATTGTTGGATTACCGGATTCTGTTGCTCAACAGTTTGCATGAAAAAGACATCATGAAGCATCCGAATGTTCCAAAAGTTTTAAGTCATTAAGTAATCATCCAATCACCGAACTGTACTGTTTGATGGCACTAGTGACCGTTGAATATTGAGAATCTATTATGTAAACCTGAAAGTTTGGCCGTAACGCGTATATTATTCGTTTTCTGCTTTTCGGAAGGTAAAGTAATGAACATGAATGGGAAATGATTGAGTAAAAAACGAATGAACGCAACGAATGTGAAAGAAAATAATTCTCAATGTTATATAGGGTAAATGTTGGCTTCGGCACCCATTGACTGTTTTCGGCAACCTAAATTTAAACGTTAATTTCACTATGTTTTCCCATCAACGCACTTCCCTGAATGTGTCCAAACGATTGTTTAGCCTTTCAGCTTCAATCTGATTATATTTGAACGATCGAGCAATCCAGTAATGCTACATTTTTCTTCAAATAAAGCATACGCACTAAAAACTGGGGTTGATTTCGAGTTGCCGATAATAGAACAGCTGGTTAACACGCAGTTCTAATGGGAAGGTTGCCGAAGAAAAAGAGGCTGCCGACAATAGTCACACTCACCTGAGAAGTTTGGAGCGTTGTAAAAACGCTTTCAAAACGTTTTGAAAAATTCTGTCGATTGGAATGGATAGAGAAGCAAGCAGCAGATGAATGTAAACAAACAGACACATCATATATGTGCGTGACGCTGAGAAAATGCTAGTAGAAGTGCAGACGCTGCTTAGATTGACGAGAATACGTAAATTCCCCTACTTCTGTCCGGTGCTGTTTTACGTTGTTAAATATATTCAAAGCTTGATTATTTTATCCATCACATTTATCTTATAATTCTGAATTATGTCTGAATATACTTTGTATATTTCTGTACTATCATAAACATTGTCAAGAAACCTGTATTGATCACGGGGCCTTACTTATCTCAGGTAGTAAGGACGTGGTTGCAAATCAAACCAATGCAAGGACTCGATTCAGGAAAATTTAGATTGAAATGGTTCTTTACTGCTCTGTCATTGTGCTTTTTACTTCTCTGTCACACAATAAATATCAATGCAAAAATGTTACAGGTTAAGAAAGCTCTTAATAAGCATAGTTCAATGAGCACCATAAAAAATCTAAATCATTTCAATCGTCTCTGTTGTACTCAGAGATTTATGGGATATGCCGTAATGAAGCAGTACCTTCTGCTGCTTTAATAAACTGTACTACCTGTTAAAAATACGTTCCACTTTTCCACTTGCCATTACGATTTTCTCACGATCTAGCACATAAAACTACCCAGCATTCACCATCGCCACCTGCAGTAACTTTACACAGACACTCCCCACGGAGAAACACATTGTTTCAAGTTTTGAACAAAAAATATATCGAAATTGCTCTCTAATCAAATGGTAACATGGGGTTAATTAAACCGTTTATGTTGAGTACACCAGCGCTGGCAAACCAACACTCTCACTGAGTGCAGTAAAACGTGCCAATTCTTCGATGGACGCATTATAAGTACACCATCATTTATCCAACCGCGCGTCGTCGTCGTCGTCGTCGTTGCGCTAAGAACAACAACAATAGACAGTTAACATCAATTCAACTTCGTGTGCCGACAGTAGTTTGTAGTTTATAGTCTGCGCTTTAAGTACACTTTAATAAACGGCCATAGGCGCGTTCTGCAGTTGCAAATTGATGCAAATGAATTGATTAGGCGTCCCACCCGCTCTTCTCGAACTAACTTTATAAAGCACATGTTTACCCCTCAAGGTCGTCGCTACCAACCGTGCTACCAAGCTATAATTAACACACATACTCTATCTCAACACTTGCAATTGTCTATGCAATTGCAGTCAGTGCAAGTGCATAAATTCTCACTCCCTCCTTCACCCTTTCAGTTCAACAATGGAAAATTAACGTCAAACAACCAACCCATCAAACATCGGATTCATAGTAGACCACCTACCTCATACATTTCGATCTTCATCCTTCCGATGGGCCCGATTCTGGTCCGGGCATCCGCTTCCAAATCGATTTCCTGCGACACCAAGCGCCCTTTGAATCGCCGTCCAATGGCAGTCCACTCTTCCGTTTCACTATCCGTGGAAGCACCTTCGGGAGCACTATTTTCGCCGTCGTCGTCCTCCCGTTGCGGAAGTCTTTGATACTGAACGGCAACCGTACCGGTGCTGTTGCTCATTTTACACTTGGCGCTTCACTCTTCTCGGCAAACAATGACGACCGGTGGCTCATGTTTCGACCTGGGAGATTTATGTTTGATTTGAGTTTGCATTCGGCACACAGAAGAAAGAATGCATGGAAACAGAGAGGTCAGCACAGAATTATGATTTTGATTGATTTCGAGGAACGGTAACGTGGTGTCAGCTACGGCTGTTCGCACTGCACTAACGACAAGTGTACACAGAGAGGCTAATACGCGCGATAGTGATGACCATCAGAAATGCGTTGTATCATCTCACTTCCATGATTGTACTTGATACGTATACTGTATGTAATGTAATTATAACATCACACGATGAAATAGGTCGGATTGGGGTTGTGCGTCCGGTAACAATGATTGATAGTTTTGGGAAAAGGCCTGACATGGATAGGATCCTATATATATACAGTTTTATTTATCTCTGTGAAAGGCCAGATTATTCATCTTGCAGAAATTCTATATTATTTTTCTCCGAAGCATGGGTTGCAGATATTACAGGTATCAAGGAAAGGAAACTGATTTAGGTTTAAATTAGAAGTTTCATAACGATACAGCAAAATGTGGATTTCCTCTATTCTCTTTTCACTTTGTTCTAGTGCCAAAACCAATGTTATGAACTTCGGGAACCAGTTTTAAAATTAATCATTCAATTTCCGAACGCAAACAAGTATTTTACGTTGGGCAGTAAATTCCCACTTGTTACATCAGCACTAGCCGCTTAGGTTTGGTGTAAGTTATGGAAAAGTGCGTACCTTGAAAAACACATGATTTAATATATTATGTAAAGTTACTAAAATCCACACCAATATGCCACGCCAAATGACGAATTGGGATTACTCGACCTTCGCATAATAGTGTGTCATGGGTAATCATTCACATTTTTAAAAAATCGGTCATTTTGGATGTTGCTATTTTTTTAAAAATGGCATTTGTGTCGTTTTTTAACAAATTGTAGCACGAAAACGTCACTTCTGATCAAAATGACGCCTGAGATAAAGTCTTTCGGAAAAAATATACATGTAATTTTGTTTTTTTAATTTTGAGTAAAAATTCCAGTGAAAGGCTTTCAAATTTTAAATATCTCGTAGAATATATCTTCAATTTTTATATTATTTTTTAAGCTAAAAAAATGCAAACTTTTGGAATATTTAAAAAATGGTCTCCGAAAATTGACAAAATTTGTTGAACAAGAACTATCAGGGTTGGTTGGAAATGCTAACATGAAACTTTAGTGTGCTAATTTATTAGCTAGATAATGATCTTTAGAAGAGGGTAGATGGATAGTTCCGTTAAAGTACGGCAGTATGAAAATGGAATAGATGTTGAAAATGAGCGAAGGGCCATAAATGCGACAGAATAAAGTCAAACGCACAACTTTTTCCTAACCCGTACGATGTACGTGGAGACTTGAAGTATGTCTTCAAGTCTACAGGCAAAAGATGTGCGTCCTCCTTTTGCTCATTACTGACTGCGGCTGTGGAAGAGTTCTAGCGCCGTTTCATCACTACCTAAAGCCCCACGTTGCGAGAGCATTTCCAGTCGATGGTCGCTAATAAATTATCACACTAAAGCTTCATGCTAGCATTTCCAACCAACTCTGAAAATCGCTAAGTTCGCGTACGAAGTAACATAAAAACACTTTGAAAGAACTATTGGTCAAATTTTTGAACATCAGAACATCAAATATATCTATGATTTCAGCGCTAACGATTAAATTAAACATACGATTGTAGCGATACTTTAGTTCAAAAGATTCAACACAAACCATTTATGGAAATACTCTATGAGAGCCTTAGCGTGAAACTTCAAAAACACAAATGTCAGCTTACACAATACATACAAATATGAAATTGCTACTCCTTGTTTACTGCGCGAACTGCAAACAAAGAGTACCAATTTCATAATTGTATATTTTGTAGAAGCTGACCATTATGCTTTTGAAGTTTCAAGCTAAGGCTTCCTTACCTTCAATATTTGCATTTATCCGTATGACGAAGTAAATCCAATGACGTTCCTATGTGTTTGTACGAAATTCGATCCCGTAGGCCGAATTTGGAAGCAGTTTCTCGCTCAGTGTAGACGGTAAATACTTATTATAGTGCCTTTTACACTCTTCGGTCATTCGCGACTTGTCCGATATGGATGAGATTCAAACTCGTAATTGTGAGGTGTGAGGTATGGATGTTAACCATTACACCGCGGTTGGCCCGGCTCAATCTTATACACGGACGTAAAAGGTAGGTCACAGGATGCACACTATAAAATAATGAAAATTACATGCAAAGTAATATATTTTTATTTTCTTTGATTTGTTTTCCGTACTGAGTACCAATGCACAGTGGTCCAGAATGTAAATTTAGATATGTTTGAGTCTGAAATTGAAACTTTAAACTAAAAGTCTCTTCTACAAAGTTGTTTCTTATAGTTAGGCCCTCATTTTTATGACAATGAATTCTACGGTGGTTCTTATTATCAATAACCAAAAAATCTAACTTTTTTGTTTCAAGAAATTAAGGTATACATTCCTGAGCAAAGTTATAACTGAGCTAATTTCAAACAACTTTGTAAAAAGAACTTTTTTGTATCTCTTAAACTGACCGATTTAGAGCCATTTCTTGATCACATTTGTTTGATCGGCAAAAGATTTCGACAAACTCTGTGCAGCAAAAATTTGCGCCTTCTAAAGATCTGAAACTTATTTGAAGGCCCCTGTGCTGAGAAATTTGAAATAAGAAAACAAGAGCAAAACAACTGTATTTTAGAGACACCCTAACTCAATTCAAAAAAATAGCTCTAAATCAGTCAATTTAAGAGATACAAAAAAGTACTTCCATACAAAGTTGCTTGAAATAAGCTAAGCTATAACTTTGCCGAAAAATGTATACCTTAATTTCTTCAAACAAAAAATTAGATTTTTCTTTTAATGATAATATTCATTGTCATAAAAATGAGGGCCTAACTATAAGGAACAACTTTGTAGAAGAGACTTTAAGTCTAAAGTTTCAATTTCAGGCACAAAACATATTCTTCCACCTAAATCTACATTCTGGACCACTGTGCAATGCTACCGACGCCAGGGAGGCAGCTTCCACACCTGGGGACCAACGGCTTTACTTCCCTTCCGAAGTAAGGCGTGATCAGAGATGTTATGCCTCAGAAAATCCCGGCGGCGCCGACTGGTATTGAACCCAGACCTTTTGGGTGAGAGGCAATCACGCTTACCACTACACCACCGGTGCCGTAATATGTAAATGTAATATGCTACAAACTATAAAAATTGAGCTTGTAATGAAATTGTACAAGTAACCTTAACAGCTTTTGGTGTGTAACTGCCTCAAACATGTAAATTCAAAAGCTTACCATGTAAGTTTACATGCAAATCATATAAACTTACATGATGATATTGCGCACCATGTAAACTTCCATGTTAAATCATGTAGAATTACACGTGTTTCTTGTTAATTTACATGCACATTTGGAAATAACTACTATTACGCGAGACGTAATCCATATTGGGCGTACGGAACGTAAACAAACATTTCATGTAAAATTAAGCTTTCTCAAACCGAAACATAAGCAACTCGACGAAGAGAACGTTTGATTGTATTGATTTTCTCGTTTCTTTCAACTGATTATTATGTCATCAGTTCAAGAGGGGCATGAAGTATAAGACCCTCCCATATTAACCAATATTCTTTAAATTTCACCAGATTGCATATTTTAGTAGATCAGCAAACATACTTTTGCATATAGAATACGAATTCGCAAATCGGTTTATTTTTGTATTTTTTGATTAGGTTGAAATTTTGCAGAAACGTTCCCTTTGACCGACAATGCCATTTTGCAGCTTCATATCACCATTTTGAATCCAGCCTTATTTTTGAAAAGGGCATATAGAAAAATAGCAAGCTTATCTTCAGAAAAATTTTACTCGAAAAATGTTTACCCGATCGGTTTGGTGTCTTGGGCAATATTGCAGACAATGAATGAGACTATTTGAAAAAAATATGCATTCTAAAAAAAATTACCCATCTTTTTTTATAATTTCAAATAAAATCTTCAAAACAATTTTTTTCAAAAAAAGATTTTATGTATTTTTTTTTTGTTGACATGTTTTAGAAGACCAAAAATGCCATCTATTGCTCTATAGGTCAAGATGGAAAAATGATGGACAAAAAAGTTATTATGTTTTAAAAAACTCAACTTTTTGGGAAAATATCAAAAACTTGGTCCAATTACTGTTACTGTTATAATGAAAGTACACCAAATTTCAATAAAAAGGCACCCAGGTACAATTTTGCTAAGTTTTTTTTTTTTTTTTTTCTTTATTTTTGTGGTTTTTAGCCGTAGGCTAGTTCATCACATAATTTTGCTAAGTCGCACCGTTTTCGAGATGTAGCGGTTTGAAAGTAGATATGTTTAAAATGTAAATTTGCATTTTTATTGTAAAATTTTCTGATCTTTCCGTAAAAAATATTGTCGGAACTGGAGAACCGCGAAATTCATTTAAAATGGCCAACAACTACCAACATTTAAAAAAATATCTACTTTCAAACCGCTACATCTCTAAACGGTGCGACTAGCAAAACTTTACCCATGTGCTTTTTTATTGTAAATTTGGTGTGCTTTCATTATATAAAGTTGAAAAAGTAATTGGACCAAGTTTTGGATATTTTTCCAAAAACTTGAGTTTTTTAAAACAACTTTTAACTTTTTTGTCCATCTTTTCTCCATCTTGGCCTATAGTGCAATATATGGCACTTTTTTGTCTTTTAAAACATATCAACAAATAAAAAAAAATACATAAAATCTTTTTTTTAGAAAAATTAGCTTATTTTGGAAGCATATTTTGGAAGCTTACTTTCGAAGTTTATTATGGCAGCTTATTTTAGAAGATTGTTTTTGGAAGCAAATTTTTAAAAGCACATTTTGGAAGCTTATTTTGGCAGCTTATTTGGAAACTTCATCTGGAAACTCATTTTGGATGCATATTTTGGTAGCTTATTTTTTAAACTTCTTTTGTAAACTTCTTTTGGAAACCTATTTTGGAAGTTTATTTATTCTTTTGGAAATATATTCTGTAAGCTTATTTTAAATGTTAATTTTGAAAGCTTATTTTGAAAGCGTATTATGGAAGCTTATTTCGGAATTTTATTTTGGAAGCATATTTTAGAAGCCTATTTTGGAAACTTATTTTGGAAGCTTATTTTGCAAGCCTATATTGAAAACATCATTTGAGAGCTTATTTGCTAAGCTTATTTTGAAAGCTTATTTTCGAAGCTTATTTTAAAAGCTTATTTTCGAAGCTTATTTTGAAAGCTTTTTTTAATAAGCTTATTCTGGAAACATAATTTGGAAGTTTATTTAGGGAACCTTGTTTTGGGTGCTGATTTTGGAAGCATATTTTGAAATCTTATTTTGAAAAGTTCTTTTGGAAACATATTTGGGAAACACATTTCGGAAGCTTATTTTGAAAGTTTATTTTTGAAGCTTATTATTTTGGAAGCATATTTTGGAAGCTAACTTTGGAAGTTTATTATGGAAGCTTATTTTGGAAGCAAATTTTTTAAAGCATATTTGCAAACTTATTTTGGCAGCTTATTTTGGCACCTTATTTAGAAACTACATCTGGAAACTCATTTTGGATGCATATTTTTGAAGCTTTTTTTTTTTTAACTAGTTCGTTTATTTACTAGGCTCAGTCGTGTGTGAAACTTTGCGGAGCCAAAATCAGTAATGTATTGGGTACCAATTACTCGTGGCGGGCTCGAGGTTAATAGGTAACAATTTCAATTGGAAGGATCTAGGTACGAAACTGGTTTCTGAAGCCTCCTTCAGATACTACTCTGGGACGGTTGACCAAATCCTGGCTGGGCAGGGGCAAGTAGCACAGGAACAGGAGGATAATAAGGCTGGGACACAATGGCGGGAAATTGTTTGGAAAGGAGGGGATAGTCACATCAAACTCTAACATCAGACAAACAAAGGAATTCGTAGATCGCTTGCATGTAGGGAAGATCACGTGTTCCCAATACATCTCTTACTTCACGGAAGGGTTGTCTACCTCGGGCCACTAGGGTATCCAATAGTTGTGCTCTGGAGGCGTCATTACCCGGGCATTACCAAACTGCGTGATCGATGTCATCATAACCGGTTCTGCACCTACATATATTGCTGTCAACGAGGTTTATTCTATAGAGATGTGCGTCTAGCGAGTAGTGGTTGGACATAAGTCTTGACATCACTCGAATGAATCTCCGACTTACATCCAGACCTTTGAACCACGCTCTCGAAGAAACATTTGGAATAATGGAATGTAACCACCGCCCAAGAGAATTATTTGTCCAATCGTTTTGCCAACTTAAAAGAGAACTCTGACGTACTAATGGGAAAAATTCATCATGTGAAATTCTTCTATCATAAATCTCGCCTTGTTGTGCGCCCACCTTTCCGAGAGAGTCTGCCTTCTCATTGCCTGGGATTGAGCAATGTGAGGTTACCCATACAAAGGTAATCATATATGATCTTTCGACCAGCAAACTCATCTGCTCCCTTACCTTTGAAAGGAAATAAGATGAGTGCCTACCTTGTTTCATTGACCGAATAGCCTCAATCGAACTGAGACTATCCGAGAAGATGAAGTAATGGTCTATGGGCATATCGGAAATCATCCCCAATGCGAAGTTGATTGCTGCTAGCTCAGCAACATAAACGGAACAAGGTTCCTGAAGTTTCCGAAAGGCGGTTGAGTATTCATTGAAGACGCCGAAGCCAGTGGATCCATCAATGCGTGATCCATCAGTGAAAAATCTTCTATTGCAATTGACTTGTTGGTACTTTTCAGCAAAAATGCGGGGAATTGAGATAGGTCGAAGTTGATCTGGAACTCCTTGAATAGCCTGTTTCATGGAGAGATCATAGTCAATGGGGGAACTGTAGTTAGTAAAGCATACACGAGAGGGGTTATAGCAAGGAAGGCTAATATCCGATGACATATAATTAAGATAGATTCGCACGAATCTAGACTGGATGCTCAATTCGAGCATTTCTTCGAAGTTTTCAATCACAAGGTTGTTACTGACACTACATTTAATCAATATTCTTAATGAGAGCTCCCAGAAACGGTTCTGCAGGGGTTTTACGCCCGCTAGAACCTCTAGGCTCATATTGTGTGTTGAATGCATACAGCCAAGGGCAATACGTAAACAACGATATTGAATGCGTTCCATTTTAATTAGGTGGGTTTTTCTTGCCGAGAGGAAGCAAAAAGAACCATACTCAAGAACTGAAAGAATAGTTGTTTTATATAGTTTAATGAGGTCTTCCGGGTGAGCACCCCACCATGTCCCGGAAATTGATCGTAGAAAGTTGATCCTTTGTTGACACTTTTGTTTCAAATACGTAATGTGGGTACCCCAAGTGCAATTTGAATCAAACCAGACTCCAAGGTATTTGAAGGTTAAAGATTGGGTAATGTCTCTGCCCAAAAGATTTAGACGCAGTTGGGCTGGAAACCGCTTCCTTGTAAACACTACCAATTCAGTTTTTTGCGGTGAAAACTCGATACCTAAATTTCTTGCCCAGAGAGACAGATTATTTAGGGAATTTTGCAATGGTCTTTGCAAGATTTCTGCACGTGGACCTCTCATGGAAACCACGGCATCATCTGCAAGCTGTCTAAGCGTGCATTGATTATCTAAGCAGTTATCAATATCTTTGACATAGAAATTATAAAGTAAGGGACTTAAACATGAACCTTGGGGTAAGCCCATGTAGCTAATTCTAGAAGTTGTCAGTTGACCTAGATTGAAGGTCATTTGTTTTTCTGACAGCAAATTATACAAAAAATTATTCAAAATACCAGGTAATCCCCTAATGTGCAAATTGTCTGACAGTATGTCTATGGAAACCGAATCAAATGCGCCCTTAATATCCAAAAAGACTGAAACCAATTGCTCCTTGTGCGCAAAGGCCAGTTGAATATCAGATGAAAGCATCGCTAGACAATCGTTTGTTCCTTTACTCTTCCGGAAACCAAATTGCGTATTTGAAAGTAGATTGTTTGATTCAACCCAATGGTCAAGTCTTAATAGGATCATTTTTTCATTTTTAACATAGAGATCGGACGGTAAGAATTGTGATCAGACGCTGGTTTCCCAGGCTTTTGAATGGCTATTACTTTAACCTGTCTCCATGCTGGTGGAACTATATTGAATTCCATAAATGAATTATATAGGTTAAGTAATCGTCTTTTAGCGATATCGGGGAGGTTTTTTAGAAGGTCGAATTTGATCATATCGCTTCCCGGAGCGGAGTTATTCGATGAAAGAAGTGCCATTGAAAATTCAAGTATTGTGAATGGTTCATCCAGAGAACCGTTACTTCGGGCTGTATCCCGTAAAGTTGGTTGTGCTGGAACAGAATCTGGACAAACCTTTTTAGCGAAGTCGAATATCCATTGGGAGGAGTATTCTTCACTCTCATTGGAAGATGAGCGGTTTCGCATATAGCGAGCCTTTTTCCAAAGCGTTGTCATCGAGGTTTCTCTAGAAAGTCCCTCGATAAAAGTACGCCAGTAATTTCGTTTCTTTGCTTTTAGTAAGTTTTTAAACTTTTTTTCCAGCTTTAGATACTTTTCAAAAAGCTCAGATCTTTCATGTCTACGATAATCTTTAAAGGCATCGGATTTCTCAAGATACAACTTTGTGCATTCGTCATCCCATCCAGGGGTGGCGGGTCTTCTTTTGAGGGATGCATTTGGAACACGTCGTTTCTGAGCTTCTAATGCGCTTTTGTAGATTAGTTCGATAAAGAAACGATACTCTTCCAGTGGTGGTAGAGGATCGGTAGAATCAATACCAAGAGTTACCGCCGATACAAATTTTTGCCAATCAATGTTCCTCGTGAGGTCAAAAGGAACTTGAATTGACTGATCTGTTTTTAGACGACCACTTTTGATTGAAATAATAATTGGCAAGTGATCACTACCATGGGGATCATTGATAACCTTCCACAGACAATCTAATGATAGTGAGTTAGAGCACAAAGAAATGTCAAGACGGCTCTCTCGAGCAGGAGGGTTTGCTATACGTGTTGCTTCACCAGTGTTCAAGATAGTCAAGTTGAAATCGTCGCACAAATCATAGAAAATACCCGCTCTATTGTCATCGTATGATTCGCCCCAACCAGTACCGTGTGAGTTCATATCACCCAGTATTAGAACTGGAGATGGAAGGATATTAACTGAACTCCAAAGCTGACGGCGGTTTATGGAAGTCCTTGGAGGGACATATACAGAAGCTATGCAAAGATCTTTGTTCTTCACATTTATTTGGCAAGCGACAATTTCAATGCCTGAAATTATTGGGATTGAGATTTTAAAGAAGGAGTAGCACTTTTTGATCCCCAAAAGTACGCCACCATATGAATCATCTCGGTCCAAGCGGATAATGTTAAAATCGTGGAAGTTTAGTTCATCTTCAGAAGAAAGCCAAGTTTCACAGAGTGCAAATATATCACAATCAGAATTGTGAATCAAATACTTGAACGAGTCTAATTTAGGTATTAGACTACGACAGTTCCATTGTAATAAAGTGATCATATCTTGATCCTCACTCGACGAATTATCCATTGAAAGATATGAAGTCACCAATGAGGGGCCATGATGCAGTCAATTGCTTGAAGTAGTTTCCGACTATAGGAACAAGCAGGTCAATAAGCCCTCGAAGTTTTTGGAAGCTTATGTTTTAATTTTCTTTTTCCTTTTCGCGTTTTTCTCAGTTGCAATTTTTAGATCATGGGACAGATATACGTAGAACGGCAGTGAACATGTTTGAGTTTATAATAAATCATCAGCTACAAATAATTCTCTGACGAACAAGTAAACATCGATATCGATGATAGGAAAACAAATTATTCGAAGAAAAACGAACATAGGTATCAACAATTTTGCTAACATTGCTCTGATGGTAATAATTGGAAGTGAAACACACAAATACAACACACGGTAATTAATCGTTGGTGCAATGTGTTGGCAAGCACGAACAATCAAGCTGCACATTTTTTTCCTGTTATGGGTATGTTCAAGATTCCGTAAACATTGGCTTGGATTTGATCAACACAACCAGCAAGGCGTCTTAATTGAAATGCACAGAAGAATAGAATCACTATATTCAATTAACGATCTTTCAATCTATTAAAAAGCATCACAAACCCACAAATCAATGGCCATCCCTAATAAGAGCTCACGCTTCAGTAGTTCCCAATCCATAGTAGGTATACACCGCATAGAACGCGGTTTAGTTTCGCACATAATCGCGCGCAAGCGTGCACACAAAACATTTCAACCAACTCAGTCGCACCGGATCAATTTCACCGAGTCGTTGTTCGTCGTACGCCGTATGCGGTTAAGACGTTTAGTAGTTTAGTGGCATCTAGCTATAGGACCAATTTCGTTCTTCACTCTCACACTCAGCTGGGAGCAACCACCCAACCGCATGGTTGCTGTAGGTTAGTAGTGTGCCGGAGAAACCGACAAGGTATCTACAGCGGAATGTTTACATTTCGTTCCGTGGGGCTGATCATAGAGTACGTAGACCGTTTTTGAGAAGTATTAGACCCCCCCCCCCGCACGTAGACAATCGTCTATAACATTTTTTGAAATTTGTATGTACCGTAGACACTCGTCAAACCCCCCCTACCCCCCTAAAGTACCTACGTGGTTTATGAACTGCCCCTACGTCCGAAACAACTGTGTACATTCATAGCTGGCTTCGCTCGGCAGACTCTCCCCATCAATAACAAGAACAACAACAACAATGGGAAACACATCGATGTACTTGTATGTAGTATCGAGCGATAAGAAAAGAACATCACGCTGGTTGTGTGAAGAGAAGGAGCGCTACGCGTCCAGCAGAATTTGCATCGACATCAAAGGAGATCAAAATATGCACAGCACTTGTTTATCACGGGCACGTTGTTTTGTTGAGTAGGATGCATTGTATACTGAGCGGCGGAAAAAACTAATTAGTCAGGACTTGCGTCTCGAAGTGGATCTTCTTCTTGGTCGTAGTGCTTTGAGAACAGACTGGTTCCCAATGGCGAAGATGTATGATTTATATCAGAATATCAGAATAGTATATTCAAGAATTTTTAATATTATCTCTGATTTAATCATCAGAAACATACACTACAAGAACGTTTTCGATAAATTTTAATTTTAAGTTCTTAACATTTAGCATATTATTAACTCCGATATGGTTACGTGTCTGGCGTCCCCAACTATCGATTTGAGCAGATAAAAAGCTGATTTTTGGCTGAATAACCTGTTATTCAGCTTTTAATATTTGTTAACTCAATAATTAAATAACTGTTCCATCTAAAACATAGTTGTTTTCCAATGCTGATAGTATGTAAGTTTACTATACAATTTAAAAAATAAATTATATAAATTATTATTATAAAGCTGTCGATTTACAAACATAATTTACATGCATAAATTATAGGATACCGAGATGGTTTTATCACAGATGGGCAGAAGCTCACGGTCTCCCAGCGTTGGTGAGTTCTATATAGTGTTCGGAAAATCATTCTCAAATCTCATTCATTGAGCCTCCCTGCGAGAATAAACTCGCGTGCGAATGCGGCAAACAAAATTCACACTTGAGATTCTAATGCATATTCACGCACTCACACTCACAACGCCGAAAAATCATTCCAGCTTTAAACTCATAAAAACCACTCAAACGTCAATTGATATCATGCCTATGCATGATGTGTTAGTTTTCAAACCTCTGCTGCACAAACAATAGTAATAACAATGAATAACGCCAAAATATAAAGCAATGCATTTTTTAACCTGAAAACTCATCGATGATTTTTGCGACGTTGAATTTTGCAAGGCAAAACTCATAGGCGCATAAACTCATGCATGAGATTTGAGTTTTTGAGTTTTTCCGAACACTGGTTCTATGTTCACGAAAAGTTCACTAATTTGCCATACAGGAATTCAAAACAAAAAATTTAATGGGCGAATTTGGACAGTTTATGACCTGTTTCATACGACCGGAAGGTGTATGCTGGTCACAAATGCCGTTCCAAACTGATTTCCTACGCAATTAATCAACCTTTGAAGTGAATTTCGCAGCATTTCTAATAGCAAAACTTGCCGTAACAAAATGGGCATAGTTCATTTTAGTAAACAAACTAACACTTCTTCATGGTGTGTCACCTTTGATGCAGCTCCTAGATAGGATTCAATTGCCATCACAGTCTGCAGCAGTGAACCAGTCTATTCCTGATATTTCCTATGCCCCATGGAGCAAAGGCAAAGATGAATAACCGGCCACATAAAAAAAAAAATCTCCGATGAGAAATTAGTGATAAAACGCACTTGCCATCGTTCACTGTCGTCACTGCCTTTGTCGTTGAGCTTGAGTAATTAATGCAGAAGGACTTTGGCTGTTCCTCTGCTTTCCTTTCTGTTTCCGCCTTTCTTACATGACAGATGACAAATAATCTCGTATCATTAACCAAACAAATAGTCTAGTCTAGTGCTAGTCACTACCTTTCAAAAGCACTTATATCAAACATCGAAACCATTCCAAGGATGACACTGTATTTCATTCATTCATTGCACAAAATGTATACTGAAATTAACGGAATGAAGTAAAAACACTCCCGCAAGCGGCCCGATCATTTCACTAACAAACTCGAACCGTGGATCCCCTCGCACAGAAGATTGGGTAGGTAGTGGATGAAAGAGATGATCATCTGGCATTTGCCATTAGTCGCGAAACGCGAAACTTTGCGAGATGCTGTTACCACTACATCGACAGACTCAGTCGAGATTGTGGGTACTTTATTATGCTTAGTGTTTTTTTCACGTTTTCGGCACCTTAATTTCACCTCACTTCACACAGCTGCAGACGGGCCTTGATCTTTCCCTCGGTGCGCCCGAGCTTAGCGCGATCACGTAACTCAATTTCCCAGCATCAGCATCTGAATTGCGTCACGATCGAGAAAACTGTAACGCCAAGTCAGTCTTTAGGCTTCAACTATTGCGAATAAATTTTCACCTATTTCTGGTTAAACGGAACCTACTTTGAAGGACAATTTCTTCGAGCGACGTGTCTGGAGCCGATCTGACGAGAAACTGTTATAGGTTCGAGAGGAAGCTTGAAGCGAGCACGCTTGATTCACACCGGCTAGAGCGCGGTCGGTGAGACGTTCACGTTGTTCTGTCGGTCGGTGCTGTTGTTGCAGTTGTTGTTGTTTCGTTTGCAGTAAGTTCACAATTTTCCGAACGGAAACAGGTTTAAGAAGGGTGGGCTGGCTGGTGTAAGCACGCAAGATGTTTTTGTTGGGATGGGTCAGCAGTAACAAGTGGTGTTTTTGCCTATTTGAGAGGAATCCGAAACTCAAGAGCAGTGGCCTCCAACGCACAGCCCTCGTAGATGGATTTGTGCGACCCGAGAAAGAAGCATTCTATATTTTTAGCAATTACTAGGGGGCGAAGCGTACCGGTTATCGCACTAGTGGTCCTCTAATTGCCCCAGGTTCTTTGGGGTGAGAGGCAGTCACGCTTAGCACTACACCACCGGCGCCGCTAAGAAGAATCGTTAATGCTAGTCTAAATGCTGTTCGGCATGCTGAAAAATTTGGAAAATAACTTAATTTTAATATGGCCATATGGCCAATTAGGGGAGCACTAGTGGCATAACTGGCACACTTCTCCTAAGTATATTGCATAAAGATAAGTTGTGTAACAATAACGTTGGCTAGAAATATGTCGTCAAACTTCATCCGATCTCAGGACCTGAATTACAGAGAATGTTTAGTCTCTACCGTATGGCACCGAATGTCGGACGGTTCATTTATCCGGACATTTAATGTTTTATTCAATATTACATTCACTTTGCAACACAATAAATCTAAATAGAGTTGGAATTAGGGCGTACCAGCTTTAGTAAACAGTGACTTCTCTTCATAATTTCTAGAAAGTCAAAGCTAGCTCTATCTAGAAATATGTGTGGTGAACGAGGACGAAGCTGATACTGAGCAAAAAATGTGAAAGAGAATTTTCGACATGAGACAATTATTTCAAGAGTTTTTGAATCAGAAGGGTGAGACAGTTCATCAATTTAAAGATGCTGTCGAACTTTGGATTTCTGGATGACTTCTCTACGCATTTGAATGAACTAAGCCTGATACTCAAACGAAGGGGGGGGCAACACATCTAAATCTCAATTCTAGATGCTCAACAAATCTGACACTAGCGAATCTATCTTCGAAAAATCTTCTTTCATTTCTCGCATCTACTTGCATCGTGCATCATCTTTTTGCAGGAATCTTCAGAATCGTCATCAATCTTCTACTCAGCGTGCGCGCAGTTAACCAAAGCAAAACACATTTTTTCCTGCAACGTAGATAGAGTCGCCCCTCTCGTAGTAAAATGTAGAAACAATGGATCACTGTATGCTATCAGTTTTGATCCCCTCACTACTGACAACATGGTGCCATGGGCAAAAAGCACAGAGAACAGACGTTGAGGCTCGAACAAAATTTCTGTAAAAACTGGTATAAAGGTTCATATTTGAATTAAGCACCACCAACGCCGACATCCCCACTTAAAAACCCTCTTTGAAAAATTGATGGCACTGGCGTTGCACAACTTAATAAGTGCCGGTAGCATCGAGTGGCTATTTTCAGCAGAAAAAATACCGGCGCCGGTGATGTAGTGGTAGCGTGATTACCTCTCATCCCAGCAGGCCTGGGTTCAATCCCAGTCGGCACCGCCAGGATGTTCTGAGGCATAACATCTCTGATCAATCCTTCCTTCCGTTGGTTCATGAGTTGATGTGTCGATAGGTAGGGACCAGGTGTGGGAATGTTTCCACTCATCTTTACACAAGTTTCTGACTTGAAGTTAGACGTCTGTTGATGACAGCAGTTAGAGGCAAATGAATGTAAATGAATGCACGAAATGATTGTAAATGATTTGCCATACCTGGGTCCGAAGAAGTCGCCTCCACTCTACTCGATCCATGGCCACACTTCGCCAGCTTCGTAGTCTACGAAGGGTCCGCAGGTCGCCTTCTCCTTCTAGTTCCTGTTAGGTAGCTTTTGAAAACCGAGGCCATCGTTTGGCATTCTTACGGCGTACCCAACCCACCATAGTTGCCCAATTTTTGCAGTGTGGATGATGGATGGTTCTCCCAGCAGCTGGTGCATTTCGTAGTTCATTCACCGTTCCGTCATCCATCTGCACTCCACCGTAGATGGTCCGCAACACCTTCCGTTCAAAAACACCGCCGGTCTCGTGGCTGTAGAGGACCACCGGTCTAATCAGCGTCTTGTAGATAGTCAACTTTGTGCGGCGACGAATGGTGTTCGACCGGAGCGTCCTCCGGAGTCCAAAGTAGGCACGATTCCCTGCCACAACGCGTCTTTGAATTTCTCTGCTGGTTTCATTTTCGGCGGTCACTGGTGAGCCCAACATGTCTACCTTCAGCATTCAGTCTGATGTATGTTTCCGCCATCGTCTCTAAGTTCCGTGCTATGATGTCGATGTCATCGGAGAAGCCAAAAAACTGGATGGACTTCCTTAAGATCGTCCTACTCGTGTTTATCCCAGCTCTTCTTATCAGCAGTCACGAAAGCCCATCACCTTGCCGTAACCCCCTTCGAGATTCAAGGGGATTCAAGAGTGTCTCCGATACTCGAACAACGCACATCACTCGATCCATCGTCGCCTTGACCAATCGCGTCAGTTAATCCGGAAATCCGTACTCGTGCATAACCTGCTGATCTCGATCGATTGTGTCGTAATAGGAGATGTTCTAAAATGTAGAAACTTAAAATTTAAAAAAATCCTGGAAGAATAACTGTTCATGATTTCACAACTACTGCCAGCATGGTGCCACCTTCAACATTTGTATGAAGATTTCTACATTTAATATTTACTTTCGGTTTTACACAGTTCGAAAAAAAAACATCTAAATTTACGCTAAATATAGCGCACATAAATTTAACGTGCAATAAGCATAATTTTATGTTTTCAGAAAATTGCATGCTACTTACTTTTTTGAGTCATGTAAAATTACAAACCATCATCGCGGTATTTTCAACGATCGTGTAATTTTACACCTATTAGTTTAAATTGTGAATATTGGTTGCATTTTTTTTTTCTTATTTGGGTACTCATTAGACTGATGCAAAATTTGAAATTTTCGCTCCACAGTGCTCAAACGGCTTCAAATCAGGTCCTGATTAGCATCCCAAAATTTAAACTCATTTGGCAAGAAACTGACTTGGCACAAATCATTCGAAGTTTATATGGAAATTACTATGGGAAAACCAAACTTTTTGTTCATTGTCTTCTACCCATTTTCCATATTGCTTTTTCGAAAAGTTCCTTAACTATTCTTACGGGAATTTTTCTAAGCTACAACTTTGCGGAATACCGTTTTTCAGCCAAATGTCAAATTAAATAGTTATTAATTGTTTAAGAGATTGATAATCTTATGGCATGATCAAGCAACTGTTCTGTTAGCAACACTGTATTCTGCAGTGTGACATAGTAGCCATGATATTTTTGCTCTATTCTTCTCACCAGATACACCAATGTTGCCGACTGAACAGTTGAATGAGCATAATCATAAGACATCACTTGAATCATTAATAACTTTTGTTTCGTGCATTTGATTGAAACGTGTTTTTCAATAAAGTTGTAGCTGAAAAAATTTGCTACAATCACTGCTATCATTTTTGAAAGCACAGTGATGTGGTGAATTGTTAGATAGATATAAACAAAAACATAAGTTTTCTCATGGTAATTCCCATATAAACTTGAAATGGTTTGTGCCAAGTCAGATTCTTACTAAAGTAGTTCAAATTTTTGGAGGCTAAGCAGGACCCAATTTAGAATCGTTTGAGCACTGTGGAGCGAAAATTTCAAATTTTGCATCAGTCTAGTACTCATGATGGTCTGCTTATTTAGGATTAAATTTTATTACCAGACCTCGCTGACTTTGGAATTAATCCAAGTCAATATTACTCAAAATTAGTAGATCTTATATTTAGAACTATTAATAAAGTTTAATCATATAAAAAGCACAAACGAAGTGACGGCCTGAAAACATTGGTGACTAACCTGCTATTGCAATTTTTCAGTGTACCACATGGCCGAGGGGGACGACTCTATCTACGATGCAGAAAATATTGTGTTTTGCTGTGGCTAGCTGCGCGTACGCTGAGTAGATAGCTAGAAGATTTATCACGATTTTGAAGATTTCCTGCAAAAAAATGATGCGCGATGCAAGTAGATGCGAGAAATGAAAGAAGATTTTTCGAAGATTTATTCGCTAGTGTGAGATTTTTTGAGCATCTATAATCGAGATTTAGATGTGTCGCCCCCCTCGCACATGGCAACACCACTACTACTGGATTGTACCACATGGTAACACTACTACTCGACTGAACTAGCATTTTCACCAAATGTACTAGAATGTTTTGGTTCTATCTCTTTCACTCTTCTCAAAACTGAAATGCATAAAAAAAATGACAAAATGATACACTCTTTGCACACTGTCAAAGAATCATTGTACACAAAATCAACTTTGTGCAAAACCAAAACAAAAATACTATCCCATCTGGTGGCACAAGCTTCTAAGAAAATTCGATTACAGCGAACCACATTATTTTAATTGATTTCTTCGCCAGTTAGTCGTCTGTCACTTCGTTTGTGATAAAAAGCATTCCACAAGCGTCAAGTCAAGTCAAGCGTCATTTCTCGTCACTGCTACAGGGGCCTATATCCAAGCGTCTTCTATCGGTCCGGGCGGTCTGAACTATCACGTATTGCCAACCAAACATTACTATAACCAGCCATTTTCCAGACTTTAGAATTGAAATAACGTAGATTGATTGATAATGAAACTAGAAATCAGCCAAAACGCACAAGCAAAATGGCATACTAATTTTTCTGCTTTCTTACAGGTACTCTGAACACGTCCAGAAAGCTTACGCGAAAGTCGTGTAAATTTATAGGAGATGCCGCAGAGAATTACTTGCGCAGCTATCAGTAGTAGCATTTCACGTGATGTCGTCTAATTTCAGGCCAGTGACAAGGCCCATACCAACAGCAGCGTTTGACAGT
Organism: Ochlerotatus camptorhynchus; assembly: GCF_037179485.1. Taxonomy (NCBI): domain Eukaryota; kingdom Metazoa; phylum Arthropoda; class Insecta; order Diptera; family Culicidae; genus Ochlerotatus; species Ochlerotatus camptorhynchus. Next base: position 828,559 of record NW_027040846.1, read on the forward strand.
AGACAGCATGTCCCGGGCTCAAATCGTTTATTTTGCTGTGCTGGGCCCACTGTCACGATATAACATGTTGCCTACGCGCCTGCCACTGGGCTGTCTAATTTGCAATGATTAGTGAGATACACTTCATGTGCGTGATATATTGCATAAAATTACACTAGAACCGACGACAACAAATCAAGAAGACTGGCAACTTTGCCAGAATCCAAGCGACAGATACAGTGGCGCTGCACTTGAGTGAAGGTGGAAGCAACGGATAGAAAAATGAGCAAATACACAAACCCTTCTTCTGAGGATGTAATCTTTGCTATCAAACTCGTTCGAAGCATTTACCTTTGAGCGGCAGATGACGCGATTGTACCTGTCTCACATCGTTTGTATGAGAAAATGGAAGAGTTGCCAGTCTTCTTGATTTGTTGTCTTCGCTAGAACTTAAATTACACGAGCCTTTTTTCTGCTAGTTTTCAAATTGCGCTTACGTTAAAATTCATTATTTTTTGCTGTGTACTGGTAAGCAATAAGTTTTTATATGAATTCAGTGCTAACATTTGAAAACGGCGCAAAAGCCATTTGTAAACAAATGGTTTGTGGGCCCTTTACTCGCTACCCGAAGAACGCCCACGCAAACCAACAGCATCGTCAGGAAGGGGAAAATTTCCCCTACCCGATGTTGCTGTTGTGTCGCGTGGGTGTACTTCAAGTAGTGAGTAAAGGGCCCACAAACCATTTGTTTACAAATGGCTTTTGTGCCGTTTTCAAATGTTAGCACTGAATTAGCAAATAATATTTATAGAATATGATTCTAAAAGTCGTATCAAATCAAGATGGTTTTAGTAAGCAACTTCGTTTTCCTGATATTTTGAAAAAAAAATCGACAAAATTTGATTTTTACATTTATGTACAAGTTTTTCAAAATGTACATACAATTTCTTATAACTTACCTTTTGACACTAGATTGAAAGTACTGTATTTAATGTTTATGTTTGTTTTGATTCGCCTTAATAATTTGACAGAGTGAATGAGGGGTTCGTGAATCTTTATTTCTCGAGGAGTGCTTCAATTAGCTTGGGACCGAAGGTCTGGTACTTCTTGAGCCAAAAGATTGCATATTTCTTCGGGACCCCCTGGTTTTAGTGTTATTCAATGCTTTAACCGTGTTGTGGAGAACGCTTCAAGTCATCATCGCCTTGAACAATCGCGTCAGTTTATCCGGAAATACGTATTCTGTCATAATCTGCCATTGCTGATCATTCATCAATTTTATGCAAAGTAATGTGTCTCCATGGTATTGAAATTTAGTAGTGAAGGATAACTATTAAGAGCGACGCTCAATTGTGTTGGGAAAAAAAAATCAAAAAATCAAATCTCACCAAGGAACAAGATCACGCTTGATTTTCGTAGACAAAAATCAACAAGCAAACAACTACGGCTGATATCGCAAGCTGTGTGATCGTAGCTCGAAATATCAAGCGAACAAAACTCACCAGCTGCAAATCTGCACCAAACTGTGATGAGATTGAGATTCATGATTTTTTACAACCGAACGCAACCGAAACTTCAATAACACCTGGCAGCAGTCGCTTCGTGTTTGCAATCAGTGAAGAGATAAAAGAGATAGTATTATCACAGACAAACAGACGTAACACTTCATTGTGTATCTTCGTTCACGCATTTAACGGTTGATTTAAATATTATCAGTTCCGCGAACTACTCGCCGCAGCGCTGTCATCGGATCACTTTGACGTTCCTATACATTCTATAGAACTTTGATGCAATATTGTTTGCGAGTTAGCGAGCAAGCTTGTTTTCCGCGATAAGCCAGAGAGATATCGTTACTGAGGCCCTATGTTTTGAGATACTATGTTTTCAAGAAAAACGTTTTCAAAGAGTTACGTCTGTTTGTCTGTGGTATTATTATACCTTCTCTTTCTAAGAAAACGAGGTGCAACCATAGAGGTAACTCTAAGACCAGAAGGTCCCGAAGAAACATGCTCAACTTTTTGGTTCAGCTCTGGTACTATCTTCGGTCCCAAGCTAATCGATGCACCCCTCGAAACATAGGAAAATCCACGAACCCCTCATTTTATCTGTCAAACTTTCATAGCGAATCAAAAATAACATAGTGTAGTACTAGAATTTAGACTAGAATGGGGTGCGTTAATCAATTTGCTTGGGACCAATAGGCTAGTCAAGAGAGGGGGGGGGGGGGCAGGGATGGGTGTTAGTTATTCTTTAGCAGTGATTGTTTTCTCTATTTCTGACGTGTCACGTTCCACATAGATATTCAAAAGAACTACATACATAGACATGTCGTTGCATGGGATTCGGGGTAAGGTCGGGGATTTCGAGCGGTACACCAACCTCAAGAAAACTTTTAAGGACTTGATTAAAGCAAAAAAAAACGCGGTTACTGGCGTCGGTTCGTCGATGGTTTTTCGCGAGAGACTTCCATGAGAACACTCTGCAATGTCGGCAGGAGAATGCGAAACGCGTCATCACCGGTTAACGAAGACAAGGAGTACTCAGACAGTTGGATATTCAGCTTCGCGCGGAAAGTTTGGCCCGGATTCGGTGCCGGTTTAAACCAACGTTCGTGATCTTCCGTCGGGTAGTAACGAAATAGATTCCCCGTTTTTGATGGTGGAATTCTCACTTGCTCTCCTCTCATGTAACAATTTAGCTCCAGGAATGGATAGAATCAAGTTAAATTTAAAAAAAAATCGCTTGTTGAACTTATTCAATCAATTTCTGGAGCACAACATTGTTTCGCATGACTGGAGGCAAGTAAGAGTTATCGCCATTCGAAAACCCGGTAAACCCGCGTCGGATTATAACTCGTACCGTCCCATCGCGATGATGTCCTGTACACGGAAATTATTGGAGAAAATGATTCTGTTTTGTCTAGACAAAAGGGGCGAGATGAATAGTTTACTTTCAGATACGCAATTTGGAGAGGCAAAGGAACGAATTTCAACTGGCCCATGCGCAAAAAAAGCAAATGGGTTCAGTTTTCTTGAACTTTAAGGGGGCTTTTGATTCTGTTTGTATCGATGTCCTTTCGGATAAACTCTACGATAGTGGGCTTTCACCGATTATGAACAGCTATTTGAGCAACTTGTTGTCTGAGAAATATATGAGCTTTTCTCATGGAAACTCGACAACTTCACGAATTAGTAACATGGGTCTCCCCCAGGGCTCATGTTTAAGCCCTCTTCTTTATAATTTTTATGTAAAAGACGTTGATGATTGTCTTGATGAAAATTGCTCGCTTGCAGACGATGGCGTTGTGTCTGTTATAGGGCCAAGTGCACCGGACCTGCAAGGACTATTACAAGATACTTTAGACAATTTGTCTACTTGGGCTATGAAGCTAGGTATCGAATTCTCTCCGGAGAAAACTGAGTTGGTTGTTTTTTTCTGGGAAGCATCATCCTGCACAGTTACAGCTTCAACTAAAGGGTAGAACAATCACTCAAAGTATATCTTTCAAGTATTTGTCGATTGATCGACAAATCGCCTTTGCAGATTTTTTCTCATTTCCCCGTCAGCAAGTCCTCACCAACTGGCAACAAAATGGAATGAGAGTGATCTGGGAAGATGGTTACATTCTATTCTCCCAAGGGTTGGACGTGAGCCGTGACTTAATACGTGTCATGTCAAGGCTCATGTCCAATCACTGCTCGTTAGATTCGCATTTCTTTCGAATCGCTTCCAATGGCAATTTGTGCGCCTGTGGTAGTGGTTATCACGAGATCGACCACGTGCTTTGGTCATGCACCCTCCATAGTGTTTCTTGATCCGAGTTATCCGCATCCCTCAGGGCCCGAGGAAAACAACCTATGCGGTCCGTTAGAGACATCTTGGTGAGCCGAGATCTCGACTATTGCCATTTAATTTATTTTAAAACGGATAGATCTGAGGATTTAGTAGTTAGTGTCATCTTGTGTTCCCCCAAGTTGTTAGCTGCCCATCGGTGTACCCCCATGTTTATCTTTTTCATCAGTTTGTCGCCTAGTTCGAGATCAAGAGCACATTGCTCTCCAAACCTTGTGCTCTCAATCCCTACTCTGCCATCCATTTGTTACAATTTGTAACCCCTAACCTCGAGATAGCCGCGAGTAATCGGCCCCCGCTTTACTAACGTTAGTTTTAAGTAATTTTGTAATTTGACCAATGAATATCGGCTCCGCAAAGCTACGGCAAATGAGCCTGGAAAAATAAACGCATTATAAAAAAAAGGATCACTCTATCTACAGGCACTCCAGTTTTAACAGATTTCAACATTCTGATTGATGTGTTAGCAGTCACAAAAACAAACCCCTCAGCTTCAAAATTTAAGATTTAGTCAGTAAGGGGGAATACCGTAATGCTCCGAATGCCGTACGTGCTATTTTGAACCCTACCATTGATAATCAACTTTAAAAACAGTCATGATTTCTCAAATTTTCCACTATAGATAATATTGCAACACAATTTTCAACATATTATAGCAGTTTATTATTGCCTGACGGTGTTGTAAACTTAGTTATAAATATCCAAAACATCAGTTCTTTCCTGCACGACCAAAAATCACCTTCCCGATCTATGCTTCCATACCTAGCTAATATATATATATTATACTGCGCCATAATCATAGTAATCATTATAATAGGGTGTATAATCACTTCTAGATAATAAATAATAAATGTATGCATATATATTATACCAATGGCTTTCTATATGTAGCGAATGCACAGTCAAATATAACTCGCACCGGATTTCGGCACAACGTGTGTAACAATTTGCAATGATTAAGCCATATAGTTATAGCGTCAAAGCGCATTAACGCAGCGCTTTGCAAAAGGATGTAAACTCAAGTCCAGATTATAAAATGTTTCAAATAATAGATACCTATAACATCGAATTACTTCAATTTCCACAAGGGATCCAAATCCTTAAATGGGTCGTTGATTGCTTCCTCCTTTTCGGCGATGGCAGTCGCCTGCACCGTTTTCATCTGATACGATGTCATTATTCCTCCTGTGTGTGTGTGTTTGGAAAATTTGAACATGAATTTCCTGGACTTGGTTCTACGAAACATAATGGAATACTCACGCTTATTGAGAATACTGTAGCCATTATTCAGTACCATTTGGTAGGACAGTTGAATATGATTGGGATCGCGGAGAGCACCCTTCCTCTGGCAGCATATTCGATACCATATGTCGACGATATCTAAAAATGAAGTGCAATAATCAGTTTCGAAGCTAAATTAAGAAGAAGAAAAACCACGTCTAATTCTTACTGATCAAGATCGGCTTCTTATTTTGGGTAGCCAAAATCGCAGCAATCGCCACCGCCAGCAGGCTCGATCGATCCGAACCGTTCAAACAGTTCACAATCAGCGGCTTGAGTTGCTTCAGTTCCTGATTCTGCTGCCGGTAGGCGCCGATCACATTTTGCGCTATTCCCAGGATGTATTCGACCGACTGCTTGGGCCAGAGTTTGTTCTGCAACAGCGAAACGTTCAGGATGACATCCGACCCGAGCATCGTGACCCGGAGCGACCGTTCGATGCAGTGGGTCAGATCGAACTGTTTGACCAGACTGACGGAAAAGTCACCGTAACTAAGCTCCTGGTTGATCTCCGTGGGCCAGAATGTGTCCAGGATCTGTAATTCGGTGGAAATTTGTTTACGGACGTTTGCGGAGGCGACGGAAAGGGACAAACCTCTGCAGGGGTGTGCAAGCACACTACGACATTGGCCTTCTGCGACCAGATCATGTTCCAATGGTCGTTGACGGTGTTCTGGAGTGGTGTTTGCGCCAGAATCAGCTGAGGGCAACCGAAACCGAGATGCTGGAAATTTGAAGAACAGGTCATTTGATTGTATTAGTAAAGTTTGGTGAGGGCTATCGGCCAGCACAATTAGGGTTACATATGGTAGCTATTAGGAGCAGTACGAGCATAATCTGGCCTACAGCGGATCCAACTTACCGACGACTTTTCCTTGTTAAACTGTGATAATTGTGATTTGAAAATGAAAAAGTTGGAAAACGAAAACCAGTGAGATCAAAGGCCGGATTATAAAAATGATAATAGATTTTTGTTTTAGTTGATCGCCATGTTTTGACGCAAAATCGATCATTATTATGAAATTTAGTTGGTGCAGTGCATTAATCAGGACTATTGATTTTCTCTTAATTGTTGACTGCTGGCATTTGTATTAAATTTGGGTGAACTCCATTCACAAAAAACAGTCTCTGACGACAAATGCCAGTTCAGAATATGTATTGCTCCTCTATGATTCGTTCTGTATTTGCTATTGCATCGCTGAATGCTACCGACCTTTCTTCTTGGAGCTGGAATTAATTTGATGTGTTTCTATCATTTAAATTTGAAATACTATTTTTTTGCCATTCAATGATTTCCGTCCTCTGTGCCAACAGCCACGTGCAGGTGACCAACCCTCTTGAAGAGCTTTGAAAATAGAAATCCGAAAATGAATGGATTTCTCGAAATATTGTACAAGGTAGTCTAAGAAGGCAAATGTTCGTAATGCTACACACTTAGTTTTTTCCACCGAGCTCGGCTGCGCAAATCTCGGCAATACAAGTTTTACTGTGATCTCAGCAAACATTTCATTTGTTTGCGGAAATTCAGCTAAGCATTATCCGAGACTCAGCAATCAAATGTCACTTTTGCTGAGACCTCAGTGAAACTTATTTTTGCCCCACAAAGTCACTTTCAATCGAAAGGCATCTAGTGACGATGAAGCTGTAAACCATCACTTTCAATTGAAATTCATTCTGTCTTCTCTTCGAGCACATCCCCGTCAACATCAACAGAACCACTTTAGATCAGTTTTCTGACTCGTATTCATTTCTTCTTTCATTGTCAAATGAACTTACTTTTGCATAGACGAGTGCACGGATGGATTTGAGTTCACTCACTCGACAAAAAGTGACACAACAGCGGGGCCCTGTTTACTAAAAATGAACACATGAATAATACTCGCGTAACATTTGAAAGGGGCCTATCAACTTTTGTACACAAAATATATTAAGCCTTTTTCGCGCGAACCGAATACGCCCACGCAAACTAATAACACCAGCGGGCAGAGGAAATTCTCCCCATCCCGACAGTGGTCTGCGTTTTCATGGGCGTACTTCGGTTCTCGTGAATAGAACCTAGCAAATTATGTACAAAAGTTGATAGGCTATTTTAAAATGTTACGCGAGCATTATTCATGTGTTCATTTTTAGTAAACAGGGCCCCGCTGTTGCGTCAAAAAAATTTCTGTAGATGAACTAAAGTTCACCCGTGCACAGGTCTATTGAAGCAAAGCTGTTCGATCTAAATTCGCGCAGTTTTTATAACTTTTGTTGATTGTTCACTCTGTTCATTTAAGCGTATGCGCATAGAACTGTGCACGTGGATGTCAAATTTATCACTGTCGGGTGGTTTGTTTACCCATCAATATAGACCTGTGCACGGGTGAACTTTAGTTCATCTACTGAATTTTTTTTGACACAACAGCGGGGCCCTGTTTACTAAAAATGAACACACGAATATTGCTCGCGTAACATTTGAAAATAGCCTATCAACTTTTGTAAATAATTTGCTAGGTCCTTTTCACGAGAACCGAGGTACGCCCACGAAAACCCAGAGCACTGTCGGGAAGGGGAGAATTTACCCTACCCGCTGGTGTTGTTAGTTTGCGTGGGCGTATTCGGTTCGGGCGAAAAAGGCTTAATAAGTTTTGTGTACAAAAGTTGATAGGCCCGTTTCAAATGTTACGCGAGTATTATTCATGTGTTCAATTTTAGTAAACAGGGCCCCGCTGTTGTGTCACTTTTTATCGACTGCGTGAACTCAAATTCATCCGTGCACTCGTCTATGGATATTTTTTTTTTAATCGGGGTAACGTCTTGAGATCAAAAATTGATATGCGACACCATTTTGAAACCCAAGATGGCGGCTAACAGTTTAATAAAAAGTGGGAAATACTGTCAAATACCTACCGATAAAGGTTTTTTTTAAATCGGGATGATGTCTAGAGGATGAAAATCGATATCCGACGCCATTTTGAAATCGAAGACTTCCGACTTAATAAAAGTGGAAATACAGTCAAATACACATCAATATTGATATTTTTGTAATCAGTATGAAGTATACAGATCAAATGTTTATATGTTACGCCATTTAGAAATCCAAGATGGCGGCTTCCAATTTCAGAACAAATGGGAAATATTGTCAAATACCGAGGGGGACGACTCTATCTACGATGCAAAAAAGATTGTGTTTTGCTGTGGCTAACTGCGCGCACGCTGAGTTCTGAAGATTTCCTGCAAAAAGATGATGAGCGATGCAAGTAGATGCGACAAATGAAAGAATATTTTTCGAAGATTGATTCGCTAGTGTGAGATTTGTTGAGCATCTAAACTTGAGATTTAGATGTGTCGCCCCCCTCGTCAAATACCCATCAATATAGGTATTTGTGGAATCGGGATGGCGTATAGACAACAATCAATACGAAACTAACGATTTAAAATTGGCTCACTACTTGACTAGCCTATTGGTCCCAAGCAAACGATTAACGTATCCCATTCTAGTCGAAATTCTAGTACTACGCAATGTTTGTTTTGATTCGCTATGAAAGTTTGACAGATAAAATGAGGGGTTATTGGTTTTTCGAGGGGTGAATCGATTAGCTTGGGACCGAAGAGAGTACCAGCAACAATCAATACGAAACTAACGATTTTAAATTGGCTCACCACTTTAGTAGCCTATTGGTCCCAAGCAAACGATTAACGTACCCTATTCTAGTTGAAATTCTATTACTACACTATGTTTGTTTTGATTCGTTATGGAAGTTTGACAGATAACATCAGGGGTGAGTGAAATAGCTTGGGACTGCTTGGGACCGTTGTTCTGGTACTGAGTGAGCCAAAAATAATAATGATTTTCTTCGGGACCCAGTGGTCTTAGAGTTACCTCTATGGTACCAGAGCTGAGCCAAAAAGTTGAGCTCGTTTCTTCGGGACCTTCTGGTCTTATAGTTACCTCTATGGTATAGAGGCCGGAAATCGATATCCGATGCCATTTTGAAATCCAAGACGGCGTCTTCTGATTTGCGGAAAAGTGGCAAATCCGGAGTGATTTGAGATTTGGGCGTAATTGCATTTGTAAACAAACACGTCAATCACTGATTTCTCGCGAATAAAAGCTCAATATCGAAAACTAATAACGCTATGAGGTAGAAGAATGATTTCTCTATTATTTGGTATAGTTTGTTTATGAGATTGAGCTTTAATTCAACAGAAATCGGCAATTGACGCCTTTGTTTACAAAAGCAATTACGCCCAAATCACAAATCACTCCGGAAATACCCTAAAATAAGGTTATTTTCAGAATGGGGATGAGACGTAGATGCCGAAATGCGATGTCACGCCGTCTTTAAATCCAAGATGGCGGCTTTGGATTAAAGAAACTCAAGACCACCAATTGAAATGACCCTAACACCATTTTGTAAACAAACCTTGTAAGGCCATTTTCTCGCCAACCGAAGTCCGCAAAGGCAAACCAACATAATGAACAGGTAGAGGAAATTATCCTCTACCCGATTGTGGTTAAGGTTTGCGAATGAAGGTTTCGGTTCGCGAGAAAAAGGCCTTACAAGGTTTGTTTACAAAATGGAGTTAAGGCCATTTCAATTGTTGGTCTTGAACTGTGAAATACCATCAAATATCGATCAATGGGGGGTTTTCTTTTAATCGGGGTGACATCTAGAAGCCAGAAACCGATCTCCGACGCCATCTTGAAAGTCAAGATGGTGGCTTCCAATTTCAGATGGCCTGCAAATGGCATAAAATACCGATTTGCACCATCTACGCGTCGTCCCCGTTCCGAAAAATACCCTGATATTAGGGTATTTGACACTTTTTATGAAACCTGATGGCCGCCAAATTAGATTTCAAAATGGCATCGGATATCGATGCCGAAAATACCCATATTGTAGGGTATTTGACGCTTTCTGAACCCTGATGGCCACCGTATTGGATTCCAAAATGGTATCTGATCAGGGCGTAAGTCACTCTGTCACCTTGTGCTAAAACCCACAAAAACACACTTCGACACACTTGAAACACCCTTCCGCCACATGGAAAACTAATTTTTTCATCAATTCTGGCACCACTGCCAATAATGTTTACGTTTGTTTATCAATTTAGTTGTTGTTTTTTTTCTTTTGCAAAGAAGAGAGAACCACGGCAGTCTGTTTGTTGGATTGCACCGGACCTCGATGAAGAAAATCACTCGGGAGACGGAAGTGACACGTACACCGTATTCCGCGACCTGGAATATCAATGACTGGATACGATCGGGTCTAAGAGTGAGCATTGATGATGGCAAGGATCAAAGTTGAAGACGATAGCTAGGTACTGGCATAGAGGTAACTCTAAGACCAGAAGGTCCCGAAGAAACGAGCTCAACTTTTTGGCTCAGCTCTGGTACTCTCTTCGGTCCCAAGCTAATCGATTCACCCCTCGAAACTTAGGAAAATCCACTAACCCCTCATTTTATCTGTCAAACTTTCATAGCGAATCAAAACAAACACAGTGTAGTACTGGAATTTATACAAGAATGGGGTACGTTAATCGATTTGCTTGGGACCAATAGGCTAGTCCAGTAGTGAGCCAATTTGAAATCGTTAGTTTCGTATTGATTGTTGGTACTGGTGTGTGTTGGTATGTAGGCAGTTGGTAATGCAGCGTTTCGGTATTCATTGAAATCCGATGGGCACTTTCAAGCGCGTGAATACGAGTTCTTTTCTGATGCGCAATGTAATCACTAATCAATCTCAACTGTGTAGGAGGAGTGGCAGTGTGCTGTCTGTTGCTTGTCCGTAGTGAAAATGTGAACGTCTCCACCAGGATTACGTTTGACTAAATAAACTACAATTTCAAAAAGTAGAAAAGTTTGTCTAGATCCGTCAGAATGCTCTGATGAATTCATTTTGGTAGGTTGGGAGTATCACAGAACAGTAAGGTGCTTAGAATTCTAGATCACTACCGGGTTCATCGCCTCTGTGCTCCTACTCCTTGTAGTAGTTAATGGTAGTGTTTCGTTTATGCTATGTTGCTTTTAGAGCTGAATTTTGAACATCTTGATGAATTGAAGTAGCTGTTGTAGTTCGCCTTCCACATTGTCCTCGAATATCTTCGGTGAATCAGATGTACTTTGTTGCTTTAAGCAAACTACAGCGAAGGAGTCGCTGGTGGATCTGTCATTTTCAGCGTTTTGTTATGGTCGAGGATATGGTTGCCAGTAAGCATATTTTTTCGGTTGAAGTTTTGACAGCTCGGTCGACACGAAGAAACACCTTCCGACACCCAAAAGCACACATGAAACACAATAAGCACAGACACAATGTGGCAGAGTGACTTACCCCCTATATCTGATACCTATTTTCGGCATCTACGCGTTGTTCCCGTTCCGAGAATAACCATATTGTAGAGTATTTGACACTTTTTCTGAAACCCGATGGCCGTCATATTGGATTCCAACATAGCGTCGGATATCGATTTTTGACATCTACGCGTTGTTCCCGTTCCTAAAATACCCATATCTTAGGGTATTTGACACTTCCGAAAATCAATGGTCACTATTTTGAATTCCAAAATGGCGTCGGATATCGATTTTCGGCACCTTCGTGTCGTCCCCGTTCCGAAAATACCCATATTGTTGGGTATTTGAGACTTTTCCTGACCCCTATGGCCGCCATCTTGGACTCCAGAATGGCCTCGTTAATTTAGGGTTCGTTTAATATAAAATAATATATTCCTATAGGCAACCGATATTGTGCGGATACTATATTTTGATGCTTGACGACGCGATGCGTGACAAGTCGAATGAGCCCGAATTGAAGTGAAAGTGGAAAAACGAAGGAAGCAATTTTCGAGTCACTCATTGCGTCAATTGAAACAAGTCTTTGCTTCAAATGAAATGAACTGAAGCACTTGACGAACGAAACCAGCGAATGTCAAGTCATGTTTGAAAGGAGGAATGTTCATCGTGACTCGATAACAAGAAACACAATGACTTACACGAAAATGATATTGCTCGAAATGAAGCGATTCTGGCAGAGAGAAATCTATACACTGAAACGAAGGCTTGACCGAAGAAATATATTCTATGATGTCCATAAAAAGCAAATGCTTTTCATGACAACCTGACAGCCTTGGTAGAACAGTGATTATAGTCTCCTGCCAAGAAGAATTGCCAAAATGTATACGACTTTGTAATTGTATTGAACTCTTTCCGATCCAGACGACAAACTTTGAGAACGAACTTTTGGGATAACCTGAAAACCTCAAATTTTCTATCTCTAACTCACCTTCACAAAGACTGCGTTGATGTAGTTATCCGTGTCCGTCGGTAGCGTCACCCGGGCATGGTCATACGGCACACAATCGATCGAACGGTTCTTCTCCGGGAACAGCCGCGCCACGCCCACTTGTCGTTTGGATTCTTCTTTCACCTGTGGGAAAACAAAAAATACAGCTCTCAGACCCCAGTCCCGTAATGCTCCCAAATGCTACCACCAACCAGCATATCCTGCAGTTCTTTCCACTTGCCGTCCAGCGGCGTAGTCCCGTTCAGCGTTTTCACGTTCAAACTGTCGATAAACTTCTCCAACCGTTCGACCTCCTTATGAAACCATTTCAGCGTGGCCTGATCCTCGAAAGGATCCCGTACCGGCTGCACCACAATGCTGTCCACCACACTTCCCATTCGGCTGTGGCTACCGACGGTATTTGCAACGATGCCCACGGGGTGATCCAATACGTTCGACACCGATGTTGGATCCGGCAGTGAACCGGCTCTGACGGCCCGCAGAGAGGCACTATCCCAATCAAAATTCTGATCGATCGAGCTGAGATCCGAGCAGATGGACAGGTTATCCATGCTAGGTTTACGATCGATGGTGGTGGGTGGATCGAGCTGTACTGCAGATTGTGACGACGGTGTCGGGATGATCGATGGCGAAGATTGCGGTTTGGTTGGGGTTAGGATTTCGCTTTTGATGTCGTCATCGCGGGATGTGACCGAAGTCTGTGGTAGTAGAACGGGTGCTTCTACCGGGGCCGGGGTAAAATCGATACCGGATAGAAGATCCAGGTTGGTTGATTGCTTGGTTATGGGGGCAACTGGGGGAAGAGGTTGTTGGGGTTGGGGTGGTACTGTGACGGTAGCAGTGGGTTGTTCAACGGTAGGTTGAACGGGGATTGGTTGTTGATAGGTTTGATATTGTGTTGGATCGGTGGTTGCGGTTGTTCCATAGGCTCCGTAGCCGTAGGCTGCCGTGGCTGGATCTGGGATGGGTTGAGTAGGAGCGGTGTAATTGGAATACTGATTTGTGTTGGTGATATCTGCCGTGTTTGGCTGCTGGTATTGTGTCCCAGTTGATGAAGCGGGTTGGTATCCGTAACCTACAATGAAAGAGGGAAACATGTTCAAACCATAGATTCTTAACATTTGTAGATGAATATTTAGATTCAATATTTTAAAAATGTTAAGAATGCGGAATTCGATTTTCTTGCGATCAATTTTCTCGCGATCGATTGTTCGATTTTCAGTAGAACTTGGCCAGCTGAAGCTAGAATTCAGGAACCGTACCATAAACCAGAAACACTAAAGTAGTTCACTGAAACAATAGAACAGTAATCCAGTAGTTGTAGTTGTAGTACCGAAACGGATATATTGCTGAAATTAGATGACTTGTGTGTTATACGTTTGCTACTAATTATCTACGGTGAGACTTTGTTATGCAAATCTTCGAAATATACTTGAACGTTGTTCATAATTTTTCTTCCACGAATACAAAAACATTAATTTAATCCAAACATCTATTCATATAACTTCACAATTTACGAGTCGCAATATTCTAGAACAAAGACTTACCAGCATTACCGTAGTACGAGTTCTGGGGTTGTCCTTGCTGGTAGTACTGCTGCTGTTGCTGATTGGAGCCATCCTGAACGGGCTGTGGCTGCTGAATTTGACTGTAATCATAGCTGGTGGCAACAGTCTGAGAAGGGGCTCCGTACGGATACACTCCAACGCTGGAGACTGTCGTTTCCGCGGCCGTAGCCGTAATCGGTTGATTTGAAACAGAGTTGTTTACGTAGGATGGGGCTTGAAGTTGCTGAACTTGACTGTTGCAGTCGTAGGCCGACGGTTGGGTTGGATAATAGTTGGTTGTTGATGATGTCGTAGTGGTAGTAGTAGCGGTTCCAGCCGACGAACTGTACTGGTTCACGTAGGACGACGTTTGAGCATTGCCAGTGTACTCGTAGGTTCCTGTTTGGGGATTGTAGGTATAATCTGGGTAAGAAGGATAGGTATTAACTGGGTCGGGATTGGTGTTCTTCTGTGGCTCCTGAGGTGTCGGTTGGGTAGGCTGAGTGTACGTTTGAGGTACTTGTGTCGGTTGTTGTTGCTGGTAGTACTGAGCGGGGGTGATTTGATTGGTAGCCGTCGGTTGGCTGTAAGCATTGTATGGTTGACTTACGACGCTGCTATCGGTTTGGTAGGTCTGAACTTGAGGATACGCTGTAGCCATGTTGGAGTCTGCTTGATAGGACGTCGTCGGTTGTTGGAGATTCATCGCACCAAACTGTTGAGTCATTTGATTCCACTGCTGAGTCGATCCAACATCGCTGGATCCAGTTGAAGGCGCTGGCGAAGGCTGTGAAGGTGGGTACTGACTGTAATCGGTAGCTGGTCGATTGCTGTAATAACCGGACATAGGATTCTGATAGATCGGATTAACATAACCCGTAGATTGAGGTTGTGACAAAGTTGAACTCGCCGTGGCAGCGTTGGTACTCGATTGGAATGTCGATGAAGGCATTGTATGACCACCATAGGGCTGCTGCTGCTGCTGCTGCTGCTGTTGGTAGTACTGCGTATAATCGGTAGTCGACGCAGTTGGGACATTGCCCGCTGGTGAGTAGTAATTGTAGTTTGCATACGAATCCTGATAATACCCAGCGGCTCCCGTAGAAGCACTCGAATTCGGAGTGGTGCTCTCTGAACCTACCGGATTCGGTCTCACGGGAGGAATGTAGCCCGAAGGATTCGAGTCCAATCCAGAAGCCTTGATCGAACCCAAACTGATGTTTCCTGACTTGAGGTAGTCCTTCAACTTGGGCCCACTGCTCGGTTTGGGGCTCTCCCTTGCCGGTTCTGGCTTCTTCGCCATGTTACTCGATTTAAGTTTCTGATTCCGTTCTTCATCCTGCACGTCGCAAGCAGCCTTGACCCGCGAGTATAGCTTCTGAACGTTTGCTTGTAATTTCTTATAGAACTCCAACCCTTTGGCGCTCTTTGAAAGCAAATCTTCGTACACATCGTAGGATCCCTGAAGCGATGAGAAAAACTGATCTCGCCTAACCTTCGCTTCACTGATCGATTTTATTATCGGCGCACAGCGGGCGTAGATATCGGTCAGTGCCTTCAGGATGTTTGCTTGAGCTTTCAGATTAGCGTCCAACAGAGCGACGAGCTGATCGTGCTTAGCGAGTTCCTTATTGAACAGGTCTTGCATGCGCTTCTTATTATCGGAACCACCCTCCAAAGCGATCAACTGAGATGTGATGTCGTCGTTGGTGACATTGTTGCGCAGATCCTGATACAGCTTAGCTCGCTGCTTCTTCATTTCATTCACCTAGGGTCGAAAATTGCAATTGAATGATTTAAAAAAAAACACTAAACTCAAATTACTGACCTTGTTCAAAATCCCCTGCATCTCTTTCAGCGTCGCTTCATCGAACTGCTCCCCACTGATCGGAATCTGCTCCTTGATATCCTTCAACGGTTGGGCCAAAATCTTCAAATTCGACACATGCAGGCCCATCGCCTTGCGCAGCGTATCGTTGCTCTCACCTGCTTTATTATGAGCTTCCTGATACTTTGCAAATTCCCTATTCAGTTCGGTAATGTGGCCTCCTCCATTGGATCGCTGGCCAATCTTTTGTTGGTAGTTGTCCTCCTGGATCTCATCTTGCTTCAGCATGTGTTTGATATCCTTCAGCATTAGTTCCACTTCGGCACAAGTCTCCGCCAAATTGGACATCGACTGCACCAAATCCGGAATGGCCTTCGGCTTGGCATTCAAATCGGCACACCGATCAACCAATCCTTGTGGCAAACGGGTATCGGTGACACTGTTCGGATTTTGCACGTTGATTGCATCCAAGTTCAGCGAGCTCATAAACGACGCCAACTCGTTATCCCTGTCTTCAACCTTCGTCCCAACAGTTCTCAAAAGATTCGCCTTCTCTTCACTATAAACCGAACTACTCTCGTGAGCCTTCATCGGGACCAATCGGTGGAAAATGTCGTCCCCCATAGCATCCACATCCGTCACATTGAAAGCAATTCCATGAACCAGATTCGCCCCCTGAACGGCAGAAATCGAACTCAATTCCGGCACCTCTTCGTGATAGATGAATTCGTTTTCATTCTTTGCAGACTTTCGCTTCGCTTCCACCACGTCCATCGTAAACTGCAGCGCGTCGTTTACTTGATCAATATGCGCAAGCCCCTTTGATTCCTTTCTTGCTTCTTCCAGCTTATCAAACGAAGCCTGATACAGCACAACCCTCTCACCCATCTTCTGCTGCTCCTCCGACTGTTGCCCCTGATACAACAGTAAAATGCACGACAAATAGGAAATCTTGAACTTCACGTACTTCCTCCACTCTTTAAATTGCTTACTCCCCACAATGTCCTGTATGCGCCCGTCTTCTCCGTTCTGAGTCAGCAGCGCCGCCAAGGCCGAATTGTAATACATCACAATTTGAGCCGTCACTTTCGCAATGATTCCCGACTTTCTGTTATCACAAAGACTCTTCTCCATGATGCACTCCTGCGCTTGGGCGAAACAAAGAGCCTGCATAAAGATCAACAACTCTGTCGACAGATCACCCTGCAGCAACAAGGCGTAATTGTCCTTAATGTACCCGAAGGCCCACGCCGCGCACTGGAAGTGCGTGCAAGCCTTCTTCATACTCTCCGGATCTGCTCGCCCTTCGGCCGCTCCCAGCTGCGTATGCAACGACCCGTAATTATGCAATATCACTGCCATTTCCAACTTGACATTGTTCTTCTGGAGCGTTGACCCGGTGTACAAATCTCGCCAACTGAAACTTAACATTTGCTGACTCTCGGGCATCTGATTCAAGAGGAATCGATTCTGAATGGAGTGCAGCTGACAATAATACCGCTTCATCACTGCCGTTCCGTCGACATCCTGAGATGGCCGCACGGCAGTTCCTCGCAGCTGCTCTAATTGGTAGCATTCCTTCGAATACGAGTCCGGATCCTCATGATAATACTCGGCAATGTACTGTGGGAAAAAAAAAACAAAGCATTCATTTATCATCAGGTGACGTCATATCGAAAAAAAAAATAATCTCCTGATTATCAGTTTCAAAGCAACATAACACAACTCTGAGTGAATTAACTAAAACCAATTTAAATTTTAACCGCAGGCCCACTTATCGCAACAACAAAAACCACTTCCTAATTAAATTTACAGCCCACAAAACAGGACAGGGCATCATTATCCTTCAAACCATCAAACTGACCTGCTTCAGAGGTCCAAAACTGGTTGGTTCCGGGCTGGTTTTCAGCTCGAAACTGACCATCGGCATCCGGGGGACAGCTTCCATGGCTAGTGGCACCGATTTCGAGACGGATTACACCATACAATTTAGGAGAAACCGAAGAAAACACCTTCTAACTTTTCCTTTACGATTTTGCGAGTAATCTGATGATGATTTTTTTCACTCACTCACAAAGCCGATGACGTTCCAAAGAAAAATAATGACAAAAACACAGCCGATGACAGCTTCGGTGGGTGCAACTTGAGAGACAGGAAAAGGTCAGGAGAAGCTACACTTTTTAAGTAGAAAAATTAGAGCCTTTCTGTTCCCCGGGATCCGGGAATATGAGTACGAAATTTTCCGGGATTTTGCTGTTCATCTATTTCCAAGGGTTTTTTTACAGGGTGCGTTAAGAGGGTATTCTGTAGTGCAATCCTGAGTACTGCGGAGTAAATAGATTTCATTTTGCAAGCCAATGGAAAACTGCTAGAAAATTTGTTCAAGTTTAAAATTGTTTTGTTCTTTCTCAGTTGATTCCCGCCAAAAGCTCTGAGCCAGGAGTGCTCGAGCCCCCATGACTCTATCAAAGTTTGTTTACATACATGTTTTGCCAAAGTATGTTTTACTGATATTGAAAACGCAGCTGACTCATAAAAACTATGCTGGTTTTTATACTTTCATCATTGAGCCTGTTGGTTTTTGTCTTTGAGCTTATTGAATTAAGAATGTGTTATGAAAAAGTTTGAATCATTTTTATGAGATTGCAATGCTTGACGAACTGAGTTTATTGCTTCTGAATGTTTGGCTCCTGTTTGACAGTTCTGACTGGCTCCCAAGTGACAAGCACATTGAGTGAGTCCGCAGTACACAGGTGCAAACCAGAGTTGATATTAGAAGAGTTACGCAGAGTGAAGCTTGCAACACTGATGTCAATCAATGGGCATCTTTTTTGGCAACCTTTGTTTTTGTTTTCACCTCGGATGACTTCACATGGGTTGTGAAAGTTTCGTCTAGTATCGATAACAATACCTCCCATGCACCCCCACCTTTACTATGCTCGATAGGTAGATGGTTTGACAGTTCGATCGAATCGATAGGTAGATTTTGCTTTCAGTCTGCGTAACTCTTCTATTATCAACACAGGTACAAACTATAGTCGCTATATTAATAGTCTGGCGGATAGAATTTCGATTTATCAAAAAGCGGAACCAATTCAACATATTGTAGACCAACAATTGAAAAGGTACTACCGTGGACCCCCGGTAATATGACCGGTTTTAATCTGAACACTTTTTAATTTGAACCCCGCTTATCTGCACGGCGTGCAAACTAAAAATGGCCTAAACGTCATTTTGCACATGGAACGGAGTAAAGCGAAATGGAACATTGCAAAACGGAACGCAGAATCAAAACAAAACAGCAAATAAGGCAACCAGAAACACGCTGATAGGGTTACTAGAAGTTCAAATTGAAAATGAACCCCGTTAATATGAATGAGGTGTCGTTCAGATTAGCGGGGGTACACGGTATCAACTTTTATAAACAAAACGTTGATTATTCTTTCCTCGACAATCGAACGCAAATTACCAGCATCATCGGATAGGGAAAACTTTCCAAAGATGGTGTTAGTTTGCACAGGCAAGCCTTGAGTCACGAGAAAAGGGTTTCCGAAATTTTGATCGCAATAACTGAAATGCTCTTTTCTGTTGTTAGTCGTGATTTGCTCGATTGGATCTGCTATTTGACAGCTCAATTGTTTCCCGAGATTCTATCCGCCAGACTATGAATATAGCGACTTTAGTACAAACTATGTAGTGTGGATTCACTCGAAAAAGTTGTCAGATCAACGATCACCAGGGGTAGATCACCTTTTCGTGGTACGTTACGGGATGTAAGATCTACCACCGATTCCTAGTCCTAGGTCCTACTTCAAACTACGGGAACAGGATTTTTCAGTAACCAAAGGGACGCATCTTAGTCCTTGTTACTTTTGATGCCTTGTTGATAATGACAAGACTCGGCTTTGTCCACCTATAATGATCTTGAAACAAGGAAAAAATGAAGACTAAAACGCTGTCCAGACTGGAGAGTTATAACAACAATCAATACGAAACTAACGATTTTAAATTGGCTCACTACATGACTAGCCTATTGGTCCCAAGCAAATCGATTAACGTATTCCATTCTAGTATAAATTCCAGTACTACACTATGTTTCCCAACAAACATTGAAAGTTGAATAAGAGCTTATTCAGGCAAAATTATGCTTCTTCAGCTAAAAAATAGCTTATTCAGCTTTTCTTCTTCATTCCTTTATTTAACGTCGGTCTCTGTTCCGCAATCTAGTGCCAATCACCGACGGACATCGATTGCCATCCATTGACGGCAATCGAATGTGCAGGAAGGCAGCTTCCACACCTGCGTAGGATATCGCACCCATTCAACACACATGGGCCGGGACCAACGGCTTTACTTCCCTTCCGAAGGAAGACGTGACCAGAGATTTTTATGCCTCAGAAAAATCCCACCGACCTCGGCTGGGATTGAACCCAGACCCATTGGGGTGTTAGAAAGCAGTCACGCTTACCACTACACCACCGGCGCCGGCTAATATTCAGCTTTTAATCAGCTCAAATTGTTTGTTGGGTTGTTTTGATTCGCTATGAAAGTTTGGCAGATAATATGAGGGGTTAATGGATTTTCCTATGTTTCAAGGGGTGAATCGATTAGCTTGGGATCGAAGATAGTTCCAGAGCTGAGCCAAAAAGTTGAGCTAGTTTCTTCGGGACCTTCTGGTCCTAGAGTTACCTCTATGGTTATAACCTGTGTACTGCGAACTCAGCCGATTTTATTTTTCAAGTGAGCTAGAAAACATCTTGAAAATCTTCCGAAGTTTCAAATTTTTTTGCTGAAACAGCTCACGAAATTGTATATACATGCTGTCAAATGAACTCTTGGCTCCTCCTCCTCTGCTCCAGAAATAACGTATACATGGTGATGGGAGTGCACCTGCCCACAAAGCTCACATGACTCATATAAAGTTTGATTACATTCTTGTTTCAGCAACCCAGTTTTGGCATTATTAATATCAAATAAAAACACTTTTTCGTGCATCACGCTCGATGATTATCCGCCTACTAAGGTTGATGTTTCGACAGTTTCATAATTATAATTCTTAATTTGTTTTCAGTAGGTGTCAACACCTTTACTTGTGGTTCAAACAGTAACTACCTACGTGACTTCCGAGCTCTTTTGAATGTTTGGCTCCCGTTTGACAGTTTGACTCGGCTCCCAGATGACAAGCATTTTGAGTTAGTTCGCAGTACTCAGGTTATAACATGTTATAACGGTTGTCAAATAATTGCAACACAGAAACCACCATCAAGATAGCACTATAACATGTTATAACTCTGTAGTCTGAACGTACTATAACTCGTCTATGTGATTCCTAATCTAATTCCTAAACCTAACAAATCTCGTAATAAACCTAACTTCCTTAATTTTGTCAATCGGTGGCCATTTGATAGGGATGTGCAGGTGGGTTAAAAGGCTGCAGGTCCGTAACTACATGTACATAGACTCACCAGAGTTGATCAGGTTTCTACCAGAGCCAAAAAGTTGAGCACGTTTCTTCGGGACCTTCTGGCTCGCCTTCTGGTTTTAGAGTTACCTCTATGGTAGAGAGGAAGGGGGCATTATATTCACCCATTTGGGGGAATTTTATCCACCCTCTCGGGGGACTTTCATCTACTATCTCAGAGATATTTCATCCATCAGGTCATGGCAATTCTAACTATTTAAAAATGTCCTCAGTCCATCCATCAAGTCATGGCAATTCTAACTATTTCTAAGTTTCTTTAGTCCATCCATCAGGTCATGATAATTCTTTCTACCATCCATCAGGTCATGGTAATAATATCTACCATCCATCAGGTCATGGTAATTCTATCTACCATCCATCAGGTCATGGTAATTCTATCTACCATCCATCAGGTCATGGTAATTCTATCTACCATCCATCAGGTCATGGTAATTCTTTCTACCATCCATCAGGTCATGGTAATTCTATCTACCATCCATCAGGTCATGGTCATTCTATCTACCATCCATCAGGTCATGGCAATTTTTTCAAAATAATTCTTCAGTTCTTTAGTCATTCCACTATACTTACACTATCGTACCGACTGCGCCATTGTCGTGACCGGACCGAGGTTTCCAGCCTCGGCCACGGCAACACGAATTAGCGATGCAGCTGCTACTATTGCTGCTGCTGCTGCTGTTTCTGCTGCTGCTGTTTCTGCTGCTGCTGTTTCTGTTGCTGCTGTTTCTGCTGCTGCTGGTGGTCTGTCACTTCCAAAATTCGTTACAAGAATGCCTTCAACGAGCTCAGGTACTTCATATTTATACCTGCTAACCTATCAAAATTCTCTAACCAATGAGATTCTGTTTACATGCGAACTATCACGCTTCACGCTCACTTGATTCTACTCATTATTTATTCAACACCAACTCTATCTACTACAACTTCCACCTCACAACGCTTTCAAATTCAGGTTAAAAAATATAAATGTGGACGTGTCCCTATACGCACTTCTGGCATGCGCTTATCTATCGTGCAGTTCATATCCTGCAACTCTATTCTAAGCTTATACCTGAGCGCGGCAGACATAGACCTAAGTAAACAACTAGTCTTGTAATATTTCGTTCCACTTTCTTTGCAAAACGTTATCCTTATACCTGTTTTTACTTTACGAGGAAACATGGTTTGTCTGAAATACAATTATTTCTATACTCTGATCTTACTTGATAATTAATGATGTTGCTTGATTAGCAAATGTCGCGTTCGCAACACTACTCTTAAAAGTTGAAGCTTTCGAATTGAATTGTACTACTGTCAAATGAAAACCATGACAATGCTTGGGGAATATGCAACTTTGCGTATTCAATTTCACTAGTAGTCCATGATTTCATATATCTGTCTGGTCTGGTCTGGTTTGGTAATGATGCTCTCTGAGAGCATGGATTCCCCTCGGCCTTAGGCAATCACTATAGTAGCATATCCGACCATGAAATCTTTTTTCTTATTTCGAATGTGTATGAGTTCGCGAGTGAGTTAGAAAGTGTCTATAAACTGGAGAAGCCCTGTTAGCACCGACAAACCGACATGAATGACCTTACAAAGTACCATCAAATTTCTGATCAAAGCTTAAACATGACATCTGCCGCCGTGTTCGCGAAAAATGTGTATCCCTAGCCACGAACACGCATACAAAATGTATGAGTTGGTTCGTGTCTAATCTATTTCGGGCAAATTATTATTATCTAGATCACAAATTTCTTTGGTTTTGACAGTTGGAATCACTGCACATTTGAATCCGCCGTTATGGATTCTCGATCAAGAGTAAAGTTGTAGTTTCATGTCGGTTTGTCGGTGGTGTTAGACCATTGAGGTGGATTACCGAGGTGAAGCATTCGGTTAAGATGTGTGAGTGAAATAACTGTAGGATACAACCCGTAAAAAATCCAATAAGAATACAATGATTTTCATTGTCATTGTAACCGAGATTGTAGCCATGATATTTATTGTCAAAACATTGGACATTTTTGTCGATTAACCTAAAATCACAACGAAATTCTTCTTATCTATGGTATAAAAATTACCACTTTAGTCTGTTATTTGAAATAGCATCTTCAACTATGTTATTTCGTTGTTTTATTTATAACTCGGCAATTAGTGACGCCACTAATTACGTTTATGCTGTTTTTGGTTTACTAAAATCCAACAATATTTCACGATCTCGCTTCACCTTTCTTGGTGTAAGACCACCCTCTAGTGGTGTGCACCAAGCTGACCAAAATATTTCGGCTAACGTTTCAGTGGGTACAACTGTTCCCCTCGATGCTACCCTGGATCATACACCTGTCAGTCATTGAAAAAGCAGTCATCTTGAAAGAAAAATCCAGTTTGCTTCCTGGGCGAAGTGGTGTCGCGAAAATTGCAATTTCTACAGTGAAACTTGTTCCTGAGTGGCCAGATCCGTCGGAAATTTGAGCCCGCAAGTGTCCGCTACCGTTCACTGTCGAAATGGTTCCGTTTTCCGGCAGCGAAATGCTGCTCCGGACAGTGTTTTAAAACAGCGAAAAAAAAAAAATCAAATCACCTCCCCTAGGTGCGAGAGGCTGCTGCAGCTCTTCGCTCGTTTCTTCATAATCATCATCATTATTACCGTCATCAATTTAGCATCATCGTTCCCGTAATCAGTGTGTGTAGTAATCGTCAACAGAGGAGGAGAGGGTTGCGATACCGTTGTTTTTGTGGGATTTTAGCAGCAGTCGGATTAGTGGATTAGATCGAGGCCGCCACGGAGGAGCAGGAAAGCCAGGAGTTGGTTTAGCCGCCGCCGAAGAAGAGCGCCGTAGGCCGAAGAAAAAAGGCTTCATCGCTCTTTTCTACGGCCAGGGTTCGCAGGAAAAGTTACAAAGGTGAGCAAATATTATTGTGGGTGGTGGATGGGTTAGTGTGTCCATTAGATTGTGTGTTTGGTCGAAATTTATTTTGTTGTTCGCAAGGAATGATGAGGGAATGCTCGGTCAAGGCTTGATGTTTTTGATGATTTAATTTAGCGAGTGTGTTTCGCCTATGAAGTGAAGATGCGTGTGAGCATGCGGAGGTCTGCGTGAAGGGAGTGGAAGCGGATGAGGGAAGGGGCAATGACATAAAATTAAATAGTAGCGAGGAGGAGGCGGTGTGGTTGTCCTTGGCGATATTGTTGTGCCTAATTTGGGATGTAGTCAATTGTAGTGGGAGAGTAGGTACTGAGTAATGATTATGTATGGCTGATCGAAGTGATTTAAAATAACTATAATTTCTCCAAGTTTGGCATCTCTTCGTTACATCGCCATTTGCCCTCGTTTTTCATGTCTTTTTTGCCTTGTCCATCTCACGCTTCTTGCATTACTACTGCCAGTTGTTCGTTTGTTTTGTATTTCCCTCCTATCTTTGGGGCGCTGCCTTGCTGCCAGACCATCACTTGCGTGTTTTACATTTCATTTCACTTTACTTTTCTCGATGTTTATTATCTTCATTGCAGATAGATACCGTGTGGGGTTGGGCCTCTGCCCCGCTGCGCCTAGCGGCCAACAGAATGGGCGACGTGCTAATTTCCGATCGTCCTCCGTCTCCGGCGAGGTATGTACCCAATGCTGTCTGTAATCATCTCAACACGCTAATTACGTCACCGATTTTAGACTATCGCACACCTCGGAGAAACACCCGCGAGTCACACTGACCGAGCTGAATGTTCTGCGCCGACATCGGGAGCTATGTGATGTGGTCATCAACGTCAGCGGACGGAAAATATTTGCTCACCGTGTCATCCTGTCTGCGTGCAGTCCGTATTTTCGGGCCATGTTTACTGGAGAGTTGGAAGAATCTCGTCAGACTGAAGTGACCATTCGGGACATTGATGAAAACGCAATGGAACTGCTGATTGATTTTTGCTACACTTCACACATCGTCGTCGAGGAATCGAACGTGCAAACCCTGCTTCCGGCGGCATGTCTACTGCAGCTGGCGGAAATACAGGACATTTGTTGCGAATTTCTCAAACGACAACTGGATCCGACTAATTGTTTGGGTATTAGAGCATTCGCCGATACGCACTCGTGTCGCGAGTTGCTTCGAATTGCAGATAAGTTTACGCAGCACAACTTTCAAGAAGTGATGGAAAGTGAGGAGTTTTTGCTGCTTCCGGTCGGTCAGTTAGTGGACATAATCTGCAGTGATGAGCTGAACGTACGCTCGGAAGAACAGGTATTCAACGCCGTGATGGCCTGGTTGAAGTACAACGTTGCTGAACGTCGACAGCATCTGGCTCAGGTGCTGCAGCACGTCCGAATGCCTCTGCTGAGTCCAAAATTCTTAGTGGGAACGGTTGGATCAGATCTACTTGTACGGTCCGACGAAGCCTGTCGTGATCTGGTGGACGAAGCGAAGAACTATCTATTACTTCCACAAGAACGCCCCCTGATGCAGGGCCCCAGGACCCGTCCAAGGAAACCGACACGAAGGGGAGAAGTCCTGTTCGCCGTAGGTGGATGGTGCTCGGGTGATGCGATCGCATCTGTCGAACGATTCGATCCGGAGACGGCCGACTGGAAGATGGTTGCTCCGATGAGTAAGCGCCGCTGTGGCGTCGGAGTGGCAGTGTTGAATGATCTCCTGTATGCCGTCGGAGGACACGACGGGCAGAGCTATCTGAATAGTATCGAGCGATATGATCCGCAGACTAACCAGTGGAGCTGTGACGTCGCTCCAACCACTAGCTGTAGGACCAGTGTGGGAGTAGCCGTGCTAGATGGATTCCTGTATGCCGTTGGTGGACAGGATGGGGTGCAGTGTTTGAACCATGTCGAACGGTACGACCCTAAGGAAAACAAATGGTCCAAGGTGGCTCCGATGACAACCCGTCGGTTGGGTGTGGCCGTGGCTGTGCTAGGAGGATACCTTTATGCCATCGGCGGTTCCGATGGCCAGTGTCCGCTGAACACGGTGGAAAGGTACGATCCTAGGCAGAACAAATGGTGCGCGGTTAGTCCCATGTCGACCCGGCGAAAGCATCTCGGCTGTGCGGTGTTCAACAACTTTATCTATGCCGTCGGTGGACGCGATGATTGTATGGAGCTGTCGTCCGCAGAACGGTACAATCCGCACACGAACTCGTGGAGTCCCATAGTGGCGATGACGTCCAGAAGGAGTGGGGTGAGTACGACGAGCGTTCGTTATGTAGACTTGACACTGCTGAAACAATAGAGTTGGAGTTTTCAAATTTGAGATAAGGTTAACTTTGGATGCCTCGTTAGTCCAGGCTGAGATTGATATTAATTTTCAGCAGTGAATTAAAGTATACTAATTCATAGGAACAAAGTTTAAATCATTCGATATGTAGACTCAATATTATGCCACACGGGGTAGACCTCTTGAATCATACAACTCTAACAATACACTTAATTTGATCGCTTTTCACCCCACTTTTTACAGGTCGGCTTGGCGGTGGTCAACGGTCAGCTGTACGCCGTGGGTGGCTTCGACGGAACGGCCTATCTGAAGACGATTGAAGTGTACGACCCGGAAACGAACCAGTGGCGACTGTGCGGCTGTATGAACTATCGTCGGTTGGGCGGCGGCGTCGGCGTCATGCGGGCACCCCAGACCGAAAATTACATGTGGTAAATACGCTTCTTCTCATTTGCTAACTCTGAACCATTTGTTTTTTGTTGCTTTGTGCTTTTGGTTTCGGCTTATTTACTTATTTTAAGCTTTCCACGTTTTGATTTTGGCTTTCGCGATCGACCATTCCGTGCAAAATTATTTCTATCCAAATTATTTGGTTGCCTTTCATCACACGCTTCGAGTTGATACCTAATCAATATATTAAAAAAAAAAAATAACGAAACGAGAATTCCCACTCGAACGAACTTTCGACAAATTTTCCGCTTCTATTGAACTTTTCATCTCTCGCCGCAGGAAACTCATGCATATATGTATTTTTTTTTCGTACATTTTTAGGATTCGAAAAGATTCTGTTGTTTAACATTCATACACACTCGACTAATTTGCAAATTACCGTAGTACGCAAAATCGATCACACACATAGGCGGGGGCGACTCTTGGGATTTGTTTCTGCTTAGCAAATCGGTCTGCTCTAGAGAATTAGAGACGACGACGGCGCAGCTCGTACGCGGGGCAACGATCGAGAGGTGAATTGAGATTGAGAGAAGGGAGCTGCTCCTCGTCGTAAGAAATCAATCAAACGCGCTGCGATTGTGTGGGCTGTGCGCGAGAAACGAGAATGATTTACACTCATAAACACACACACACACACACACACTCTCCAATGGTATTCGATTATTCTACGCGCATCAAATCATGTGCTACAAATTCCTTCCGATTTATAGGTGAGAAAAACAAATGAGATTCGACAAGAGAAGGAATTTAGATTCGATTTAGAGCGAATTACTTTTGACCCACTTACCCACAATCACCACGAAAAAGTTGCACTTGCACACGCTCACACACCAATACTAGTTGTTAGCGAAGGAAAGTATATGCCACGCCACCACCCTCACCCTCAATCAATTTGATAGTAGGTAATTTGTTCCTAATTCATCAAGTTTATGTGCTGGAATTAACACATTCATTTCGATCAGTGTATCATTATCACTGTTTGTGTAACACAAAACCTTCCATCTTTATTTTCTTATGTTTATATTATACTCTTTGTTTTATTTAGATCTCATCCCGCTTTCTACTGCAAATGTATTTTTTTTTCCTTCTTATTATTTGTTTTAGTAACCTTAGTGTTTTTCCAAGTTTTAACTCCTGTGAATCCCAACTATCGCATAATTCGATTGTATTAGACTAAAGCAAAATATTGAAAGAGAGAAAAACATGAAGGTTACAATCGGAATCCTTTACTGAATTCTCAATGTGATTAATGTTAAGAGCGAAAGAGATAAAGCGAATTAAAAAAATAATAAACTTAAGAAAGAGGATCGTTTTTACTTTTGACGCAAAAAAAAAGCAAACTATTAACTACCTTACAGCAAATTATAAAACATGGAAAACAAAAATGAATGAGCGGCTCGTGTTAATATTCAATCAACGTACTTTCGGTTCGATTTTCGCAGAAAATGCTTGAATTTACTTTTGGTTCTGCTCATTGTGGCATTCGAAAATCGAAACTTTGACTAGGCATAGAAACAAGAGACATCGTAAGAAACGTTATACGTGTATTAACCGATGAAACCAAAATTTTAACGCTTAATGATCCCGGTTACGGGGAGCTGCTCCAAGCTCTCACATTTTGGAGTGCTGCCGCGAAGAGAGAGAAAAAAAAATGGGACAGACAAAATGACACCCAATAAAAAAACGAGAAAATGACGTTTTTCGTTTTTGGAATTTTTAGACAATTTCCTCCCTCGGGCTTAAAGCAGCAGAGTCGACACACTATTATAGAGAAACAGTAATTGAATCAATCAGGGAGGAAATGCTTGAATGCTGATATTAGGTACTGTATTTAGATATTTTTTTTAATTATAATTTTTATATTATTACCTGAAACCTTTACTATTGACTAAATTATTATTAAAATAATAAAACTGTTGAATAAAGAAAAAAAAAAGTGTAGATAATAAGGAAATTACAGTATAACCGGGGAAGTTTCCGTCACTCAAATGGGACGCAAAAGAACATTCCTTCACAGTGTATATTTTTTTTATTTTTTGTTCCATAATTAAAACCATCCAAGAATTGTTTGAAGTTCCTCGCCTTGCTAGAACATCAGCTATGTTTCACAGTGCTTAGACCATTCTCAGGAAGTTTTCCGATTCAAGCTTGTATGCGTTATTGTCATCCATATCTATTCTTGTTGCTTCAACAGTTCAACTAGTTAAAAACAATTAAAATCAAGTCAGCTCTATTAACTTCTGTACTATTGATTATAGTCAACATTGTTTTAAGGATTTCGTTAATTTTTGACATTATGGAAAATGTTTTATTTTACACGGCCGATAAGCCTAACTCAGAGAGAGTGACCTGCGTTTTTAGAAATTTCTCATACAATTGAGTAAAAGTGACTCTTACTCTCTGAGTTAGTCTCATCCCAAGGTTACTTACCTTACCAATCAGGCTAAGGCCTTGTTGTCCTCTGCTGTCCGAAGAAGTCGTCTCCACTCTACTCGATCCATGGCCACGCTTCGCCAGCCTCGTAGTCTGCGAAGGGTCCGCAGGTCGCCTTCTACTTGGTCGAACCACCTGGGCAAGGTGCGCGCCTCTTCTTCTTGTTCCTGTTGGGTCGCTTTCTAGAACCATTTTCACTGCATCGTCGAGCGGCATTCTTACGACGTGCCCAGCCCACCGTAGTCGCCCAATTTTTGCAATGTGGACGATGGATGGTTCTCCCAGCAGCTGGTGCAATTCGTGGTTCATTCGCCTCCTCCACGTTCCGTCATCCATCTGCACTCCACCGTAGATGGTACGCAACACCTTCCGTTCGAAAACACCCAGCGCGTTGGTCCTCAACGAGCATGGCACTATCAGATATCAGGCGGTCAAAAATCAAAAAATCGACTTTCACTAATCCTTATTTCGTTATTTTTGGTCGATAGTAAACATTTCAACTAAGAGAATCTGAAAGTTTCAAGCTTCTAGCAGTTTTAGTTTCTGAGATATCGGATGTCGAAGTCAAAAAAGAGTAAGAAAAGTACAAATTTTGCCGCAAAAATACACTACCACTCAAATAAAATTTCATCCACTATTTATCATATAACTACCACATCATTATACATCGTTGGAAAGGTAATTTAATAAGCTTTCCGAAAATAAAATCCATTTGGAAATTTGATCGAGACAAAAAAATTTAAAAATAAAAATAGAAAAAAAAAATAATTGAAAATTAATGAAAATTTAACTTTATTGATCACAAACTTTCGAGTCTCGCACATTCCCAGGCTAATTCTCAGCTCTGGATGAAGTTTTGAGTGTACTCTAACAAGTACTGAAGAGTTTGCCTGCCCCAACCTGCCCCATTGGAAATATAAGCGATTTGAAAATTTTCGGTTATTAAAGGGTGATACGGTCAAAATTTGGTCAAGGGAAAACGCGTGTAAATCGGTGAAATCGTTTATTCAAAAAATCAAATTAAATTTCTTTTTCAAGTTCAATTAGTATAAAATTCAGGAAAAATATTCAGTTAGGCTTCCGCTTTTCCAAATCCGAATTGCCGGGCCTTACGCTTGACCCCTGCCATCAGATTTTGTACAGCCACCTTGCCGCAGAAAGCCGGTTTGCCTTGAACTGCTGCTCGCCCTTAGCAGTTTTTTTGGTCTTCTTTAGGTTCCGCTTGACAATAGCCCAGTATTTCTCAATTGGGCGGAGCTCTGGCGTGTTGGGAGGGTTCTTGTCCTTGGGAACCACCTGCACGTTGTTGGCGGCGTACCACTCCATGGCTTTTTTACCGTAATGGCAAGATGCCAAATCCGGCCAAAACAGTACGGAATAACCGTGTTTCTTCAGGAAAGGCAGCAGACGTTTATTCAAACACTCTTTCACGTAAATTTCTTGTTTGACAGTCCCGGAAGCTATGAAAATGCTGCTTTTCAAGCCACAGGTACAGATGGCTTGCCAAACCAGATATTTCTTTGCGAACTTTGACAGTTTCATGTGCTTGAAAACATCTGCTACCTTTCCCCTTCCTTTTGCCGTATAAAACTCCTGTCCCGGAGGCTGCTTGAAGTCGGCTTTGACGTAGGTTTCGTCGTCCATTACCACGCAGTCAAACTTCGTCAGCATCGTCGTGTACAGCCTCCGGGATCGCGCTTTGGCCGTCGTATTTTGTTTATCATCGCGATTTGGAGTCACTACCTTCTTGTAAGTCGATAGTCCGGCTCGTTTTTTGGCTCGATGCACGGTTGTAGACGATACACCCAGCTTATTTGCGGCATCTCGGAGAGAGAGGTTAGGGTTTCGCTTGAAACTACCGGCAACTCTCTTTGTCGTCTCAGCGGCTTCCGGTTTTCGATTTCCCCCCGATCCAGACTTCCTGGCTGTCGACAAACGTTCCCCAAACACTTTAATTACATTTGTAACGGTTGATTTGGCAACTTTTAGCGATTTTGCCAACTTTGCGTGCGAGTAGCTCGGATTTTCGCGATGCGCGAGCAAAATTTTGATACGCTGCTCTTCTTGCTTGGACGGCATTTTGACAACTGAAGAGTGAATTCCAAAATCAAAATAGGAGCAACATTCTACACACACACACCTTCAAAATGAGGGGGTTCAGGTTTTTCAAATGCAAAATTGAAAGAAATACGTCAAGTTGATATTGACCAAATTTTGACCGTATCACCCTTTATGGGAGATTTCAAATTGTACAAGAGCCGGCTTGGAAACAAACTTTTTCAACAATTATTTTGCAACTTTTGGAGTTATATTCGGTTGGTATAGTCGAAATATATTGTTAAAGAACATTTTCTAATGATTCATGACCAACTTTTAAAAAGGGCTTAAGCTTTTGTACAAAAAGAAGTCATCATTATCATAAAGTTCACTGTTGGATGAACGTAAAACTACATTCGTTTATGCTTTATTCTAAAGTAAGTACCTGGGTTATGACGATTATAGTAGCATATGCGTAAGTATGTACCTACGCATATGCGCGGATGAGTTTAATTTATACCTAAGTCTGTACTTAACCTACTGTAGTGTCAAATTCAAGGTTGCAAAGACTCATTTCAGCTAAAATAATGTTTTTCGGAATAATAAAACCAAAAGATGGTATGATGGCATGTTTTACTTGTAACTTACAAGAAGAGGTTACAAAGTATGCGTTGGAAACATAAAACCTGTAAATTTTGCTTTCTATGAGTCACAATCAGCGATTTGCTGATCGCTGAGTGAGTGAGTGAGTGAGTGAGTGAGTTTGTGAAAAATCGCTGATTGTTTCTCTCATGAAGTGAAATAAACAGGTTTAATATGTCAAACACATTCTTTGCAACCTCTTCTTGTATCCTACCAATTCAAAATTTGATCATGGCATCTAATTATTTCATAATTTAGAAAAACATTGTTTTAGCTGAAATGAGTCTTTGCAACCTTGGTGTCAATTTGAAGCCATAGTGTATTTTGTGTAGCTTTTATTTAAACTACTACAGTGTAATTCAAATTTACGGTTGCGACCAAGTGTGAGCATGGATAATAGAACCATTATTAATCTATTAGACGCAAAATTAAGCCATAGTGACAATGTTCACAGAGCCATTGAATTCATTTGTGAAAAT
The DNA here is from genome assembly GCF_037179485.1 of Ochlerotatus camptorhynchus. NCBI lineage: Eukaryota > Metazoa > Arthropoda > Insecta > Diptera > Culicidae > Ochlerotatus > Ochlerotatus camptorhynchus. The sequence continues at coordinate 861,048 of NW_027040846.1, forward strand.
TATAACATCTCGGTGGAAAAACGTAAACGTCTCGATGAAAAGATCCATAAAATCGTTACTAAATACATCAACAAATGGCATGAAGCTAATCGCACGAAAGAGCGATTTGAGTCGTATTTTCGGAACTGGCTTGATGGAGATTGGCATCGAGGACTTCATCGAACAGGAGCAATGTGTTGCCTCAACCTCGGCCTCGGGAACAAAACGTGGACGACCTTCAAAACCTTTCTTGGATTTGAGTGAAAGAGGAAAACGTCGCGTCATCGATAAAGAAGCAGTTGATCCAAAATTCGATACCATCGAGAAAGCTTTGTTATTTGCAAGACGGACCGCTTATAATCGAAAGGATTTTAATTTAGTTAAAGTTATTGGGCATATTTAAAAAAAAGTAGAAGGGTCTGTGCCTAGGGGCACGAACGGAAGCTTGACGTAGGACCGCTAGTGGACGGAATAAATGTGAAGAGCATTAAGTTCTTTTAATTGATCATATCAGGCATAACATTTAATAACGGCATAAAAGCATTTGTAAACAAACATTCTAAGGCCCTTTACACGCGAACTAAAGTACGCTAACGCAAACCAATACCACTTACGGAAAGGTGATAGTTGCCCCTATGCGATGATGTTGTTGGTTTGCGTGGGCGTACTTTGCCAGGGTAAAGGGCCTTAGAAGGTTTGTTTACAAATGCTTTTGTGCCGTTATCAAATGTTATGCCTGAAATATCTATTATCTCAACTCTTTCCGTTTTTGAATTGTAGGCGATCATAATTTGTAGTAATCTTTTTCAAAAAGAAAGTTGATTACAAGATGTAAGCTTGATGGCCCTGAAAAGGGCCTTTTTATTGAAGAGGACATCCATGGCCACTTACGCTTGGCGTGTTTAGTGTAGGTGACAGCATCACAGATCTCATTTTTCAGGAACACCTTCAGCACACCTCGTAAATCAAACCGGAGATACGTCAGACACCGCTACGGCGAGCCAGACGACGGATGGTGGTTATCTCGAAGAATTTGCGTTTGGTTCTGAACATGGCGATGAGTGTGTAAAATATTACGCAATTCCATCCTCCCTATTCGCACGCGCCCGAGGATCGGAGTCGAATGCCACTTCGACTTGTTTCGTCTACTTACTACTCTCTGACGACTGTGCTGGGGAAGCAGCATATGCATGTAGGTAATTGGTGGATTTGTTAATTAATTCGACGCTTTTGGACAATGCTGAACATTTACCAGTTTTTCAATAGTTTCTTGTTGAAAATCAACATTCAGAAGCATTGTTATCAATGCGTAGCCATATTTCTGATCGATTGGTGATAAAATTATTGAAATTGGACCAGGGGAAGCTGAGTTATTAACGTTCAAAATCTTTCTTAATTTGTTACATGTTCCATTTTCGGTTTTCACAAAGTGTACCCCATATAGAAATCAAAGACGTAGTCCTACGTCAAAAACCAAAAAAGCTCTAAAACCATGCTGGCTCAACTAACTGATCAACGAGGAATGATGTCACCAGAAGAGGCTTTTAGTGTACTTATCGAGGCTGGATTGAGTAGATTTCAATAGTGAATCACCTTCGAGATTTCCACCTTACTATGTGATCGGAGCAGTGCAAAAAATATGCGCCCCTCTTAGTGAATTCATCGAAGAAAGTGCATTGAAAATAAGAGTGAAACTCCAGGCGGTGATGGAAAATACAGTAAAACGAATCGTCCAAATAATTGATGCAGAGCTCAACGAGTATATGGATAGCAACGATCTAGTTTCTACGGAACTGGTTCTTCTATGTAGCTGGGGTATGGAAATATATATGTGGTTTAATCCCATGCCTCAAAGTATTCGATTTTGTAGGCCATTCATCCTTGAATTCATTAAAGAGAGTAAATAAGTTATTATGGCTACAAAACAGGATGTAGAAAAAGAAATGAGTGAACTAACGCCAGTGAAAATTGAACTCTCAAACGACAAGTTTATACTTGTTGATTTTGATTTTGTCCTCAGTATGATAGACGGAAAAGTCTTAACTTATATTACTGGAAATTCGTCGATGCAGAATTGTCCAATATGTGGGGCAACACCAAATGTAAGGAATGATGGAGAGAAATTCGAAGAAGGATTTATATCAAACGAAGAAGCCTTGCATTACGGCATATCTCCACTTCATGCTTGGATAAGATGTTTCGAATGCCTTTTGCATATTGCATACAGAATGGATATCAAAAAATGGAAGGTAACGAAACCGTTCAAAGAACTATATGAACAAAGAAAAAAACATGTGACGACACAGCTTTACGAAAAATTTGGAGTAAGAGTAGATCAACCACGATCGGGTGGAGCAGGTACCAGTACTACAGGAAACGTTTGTCGAAGAGCATTTGGAAATCCCAAGCTTTTAAGCTCCGTGCTGAACATTGATGAAGAGTTAATTTTCAGATTCCGGAATATATTAATTGCTATTAACTGCCAAGAGCCAATAAACCCGGAAAAATTTGATGCATATTGCAAGGAAACATATAGGCTCTATCTTAAATTGTATGATTGGTACAAAATTCCTGCAACCGTGCATAAAGTTCTCGCTCATGCCGGAGAAATAATCATACATTCATCAGCACCACTTAGCGGAAGAGGCAGTAGAAAGTCAACATAAACAATTGAAACAATATTGAACCCATCATGCAAGAAAACGATCAAGAGTAGAAAATTTACTTGATGTCTTTATTCGTGCCATTATTGAATCGGACCCACTGATCAGTTCCATTTGGATGGCAAAAAGAAGACAGAAAAAAGTATCCCTGGATTATCCCGACGTCGTGAAAAGTTTCATGATATTTGAAAATTCTGTAAGTGATTCAGTAGTCGATACTAATAACTTCAATGCCTTGGAGGAACTTATGAAAGCAGTCGATGAAATTGAAGAAGAATTTGTTCATGAAGATATTGTAACAGAGGAATAAAAAGAAATTCGTTGAAACATATTTGATTTTGATTATTGTATCATGGCTTTTTGTATTTTTTGTTACAGAAGATTTGTTGAAAAAAATAAACATATTTCCAAAAAAAAGGTTTATTTTTTATTTTTTACGGTGTTCCCCCCAATAAAACCATGGTAGGTTGTCTTTGTTCAATAGATTTTATTCTCTGAAAACAAGCTTGAAACTGTAACCGTTATAAAATCGTAAAAATTAAATTTTAATTAATCAAAATTAATCAAAGGTCGTGAAAATGTTGAAAAGTGATAACGCACGCCTTATATTGATGAAAAAAAGCAAGAATAATAGCAGAAATTGTGAAAAAATGATAGAAATATTTTTGACCGCCTGGTTGTATGAAAATGCCCCATAGTGCATGGTCCAGGTCTCGTGGTCGTAGAGGACCACCGGTCTAATCAGCGTCTTGTAGACAGTCAATTTCGTGCGGCGGCGAATTTTATTCGACTGGAGCGTCCTCCGGAGTCCAAAGTAGGCACGATTCCCTGCCATAATGCGTCTTTGAATTTCTCTACTGGTATCATTTTCGGCGGTCACCAGCAAGCCCAAATACACGAACTCATCGACCACCTCAATTTCGTCACGGTCAATCTGAACTCGGAGTGGGAGGCTAACATTGTTTTCCCTAGAATCTCTTCCTTTCATGTATTTTGTCTTTGATGCGTTGATGGCAAGTCCAATCCGCATCGTCTCAAAGTTCCGTGCCATGATGTCCAAGAAGTTGGATGGACTTCCTGAAGATCGTGATCACACCTTCTAACGTGATGTTGAATAGCAGACACGAAAGTCCATCACCTTGCCGTAACCCCCTTCGAGATTCAAAGGGACTCGAGAGTGTCCCCGATACTCGAACAACGCACATCACTCGATCCATCGTCGCCTTGACCAATCTCGATCGATTGTGTCGTATGCGGATTTGAAATCGATGAACAAAAGATGTGTGGGCACGTTTTATTCGCGGCATTTCTGCAGAACCTGCCGAATCGCGAAAATTTGGTCCGTGGTAGCGCGGGCACCCATGAATCCCGTCTGGTATTGCCCCACGAACTCTGGGAGAGTACCTTGTAGGCGGCGCTCAGCAGTGTGATCGCGCGGTAGTTGCAGCAATCCAACTTGTCGCCCTTTTTGTAGATTGGGCATACGACACCTTCCATCCACTCCTCCGGTAATATCTTGGCAATTACCCATTGCAGCGCTCTAGCCAGTGCTTCACCACCGTATTCTAAAAGCTCACTTGGTACACACTTAGATTTTTTTGCCGAGTTTGACACCACCGAGCAGGCTCGGCATTTATTTTGACTGAGATCTCAGCAAAATTTATGTTTGAGATCTAAAAGAATTCCCGTTTGTTAACTGAATCTCGGCAGATTTTTCACTGAGATCCAGCAAAATAGATTGCCGAGCTGCTCGGTTGTGCCCATCTCGGCAAAAAAAATCTAAGTGTGTAGTTGATCTACTCCAGTTGCTTTGTTGTTCTTCAGCCGACCGATCTCCTCCTCAACTTCTTGAAGAGCAGGGGCCGGTAGCCTGTCGTCTTCTGCGCGTGCTCCAAGGTCTGTTGACGTGCCACCTTCGTTTTCTGCTGCTTCACCGTTGAGGTGCTCGTCATAGTACTGCTTCCACCTCTCAATCACGTCACACTCGTTCATGAGAAGGTTACCATCCAAGTCCTAGCACATATCGGCTTGCGGCACGAAGCTTTTGCGCGAACTATTTAGCTTCTCGTAGTACTTTCGTGTGTCGTTTACAAGGTACAGATTTTTCATCGCCTCGCGATCTCGGTCTTCCTGCTGACGCTTCTTCCTTCGGTAAACCGAGTTTTGTCTGTTCCGCGCTTGTCTGCATCGCTCCACATTGAATCTCGTGCGGTGTTGCAACATTCTCGCAACATTCTCGCCGGGATCGCTCTACCTAGTGCCGCTGCAGCAGTACTACCTGTGGCAGACCGGATGTCCCTCCAGCCATCTTCAAGAGAAGCTGCGCCAAGCTGCTCTTCCGTGAGTAGTGTAACTTCCAGCTGCTGCGCGTAGTCCCGGACAAATCCGGCGTCCCGTAATTGCTCATTATTGGGTCGCAGTGTTCGACTTCGACGGGTGTTATGCACCGTCGAGAGTTTTGAGCGCATGCATACTGCAACTAGATAGCGGTCCTAATCTGTGTTCGTACTGCGGTACGTGCGGACGTTGATAATGTCGGAGAAGAATTTCCCGTCGATTAGAACGTGATCGATTTGGTTTTCTGTGTGTTGGTCAGGTGATCTACAGGTGGCTTTGTGGATATCCTTGCGGGGGAAAAAGGTACTTCGAACTACCATACCCCGAGAGGCTGCAAAGTTCACGCATCGTTGGCCGTTGTCGTTCGATACGGCATGCAGGTTGTTTTACCCGATTGCCGGTCTATACAGTGCATAGAACGCTTCTTTCTCGTCGTCGGGTCTCCCTTCGTGTGGGCAGTGCACGTTGATATAGTAACGGTAGTGCACATTGAAGAAACGGCCCTTAATCCTCAACTTGCACATCCTCGCGTTGATCGGCTGCCAACCAATCACGCGTTGGCGCATCTTACCCAGCACTACAAAGCCGGTTCCCAGCTCGTTGGTGGTGCCACAGCCAGTGCTGAGATTTGTCATTGTCATTGACAGACTTTTGCGCGATATTGACAAAATTGTTTTTCACATAGTCAATGATAGACTTGATCCTCAAAAAAAAATCTTTGTCAAAATCTCATTCATTTTTTCGTCAATGACTAAGATTTACCTGGTAACAGAAAGGGTAATTTCTTGCATTCTGAGTCACATTATTGTTATCCAAGCTGTTCAGGACGTAGATGCTTGTTCACTTTAATGGCTCCATGTAATTGTTTTCCTCAAGCCATTTAATTTCATTTTAAATTTAGCTAATAAACAAATCAGCACATGTTCGTCACTGACAAAAATGACACTGAAAATTGACATGGTTTGCCTTGACGATGACTGTTAGCTCAAACGAGTGACCAAAGCAGAATTTTGAGTATCACCGTGTATTGTCGAAATTGTGCAGCACTGGCTACAGCTCTGGTAGAAAGTAGTCGCTCGATGCACGCTTTTCCATACCTTCCCTAGCAGCACACATGTCACTGAACAATTGTGGTTACTTGTGTGCCACTTATTCCAGTCACAATCAAGTTGCAGCAGCTTATTTCGATCGAAGTGTGCTGCTTGGGTTTTGTCCCGTCCAGCAAAGTTTCTGCAGTGTAACGACTTCGAAGTTGCGTGGTTGAAGTTCGTCATAGATTAACCTATCGCAGCCCGGGAAACCGAGCGATTTGCAGTTCCATGTTCCGAGTTTCCAATCGTAGTCCTTATTTAGTCGCATAGGTCTGTACCGATTGTTCCGATCCATATTTCTTTCGTCAGTATTTGCAACTTTATGTTTTTTTCCAGGGCGGCTTGTTGGGCCTGTCTCGCCTGTCATCCCAAGCTGTACACTCTAAAAAATATGCACGTTCGATCTATGTGAAAACATAGGTAGCTTTCGTCCATACTACTTTTCACGTAACATTTTCGTTAATGTCATGTAGCCAAAAAATATTCCCATTTAGTGGTCAACGTGAAAAGTATAGCTGTGTCGGTAGTGTAGTGGTAAGCGTGATTACCTCTCACTTCAGCAGGCCTGGGTTCAATCCCAGTCGGCGCCGCCGGGATGTTCTGAGGCATAACATCTCTGATCACGCCTTCCTTCGGAAGGGAAGTAAAGCCGTTGGTCCCCGGTTCATGAGTTGATGGGTCGATAGGTAGGGTCCAGGTGTGGAAGCTGCCTCCCTGGCGTCGGTAGCATTGGTGCTCAGCACAGACAACAAGATCGACGGAAAACAAATCAAGAACAATATATAACCATGCTAGAGGGATATACCATCATTTTATTTTCGTAAAAACAAAACCATCATAACAGATTATCAAGAAAGCCCTTTGGGATATGGGATCTCGGAGAAGAAGAAAATTGGAAGACCATGATCCACTCACGTTCTGAAACAATCATCACGAAGAGGGGGTCCACGAGAGAGTAGTAGTAGTGGCCACATTGCCCCCGAGTGGATGGGTGGGATATACGATAAACAAAAAGATAAGAATATCAAGGCTCAACTACTACGGGCACATCCTTAGCAGCGATCCAGGCGGAATTTTAAAAACGGCACTCAAGTACAGAGTACCAGAACCCAAGAAAATTGGAAGACCGGCATATACCTGGCAAAACCTGTATTCGACAGGACGTGGAGAGGAGCGAAATTCCCATTGAAGGATGGCAGGATATAGCACAAGAAAGTAGCAAGTTCAAACAAACCACTAAAAATCGGTATAGTAGCATGGTGGAGTCGTAATTTGAGACTAGCAGCGACTCTGGCTGGGATAGTGAAACAGAAGACATCATTATCAGGGGCGAGTCATGAGAAGTTGGCTATGTTATTAGCAAATTTAACTCCAGTTTGGATTGCATCTAACATGGACTTACTTTTCAGCTTATCAGCATATCCTGTCGCGTTCTCCGGGCGGTATTGGGCAGAGAGATGATGATGGGCAACTCGGTTGAGATATTGCGACTGCACTGCAGAAGCAGAAGGCGTAAATGGGAGTTCGAATAAAAATATGTTCTGTTGTCCCATTGTATTGTGCTTGCGTCCTACAAAAAATGTTGCCTAGCTATACGATTGAAACTGATGCTATGATCTCTCTGTTTCACTTACAGGGCGTCGACGACGGTCTGGGAAAATATGGATTCCTCTGCAAACTTTTGTGAATTCCGTTGCTTGACCTTTGCCAAGCTTAATATGATGAACACGGGTCTCTTAACTAATTAGGAGCTGTTAGGGGTATAAGTGTTTGTACTGGTGAAAAGTTGTTTACGAACAACGGCTAGAAGATAGAAGTTAATATTTATTTTGGCCAGAAGTTATAGGAGCAAGGAGGTGTTAATTTTCTGAATTTTTCCTTGCATTCATGATTATTATCACGGTTATGATATTTCGAAGTTTGGTTATGCCATCAGTGAACTAAATTTCAAAAGTCAATTGGTTAGTTAAATTTTGTTTTCAAATTGTTATGTGATTATATCAACTAGAATAGAAGTATTTACCAACAATATAACATTATTACTTATCATTCTACGAGGCAGAAATAGAGGCTATATACTTGGCGTATTAAAATATATACAGCTAAATATTGTCGCACATTTTCGATAGCGAGCTGCACGTGTTCGACTCAATCATTTTCGTTGATCTCGCTTTCCAATTGATTTATTTTGCGGCGCTCAGCAGTAGCCACTTAACAACTTAACCTATACGTACATAAGACACCCAAGTACGTGACTCTATCCTGAGCCAAGTGGTTGACCTTAGCTTGTTATTGTAGCTTTCAGTTCTATTTCATGTGACCCAATCTCGTGTGTGACCGCGAATCTGGTAGTATAGAGTATGCTATAGGTACCGTAATCCGCCGGCAAATTGATCAAAAAGCCTTGCATTTTCAGCTTTTCCGTATAAAATTTTCGGTAATACATATCAAGCTAAATTTTTATTGTATTTCATTGTATTTCAAATCTAATGATTTTTTTTTATCTAGGGGAAATGGCTCTAATGTTGACCTATGGATCTAAGATTGGACCCATCGCTAAAAATCTGCTATTTATCAATTTTATCTAGATGAACGCGTCATTGGGCGGGACTAATGGATATTTTTGGTCGCTATTGAAAATTTAGTTGATTGCTGAATTTATGTATGGGCCCAAATTAAGGGCATTTAGGCCGACATTACATCCATTCCCCCTACATTTTATTTTACTGGCGTTCAAAAGCTTCCAATATCGTTCAAATAAACGATCGTAGGGCAGTAGCGGCTGTTGTCATTAGATTAAAAGTAGTTTTTGCTTAATCTATGTGTAGCTGAATGCGAATTATTCAAAATATTACGAAAAATAAGTTTCCAATGTAATTAAATTGGAGGAGTTTCGTTAAATTTTTGTCGATTTTTTAAACCTTGCCTACATCTAGGCGCAACTATTTAGGCATTTTCGCCTAAATATGCTTTGCACAAGGATTCTTCGGTCTGATTCGGATTCACGGAACCCATACAAACATTTACTATAAATACTGTTGGAAGCTATTTGAAGGGTTGACCTATTTCACCCCATATCGATATTTTTAATTTTGAGATAAATCCAACCAATATGATACGTTATTATGTAGATCGACGTTACGTTTACGTTAAACCGTAATCAATATGCCCCCGGTTTACGGTATACCTACTTTAATTTCAACTCTTAAAGTTCAAACGCTCAAGCGGATATGTAGGCGCTTCGCACTTCAGCGTCTTGTTAGCGCACGGATTGGACGAGACATTATTTTTGACATCGGTTTGTTAGATTCCATATTTATACACTGCATTACTAATTGGTTTAATTTAACGGCATGCAATATGCTGCATTCCCTTATTGCCATGCCCGCGACGTCTTCGTCGATCACCGAGAAATTGGCGATGCTGATGAATATGACTATGGCTACGATTCTATAACACCGAACGCACAGTGTCGAACGTAGACAGAAGAATGCGATGTTTTTGGTTTCTGTCGAAATACCTGTTTGGTATGCTTGGTGACGCGAAATGCCGAAGACGCTCTTCTTGATGGTGATTCCTGTGACACACTGCTGCTATTCAATAGGTTTTTCCGAGGGTGGTGACTTATTCTTCGATGCAGGAAAGATTTCGTTTGCTGTACTGAGCTGCACTTACGCCGAGTAGAAAGAACATTTCAGTGCTAACATTTCAAAGGGCGTAATTGCTTTTGTAAACAATGACTTTAGCCGTCAATTTCTCGCGAATGAAATCGTACCTCTTCAAAATAACAATGCTAGCTGGTAGAGGAAACATTCCTCTACCTGCTGGTGTCATTATTTTTCATGAGTGAGCTTTCATTCGCGAGAAATCGACGGCTAAAGCCATTGTTTACAAATGCAATTACGCCCCTTTGAAATGTTGGCACTGGTTTATTAAAGATTTGATGATTTTTTACAAAAAGAAGGAAGTAGAATTTTCGAATCATCGCAAGCTTGAGATTTTTGAGCATCTAGGATTGAGATTAAGATGTGTCGCGCCCACTGGGTTTTCCAGTGTCATTCGCTACATTAAAACTTGAAATCTTGAAAATTAAAAAAAAAATTAAAAAATAAAAATATGAATGCAAAGTAGGAAGACAGGACCTTGAGTCCCAGATACGGGTAGTTTGTACTCTTTGAGAATTTGCATGCGTCGACTGATGTACCTACACGGCGAATGAGAACGACCCAAATTCGAGTTTAGCTTACTCATAAATACCTTTTGCCTCATATTTGTCCAGGTTTTTCCAGTTTTGTCCTGGAACAAATTTCCGAATATGAGAAAGTAAAGATTGGATTCACTTATTCCATTGGTAATACCATAGAGGTAACTCTTAGTAATACTGTTAGACTGAGTAAAATTTTCGTCAAATTTCCTAATTTTCCGGCAGATTTTTGAGGTTTTCCACAGAAAAATTTGAGGCAAATTTACTCATCGCTGAGCTTCTGAACCTTTGGCAATTATGTGTAAACTGAACTCAAATTTGGGTTGTTCTGATTCGCCGTGTACATATATTTTATGTAGGTAAGCAGTGTGATTTTTGATGATTTTGTCATAACAAAACGAATAAAAACTTACATTCCTTAGCATTAGTTTTTCACTACCTCTACACTCTCCAATCGCATATCAGTCCCATAGACACAAGGTGCATGTTTAAAAAAACAAGTTTACGATGTGCATTTTGACGGTTAAAGATATGATTTTGATTTGGATACATTGAACGGTATTGTAATTTAGTTGTATTTAGGTAAGAACAAATTACTTATTCTAAGCATCTTTCACTGACTAATTACAATTAGATGCTACAATTGCCCTAACGTGTGCCTCCAGATAAAATATAACGAAGAATCCCACTTCATACACTGCGCCTCCAAAGCTTTCAACCTCGCTTCGGTTTATATGATCGATCTTGAGCACCCAACCCATCAGAAGGGGGAAACAAACTGAAGGGAAAGGAAATATATATACATTTGAATTCAATGTAAACAACAACGCGAAGCGAGTGCTCTCACCCTCAGTTGCTAGAATTAGGCCGATCTGAGCGGATTGTTTTTTTGGCCGGTGTTTGGTATGTTGAGCATCTGGACACCCGTCGCTCGTACTAGGATACTGCAAAAATATCTGGTGCCAAATCGTCGGATGGATTACTTCATTCGCGGTTGAGAAGAGACGATGACGTCATACCAACGCTGAAAAATGTAGTGCTATTCCTGTGTGTGACAGCGTACTTTTTTTAATCGCTATCGATAAGGGTTATTGCTGCGAAACAGGCGATTACAGAAAAATTGCTTCCGCTTGAAGTGACAAGTGAGTTCATCCATCCATCCATCCATCCATCCATCGAACAAGTATGGATCTAAGCTTCAAGTGCCCACTGTGTGAGACATACTTTGCTACAAACGATGACCTCAAAGAACACGTGAAGGCGATTCATACCTCGTACTACTACGATACCTACCTGGTGCCGCCGGTTTTGATCTTCCCTGGCGGAACCACAACGGTCGTGGAGAGCGAGACTCCTGCTACGGTTATCACTACCGAACCGGTAAATATGGATTCAATTAGCGCTGCAAAGCTGACGGTCACTAAAATTTGTGTTATCTTAATTGTAGGTTTCTTCAGCGGACGTTTTTATCGAACCGGCCCCCGTGCCCGATGACGGTTGCTGCGAGTGTGACTGTTGTGACTGCTGCGGAGGAGATATTGGAGCGGACGCGGGTGGTACCGATGCCGGTGGCTGCGGGGATTGCGACTGCGATTGTGACTGTGTAATTATGTAGAGCAAACATATGCTACAACTTTGGTCTACCTAGAAGTAGTGTGTAGGAATTTTGGTTATGCATTACGCTGGAAGATTTTACACGCGTATTTTTTACAGAAGTGTTTTAGCAGCTACTCAAATTTTAAGCTGTTTTTAGTGATAAGACTAACAAGAAAACTCGAACTAACATAGGTATTATTCATATGTATTTATTTTAAAGCTCAAATAAAGCGAGTGAATAGTTTTGTATGCATATTGTAAATTGGATCCGCGTCAAGCAAATTTAAAATATTAGAGGACATGAATGGAATTCTTTTTTCACTATAGGCTACACTGCCCTGTGCGGCATAACAGTCCCATTGGCATTTTTAGTGAAAATGAGAATCGATTGTCAAGTACACCATCACTTTACAGTGTACTCGATGAGTTTCTGATGATCTGAAAATGTCGCAAAAAATACCAATCCATAAAGCTGGGTTTAGATAGGGCAAGTCAATTGATCAAGTCAGTTGAATTCAACTGACTTGAACGCGAATTGAACGTGTAAACCATGCCATTCAATTGACTTGATCAACTCACTTGAATTGAAAAAAGTTGAACCAGGCTCAACTTTGCAAGCCAATTGAATTCAACTGAGTTGATCATTTGACTTGCCCTATCTAAACCCAGCTTAAGAGCCCATAGCGAAAAAACTACAACAGCTACAAGTCTATCGGATTTATGTCGATGTTGTCCATTTATCAACTTGTCACATAGTTTACCCATTTTTTGGTAGGTTCAGTTTTGACCGATCTGAGTGGATTCTACCTAAATTGGGGTAGTTTTGAAATAGCGTGCAGCTGATTCAAATGTACTTACTACACTCGGAAAAACTTTCACGTCCGATTTACGTGAAAACATGTATGGTTATTGTTCACCTTATTTCTCATGTTTCTTTTACCGGAATTTAGCTTCGTGATTAGTCAGGTAAATCAGATCTGATTTCCACTTACTTCTTACGTGAAAATGGGGTGAAAACTACTGTGAAATTGGTAACTTTAACGTGATATTCCGCCTGGCTTACAATGCTGTTCACGTATTTTTTACGTGAATTTGAAATAAATAATGGAACGTATATATAGAAGCAGTCAATATTATGCAATTTGATCCGACAGATATTTCTTATCAATTCCACGTGTTCTAATTGATACTTCTATCTGCTCATAAAATTGTAAATTATTGACTGCTTGATTATTCACCTAGGGGCAGATCACTTGAGGTGTTTATCATAACAAAAAATTTAAATGCATTTTCTCAGTGCATTTTTTTCTGTGTGTAGTTCTAAGTGACACCTCCCTCCAATACATGCATGTGTACATGAAGGGTTTTGTCCTTTTTTGTGGCTCGCTTCGGTTCGCTCAAATCCACACTCGTGACTTGAGAAAATTATTCCGCAGAAAAAAATCCGTCGAAATTTCCGGTGGCAGCATTAAAAATCTCCACCGGAATCGTGCAGAGCCACCTCCGCCGAAAACGCGAGAAAACTCCGTCGAAGCTCACTGGAACCTCCTTTGGCAGTACCGAAAATCTCCGCCGAAACCTCTCGGAACCCTCTCCGCCGTGAATATCTGAAAAGTCCATCGAAACTCCCCTCGAAAATTCAGACGCTGCCAACGGAGGTTCCCAGAGACTTTTGACGAAGTTTCCACGCCAGGTGTTTGTGAAGAGATTGGATGCTGCAGACGGAAGCTCCATGTGTGTTTGAATGGGTGCGATATTCTACGCAGGTGTGGAAGCTGCCTTCCTGCACTTTCGGTTGCCGTCAATGGATGGCAATCGATGTCCGTCGGTGATTGGCACTGGATTGCGGAACAGAGACCGACGTTAAATAAAGGAAAAAAAAAACATAGTGTGGTACTGGAATTTATACTAGAATGGGGTACGTTAGTCGATTTGCTTGGGACCAATAGGCTAGTCAAGTAGTGAGCCAATTTAAAATCGTTTTCAAGAGCCAAAACTTTTTTTTTATCATGGTCACTTTAACACTCTTGGACAGCGAATCCAAACACATAAAGCAACCAACGATGAAGACAAAACGCTTGCTACTACTACCACGACAAACCGTCTCTGTTATAAAGCTTGTTCGGAGTTGTAGAAGGATGCCAGCTTTGTTGTAATATACACGGTTGAGGACATAGCTTGAACGGAATCGAGAAAAGACATAACAAACAAATTCCCATTAACACACGTGTATCATCGTCGGCGTTACTTCGTGAAGCAGCTTGCCAACAATTTTGTTGTTTTCTTGATATGTCTGTATTTATACAGATTTTTGAAGTCTCGTACATGCCCAATGCAGACTACAGACATTATACAGATATTCTAAACTTAATACAGATTTAGTACAGATTTCTACCAATTGGTTCCTGAAACTTAACATAAAATAAACAAAATTATTTTCGAGTGTGTGCATCTTGTTATGATTATGGTACGTTTTTAAAAGGTGCAACCACCTGGCAGATTTTGTTTTACTGACCTTTTTGACGTTTAATCATCTTCTCTTTTCTAGCAGGGGGGAGGTGGCTGTGAAATACGAACAATCGTCGCCTACCTCGCATAACAGATGCCAAACGTATACAGGGTTTGTTTACGTTTGGAACCAATTTCATACAAGAATGATCAGTCTGGGGGGGGGGGGGGGGGAACATCCAGACTTTGGACTTAGACTTCCCGGAAAAAAAAAAATCTCGGCCAACTATCCAGAACAAAATTTTCTCAAATATACACCGTGAACTATGGTTTACGGCTGTGGTTGTGAATATGGGAACTCTTTTTTCCCGTGTTAAAATTAGAAATTTTGAATTTATTTGCGAATTTATTTCCGATAAAAGCACAACCTGCTTTATTCAACTCGACACTCGGACGCACACTTGCAACTAGCCTTGTGGAAGCCCCTGATCCTATCATCGCAGTCGAGCCTATGCTGCCAGCGTTCAACAGTCGTCCCAGCCCTGCGTTTGAGTTAGGAGAGGGGGTCTTCCAAACTCCAACTGTAGGCAAGTATAATCAGCAAGCAACAACTGCTCTGTCTGAAAAATTCTTGGTTTCCAGAGTGCCATTGTATATGTCTGCTCCTCGACAATTGTGGTCTGAAGATAACATTAACAGTATACCAGCCCCACCATACCAGAAGCCGAGACGCTCCACAGAAAATTCACCGGAAGAAGCATTCAGATCCTCTGATCTAGTCCTGCCGAAGATTGACGACTTACACCATTATGATGAATCAACTTCTGTTTGTTTACTGGGACGCACTGCCGTTGGCATCATGGAAGCCCCCGAGCCCCCCGCCACAGTCGAGCCATTCCCGCCAGCGACCTGCAGCCGTCCCGGCCCTGTGTGTGGGCCTGGTGAAGGGGTCTTCCAACCACTCGTTTACGGCAAGTATGAACTCGTCCATGTGAATTCAACTGTTGATCCGCCACTTCGTTTCAGTTCATCTTCACTTATGGCCACCACTTCGAGCCTTTCTACGTCAGGTGATCTTTCGCTGCCTGATAGTTCACCGTTCTCTCGTGCGGATCCTGGACAAGTTATCATTGACACGGCTCGCACCGAACCCTCTAGCGGTTTACGTGTCTACTATCAGAACACCAGGGGGCTCATGACTAAATTGGACGATGTTTATCTGGCTGCGCTTGACGGGGAATATGACGTTTATGTATTCACGGAAACTTGGCTCGATGGGAGGATCAATTCAGTGCAACTGTTTGGTGACTCTTTTACTGTCTACAGATTAGACCGTAATTCATCCAACAGCATTCGTACTCGCGGTGGTGGTGTGCTCATCGCTGTTTCCAACGAAATCGCCTCCTGCGTAATCTCCAACGAACTATTTACTACAATTGAAGCGGTTTGGGTTAAGGTCAGCCTCACTTCGCGGGACATCCTCATTGGAGCGGTGTATATTCCCCCTGAACGTCGACATGACTGCACCACAATGCAGCTTCATCTGGATGCTACAGAATTTGCATCGTCCATGGCTGATATAACGGATGTGCTTCTTCTGCTTGGTGATTTTAATCAGCCTGGGCTTAGCTGGTCACCCTCAGGCCAGGGTTATGCGTTTCCAGATCCGATTGCATCTTCAACTACTCCTGCCAGCCGCTTGCTTGTTGACGGCACGGCTTTTCATGGACTGAGCCAGATAAACCTTGTTCCCAATTTCCAGTCTCGTTTTCTTGACTTGGTTTTTGTTAGCGAAAGTGCACTTCTGGACTGTGTCGTCGTTGAAGCGCCTGATGTCATCGTTCCTCTTGACAATTTCCACCCTGCTTTGGATATATCTATCGCGAACGGATCTCAAATTCGTTTTGATGAAACCATGACTGCCACTCGGCTCAATTTCCGGAAGACCGATTTCCGTTTGCTGAGACGTTCCTTGTCCCGGATCAACTGGAACGTGTTGAATGACCTTGATATCGAAACAGCAGCCGCTCGCTATAATAGCCTGTTGAGCGACTGTGTTTGTGCTTCAGTACCGAAGTGCCAACCTCCAAAAAAACCACCTTGGTCTAACGCTACTCTCCGCAACCTGAAACGAGTGCGATCTAGAGCTCTCCGTGCTCTCACTCATCGACGATGTACCCTTACCAAGCGAAATTTTTCAATGGCCAGCAATGATTATCGCCACTACAACAAGCTTCTTTACAAGAAGTATGTAATTCGTACTCAACATAATCTGCAATGCCACCCCAAGGGATTCTGGTCGTTTGTGAATACTAAGAGGAAGGAAACTGGACTGCCGTCAAAAATGTTTCTCGGCAATGACGTAGCATTGACAACTGAGGACAAATGCAGCCTATTTGCTAGGCACTTCTTAAGCGTCTTCTCGAATGACTCCCCATCGCAAGCAGAAATTGAGCGAGCCGTCCGTGATGTGCCAACCGACGTCGTAAACATGGATGTTTTTGCCGTAGATGTACAAATGGTTCTCTCTGTGATGAGTAAAACCAAATCATCATTTTCACCAGGTCCGAGTGTTATTCCATCTGCAGTCCTAAAAAAATGCTCCGATATCTTAGCTGCTCTGTTGTCCTTGCTCTTCAACCTGTCACTTCGTCAACAGAAATTTCCCGCACTATGGAAACGGTCTACTATGTTCCCTGTTTTCAAGAAAGGAGACAAACGCAATGTGGAAAACTACCGTGGGATTACCTCGCTTGGGGTTGAATCTAAGGTGTTTGAGTCGCTGATAAATGAGAGATTGTTTGCTTCCTGCAAGCATTACATAAGTACATGTCAACATGGTTTCTTTCCTGGCCGCTCCGTGGAAACTAATCTCGTCAGCTTTACGTCGTTCTGTATGGAAAATGTATGCAAGAAACTTCAAGTGGATGCCATCTACACTGATCTTAAAGCTGCGTTTGATAGAGTTGTGCACGACGTTCTGCTAGCAAAGCTTGAAAAAATTGGATGTTCTGTTTCCTTCTGCAGCTGGCTTAGATCGTACCTCGTGCAACGTAAAGTTACTATATGCATTGGAAACTACTCATCGTACTGTTTCTCGAATAGATCAGGAGTTCCACAGGGTAGCACTTTGGGACCAATGCTCTTCTCTTTATTTGTGAACGATGTAACGTTTATTCTACTACGAGGAGGTAAATTGTTTTTTGCCGATGACTTGAAGATTTATCTAGTCGTTCGAGGCTATGTCGAGTGTTTAGAACTACAAAACCTTCTTGAAATCTTTAATGATTGGTGTGAACGTAATTTTATGGTCCTGTGCGTCTCAAAGTGCTGCGTAATTAGTTTCCGTCGAACTAGGACTGCCATTTTGTTTGATTATAACGTTGCTGGAACTGCAGTTCAACGTGTCGATCACGTTAAAGACCTCGGTGTCATGTTGGATGAAAAGCTCACATACACTCGCCACTTCTCAACCACGATCGACAAAGCTAATCGACAGCTTGGATTCATGTTCAAGATATCTAAGGAATTTCGTGATCCTCTGTGTTTTAAAGCCCTTTACTGTTCATTGGTACGCTCACTACTGGAATTCGCGTGTGTTGTCTGGAATCCCTACCAGGCTGTATGGAGTGGACGATTCGAAGCTGTTCAACGCAAATTCATCAGATACGCACTGCGCTATCTTCCATGGAGTGACCCGCTGAATTTACCACCGTATGCTGACCTCTGTCGTTTACTGGGTTTGGATACTCTTGCTAAGCGACGAAACATATCGCAGGTCGTCTTCGTTGCTAAAGTTTTACTCGCAGAATATGATGTTCCTGAGTTACTGGCCAAAATTAATCTGTATGCTCCTGCCCGAACACTCCGTCCGAGAACCTTGCTACATGAAGTAGTACATGCAACCAACTATGCTGCAAACAGTTCCTTTGTCGCCGTGATTCATCAATTCAACGAAGCCTCTGACCTATTTGACTTTGACATCAATGCCTCGATGTTTCGTCATCGTTTGCTGTTGGCCAATTTTTAATTTTTAATGAGTGACTACATTTAGATTTAAGTGTTTCATTGAGACTATCAAGTCAGATGGACTATAATAATAATAAATATAGGGGAAATGGCTCTAATGTCGGCCTATGGATCTAAGATTGGGCCCATTGCTAAAAATCTGCTTTTTATCAATTTTATCTAGATGAACGCGTCATTGGACGTTACCAATGGATATTTTTTGTCGCTATTGAAAATTTAGTCGATTGCTGAATTTATGTATGTGCCCAAATGAGGGGCATTTAGGCCGACATTTACATCCATTTACCCTACTAAATTTAAATAAATGTTAAACCACAGACAAACAGACATAACACATTGAATATTTCTCATTGTAAAACATCGTCGCTAAAACATTACCGCCATCTGTTGAGTACACTGTGGTGGGTAGTACGCTGAACAGATGGCGGTAGTGTGTGAACGTCAAACGCGAGGGAATTGACTATGCACGCCACAGGTGGCAGTACTACCAACTGAGATACTTTCAAATTGACCCTTAAATGCTTGTTCGATGAACAACTTGTGAGTGTTATGTCTGTTTGTCTGTGGTTAAACTTCGACTAATGGTTTTGATTGAAAATCTCTAAACGTTAAAAATGAATTGAATTTTCAGGAAACTATTCCAAAGGAATTCCGGGGTGCTCTTTTCTCTAGAATAATTTCTAGAGAATTCTAAGGAGAATCCCAAGTGAATTTTCAGAAGAATTTAGAGGGGAGCTTCCAGATAATTATGAACAGAATTGTAAGTTAGTAGGTGAATTGCATGGAAATCTATGGAGGCTACAGGCAAATTTTAAATAAAATTATTGAAGGAAGCATCAGTGAATTCTTCCGAAGCAAATCTTAGGAATTTTTTGGAGTGTTCTGAAATGTTGTAAAGAAATTGTCAATGGACGCTGAGAGATAATCTCAAATTAATATTAAAGAAACTCTGTGAACGGAAAATATTTAGTGGCGCCGGCGGTGTAGTGCTAAGCGTGACCCTCTCGTTCCAAAGGGCCTAGGTTCAATCGCAGTCAGTGCCGTCGGGTTTTTCTGAGGCATAAAATCTCTGATCACGATCTGATCCTTCTGAAGGAAAGTAAAGCCGTTGGTCCCCGGTTCATGAGTTCGTGGGTCGTTAGGTAGGGTCCAGGTGTGGGAGCTGCATCCCTGGCGTCGGTAGCATTGGTCTTCAGTACGGAAAACAAGATCGACGAAAACAAATCAAAGAAAAAAAGGGATTTTATTCTGAAGGAAATTTGAGAACCAAAACTCCGGGAAAACACCGGGACAATGCAAATCGAAATTTGCTGGTCATCATGCGTGTGGCGCCCGTTCACCGCTCACTTTAGAGCAAAATTATGTTTACAACGCTAGCATAATATTTTGTATAGGTGTATAGAGAATATTTTTACACTATCTTGAAGGAATAGAGGAAAAAATAAAAGTTATGACCTTTTGAAAATGTGTTCGTAATGACTATTTTATGTTTATTTTTATATTGGCCGGTAAACGGAACCCTCGATTGAGTTTCACCGCTCATATGGATGTAAACAATATTTTTTTCGATAATAGTAATAATAATGTGTAGAACGTTTCAAATTACTAGCAGGCATCTAAAATTAGTGCATTAGCCGGTAAAATGAATGTTTAAACTTATTTGTAAACTTTTTCAGCAAATTAAAAAAAAAGAGCGATGACTGCAGGTAGAGCGCGTACTACACGGTACAACATATAATTATAACATCTAATGATTTCATAATTCCGAAAAAATATATTTATAGCGAAGTAAGTTGAAGCAATCTGCATATTTATACTACTATTATAGAATAGGTTATGGTGGGGCAAGTGTGTCACCCTAACAATTGTGCGCCCTTTTTGAATGTATAGTAGATATTTATGGAAGTTGTACACCTAATTGCTGATATAATTTTCTGTAATGAGCTCATCGGAGACTTTCCAAATATGTTAATAAAATGTATGATAGCTACCTCAATGAACGAACCAGTCCAACAGTAAATCATCTTGTGAATACTTTGTACGAAAATGTTGTTTCTGAAAGTAGTTCGCTACAGTCTGTTTTAGGAAATACTTCTCGTAAGAAAAATATCCAGAAGTTTTCAGAAACCCATACCTAGATTGGATGTATTTGACGTTTGACTTGCTTCCGGGACCATCGAGTTAGACATAAATTAAGATATAGAGTCATGGTCACATACAGCAATATAGACTATAGAGGTATAGAGAACTGACTCTCTCCCGAGGGGGGCGACTCTATCTACGATGCAGGGAAAATTGTGTTTTGCTGTGCTTTGCTGCGCACACGCTGAATAGATAGAAAGAAGATTGATGACGATTCTGAAGATTTCCTGCAAAAATATTATGCGCGATGCAAGTAGATGCGAGAAATAAAAGAAGATTTTTCGAAGATTGATTCACTAGTGTGAGATTTGTTGAGTATCTAGAATTGAGATTTAGATGTGTCACCCCCCTCGCTCTTTCCTAATGTTCGTCTGTTTTGAGTGTAGAACCACATAGCACTACGTATGTTGAGCGCTTTGGAAGCTTATCGCTGAAAACATCGCATGAGCAAAGCTTCAAAACACATTCGAAAAAGCTTATACCCGAGAAAGCTTCTCCGCTTTCAAAACCGAAAGCGGGCGGTGGGTGGTCGATCATGTAAACAACATTCGAGACAATATGTCTGGTCTGTCAGCATCGGGCACACACTTTTCGCACTCACCATACATCATACACACATCCCGCACGGAGGCCTAGCTGCAGGCGTAAAATGTTAACATTTTTCTAAATATTTACCCTTCGCAAGCAGCATTAAACGGCGTCTCGAGTCGAGCACGAGGTAAGTGGCATGTTTTTGGGCAGTTTGGATAAGCCGGAAACGACGAATGACTGCATTTTCTCTTTACAGATTTACGCCCTTCTGTCAGACAGCTGATTCGGGGAAAGCTGCTAGCGAAGAGAAAAAAAAAACAGGAAAACTTTGCAGTACGTAATGTTATCTCGTGCGGAACGCTATTAATAGATACGTAAGACGGGGTTCGAGTTTTGAATAATAATAACGATACGATAGATATACCGTATCCGTAAAACGGAAGCTGTAACGATTAGACAATGGATTTCAAATGTCCTCTCTGTGATATGCCAATGCCGTCGCTGGAGAAGCTCAAACAGCACATAAAGAACACTCATAGTGCATATTTTTACGATACCTACCTGTTCCCACCGGAAATGCTCTTCCCAGGAGCGCCCTCCAGCGCCGCAACAAACAACGTGGAAGGGGTGATAACAAGCGAACCGGTAGGTGGTTTCGATCTATTTGGCATCGATAGTTTTGAACATGTCGATTGACGTGTGCTTTACATTTGCAGATGTCCACACCGGAAGTGACAATCGAACAAACGGATGAGCCGTGCTGCGTGTGCTGTGAGTACGAGACAACCGACGGCGATGGAACCGATTGTGGGTTGTGTGATTGCAACTGCGAGGATGACGCCGGTGCGGAGTGTGATGACTGTATGGTGATGTAAGTACACTGTTAACTTTAGACTACTTGTATAGAAACATAGTAGAACTTTAAGCGCTGCCTGAGGAAATCCAAAACATAGGAAAACACATTAGCTCGCAAAATCGATGTTACACATATAGTTTTTAAAAGTGCCTATACTTCTGCAAAAATCAAACGTCATGTTACAAAAAAGCACACAAACACATATGAATTCAATCAAGGACAAAACATACGTACATTCGAGCTCGAAAGTTGATTTTAGCATTAGCAAACGTTACGTATCGAACAGCAATCTGAACTCTTCCGAACAAGCAAAAGTCTTTACAGCATTCTTTACGAAACGACCGCCTCCAACGAGGGGTGAAATCATACAAATGTGCCAACAGTCCCACTTGATGTACCACGTGTCCGAGCTTAGGGAACCAAAAGTTTCTGTTTCGATCACCTCTTTTTCATTAGTTAACTATAGTCAATTGGGTCATAACCTATATTGAAACGATACAAACATTTTGTTTGAGAAAACTTTAACAAACAAAGAATACATTAAAAAAAATAGTGCAAACAAAAGTTCAAGGTTAGACTGAAATTGTCAAACAGTAAGGGGCAATATTCTGTCAAACAGAGGACAACATTAGGAATCGCATCAAACAGGACAAAGATGAATATGTTATGTTTTAACTTCCTTAGAAGGTGTAAAATGAGAAGAATAGGATCAAGTCTTTTCAATCTTCCCAGGCTTCGGAAGTCCCTTATATGATTAAGTAGTATAGTCATGTGGTCTAAAAAGAAGATATACCAGGGTAAAACGCATACCAATATACGATAGTAGTCGTTAGCAATGGGTGTTAGAGCAGAGCTACCTATTCCTCCTAGTGGTTAGAATATGTGCACTTGTACGAATAGGAAAGTTTGTTGGACAGATTTAAGGAATTGTAGGTCAACGGTCCGATTGGTGGATTCACATACGTCTTTAAGTTTAGTTTGGTTTAAAAACTAAAATACCTGTGAATATTGGCATTCACTTTGTAGGTACTGGAAAAGTACAAGGCGTGATATGAATAGTTACATTTTATTATAATGCGCTTAGTACGGTTCTAATACATACAGTAAGAGTGTAACAGTGCTGATATATCGGCCCTTATTACGGGTGTCACGGTGAAGGTACAGCTTTTCACTCAAGGTGAAGTGGTTCCCATTTGATTTGCCCGGGAATCACATAACCGTGAATGATAACTTGTCACTTCACATCGTTTTCGCCGTGAAGCGACACCCGTAATAAGGGCTATCGCTTATTTTTTCACTACCATGGAAGCTGAGAATGATCGTCAATCATAGAAATATTTTAGCACTAATGACTTATTAGTACCGTAATTCGGGGCAAATTGATCACCCGGGTAAAATATCATTATTTTTTGCATATAAAATTTATGGTAATAGATATCAAGATAAATCTTTATTGGATTTCATCAAAGGACTCTAATTATTGATTTGATGAGTTTTTCTCAACAAAACAAGTATAAAAAGTACTGGCGTCCAATAGCTTCCAATTTCATCATTCAAACAAACGATTATAGCCTTGTAATAACTATTAGCCTAAAGGCGGTTTGTTTGACCTAAGTAAGTTTCACTGAATGCGAATTATTTAAAATATTATGAAAAATAAGATTCTAATACAATGCGAGTAGAGGATTTTCGTCAAGTTTCTTACGATTTTTAATTAATATGCCTACATCCAGGCGCAACTGTGTATTTTAATAAATCCATTTTGACATTTTCGTTTAAAATACACTTCGCACAAGGATTCTTACGTCCTGATTCGGATCCAGGGATCCCATATCCATAAAGCGCATTTACTGTATATACTCTGGGAAGCTATTTGAAGGGTTGGTCGACATTTTTAAATTTGAGGTTTCTAAAATTTCCTAAAAAATATACAAAACATCCACTATGATAAGTTATAATTTAGAACGATAGAGTCCTCATAGCTACAGATTTTTAATTCCATTGCATTGGTTGGTCAATGTCCATTTTTGTAGAAATTTATATCGATAATTACGTTAAACAGTGATTAATTTGCCCTCGGTTTACGGTAATGAATACATGTGGGGCCAAACGCTACATTGAGACCACCACGTATACACTCTAGGAAGGGTTGTTTGGCTAGTGTCTACGATCCATATAAATTTCCACAATTTGTATGGACCATTGTCTACGCAGAGGGGGGGGGGGTCTGAAACTACTGAAAAACTGTCTACGTAGTTTATGAACAGCTCCCACTCCTTTTTTCGTTCGCTCGTTATTCTTTTTTTCAAATTACGCTGGAAATTTCAACGGATGATTGAATACACTTGCATTGCATGATTTTCGTATTGTTTTGCAAAATTCTAATTTCCAAGTGATTGTTAAAAAACAATAGAGGGATAAATTTTAAGTGAATTGATCATTTTTCAAAGGAAGAGAAAACAGTTTAGAAAAATCATTCCCCTGAATCTCCAATCAAATATTCAAGTCTGAGATATAAAATTATTCATCACAACTGTAGGCTCTTGGATTTTTGTCCGTGTCTTGAAACAAACGCTATGTCTGAATCATCATGATAAGTCCTGTGATGGGTACAGGACTTCAGATAGAATTTCTCAATAATTTATCCATCTCAGAAAATTCTTAATAAATATTCTCTCAAAAAAAAACTCTTAGAATTTACTCTGTAATTTTAAACAAATTCATAATAATATAATTTACACAGAATTATCTTCCTCAGAATTCTCTTAATAATTTGCTTGAAACTTTTCTACGAATTCGCTGGGAAATTAGTATTACAATGGAATTATTCTTAGACTTCACTGCAAGTTTCCCATCCAATTCTCTAAGAATTCTCTTGAAAATTTCCTGGAAATTCTAGTAAAATTTCCTGGGCATTCTGTCCCAAAACTTCCTTTGGGTTCTACTCAGAACTACAATGGAGTTATTCTTAAAACTCACTTAAAGTTTTCCTCCCAATTCTCTTGAAAATTTTCTTGAAATTCTAGTCCCAGAACTCGCTTTGGGTTCTCCTCAGAACTACCATCGAATTATTCTTAGAATTCACTTCAAGTTTTCCTCCCAATTCCTTTAGAATTCTCCTGAAAATATCTACCGAAATCTTCGCAGAACTCTCTTTGGGCTCTACTCAGAACAACCATGGACATATTTTTAAAATTAACTGCAAGTTTTTCTCCCCATTTTCCTTAGAATTCTCCTAAAATTTCCTTGAAATTCTAAACCCAGAACTCCCTTTGAGTTCTACTCAGAACTTCAATGGAATTATTTTTAGAATTCATTTCAAGTTTTCCTCCCAATTCATTTAAAATTTTCCTGGAAATTTCCTTTAAATTCAAGTTCCGGAACTCCCTTTGGGTTCTACTCAGATCTACCATGGAATTTTTCTTAGAATTCACTTTAAGTTTTCTTTCCAATTCCCTTAGAATTTTCCTGGACATTTTCTTGGAATTATCGTCCTAGTGGAATATCCTTAGAATTCACTTCAAGCTTTCCTCCCAATTCCATCCTACTGAATATTTTCTTGGAATTCTAGTTTCAGAACTCCCTTTGGGTTCTACTCAGAATTACAATGGAATTATTCTTGGCATTCACTTTAAGTTTCCCACCCAATTCTTCTGAAAATTTTCTTGAAATTCTAGTCCCAGAACTCGCTTTGGGTTCTCCTCAGAACTACCATCGAATTATTCATAGAATTCACTTCAAGTTTTCCTCCCAATTCCTTTAGAATTTTCTAGAAAATATCAACCGAAATCTTCGCAGAACTCTCGTTGGGCTCTACTTAGACCTAAAATGGATTTATTTTTTAAATTAACTGCAAGTTTTCCTCCCAATTCCCTTAGAATTCTCCAAAAAAAAATCCTTGGAATTCTAGTCTCAGAACTCCCTTTGAGTTCTACTCAGAACTGCCATGGAATTATTTTTAGAATTCATTTCAAGATTTCCTTCCAATTCATTTCAAATTCTTCTGGAAATTTCCTTTGAATTCTAGTCCCGGAACTCTCTTTGGGTTCTACTCAAACCTACCATGGAGTTATTCTTAAAACTCACTTCAAGTTTTCCTCCCAATTCGCCTGAACATTTTCATGGAATTCTAGTCCCAGAACTTCCTTTTAAGTTCTACTCAGAACAACCATCGAATTATTCGTAGAATTCACTTCAAGTTTCCTCCCAATTCCTTTAGAATTCTCCTGAAAATATCCACCGAAATCTTCGCAGAACTCTCTTTGGGCTCTACTCAGTACTACCATGGACATATTGTTAAAATTAACTGCAAGTTTCCCACCCAATTATCTAAGAATTCTCCTGAAAATTTCCTGGGAATTCTCCTAAAAATTTCCTGGGACTTCTAGTCCCAGTACTCTCTTCACTTCAAGTTTTTCTCCCAATTCCTTTAGAATTCTCTTGGGAATTTCCTTTGAATTCTAGTCCCGGAACTCCCTTTGGGTTTTACTCAGATCTACAATGGAATTTTTCTTAGAATTCACTTTAAGTTCCCAATCGTACTAGTAGAATATCCTTAGTATTCACTTCAAGCTTTCCTCCCAATTCCTTTAGGATCCTACTGAACATTTTCTTGGAATTAGTGTCCCAGAACCCCCTTTGGGTTCTACTTAGAACTACAATGGAATTTTTCTTAGAATTCACTTCAAGTTTTCCTCCCAATTCTCTAAGAATTCTCCTGAAAATTTCCTGGAAATTCTAGTCCCAGAACTCCCTTTGGGTTCTACTCAGACTACCATGGAGTTATTCTTAAATTTCCCTTCAAGTTTTCCTCCCAATTCTCCTGAAAATTTTCTTGGAATTCTAATCCCAAAACTCGCTTTGGGTTCTACTCAGAACTACACTACCGATCATAAATTTAAGGACACCCCCAGAAAACCATGCAAATATGTTTTGTTCAATGATCTCTCATTTTACGTTCAATTTCCGCTCCAATGGTTATTTCAATTGTATGAATGGTATAGCATAAGTGTTCTACTACTACTTTTATTTCAAAATTTGGCCAACCCAATTCTGAGGAAATCTGTCACGATTCTTCAGAGTAAATTTTGAAAAATATTATAACTTTGGGTGAGCTTTTAGCACACAAAATTTGGAAATTACATTGAACAATTTGCCAACGAGGAAAGTTCCATTCAATACCTTTCAAATGATCTAAAGAGAACGAAAATTGGACGTAATATGACAGAGATATGAACATAACAAATTCGTCATGTTTTTTTGAGGGTGTCCTTAAACTTATGATCGGGAGTGTACCATGGAATAAATCCTAGAAATCACCACAAGTTTTCCTCCCAATTCCTTTAGAATTCTTCTGAAAATATCCACCGAAATCTTCCTAGAACTCCCAGAGGTAGGTGGTAAGATGGTTTCGAAAATAGATTATTTTACAAAATAACAGGAGCTAGTTAGCCTGACAGAATTGATGATATTGATGGTGTTTCTCACTAAGGTTAGATTTTGTCATTCTTTTAGCTTGCAACTCGTGAACCGTGAACCGTGTAAAATAATCGATCATATCTAATAATTGATCATATCTAATCACGGAAAAATAATTTTAAGCATGTGAATATATTCCTCAATGATATGTTTATGACTGATCTGGAAATGGTTGATTGAAATTGATATCGCATTTTACTAAAATTAAATAAAAAATAGACCTATGATTTTGATTGTAAGTGCACAAAATTTTTTCACGGACAATTTCTTGTTTCGACGACATGGCTGGAACTACAGCATGAATAACTATGAAAATTGACAGATGTAAACAATACACTATGAATAAGATTTACTCGGTTCAAAAGTTACAGAAGATTCTCGGTTCCATTTTAATCGAATACACCCTTTAGTAGACGAAATACGCGTATCTGTCTGAATTTATTGGAGACCCATAAGTCTGAGACACTGGGTGTCATGAGAGAATCTCTGAGAGACGCAATTTTAATTTTTGGATACATTCAGAATAGTACCTATTTAATATGAATGCGTGAAAACATATTCTTCAGATTTAATGGGGCTCTCTGATCACCTTATGACCTGATTTTTTATTTAGAGAAAAGATAAAGGAATTATCTCAGCAATATAAAAAAAAATATCTGTTAAATTATGTTTTCCTCGAAACGTTTCACAGTTGAAGGAAATTGTAAGGAAAATCATGAAAAACAATTTTACCCTAAAAGGACATTCTCTCAAACATTTTTTTCGTTTGTGAAAATATCTTATATTTCACTGGTGAAGTTTCAGAGTGGTGCCATAGAGGTAACTCTAAGATTAGTAGGTCCCGAAAAAACGTGCTCAAGTTTTTGGCTCAGCTCTGGTACTCTCTTCGGTCCCAAGCTAATCGATTCACCCCTCGAAACATAGAAGAATCCACTAACCCCTCATTTTATCTGCCAAAATTTCATAGCGAATCAAAACAAACATTGTGTAGTACTAGAATTTTGACTTTAATGGGATACTTTAATCGATTTGCTTGGGACCAATAGGCTAATCAAGTAGTGAGCCAATTTGAAATCTTTAGTTTCGTATTGATTGTTGGTGGTACGGTCCCTAATGTCGGACTAAGGGTTTCTAATATTCGGCCCATACATAAATGTCGAAGGACAGCCCTTTTTTTAATTTTCCACCTGCAGCTTAAATATATATGGTGCATTGTTCTAAGAAAAATGGAAGAACAGTAGATTTTTTTCGATGTACCCAATCTTTAGAGCCATTTCCCCAATACCGTTTTTGAGTTATGACCGAAAAACTAATTCTCGATCGATTGCTAGAAACCGGGGAAATTTTTGGGATTTAACCGGGAAATCCGGGAAAAAAACCGGGGATTTCAAAATGAATATTCATTGGTCACTCTGTCACATCCGTATTAGCTTTTAAGGGGAGGTTCTCATTCAAATGGTTAAAAAGTATGCAAAGTTTGGCATTTTTGTGGGCCAATGAAAAAAACATAGAAGAACGCGGTTTTGAAATTCAAAAGACTTAGAACTTCGTCTTTATTTCCTATTTTTTACAAAACGAAAAAAACAAAGTGGCGCCCCTGGTCATGTTTCGAGTAAGATAGTGTACGCCTGGAATTGTCAAACTGCCTACAGCTTGGTACCTCAGGATCGATCTGAAACAACACGATTAATGAGGCTTTAAAAGGAACTACGGGTAAAAAATTTCAAATTTCACAAAATGGTGCAATCTCAAACTTTTTGGTTGATTTTTCACCCCTTTCTTCCTCTTTAAGGCTTCAGAAAAAATAGTGAATACAAAGATTTTTTTGATTTTATAGGTCATTCCCCCAATGAAAAAGGTTTTCTTTCGAATTATCAAAGGTAGAATTAACGACGATTGAATCGTTTTCAAATGAGATTGTACGCAGTTTTGAAAAATCATGTTTCGAGATAAACGCGTTTAAAGTTTTGTCAACAGTTTCGATCGAACAATGGCCTGTAGAAACTTTTCTTGTGCGCGGATCGAAAAATCCTTTCAACATAATATAGTAGACACTTAGGGGAAATGGCCCTAATGTTGGCCTATGGATCTAAGATTGGGCCCATCGGCCTAAATGCCCCTAATTTGGGCCCATTCATAAATTCAGCAATCGACTAAATTTTTAATAGCGACTAAAATATCCATTTGAAACATCCCAATGACGCGTTTATCTAGATAAAATTGATAAATAGAAGAATTTTAGCGATAGGCCCAATCTTAGATCCAGAGGCCAACATTAGAGCCATTTCCCCTACCTGAACAAAGAACGCATGATGGTAGATATTTAGAGACCACGTTTGGGCAGATGGTTAAATGTGACAATCAAACATGCGTAAATCAGATAACCGATAAGTTGAAGTTAAAAAAATAATAATAATTACAATTACAAAATTAATGAAAAGAAGGTCGAGCCTAGATAGGGTCTAGTATAAGAGAGGAGCGGAACTGGTTGGTTTTGAGCCAAACGAACTGTCAAAGCCAGAACCAATCGAGCAGCGACTAACTTGATAGAATCGGCAGTGTTGATAGAAACCATCTAGGCATAGGTTGCCAAAGCATTTTGCTTTGAATCCGCCCCTCACTTATACTAGACCCGCTCTAGTCGACCCATGAAAGGATGGTTTCCACGAATAAGAAGACTAGTTGGACTCAAGAAGGCTGTGATAATCTGGAATGTTTTGCAGATACAATTCAGTCTTTTCAGAAGCAGGATCCCGGATGTCGTTTTGTATTGAGCAAAATAAGACTTGGAAAATTACAACTACTGTGTGGGAGCATATGTCTGCCAGTAATCCTAACCTTTTTATCTTCTTAAATTCTCCAATCCAACCAGTCGGACCCCAAATATAGGACTTATATCTGTATATAGAATAGAGTACCTTTCTACGTGATATCGAATAGGGGAATCGAAAATTACGAATGACGATACAGTGCAAACACGCAGGCAGGTATGGAAGAGCATAGGCAAAATCATAATATCATATTATTTAGCGTAGTATTAAATAAACGTGGTAGACAGGAAACACATCCCACCCACCAGTTAGTAGAGATGCGATCTAGTGGTAGGTACTGTAGAAAAAATATTGTAAGCGAAGGGAAAAAAATACCTTGTTAGATCGTTGTTAATTTGTGCTAAGTAGCGAGCGTGTTGTTGCGTATGAAAGAACAAATAGGATTTGGTAGTGATATTACTGTAACTTGTGTTAGACCCAAAGATACAAATTCCGACGACTGAAACCGTGAAGACTATCTCCTTTTTCTTAAGGGTTTTTATAAAAAATGAGACTTGAATTGTTTTTCATCAAATAATTTCTTGGACTGAACCTGTGCACAACATACACATGATTCTTTTTATCACATGCACATTCTAAGAAAGCAAAATCGTTGATTCTGTCTAACAGACAAGCTTGCGAAGCGAGCAGATGAGTATCATAGATATTCTATTTATTCATATAGTACTAGCTTTACATACGACGAATGTCCATCTGGAATGGCACACATACACTCATATATGCATACTAGGGTAGTTCAAAATATCGGTTTTGCTCCACCAAGCTCAATCGATTTTAAATCAGGTCCTGATGATTCTCTCTAAATTTAAGCTCATTTGGATGGAATTACTATGGGAAAAGTGAACTGTTTGTTCTCATCGATAAAGGCCTTCGCCATAATTGTCACTGTTGAGGACAAACTCGTGCGTGATTTCGACGTTTCTTATGACTTCCGTAAAGCTGACCATCGTAGCATCATAGATGTATTGTCTAGCATGGTATGGGAGAACATCCTTGATCCAGATCACGTTGAGGCTGCAGCGCAAACCTTTTCACGTGTCTTGGCTTTTCACATGTTATTGACAGACACGTCCCGAAAAGAACTCATCACAAAGTGCCTCACCCTCCCTGGCAGACGAGAGAGCTACGTAGGTTGAACTCAATCAAGAGAACAGCATTGAGAAGATTTACGAAGTATCACACGCTTCCTCTGAAACTACATTATGTGAGGCTGAATCACATGTACCAGCGAGTCAGTCGTGAATGGTTTTCAAGTTTCCAACGAGGCATCCAGCGCAAACTTAAGCTACACCCGAAATCCTTTTGGAACTACGTGAACGAGCAACGCAGGGAATCCCATCGTCTATGGAATTCAACGGAGAAGTTGCTGCCACCATTCAGGTATATGCCGCCTTTTATCGACAAGTTTGCCAGTGTATTCACTAATGAGATACTAACTGACGACCATATTAACCTGGCTGCCGGGAACGGAGTTCCATCTGTATTTTTGAAGAGACATATTGCTAGCTTGTTAATTCCGCTTGATCGCCTGTTTCGCATGTCTCTCTACAGTGGCATATTTCCATACTGCTGAAAATTTGCGCACGTTTGCCTTCCACAAAAAAGGAGGAAACGAGCTGTGGATAACAATCGAGGAATTACAACGTTAAGTGCCGTTTCGAAGCTATTCGAGCTAGTGATTATGGAACCATTGCTATCCCATTGTATCAACATGGGTTTACTGTCGGCCGCTCTACAACCACCAATCTGCGGTGTCTCACTTCGTATATAACCGAAAGCATGTCGGATCGGGTTCAAACGGACGTTATGCGCAGCATTCGACAAGTTGAACCATGCAATTGTGATTACTAAACTTGACAGGCTCGGTGTATGCGGTAATCTTCTGAGTTGGTTTCGATCATATTTGTATTTGTATTTGTATTTGTATTTAAAATAATTCATCTGATAATTTAGTCTTAACGAATAAAATTAGAGCTAATTTAACACATACCTAATCCGATTTGCAAAACGTTCGGTTGGTTCATTGAACTCGAAAAACTCTTCGACACCCGTAAACGCACGAATACACGCTGAGATCGGTTCGTTGTTCCCAAACATGGTTCGGTGAAAACTTGGTTGCAGTAGCGTTGTATTCCGAAGAGATCTGCTCGGCACACGAAAGTTCAACATCGCAAGCAGGTCGGGGGCATCAGTTTCACCATTCAACAGCTTAGCAATAAGCAACGATTGCTGTACTTTCCGTCGTTGTTCCAGACATTCGGCATCTATCACGGCAAGTTTCTCAGTGCCAGACGAATGAACCGTTTCTGAACCCGTTCGGTCCTTAGGCACCACGTGACATGGTGAGGATGCCAAACGACGGACACATTTTCCATAATTGGACGGACAAGTGCACAGTACAATGACTTCCAACAATTGGAAATTAAACCCACCTGTCGCGTTGCTTTCGATATGATCGCTGAACGGTGTAAATCAAAAGTCATTTTTGTGTCTAGTTGAACCCCTAGATCAGTCACACTGGTAACTCTGGTAAGAGTATCGCCGTCGATATGATAGTCTAACAAAATTGGGTGTACCATGCGGCGAAACTAATAGTCAGTTTGTTTCTCTGGCACCAAATCGGCAAACAAAGTCAGCGAGTTTTGTAGAAGCCAACAATCTTCTTGTGTGCGCACCACAATGTACAGCAATGGTCTGGATAGACCAGTTTGAATCCTTCCCCCAGAACCAAAGCAGCATCGTTGAATAACAGAATAAACAGCAACGGTCCGAGATTACTACCTTGTGGAACTCCAGACATGTTTGAAAACGTTGTGTATCTTCCCTCAACCTTCACTCGAAGTACACGCTCTGTAAGGTAGGATTCCAACCAAAAAACCAGTTGCATAGAAACTCCAAGACGAGATAACTTGTATGTTATGATCAATTTTATCGAACGCCGCCTTCAGGTCGGTATAAATTACATCGACTTGCGCTTTTTTCTCCATACTTGTTATGCACTTCCACGTAGAATTCAACAAATTGGTGGTAACCGGGCATGAATCCGTGTTGATCAGTGGATATGTAGCTTTTTGTGGCATCGAGAATAACTCCACCCACTATAATCTCAAACAATTTTGAGACAGCTGAGAGACTCGTGATTCCCCGATAGTTAACAACATTGTAACGATCACCACGTTTGAAAACGGGTAATTTTGCTTGCTGAAGTGAGCGATTGAAGATATCACACAACGGTTGTGCTAAAGCGGCAATACAACGGCATATTATAACTGCAGGCAAACCATCAGGACCAGGGACAACCGACCTTTTTGAATTTATTTGCAGCCAATGAGACCATTTCTGGATTTACAACAAATAGTTCAAACTCAACAAAATCAGCGGGAACATCACTGGTGGCTTCACCGATTTCCAAGTTTGAGGCGGGATTCGTCGCGAATACGGATGGAAAATGCTTGGCAAACAACTGGCATGACTCTGTAGCTGACGCTGCAGTCGTTTCGTTCAGGTAGACATTCGTTGGGATCACTACACTTTTCCGTTTGGAGTTAACAAAGTGCCAAAAACCATGTGGATTTATTCTCAGACACATTTGCACACGCGATACGTAAGATTTGTAGAGAGTTGCATTCAAAAACCGGTACGCATTGCTGGCTTGTTGATAACTTCGTTTGTTGCCAGGCGTTCGTTGACGACGTAGTTTCCGTTGACAAGCATTGCGAGTGCGTTTTAAATCCCGTAAACTAACGGCCGAATTCGTGAAACATTCGAAACAAGCCAATCGTTCAAAATGGAACAAAACATTTCCGCCATTTCTCCGACATCTATGATAGTAGTTATCGCATTCCAGTCAACGTTTAGCAAAAAGTCCGAAAGGGCCGCAAAATCAATCATTCGAAAGTTTAGATGTCTTTCAATAGGTTTGTCACACACCACAAGCGCTGGTAGAGAGATCTCAAGCGGGGAGTGGTTGAGGGTCAACGGGTAGCAACGGAGCTGAGCAGCTATTCACATTAGCCTCACAATCAGGCAAACAAAAAATCCAGATCTAGAATGCGATCGAGCGGATTGCGCACAAGATTCCTTTGGCCAAGGCACAAATAATCCATACCATCCAAAAGAGTGCTACTGGACAGCGGTAGTGGTGAAGCATCACATTGGATGACGTTGTCAATTGAACATCTTACCGGTCGCCAACTAAAGGTTGCCATCAAGATCAGCTAGCTTCTTCGCCACATCAGGTACACCTCAGGGAAGCCACATGGGACCGTTGATTTTTATACTGTACTTCAACGACGTGCATCTGGTCATCGAAGCTCCTCGGTTATCATATGCAGATGACCTCAAAATCTTCCTACGAATCCGCTCCATTGCTGACTGGCACTTTCTTCAACGTCAGCTGAATGTATTCGCTAGTTGGTGCAGTTTAAACAGAATGGTAGTGAACTCCGCTATTACGTTCTAACGAAAACAACAACCGATAAAATTTAGCTCTGACCTGCTTGGCTCGACAATCGAACGCGTGAATCAGGAGAAAGACTTGGGTGTGATCTTGGATTCGCAGCTATCATTCAAGCAACACATTGCATATGTTGTCGATAAGGCGTCAAGAACTTAAGGGTTCATTTTTAGGATACCTAAAAACTTTACCGATATCTATTGTCTAAAATCTCTCTATTGTTCGCTTGTTCGATCGACGCTTGAGTATTGTTCAGCGGGTTGGAACCCAAACTAAAACAACGGTGCCGAGAGAATTGAATCTACGTCGATTTCTTCGTTTTGCGTTGCGTAGATTGCCTTGGAATGATCCATTTCGATTACCCAGTTACGAAAGCCGTTGTCCACTTATCGACCTAGAACTTCTCCGGACTAGAAGAGACATAAGCAGAGCCCTAACCGTTGCCGATATCCTTCCATGGAAGGACAGATTGCGAGGCTATTCTGAGGCAAATTGACCTGAATGTTCAACCCCGACCGCTTCGTAACAACCTTATGCTGAAAGACTGCCTCTACGTCGCTCAAATTATGCAGCGATACGGTGCGATTTGCGGACTGCAGAGAATATTCAACAGAGTTGCATCTGTTTTCGACTTTCATTTATGACTTTATGCACTTCGTCGAAAGTTCTCTCCTTTTTTTTCGCCGCCAGGAGTAACTATAAGATATATTTTTGTTTTGTTTTTTTATGTTATGACCATGCTTGAATGTATTTTTTTACTATAGTTGATAAGGTTAACATCATTGGTGCTTCATCCAGCCAGTTGATGTAAAACAACAATAAAACAATAATACTTTACGGAAAAGTTTGCTATCTATTACTTATCTAAAATGTTCCAAGCTACAACTTTGCTCAAGACTACATTTAAATTGAACGTCAGGATAATTATGGATTAATTAACTAGGAAGATGATATTCTTCTGACATGTCCCATCAACTGCTTCTTAGCAGGCTACATTGGCGTACTTGGCGCGAAGAATAGGGCGTACTTGACCCGGAAAGCAGTTGATTGATCATATCACAAAGCTATCGGCTTCGAACTCAATTAATGACTAATTTCCTTGACTTTTAATCAAAAGTTGATCTTCAGCAAAGTTGTAGCTGGGAAAATTTCACATAAGTAGCAAACGTTTCCGTTTATCATTATGGCGAAGCGCTAGACCGAGCTGAACAAAAAGGTTGCATATCCCAAAGTATTCCCCATATAAGCTTCAAAGAACCACTGCAGTGTGAGATCGCATCCAAACGAGCTCAAACTTTGGGAGAATGATCAGGACCTGATTTGGAATCGTATGAGCTTGGTATAAAAACATCTAAATTTTGATCCACCCTAATACATACAAGTACACACTGACTGGCCGTGTTAGAGATAAGCGTATCAAATAAAGAAAAGAACTGTTGTCTAACATATTGGTGTGCTAGTTTTAGTGCGAAAGAACCTTTTTTGACGTAGGACTACGTCTTTCGGGAAGATGGAGGTACACTTTATGAAAACCGAATAATCAAATTATGAAAGATTTTGAACGTTAATAACTTAGCTGCCCCTGAACAAATTTCAAAAAATTTATCACAAATCGATCAGAAACATTTCTACGCATCGATAACAATGCTTTTGACTGTTGATTCTCAAATTGAAGCTATTTTAAGAGTGGTAAATTTTAAGCATTGTCCAAAAGCTTCGAAATAACTAACAAATCCACCAATTACGTACATGCATATGCTGCTTCCCCAACACAGTAATCAGAGAATGAAACAAGTCGAAGTGACATTTGCCTCCGATCTTCGGGCGTGTACGAATAGGGAGGATGCAATTGCGGAACATGTTGCTGCCAATTCAGAACCACTCGCCCCCAACGACCACACAAAATGCTCTACGTTTTTTCCTTGAATTTGACTTTCGTCGATCTTGTTTTCCGTACTGAGCACCAATGGCACCCACAGCTGAACTCTACCTATCGACTCATCATGACCCTCATGAACCGGGGACTATTGCGAAGGAAGGCGTGATCAGAGATGTTATGCCTCAGAATATCCCGGCGGCGCCGACTGGGATTGAACCCAGGTAATTACGCTTACCACTACTCCACCGGGCCGTTTTGCTACGTTGGTGATAAGTTTTAACCTCCGAAATCGTACATAGTGCGTCCCTGTCGCTTCAGAGCGTAGACGACATCCATGGCCGTGACGGTCTTGCGCTTGGCGTGTTCAGTATAGGTGACGGCATCACGGATCATAATTTCTAGGAACACCTTCAGCACACCTCGAGTTTCCTCGTAGATCAGACCGGAGATACGCTTGACACCACCATGTCGAGCCAGACGACGGATGGTAGGCCCTGGATGTTATCACGCAGAATTTCCCAATATCGACAAAACTGCATCATCATGACTGTATATAGGCAATAAGAAGTGAGAAAATATGGTACTGGCATAGCTGGTTGTCTATATAACACGTTGCTAACTACGCTTTTGGCTTAGTTTCGATTCACCCGTTCAACGGCAAACATCAAGCATCAATTACTGGTCGTGGCAAGGGAGGCAAAGGTCTTGGAAAAGAAGGCGCCAAGCGTCATCGGAAGGTTCTGCGTGATAACATCCAGGGTATTACCAAGTCTGCCATTCGTCGTCTGGCTCGACGTGGTGGTGTCAAGCGTATGAAGGTCCCAACAAAAAATTCAAAGTCACAAATAAGCATACACAATGAATAAATGCTGTATAACAGTGTACAATGCTGAATAAAACAGGATGTCGAATTATGTGCTGAAAAAAGCTCATTGAGATCGATAGATGCGCCTTTATTCCGCCGTTTACTCTGATATGATTAATTTACGTATTAAAAGCTTTCTAAGCGTTGACTGTCTTCCTGATTCAGAACCAGAAGTTTGATCTAATAACAAACTTAATAAGTGTAATTTGCACACACATTGTCGCTTTAATTCGACTGTTTTCAATTGATTTAATAAAATGCTTTAATAAAGGTCTTATAAATGTTTTCTAGCTCCATTATTAGATTTCATTGCATTGCTTTACAATATTGCTGTATAAAGGTGAATACAGTCAGCAAAATAGCTCTTATACCACCCAACAAACAATTCAGAGTGACAAATAAGCATATATATTGAATAAATGCTGTATAACAGTGTACAATGCTGAATAAAAAGAGTTGTCGAATTATGTGCTGAAAAAGCTCATTGAGATCGATAGATGCACATTTATTCCACTGTTTGCTCTGATCTGATTAATTTACTTATTAAAAGCTGTAAAAGTGTTAAATGTCTTCCCAATTCAACGCCAGAAGTTCGATCTAATAACATACTAAATAATTGTAATTTGTACATACATTGACACTTTAATTCGACTGTTTTCAATTGATTTAATAACATGCTTTATTAGACGTCTAATAAATGTTCTCCAGCTCCTTTATTAGATTTCATTGCATTACTTTACAATATTGCTGAATAAAGGTGAATACAGTCAGCATAATAGCTCTTATACCACTAGGCGTCCATGTTTTAATTGCATGCTTTATAAACGACGTATTAGATTCATTATTCCACAACACTGATTCAGTCTTACAACAAGGTGAAATCAGTAGAGTAGTGGTTATCGTTTCCGCTTTCCAATTCGAAGGTCGTGTGTTCAATCCCAAGCTCAACCCTTTTTTTATTTGTGTAGAATATAATTAATTTAAATAGTAATCATCGATCACATGACTCACGATGATGAATACATTGATCTAGTTTAAAATATAACAGAGCATCCTTTCTTTCGACTTGGAGATGTGAAGAGGCAACATTGGTCTCATTGAAAACAACGATGAATGAATTAATCATACCCACAGGGCCTTGAAGAAGCTAGAGTTGCGATCGGGAGTGCTGATAGGTATTTACTTTCATGCAAGCTTTTATTGATTATTGAGTTGCCCATATGATGAATTCTAGGATAGCTCAGATGACAAGGCAAGCGGCTGGTGATCGGAAGGTACATTGTTCGAGTTCAATACAACGACATGTATAAAGTATTTAATAAATTTTTTAATATCTGTGTGGTGCGAGCCAAGTTAGAAATTATGAAATACAATACACTTTAATAAACACACCCTTCCCTGTCCCCGTCCCTCTTATTTTCGGGTTAATTCTCCCACAGTTGAATAATCGTTTAATAAATGTATAACAATGTCTAATTAAACGTTACTTCACATGAGAATCAAGCGTCTACAGAGCATCACTGTTTTAAGGAAGCAGTGATGTCTAATAAACGCTGAATAATTAAAATTGTTATCGTATAAACTCTATTACAACTCATATAAGTCGAATAAAAGCTTCTCGACATACCTTATACAACACCAAGTGGTTCAATGTTGTGGTTGAATAAATTCTCCAGATTTGTGTGAACAAAGCCTGAACAGAAGTTATTATTAAAAATAGTACAAGTACTATTAAGCATGCAGT
Organism: Ochlerotatus camptorhynchus; assembly: GCF_037179485.1. NCBI lineage: Eukaryota > Metazoa > Arthropoda > Insecta > Diptera > Culicidae > Ochlerotatus > Ochlerotatus camptorhynchus. The sequence goes on from NW_027040846.1 coordinate 900,177, forward strand.
TGAATAAAATGGCCAACAAGTCGTTTCTTCAATAGACGATTGTTTGTTGGGGTGTTCCTAGAAAATATGATCCGTGATGTCGTCACCTACACTGAACACGCCAAGCACAAAACCGTCACGGCCATGGATGTCGTCTACACTCTGAAGCGACAGGGACACACTCTGTACGGTTTCGGAGGTTAAAACTTATCATCAACGTAACAAAACGGCCCTTTTCGGGGCCACCAAGTTCATTTCAGAAAAGAGTTAGAATAAAATTTATATAGAGTACCCCATGATTCACCAATTCAATTTGTCACTAAATACATCAAAATGATACAAAAATCAAATAATTTGTTAGGGAAATAAATAAGGTTCTATTTGTAGTCTTATCGGTGGGTTAAATTTATTCCGTTTACTTTAATAAACTGAGAAACCCTCATCGTATGCATTCTCCTGCTACGCGACATTTTCGAAATTGTCCGAACCGTTGAATAATACCGAAGCCTAGAATCAAGAAGACTGACAACTGATCCCTTCTCCCATACAAATGTTTAACGTCACTGAAAACAGTGCCTCTGTCAATCAAAGGTGGAACTTTGAAGCACAAGTGTTAGTCAGACTGCTCATAAACAGTGACTGTGTTTGTGACCTAATGCCTCCGAAACGAATAACACGGTACTCGTTGTTCTTTGTGTTTTGCTCTACATAATTTTACGGCAATTTGTATCCTAATCCCAGCAAGCCGGTGGTTTTCCAGCTCCAAACCGAAAAACTTGTCATGGTGGATCAAGTAGAGGATTGAAACTCGGATCGATACCTAGTGAAAGTAACTACATCACGATCCAACGGAAGGCGTAGCAGGATCTAATGTTGGAGAAAATGAAAATGAAAGGTTGAAGAACTACAATCCCAAACGGTACGTATTGATAAAGAATATATTTCTATTTTAGATGTTGTCAGAACATGAAACCACTGGATAGTGATCATCTGTATATTTTAACAATTCTTGGAATCGACCGACCCCTTCCAGAGAATGATAACAACAGTGTCGGATTGGCAGTGACATTCAAATGGTCAGCGAGTACTGTGCTATGTTACCGAGCGTCACAACTTAAACCCCCACTGTGGCCAGGTGCCAATACCGTTCGGAACGGGCATGCATTTTACTAATGCACCATACGAATTCCCATAAATGCATCACTAAACGGCTTAGGAAAAGTGGAAGACAATTCTGAGATAGCAAATTAATGCTCGAGGAAGGTCCCACCATCATTGTGAATGGCATCATTGCCATAGTTTTAATTTTCAAAACAAATTTATATAACAAAATCAATAATTGACAGCTATTTATTTCTACCTATGTGTGTGAATGCACTCGTGAATTAACACACACCATCATACACTGGTTCCACTTTTGCTCAGAAGAGGCGTTGCCGTTACTGTCTCCTGATTTTTGGCAGAGTTGCCAGTCTTCTTGGTTTGTAGTCTTCGATAATACAGAGTACATAGATTACAGACTTAGAGTACAGAGAGTACAAAAGGAGAGGAGCCAGTGTCGCTACTTGATAGCAAACTACTCATGATGGGAGGAGTGTGTAATTTACCGGCGTGTTCAAAATGAAAGGCAATCAAAATTTCATGTTGTGATTGCTTCCCAAACACAGACATCATATTCAAAGAGCATCGTGATTATGCATTGTAGCATTCTCTGTAAATTCCAACTGGTACATGCTTCAGTGTTTACACTCCGCGTTGGATAGAGTCAATATTCGAAGCGAGACAAGTGTTTATTGAGAAATTCTGTGCAAATCTAAAAAATGTCTCAACACATGGCTGCTAAATATCTCCGCAATTATCGGAAGCGCGTGAGAGACCAGGAGGCAGGAAAACCATCGAAACAGACGCGGACCAACAAGAAAGCGGTCAAAGATAATGCGTCGGCAACTACTAATTGGAACTCCCACAAAGCAATTTATCCTAACATTGCTTTGCATTTTGCATTATCTTTATATGATTTTTATGGTGCAATCCTCAGTTTAAAGAAGAAACATTTGATAGAATTTTATATTTTCTATGTCTATTGTTTCAAGAAAAGTTCGACTAAAAAGAATGGAATTATTTGATACATTTATTTCTCTCTAAAATTGTATTTTTTGCCATACATTGTTAAAGATGAACATTTTTCTCCAAATCTCTTTCTTGTATTACAAATAAAGTATGCAATATTATATATTTAATTTGGAAAAACAGAGGACAGTAGCGTCCTCATTGAAGTGGTAAATTATTCGATAAAACATTACAGCAAATTCAATTTGCAAAATGACATTTTTATCTTCACAGCAGTAATTTGAACCAGTAAACAAATAGGGGAATTTACGTATTCTCGGAAACCTAAGCAGCGACCTTCTTTCTATAGCCTTTTTCTCTAAGGAACGCACACATATGCAGTATTGGTTTGTTTACAATCTTTTGCTGCCAGCTGCTCTAACAATTTCAGTCGAAAGAATTGTCAAAAACTGTTTTGAAACGCTTTTACAAAGCTCCAATCTTCTCTAGTGAGAGCGAGTATTGTCGGCAACCAGTTTTTCTTCGGCAACCGTTCCATTTGACCTGCATGTAAATCTGCTGTTCTATTATCGGCAACTCGAAATCAGCTACAATTTGTAGTGCGTATGTTGCATTTCAAGAAAACCTTGCTAGATTGCTTTTTCTCAGTGGTAAAAATATAGTCAAATTGAAGCTGAAAGCATAGCATGAAGCATAAAGAATCGTTTGCATGCATTCAGCGAAGTGTTTTCGTAAGAAAATCCAGTGAAAATAGTGTTTCAATTTGGGTTGCCGAAAATAGTCTGGCATGCCGAAGCCGTCATTTCCCCTATATAAATATATTTTTAAGAATAATTTGAATTGCAATTCCTGATATTCAACTGTCATCGCCTTTTCTATAAGGTGATCAAAATATCGGAAGAAGTGTGCTGTACACCAAATCACATGCATGAGGCATGTAAACAGAAGTGTGTAGGTGAGTTCTTTGGCGTTAATGTTCCCGAAAAGTTCACTATTTTGCTACAAGCAAATGCAAAACAAACCAATTTATTGCCAGATTTGGGCAAATTTTGACCTGTTTCATGCCACCGGAAGGTATGCTGGTCACAAATGCCGTGTCAAACTGATTTCCTGCGCAAGTGATATGTATAAACGCGAATAAGGTCCAGTGATGATTATAGCAGTGATGATAAGGTCCAGTGATGATTATAGCAAAGCTTGCCATAAAGAAACCATCACAGTTCAGGGCCACCACAACTTTCTACAAAAGAGTTGAGTTATGATATTCACTGAATTACAAAATAATATCCGAAACAACAAACTAGAAAAATCGAACAAAAATTTTGTAGTCCTACGTCAACACGACCGACCGCATTGTCTTGTACACCACCCTCCAACTTTTTCCCCTTGCGGTATGTTATGACCGAAAATTAAAGCTGCATAGGGTAGAGTATCTCAAATTTTATATCTCCACTCTTCAGCCGAAACACGTCCATTTTTTGATCGACCCTAGGGACCGTCTTATCGAGGATTTTTGTTGGTGCTGCTTTATTCCCTTGTGCCGGCTCCATTGTAGCATTGAATACGATAAGAAAGTTCCGGCCGATGAAGGTGGAGCACACGCAAGATGACAACCAACTTTGAGGGAGATTGAGAGAGTTGAATGAAACATTTTCCTTTGCTTTGGAAAACTTTCCCCCGGAATTATGCCTCTCAATGTTCAATGGGTAAAGTTTGACGATTATCTTTGGAGGTCCTTTCATGGTACTTTTATGTTTGTTGTTTTATGCCGAGGGGAAAGTAATGCCTCTAGAACCATTGGGCAAATCTCCCAGTCATACGCGAAGCTAGGAAATTATGTGGGAGATGCATGGGTCGCAGAAATGTCTTGATAAAATACAAACTTAATATTAGTGACACTGGTTGTTGAGATTGTGAAAGGCTGGGGCTACCAATTTCCAAGATGAATTATAAGAAGCCTAGTAATGAATCGTCCCGCCTCCTAGTTACACCAATGCTCGCAATACTCCCGAGTGCTCCGTTTGGATACAACTGCCCCTGTAGGCGTTCTAATGGGTATATACGGCTTATTTGCGAGTGACATATTTTGGGAATTGATTTCAGATAAACTAGCTTGCGTTCTTATGTGGACAATGATGCAGAGCAGAGATAGATACCCACAACATGGAAGACCTGTAGAAGTTCAGAGTAGCACACGGAACCGATTGACCAGTTGTTCCCAATTACCAATCCGGGATCTTCTAGTTTTGGATTTCCCCACACTCGAAAATAGTACCAGGTTATCAAGATCCAACTAGGCAAGTCTGACGCCTCAGGCACTTTGCACTCTCGTCAGCCAGCCAGTCAGTGCACTCAGCCGCTGCGAATGATCTTGGAGTGGTGGCGGCGCGCTCTCCACGGGCGTTACTATTAATGGTTTTCTTAATTAAATTAGCACGGCGCACTCGTAGGCAGGGGAGCGAGATACAAAATTGCAATCAATTTATTTCGCCGCCAGAAGTCGAATTAATGGTCGGTTCTAACAATCGTATCTCGGTAATGGGAGCGGAAGAAAATTTGAATTTTTATCTAACAAACAACTCTAGCAGCCGCATCAGCGTTAGCACAGGGAGCCCATGCGGTCAGCTAAACTTGAATTGACTTGAGTAGGTAGAAATTACTGACGATAGAACTTTTTTTTTCTAGCTAGGTTGTGGGTGATAAAAACTGTTAAGAAGAGGAGGAGGAGGTGAAAAGCAATACTGAGAGCTGCGTGTAATTGATGATGATTGGATGCTTACTGTCTAGCTAATTTTATTATTCCGATATGCGCTCATCGGATGAATTTTAATGGATTTAATTTGAAAATACGGCAAAGTGGCGATATAATCACCTTTTTTCAAAGTCACGGACATTCCGGATGAGGCGGCGCCAGTGGTGGACAGTGAACGGGGAATGAGTGGACAGGTAACAGCAAAAGCCACTGGCTAATTATGGAAATAAATTAATGGGAAATGTTACCGCGAAAAACGGTTTCATTTGTGTACCTGCGCTGGTAGGTACAATGCAATCGAAGTGGTAAACCGCACACTGGTGCGGTGGATCCGTGGATGACTTTTTAATTGAAATTTCTGCCTGTTGGGGGGTAGCGAGTTTAGTTTTGTTTTATGGAATTTACACAGTCAAATGCTTTATTTTTGATTATTGGAATTTGATTACACTATCTGGCAAAATTGAAACTTTTTTCATGTCCCTTAACCATTTGCAATAAATTATATGGACTTTGCCTAGCTGAATTGAAATATGCAAGAACTGTTCAGTTTGTAAAATGGTCACACTCTTTCAGTCGCAACTTTATTGTTTGAACAATTTATTTGTAGCAGCATGTATTTTTTATAAAATCTAAAATAAATCTTCAAAAAAAAAATTTTCGGATCATGATCGATCCCATGCCAAATTTTTCTAGTAATCCTTGATTTCCAACGAGCTTACTCTTTGTGCTGAAGGATTGAATCATTGATTCAATTCCAGCTGTACGTTGCTATGTGGGCCAAACAATCCTACATTATTTACTTTATTTATTGTTTTGCATAGTGTGTTTATTATTGTTTCATCGTGCGACCAACCGTTATTCGATTAAGTTTTATGTTGTGAATGGAGTTCTATGCAAACATCGAGTATTGAGAGTGTTATTTGTGTGTGATTAGTGGCAATAATTAGACAAATAAACATTCGCCTTCCCACATCCCCGTGCTTGTTTTTGACGCGAAAAGTGACACCAAGCGAAACAAAGTGGTTCCTCAAATTGCGTGCAACATTGAACCCAAGCGTAAGGCTCACTACCCTACGATCGCATTGCATTGCTGGAAGTATACCTACCACACTGAAATGGATTCAAACTGCTACCATTGCTCTAAGCTGATCAAAGCCATTGAGGTCATTCAGTGCAATGGGTTTTGCCAGCAATCAGCGCATTTGCAATGTGTTGGTCTGAAAAGACCAAATGTTGAGCTTGTCGGTGAGCATAAGAACCTTTTATGGTTCTGCGACCATTGCATCGATAAACTTGAGTATGTGAAGCAGAATTCCATGAAGTCGCCGCAGGATGTTGTCGCAGCGGTTTCTGATGCATTTCGCGGACCATTAGACGAACTGAAGGTCGAGCTTCGGGAAACCAAAGAGCTCACTAAATCATCGTTCGATAAACTGCAGTCTATTGTTTCTTCTGGCCAAGGACGAGTTCGAACCCCATGGCCAAGTATTAAACGAACACGTGATGCTACAAAAGACACACCAAAATCCCGTCCAGATTTGAAGCTTGTTGGTGGCATGGAGTTGATCGAAAAAGGTAGTTTGACAGTGGAAACTGTTGAAAAAACCGCCAGAGAAATTCTGGATATATTTGTCCAGAATTGCTCGTCATGTAACGGAGGAAGATATATCCGAACTGCTAAAAAATTGCCTACAAACCCAACAACCTATCGTTGTACGGAAGTTCGTACGTGAGGACACCGATTTGACTCAGCTTGCATTCATCTCGTTTAAAGTTGGTGTGGACATGGGGTTGAAAGAAGCAGCCCACGATGCATCGGTCTGGCCTAAGGGATCTACTTCAGGGAGCTTGAGAACCTACACGCCGAGCGGGATTTTTGGGGACCAGCGAAAATTCCTCGGATCGATGGACCTCCGACGAAATAAGTAACACCCTCAGCCGTCACCACAGCTCGCAGACAACGGAACGCACGTCAAATAGTATAATGGAAGCCCCTAAGCCACCCGACACAGTCGAGCTTTGCCGTTCTACATATTCAGGAGCCTTTTCCAGCCTTTCAGCCTTCCAGCCTTCCAAGTCGTTCGGAATTGGTGAGGGGGCTATCCAGCTTGCTCACTCAGGCAAGTACGATTTATTTAGAGCTTCTTCGAACCCTGAATTCCATCCCGTTTGCAGCACTACTCTATCGCATCGCACTACAGCTAATTCTACACCAGTTTGCCATGCAGACGGAAGTCACTCGAGAATCATTCATCTTCATTCATCACCGGGACGCGTGGTTTCTACAAGTGCAATGGAAGCCCCTAGTTCCCTCAACGCAGTCGCGCCCTTCCAGCCAGCGTACAACAGTCATCTCGGGCCTGTGTTTGAGATGGACGATGGGGTCTTCCAAACTCCGATCGAAGGCAAGTACAATCAACCCTGGACGTCAACTCTGCCTGATAATATTTCGGTTTCTAGTGCTGCCGCTACACTATCGGTTCCCGAACAACTGTGTTTGGTCGACGACAACAGCGCTATCCCGACAACACGTAACGATAGCAATGCTCTCGCAGAACAACTTTCTTCTAACGCTAACGAGCATAGGGATGATGTGTTCACCGTTTATTATCAGTACGTTGGTGGTTTAAATTCGTGTTGTGACGATTACTTGACCGCCAGTTCAGATTGATGTTATGATATTCTTGCACTAACTGAAACGTGGCTCAATCAGAACACTATTTCGAGTCAAGTTCTAGACCGTCAATATGAAGTATTCCGTTGCGATCGTGGTCCGCTTAATAGTAATAAAGTTCGAGGTGGTGGTGTCCTCCTAGCTGTTCGTCGAGGCATAAAGGCACACGTAATTGAGGACGATGCATGGACTGCGGTGGAACAATTGTGGTTAGCGATTGAACTCCTAGATCGTACTCTGTACTTGTGTGTTGTCTGCTTTCCTCCTGACAGAACGCGTGACGAATCATTGATTGAAGCCCACACGAACTCAGTTTCATCCATTGTTGACAGAGCTTCAATAACGGACGACATTCTAATTATCGGTGATTTCAACTTGCCAGGAATTTGTTGGCATTCATCAAGCAACGAACTCCTCTACCCCGATGCTACACACTCGACGTTTCACCGGTGCACGACTAAGATCCTCGACAGCTACAGCACTGCTACACTCCAGCAGATTAATCATGCTGTAAACGAAAACAACAGAAGCCTTGATTTATGTTTTGTTAGCTCCTGTGACAAAGCCCCATCGATAACGTTGGCCCCAGCGCCGCTGGTGAAGTTCGTACCTCATCATCCACCGTTGCATCTCAATATCGAGAGAAGAAATGTTAAGGAAGACACTGTCAATTAATCTCCTGTCATTTACGATTTCAGGAATGCAGACTATCACAGCATCATTCTTCTTCTTAAGACGCTAGATTGGGAGAACATCCTTAACGGAACCAATGTGAACATAGCTGCACAGACATTCTGTCATATTCTTTCATATGCGATCGACCGACATGTTCCCAAGAAGACGGTAGCCGTTGATCGTACCCCATGGCTCACTCCCGAACTCCGAAGGCTGAAAAGACAAAAGAGAGCCGCCCTAAGAAGATTTTCGAAAAACAAGAGTGTATCGCTGCGTGACCACTACGTGAAGCTCAACATAATCTATAAACGCGTTAGCAAGATATGTTATATTCGATATCAGACGGGTTTACAACGACGACTCAAATCCCATCCACAATCTTTCTGGGATTATGTCAAACAGTAACGTAACGAGTGTGACCTGCCTTCTTCAATGAAGTGGAATGGGACCGTAGCCTCTGAACCACAAGCCATATGTGACATGTTTGCCTGGAAGTTTTCTAGGATTTTCTCCAACGAATTGCTATCCATAGACAGATATCATCAGCATCTAGTAACACACAGCCGTCAGGACTAGCTATGTCTGAAGTCACTGTCAACAATGATGCGATTATGGCAGCTGCACGTAAACTAAAAGTGTCAACGGAATTCCGTCGGTGTTTTTGAAGAACTGCATTGACAGCTTCCTCGAGCCACTTCAAGTGATCTTTAGCTTGTCGCTTTCATCCGGAGTGTTTCCGTTCAGCTGGAAACGTGCATACATGTTACCTGTACAAACAAACGGCGATAGGAAGAATGTTGATAATTATCGCGGAATATCCTCGTTATGCGCTGTTTCCAAACTCTTTGAGCTTGTTGTGATGGACCAATCATTCTTTCATTGCAAGCAATTTTCTAGCCCAGACCAGCATGGTTTCATTCCCGGTCGTTCAACCGCGTCAAACCTTTTATGTCTCACTTCTTACGTAACCGACAGTATGCTTGAACGAGCACATACGGATGTACTATATTTGGACTTATCCGCAGCATTCGATAAGGTCAACCATCAAATTGCTGTAGCGAAGCTTGAAAAGCTTAGAATTCATGGAACTCTTTTGGATTGGTTCCAGTCCTACTTGAACGGTCGTCGCTCGCAAGAAGTCATCGGCGAATCCACTTCAGCTTCATTTCCAATCACGTCAGGGATTCCGCAGGGAAGTCATCTTGGACCAAACATCTTCCTTTTATACTTCAACGATGTTAATGCAGTGCTGGATGGACAGAGGCTTCCGTTTGCTGATGACTTCAAGCTATATTTCAAGATTCGTTCTGAGGCTGACGCTCAGTTTCTACAACAACAACTTGATGCATTCGTTCATTGGTGCCAGATGAATCGTATGACCGTAAATCCTGCAAAATGCTCAGTTATTACGTTTTCTCGACTGAAAGATCCGAAACTCCACGATTATTCATTTTCTGGAGTACCACTGGTAAGAGTGAACGAAATCAAGGACTTGGGAATTATCCTCGACTCCCAGTTGACCTTTAAGCAGCACGTGTCGTTTGTAGTGAATAAAGCTTCAAAATCTCTAGGTTTTATCTTCCGGTTAACAAAAGAGTTCACTGACATTTACTGTTTAAAGGCGCTCTACTGTGCATTAGTTCGGTCGACACTGGAGTACTGTTCGACTGTTTGGAGCGCTCACTACCAAAATGGAATTGAGAGATTAGAATCAGTGCAACGGCGGTTTGTTCGATTCGTACTTCGTCGACTATCATGCCGGGATCCATTTCGTCTCCCAAACTACGAGCACCGATGTCAGCTAATTCGTCTGGATACACTTAGTACACGAAGAGCCGTTGCTAAGACTATGCTTGTTTCTGATGTCTTGCTGGGTCGAGTTGATTGTCCTGAAATCCTACAACGAATCAACTTGTATGTACGACCAAGATTTCTACGGAACAATTCGATGCTACGACCTCAACCTCACCGCACCAATTACGGAATGAACAGTGCCATTACTGGGATACAGAGAGTATTCAACCGGGTTGCCAGTCAATTTGATTTTAACGTTTCGCGTGACTTGCTAAGTGCTGGATTTCTTAATGTTTTTAGATAATTTGAAACATACCTGTAGTTTTAATGTATATTAATTTAGTTCATTGGCAACAACTTATCCATCATTGGGGCCAATAAGCCTGTTGATGAAGAAATAAATAAATAAATCCATTTTTTTTATATGTTTTAACTGTATCGTGTAGGGTACAGCGCTATTTCGTCGTAATCGCCTATTTTCGTTCTATAGAACCGAAAACATCAATAATATCAATGATTTCACCGTACACAAATCAATAATATGCCTGTGATTTCTATTGTGAAAACCGAAAATGAAACATGTAACGAAATTATGAAAGATTTTGAACGTTAATAACTCAGCTGCCCCTGGACCAATTTCAATAATTTTATCACCAATTGATCAGTAATTTTGTACGCATTGATCTGACTATTGATTTTTAACAAAGTGAAAAAGTGGTAAATGTCAAAGATTGTCCAAAAGCGTTGAATCGTTGAGAATCGTTTCTAGACGAAACGTGTCAATGTACACGGTAACTCAAATCAACTCAAAATTGAGTCGAACATGCTCATTTCAGTGGGAAGTATGGCTACTCTAAAGTGAGTAGGCGCACTTTTACTTACTTTTGAGTAAACGATGTTCTCGCGCAAAGTGAGTCAAAACCACTCTGTGATATTTTCAGCCAGGAAGTTTGGTTTTTTTATTTGTTTTGATAAAAAAATGGTTATTAACTGCTCCCGATTCATTTAGCTGGAGCTGAAGACGGCTGAAACCGTCTCCGCATGCAATTCTTACTTACGTTAATTCATTTCGGCTGGTGTTATACAATAATTTCGCCGTGTTTTAGAGCGTTCGCTCCGACACGACTGGTATTTTTTCTAAGTCCTGGATTTGGATGACTGAGAGGCATTTACTCAATTTGACATTTCTCGTTTACTCAGATTTTGATAACCTAATGCATCAGATGAAATTGAGAACGATCGACTCACCCGGTGAGCAAGCTGAAGTAAGTGTGTAGCATTGCTGCTTCCCCAACACTGGCATCAGAGAGTCGTTAGTAGACGAAACAAGTCGATGTGGCATTCGCCTTCCGATCATTGATACGTTTGTTGTTCTGGATGATAGAAGAGCATAGCAGAAATAGTGCAAAATAGGTTAGAGAAGTCATGGTCATCAAAAGAGGAAATCGATGAAGAGAATTGACTTTCACCCATCTGCTTCTAAGTCCCTTTTTCTTATTTGTTTAACTCTTTATTTGTTACAAATTCAAAATAAATTACGTTGCATTTTAACCTAGGTGCTCCAGTTACTACAGTAACTTACCAGCCTTAATTGTTATGATTTATATCTAAGTGTTTTTACATTGTTCCTGCCTTGGAAATTCAGTATTTTAGACAGGTTTTTTTAAACCTGCATGTTAGTATAACAATTGAAATCTTAAAACTAAAAACTAAAACTAAATCTTATTTAAGTATAAAGGGAATTAATCGTTTCAATTGAGGATTGCATCGATTTTTGCCTGAAATTATTAATTATTTTGTTGGACATTTGTTCTAAAGCAAGGGGTAACTCACTCTTCCCCCTTGTGTTTAACACTTCAAAAACACAGTTCAACACACTCCAAACACACTTCCACCAGAATTTTCTATTAATTCTGGCACCACTTCCATGACTGTTTACATTCGATCAAGCATTCAATTGTTATGTTTATAAACAGTAGTTTTGCATCTACAACGAATGTGTTACTATTTACTCTTATTGGGAAATCATGCAAGCAACTGGTATGCGTAAAACATGATGGATTTTTCTGGATTTCTGGATCTCCACTGAAAAAGTCGAAACTGTTTTTTTTTCTGCTCCAGGCTTTGAACATGAACATTTTATTTTTAAAAATTTACAAAATAATTATAGAACTAGCAGGATACCAGCAGAACAAAACGCGTGCGTCCATCCATCTGGATTTTTTTTGAAAATGGATGAGGTAAGCTTTTATTCAGCTTTTTTGGAAATTAAATTAAACACACACAAAAAATTTCCAGGATTATTTCTGGATGAAAATCGAAGCAGTGTATGGTAACGTTAGTCTGCACATTAAGTCTATACTGCAGCTATCGAACCTGGTCAGTATGTCATTAGCAAGAAATATTGCTCATTCAGAGAGATATGCAAGAGCTGGCGCAAGATGTGGCATTGGTGAACCATCTCTCGAAAGCTTGTATGGGAGGTACGCAGATCGACCACATGAGTATAGTTTCATGGAGGGGGAGATCCTGGGCGTTCTGGATCTTGCGGATATTGTGCGAACAAATGGCATGGAACAGTTAATAAAAAAAATTCTTACAGTTACTCCCAGCTTTATTAGGCTTCCATATTAAATTTATATTTGTTAGAAAAGTCATCAATGTCTGGCCGCTAGGTGCGAATTGTTGTGTTTAGAAGCTTTAAAATAAGCCGAGGATATAGTTTCTTAAATCTTCATCTAGGTTAACCCTACAAATGTTATGCTTCGTTGAAATGACTGGCGGTGGTGGTGGAACGGAAGCTGTACCCGGAGGTACGGCTATCGGCACGTCGCCTTCGATCTTGATATTCACCGATTCCACATTGATTGAGTCCTTCTCATTTATCGATACGGTCCATCCCGCAAAGCGCTCGTTTAGCAGATTGTACAGCTTCTCAGGATTTGCAGGGTTGGTTCCGGATCGTCAATTTTCACCTTCGCGATGAATCTGAAAATTGCACGAGTCACACTTGAATGCCATGATTAAATGGCATAAAGTTTACCTTACTACGTGACGATTGATTCCACATTCGTTGAAGATTTCATCGAAGCTCATCAGCGAGATTTTGTTATCCTACTTTACCAAAAACTCGTGGATGACGCGTCTACGCTTCGGATCTGGTGGCTTGGCACTTTTTTTTAGCTTTATCCTTCGGGTTCATCCTACTGGATCAGCTGCATGATGCCTTGCGCGTCTGCATGAGCACTGAAACTCATGTATTCGACCTGTCGATTCTCGAACTCCACATTTTTCGCTCCACCGAGAAGCTTGTGTTTGACCGTTCCCTGCCCGAGCAAAGTCGGTTAACAAAATGAAAGCAAATCGATATTAAAGTGTGCAGTTCCTATCATAATGAAAACTCATTTTGATTTCAAATGTTGCGATATAAGTCTGATATCATATTGTGCTTTCATTATGAAGTCAAAACTTTTTAAATGAAAGCAACTTAACTTGAAGTTCTGCTGTTTACGTCTTGTTTAAAATTTAATTGAAATTCATCTGTCGTTAAACTTATGATTATTGTTTATTTGATTTGTTTAACACATTTTAGGTCATTCGTGACTTGCCCGGGGTGATATTGGAGCCCAAGTCTTTCAGCTTGAGAAACATGAATGGTAAACCATTTACTCCAGGCCCGTATTCAGTTGAACATTATGAATGCAAAATCAGTAATCAAATTGATTTCATTGAAAGCAGGTTTAGTTTTCCGTTTGCTTCAACAGTGTAAAATTTTGCTCTCATTTTTGCTGTGTTAACCGGTAAGTCAACCAAAATGAGATCAACTGGAGTATTCAAAATAAGTTACATCATAACAGCAAATTTTGATTTCAATTTGATCTTCAGTTTTGCTCGGGTGGACGCAATAATATTGATGTTAGGCACCCATTTTGTCTTTCTCCTGCAGTGAGAGGGCCAATGTCCGTTTCAATTACTAATCTGCACATCTGCACAAAAACAAAGTAGTTGCATGAGGATTTGTCACTATCAGCGTTTTGTTATGGTTGATGACATGGTTGCCAGTAAATATATTTTTTCGGTTGAAGTTTTGACAGCTCGGTTAACACGATGAAACACCCAGAAACACCGTCCGACACCCAAAAACACACATGAAACACAATTAGCACAGACACAAGGTGACAGAGTGACTTACCCTCTGGATGGTACCAAGCAATAATAATTGCAGAAATTGCGAAAAAATTACGGAAATATTTTTGCCTGCATGCTTGTACGGAAATCCCATAGTGCGTCGTTATCGTTGCCAGCAAGTCTGCTGAAAGGGTGCAATAACACTAAAATCATACGTGGTGTAATGTTAACTAAAGGGCTCGGTGGCCTTACAGCAACCGTTTTTGCTTACTGAGCAGAATACCATGGGCTCCTTTACATTCCAATTTTTTTTCGTTTTATTTCCTAGGTTCATCACCCTGCTGAAAATTCAACATCCCAGTGATTTCTCGTGAAAGTGCAAAGGATTGCTCTTATTCTTAGTTCCTTAATTAACCGTCGGTCTCTGTTCCGCAATGTAGTGCCAATCACCGAAGGACATCTATTGCCATCCATTGACGACAATGGAATGTGCAGGGAGGCAACTTTCACACTTGCGAGGATATCGTACCCATCACACATGGAACACATGGGCCGGGGAATAACGACTTTACTTCCGCTTCCGAAGGAAGACATGACCAGAGATTTGTATGCCTCAGAAAAATCCCACCGACCAGACCCATTGGGGTGAGTCACGCTTATCATAACACCACCGGCGGCGGCTCAGAGGATTGCTCGGCTTCATTTATCTGCATTCAGACGCATCCGACTCTGGTATTACCTATAGTAAAGTTTGAGATCATCAGTTGTTCACACATTGTGGATATATGCTGGTCCCAATTTGTTGGTATGGATCAATTTCGTTGTATATGCCAACATTAACTCAACATTAAATTAACAGAGATTTTACGCGATGGTTGAACTTCAGATTTCTTTTCAGTGCATGTACAACATATTATAACAACGTCTAATAATTTCATAATTCCGGAAAATATTTTATAAAGCATAATGAGTTGAAGTAACCCTGCCCTAACCGTTCAACAATAATGCATTTGAGTTGCATTTTGCAAATTCATTTCTATTTTCACCATTTCCTATAAATGAGTTTTGGAATAACGCTATTGAAACTTCCATTTTTTTTATAATTTGTTTCAAAATGTTAACGTAGAAAAGCAAAAAAAATGCATCCTACTTTATTCACGCTGTACCCATCGGACGAAGATTGCACTTAATTGCTTCCATTAAAATGCAAATTTCTTGCTCAGGAGTTTTATTTTCATCGTTGCATTTTCCTAGTTCCTTCATTTAAAATTACTGTGGACAAAAAAAGCTGAGCGATACTCAACACCACTTGCCTCGCTGAAAAGCTGCCATATAAAGGCGTCGATTGAAGAGTCCTCGACTTATTTGTTTGAAAACAAATTTTCTCAACATTCTTCAAGTGCAATCTCCGGGAAAAGCTTATAATAAAACCGTTTATCCTTTTTATTACTCCCTCTTCAGGACGTCGTCGGTCGCCGACTCAACAAACCACGACATCCAATTAGTTCATCACCACCCACCAACAACCCACCTTTGTACTTTCCGGTAGGACAGAATGCAGTCAATGAATAAATTAAAACCACTTAATTTGCGGTGCTAGAGAAGAAAAAAAACGGATTCTTCGCCTCGCAGCATATCCTCTCTGGACTCCGCACTTAAGGCAAACTTATGACCAACTGCTTAATTGCCGTGTTCCTCTATCGCCGAGCCAAAAGTCGAAAAAGAAGAAAGTCGTCTTTTGCGCTTGGACTGTTCTGGTGCATCGATGGGATGGGGGTGCAGCAGCGGAAAAACTTTAAAATTGAATTCATGTTACAGTAGCAACAGCAGCCGAGAGTCGTTACTCATGAAATTTTAATTCGGAATTCATTCAGCTCGAATTTACTGCTTCCAAACTAGGCGGTCTGGTCTTTAGTAAGTAGTCGGATGGAGCGTCGCGTGTTTGTTAACGTAATCCTCCGTAGAAAATCCTGTAAACTATACGAAAAAGCGGATCTCATTAGCACAAGAGCAGGCACACAACTTTTCGGATATTTAGCAATGCTTGGTAAGGGGGAAAAAGCAGCATCATATCCTCGGTGTCGTCGCCTGGGAGCGAGGACATTGGGATCGGGAATCCCGAGACGAGAAGTCGCAAACTGCTTTCAGTTGTCGAGCGCCAGTAATGCCTAAACTATGCAGAAAAAAGTGCTTTTAGTGGCAGTAGCAGTTATTGTAAATAATCATATTTTTCTTGGGTATGTTCGGGCCAGATGTAATTTATGCAGGTTTAACTTTTTTTCTTGTTTAGCTGTAAAATTTTACAGTCTCTACCATGCTACTTGAATATGTTGTGCTCTGTTGCTGCACCTTGGAGGAAAACTTTTTCGTCCCTCCAATGTTGGCAAACATCGTATTTTGGTGCAAGTGCCTGGCTTTTTCTCTAGCCGTAGCAAATAGAAAGTAAGCGGCTCACGAAGTTGCATTAAGGAGAAAAGCGTGAATGGGGGAATCATAATAGTTTTCCGTGCAAAATTTGTTTGACATTGTGATAACTTTTTCACATGCATTATATGAATGTAAGTTTTAACGAGAGAACATTAAAACTGTAGCAAGTTCGTTATTAACGTAGTTTAAACTTGAGCAGTGTAATCCAATTATAATGTGATTCGTGATTAAAAATGCCCCAACAGTGTATCAATCCTTCTTTTCTACTCTTCTTAATTGCGCAGTAAATTTTGTAAGATGACATAACACATTCGCAAAAAACAAAAACTCTTCTCAAGAGTATCCTCTTATATTGCTACTTCCTGGAACCCATCACCCAACGCTGCTGTCTGTCGATCGCTATCGCATTCTTTGCACGATCCATCGCTCATCGATCCAACATATGTTCAGCGGGATTGCCTGCTCGATTGACTTACATTTTTATCATGCGCACCCTTCGTCTTGCATCTTGCCACAAATTTGATATCCCCATATTCCCTCTTAAGAACCATGCCTGGCTATACAGCATATACTTGGCACATAACTCTTTCGTTCTTTCCTCTTCTTCCTCTTTGTCGTTCATCGTTGTTTGTTTTCGTTTGGATATTTCAAGGTTACCAAATATGTGGTTTTTTGCTGAGTAATCGAGTTTGCGCTGTTCTCTGCTTCTGCTGTTGAATTCCTAATTATCTTCACTCTTCATCGCAGCCGCCCGCAGCAAGCATAAGGAAAGAGCCAACAGCATAAAGACGAGGCAAACAAAAAAAAAGCGTGAGTGCATGACGAGAATTATGATTGAAGGTAATTTGGAGCTATAGATAATTGGACCTCACACACCACACCGCAAGGAACACATTCAAAGCTAAAATCAGAGAATATCCCCACTGTATAGGTCTGATTGTCTGTGAATGCTAGATTTGTTTTCGTCCATTCCAATGAATATCACTGTTTTTGCGTGACTTGACGAGAAAAGTAGTTTCCTTGCTGGTTGTTTGTGACTTCCTTATTTAGATTCTTAGGGCTTGGATCACAGCGGGCAACAAATACTCATCCATTAGGATTGATTAATTATTTATTCGCTTGCAGATGCTGCTTTTGTTGCTGCAACTTGTTTGTAAAAAAAAAATATTTAATCCATTTCTAATACTACCCTTTCTTTTAGCGAAGACCTCATATCATTTCCAGAATCCATGGAATCCAAATCTTAAATATTAAATTCGTGTAATAAATTGTTTTGCTCCCCCAATGTACGAGCCAAGTTGCCGCTACTGCCTGTCTCACTGCGGCCGTATAAGATAATGGTAGATTTGCCAGTCTTCTTGATATTTTGTCTTCGCTTTTAGGCAAACGCTATACATAATTGCGAGCATCCCTCAAACTTCGGTCGTTCTCATACGCCCATAATACAACTTTTTTGGGGCTATATATTGTGCTAGTAAATAGCATTCCTTCGGATTCCTGGAATGAAATTAGCACGCATTTCGCAGTAGGTTTCACCTCTTGTTTTCTGCAAACGAATTGTAAGTAGGTTTCAGGGAAATTGGGAAACAGGCAGGTGCAGTTTTTATATTGCTACACTGGGGTTTCAACATGTTCTCGAATTAGTTTGTAAATGTTTTCCAATTGATTTCTCGAACAAGCAACAAATATTTCTTGGATAATTAGGATTTTTGTTTCTTATACAAAAAATCATGGCCTCCCTGTTCGGTAATTTTTCATTGAGTTTTAAACGCTGTCCAGACTGGAGAGTTATAACATGTTATAACGGTTGTCAAATAATTGCAACACAGAGACCACCGTCAAGATAGCGCTATAACATGTTATAACTCTGTAGTCTGAACGTACTATGATAGTACGTACTATTAGACTGTGTTCACTTTGATGAATTTTCTCTCAAATTTTTACACTTCGAAAATAAATGATGCTCAAAAATCCCTCTGTTGTTGATCTTCCTATTTTCGAGAAGGTGTTTGTCAAAATTGATTCCTGGTCTGTCAGAAATAAGTCTGATACAATAGCACATTTATTTGAAAATTTTTCATCTGCCAAATTTAAGTGAAAATTCACCAAATGGAACACAGCCTTAGAACAGCCTCTTCAACACTTTTTTCAGGCGTAAAATTTGATAACGGCACAAAAGCTTTTGTAAACAAACTTTGTAGGGGGGACGACCCCGGCGTAGTGGTTAACATCCATACCTCTCACGCCGAAGTCACGAGTTCAAATCTCACCCCCGGAAAAGTCACGAATGACCCAAGAGTGTTAAATCGGCTATACAATAAAAAAATAAAATAAAAAACTTTGTAGGGTCCTTTACACGCGAACCAAAGTACGCCCATGCAAACCAATACCACTTTCGGAAAGGTGAGAGAGGTCTCTACCCGATGATGTTGTTGGTTTGCGTGGGCTTACTTTGGTTAATGTTAAAAAAGTATATGTCAACATTGGCTTCAAAACGGACGGGGAAAAATTCTGCTGTCAAATTGCTCGTATATTATATTTTCGTCGCGGTTTTCCAAATTTTATCTGGAGAATCATTACCAACATAGGAGAAAATTCGGTAAGATCCTTCCATTGCATTATTTTATGATTATTCAATATTGTACAAATATTTACACATTACACACAACTACACATAGTAACTCGGAGCGTTTGGTACGGTATGTCCACGCATCCTTCCACCCCTGTAGATTCAAGAAAGGTTCCCATTCATTTCCAAGAATCATCTTTGCGGCAAATACAACGCAGTAGGCCTGGCCGTATTGATGTTTATATCATATCTCAGATATGCTGTAAACATCAATTAGACAAGAAAAATGATTAGACCTCATCTAACCTAATCATTTTCCAGGATGCTTTCTCGTACTGGCTGCGTTTGTATTAGATTAGATTTGATTAGATTAGAAAAGTATAGGTCAACATTGCTCGTTCATTACGTGAAGATGGAAGCGAACAACTTTCCTCCCGTCAATTTTTTGGATTTTGCGTTTTTTTTTAACAGGAATGTGATATTGATGACGAACGGATACTTGAATTTCCTGAATCGAGTTCCACAGTGTGCGGATTGTGTCGGATGGCCAAGAGGTGTTTCAAGACCACATTCGGGACATTCTGTGCAAGCTCTACCACAAACCGGATTACCCCGTGAAGCGAACCGTCTACAATTGCGACTTCCCCTCTAACACATCTGGTCAGCTTGTTGGGTTCACTTGGCCAGATTTAGTGAGTTCATTTTATTTTGTCCTTTATAATATTTTCGTACTTAAT
Organism: Ochlerotatus camptorhynchus; assembly: GCF_037179485.1. NCBI lineage: Eukaryota > Metazoa > Arthropoda > Insecta > Diptera > Culicidae > Ochlerotatus > Ochlerotatus camptorhynchus. The sequence continues at coordinate 919,982 of NW_027040846.1, forward strand.
TTCCGAGTACTAGTACTAGTGATAGTACAAATATTTCCAACTCATATAGTACGCGTCTATCAAGCAATACAGCTTGATTGAAAATTCGAGTACATTATTAATGATTTGTATTGTATGGAAATGTATTGGAGCGGGGCTTCTCGTATACGAAAATAGCTTCGGAATGCTTGCGTTCTTGAAATGGGCTGTTGAAGTTGCGATAGAGTTGTCACCTTCTAATTCCTGGATTTAAGCTTCTTGTAATTATTTATATAAAAGATGGTTGCAGGAGGATTCTATCCATAATGCCAGGCCAGACAGTGTGAGTTTGATTGTAAATACACGCACACACACACACACACACACACACACACACACACACACACACACACACACACACACACACACACACACACACACACACACACACACACACACACACACACACACACACACACACACACACACACACACACACACACACACACACACACACACACACACACACACACACACACACACACACACACACACACACACACACACACACACACACACACACACACACACACACACACACACACACACACACACACACACACACACACACACACACACACACACACACACACACACACACACACACACACACACACACACACACACACACACACACACACACACACACACACACACACACACACACACACATATACACACTCACACACACACTCACACACACACACACACACACACACACACACACACACACACACACACACACACACACAACATTGTTCGTTTCATTACGTGTTACGGTTATTTTTTGATTTACTGACTTTTTCAGCTGTTTTAAATCCCAGTTAAAAATACTAAATCCAGCAAAATAATCTCTGTGTGTATGTGGGTATGAATGGATACCAGTGTGGTTCAAAATATCGATTTTGCTCCACCAAGCAATAATCGATTTCAATTCAGGTCCTGTAAATTCTCTCAAAATTTAAGCCCATTTGGATGCGAACTCATGCCCTTTGAAGTTTATATGGGAATTACTATGAAAAAAGTGTACTTTTGGTCATCATTGTTCTAGCCCTTCCCTGTAATGACCGGCGGAAAAGTTTGCCATCTTTACTAATGTGACATTTTCTCAACTACAACTTTGATGAAGACCGCATTGGGATTGATCGTCAGCATAATTAGTTATTAATCAATTAGGAAGATGATATTCTTGTGACATGCTTCATCGACTGCTCAACAGGCTACATTCAAGACCAACAATTGAAATGGCCTTAACTCCATTTTGTAAACAAACCTTGTAAGGCCATTTTCTCGCGAATCGAAGTCCGCAAAGGCAAACCAACATAATGAACAGGTAGGGGAAATTCTCATCTACCCGATTGTGGTTTAGGTTTACGAATGAAGGTTTCGGCTCGCGAGAAAATGGTCTTACAAGGTTTGTTTACAAAATGGAGTTAAGGCCATTTCAATTGTTGGTCTTGCATTGATGTGTTTGACGTGAAGAATAGGGCAAAAATCCAGGCTACTATGCCATAAGTGGAAGATGCGGTGTTGTCTCCTGAAAGCAGTCGATAATTCATGTAAGAAAGTTATTGGCTTAGAAATCAATTAATAACTAATTACCTCAATGCTAACATTAATGCTAAGTTAATATCAATTTTCAACGAGCTCATTGTCGGCTTTACAGAAGTGACACTCGAGAACGTGTAGAGTTACTGATGCTATCCATCCAGGAGAAGAAAGTTCTGTACCGTGCGTCATTCCGGCAGACCTTTGCCGACTTGTCTGCATTATCATCATGCTACGCGGGCAAAGCTACAACCTACAAAACAGGAAGGACTCGACCTAAAATGCCCACCGGAGACCTGCAATACCTTCCCAGTGTCAGCAGTCGTGGTTGGCTACTACATTCGTCTAACTGACCGCCCCTGTTTTTATGGGGGAGTCAAACTACTTCGTCCATGGTTTAGTACTTTTGAACACCCTAATAAATAAACAGGAGACCCAGGAAACCGCTGAGAATGGAAATTAATGGAAAAAATTAACTAATGTTGGTCTTCTTCTTTCTCATGGTCCTCAAGTTTTTACTTTAAATCCGATTATCCATATCTTCCATCGAATAATTTCCAACACCATCCAAATGTCGGTCCAGGATCTCGAAACTTGTTGTTCCTTCATATTGGTTTATCCTTGCTTGGTCATGCCGAAATAGCATATTAATATCTCTGAAACTGCTGCCGGTTCCGATTGCGCTCAATAATAGCGCGATTCAGATTGGATCCGTTACCTCCGGTGTGGTTACCTTCACAATTCTTTTAGCAGCATCTTTCTAAATGTTGCTGTTGCCGTCGGTGAAACGAACACCCAGTTGCGAAAGAGCGTAGAGATACTGCGAACCAGTAATACGGGATCTACTGACTCCACCAGCCTCCACTCCACAGCCAGTCGAATCTCCGAGATCGTTCAGTCCATAGAATGAGCTGTTGTGCTGACTGATTGGTGAACCAGCAATCGTACCGAGTGGTTCTGTGGGAGAAAATGCTGCGGTTGCAGATGCATCTGCGGAATGGTAGGATCGTTCGGTAACGGGTTGTTGTTGACATCGTACATTAGCGCTGCTATCGGAACTCAATCCGATTGGCGCTGCTATCGGAACAATTCTCCTTACCTATACAATTGACTTTTAGTGCGGATCCTATGGCCATCTAGGGTTAATTCGAATTCTGGCCTCTTTGCGTGGCGTGCTGACTTTGACTAGTTCATTTGAACTTCGCCGAAACTATGGACATCTCTCAAGATCCTTGTGCATTTTCTGTTGGGGATCATCCCCCAAAAGGCATAAGAACACGGAGAGTCTCTTCAATTTTACAATCTCTTGTGGACAATTTCACTGAAAAATCGACAAAAAAATAAACACAGTAATGATAAAACAAACCTTTCCCCCTTACTTTGAACTAAACGAAGAAGTAAACCTTAGCAACGATTAGCAAAATGTGAACCCGAAACAGTGATGCCGTTTTATATTATACAAGCTGAGTGTGCCCGACCTGGCTCGGGATTCAATATTAGCTTGAGTTTATGCGCCAATTAAAAAATATATGCTATATTGTACGTTATCCCCCCCCCCTTTATCTAAGGGGCTACCCCTATGACCTCCACATGCCAAATTTGGTTCCAGTTGCTTGATTAGTTCTCGAGTTATGCAGAAATTTCTGTTTCATTTGTATGGGAGCCCCTCCCCCTTACAGAGGGAAAGGGGTCTCGAACCTTTCCGTACCCCAATACAAATTTTCACTCCAATCGGTTCAGTAGTTTCCGAGTCTATAAGGGTTAGACAGACAGACAGACAGACAGACAGAAATTCATTTTTATATAGGGGAAATGGATGTAATGTTGGCCTATGGATCTAAGATTGGGTCCAACGCCAAATTTAGTCGATTGCTGAATTTATGCCCAAATTAGGGGCATTTAGGCCGACATTACATCCATTTCCCCTATATAGATTTTCCCCCATACTTGTCATCGTGTGCCATGACATGCCAATCAGTGTGCCACGATGTGTTTCGGCACAGAGTGCAGAGTTGATTACTCCTTGAATTGCCTCTTGTCTAATCAAAAATGGTCTGCATCAAAATTGTAGCTGATACAATTTCACATATGAGCATACAGAAAGCTTTTCCGTAAATTATTATGGCGATGTGCTAGAACGTTTAGAACATAAAGTTCACGTTTCCCATAGTAATTCTCATGAAAACTTCAAATAGCCAGTGCTGTATGAGTTCGCATCCAAATAAGCTCAAATTTTGGGAGAATTACTCGGACCTGATTTGAAATCAATTGCACTTGGTGGAGCAAAATCGATATTTTGAACCACTTTTATGGATAATTTCTATAGATTTTAAACTTTGAACACAATTCAAGACGTCGGACAATTTATATTTTACAGGATTCAAGATTTAAAAAAAAATTAGGGCGTTGCAAAACATTTACAGCTGATGGACTGTATTGAATGAATTTGATGTGAATTTCCAAGGAACTCTAGGAATAATTCCAAGGAAAATCAGGGAAAATATTCAAGGGAGGAATTGTTAGGAAATGCTTGGTATTACTTTAAGTTAGTTCTGTTGATCTCCAAATTCCAGGTGAAACGTAAGGAGAATTAAAGGCCATTCTGAGTAAAATCCCAAAGGATTAAAAAACATCTTTATTAAAGAGAGATTTAAAAAAAGGATTCAAAGGAATATTGCCAGTGAGTTATGGAGAAGATTCCATGGTAATTTCATATAGAATTTTAAAAGAGTTCTGAGTATTCTAAGATATTTCCAAGGATTCCAAGGTACGTGTGAGTAGAATGCCAAGAGAATAAGGAGAATACAAAGGGAATGCTGAAACGAATTCAATATTAATTCTGAGGTTAATCCCAAAGGAATTATAAGAAATATTCCAAACGAATTCTAAGGAAATTTCCAACAATGTTTGGAGGTAAATTACAAAGGAATAGTTTCAAGGCTATTCCTGCTACCATTTTTCGAGAACTCAAAGAAGATTTCCTATAGAATTATGATGAGCATTACAAGGAATTTACGGGATTTCAAGAAATTCCATGGGGATTTTATTGGAACGATCAGTGAATACTGAGGACAGTTTATTTCAGGTAAATTCTTTGGGGATTTCGCAGTTAATACAGAGCATTTCCAGCCCAAAACGCAAACCGGTTGGTCATGAGTGTTTTCGATTTGAATGAAACATTTCTCACGTGTTCGCTGCTACTAATGGTTGCATTTTTCATTTAAATATGATTTTTTCCTCCAGAGTAACTTTTGAAAAGGGCGTATAAAAATGGATTATTTTTTTTTCAAAAAATCATAACTTGAAAACTATTGATCTGATCAAAATGGCATATGAGAAGAAGTTTTAGGTAGTTAAATTATCTTTGCGAAAAAATACACTGAAAGAAAAAATTAGTAAATAAGTATTTAAAAAACGTAAAACGATGATTATCTCAAAACACCCCCCCTTCGATCTTTATATTTTTTTTTCAAGAAAACTGAAAAAATGCCCTAATATTTGGTAAAGAGTGTATGCTGGTAACTTTCTTAAATTTTTTTTTATAATTTTTGAAATTTTTGTTGGTTTTAACAAGTTGGTGAAATTGCATATTTTTTAGTAAAATAGTAATTTATTTGGATTTTACGCATAATTTTCAAAAACATTGCGTACAAAAACTTTTTTCCTAAGTCCAGCGGTTCTCAAGTTAATGCAATTTAAAAAAAAATAATTATAATAATTTTCTACATTTTGGGCCATTTTCAAATGTTAGTCGTGATGTCCAGCAACGAGATGTTTTTCCATGAATATATATTAAAAAACAGACAATTCATTCCCAAATATGGTAGCTGTCAGACTTACCCGTTTCTATTTAGACGCAGCGGAAAAGAAACAAGTTTATAAGTAAATACTCTCAAATATACCCTAATAATCAACAAACCCACTCATGTGCCTTTTTTCTGTCCTCTATTAGTTGTATACCTGGATAGAATTGTGTATGTCATAATAGAGGCTCAAAACATAAACAGGTAAACAAATATGTTATTAAACCTGTAATTGAGATAAATTCTCTAGGTACTTCTCTGACGTATACCATATTGTGCCTTAAGAGCTCATCCCGCGATATCACAACTACATAAAAAGGCAACCCGTGGAGGCTTCTTACACTCACACTTAAAAAAGTTTGCTAAAATCAATTGTACCTAATGAAAATAGGTATAATGTCAACATTGTAATTATTCTGCTACATATATATATATATATTGGGACGATCTTCACCTGTTCCATTCAGTTCATCTCTCTTAGCGTTTCAAGTTAAAAAGCAAGTAGTTTTTTCGATGGATAACAATTTCAAGTGTTGTAAACCTCCACCTAAATCAATTTCAAAGCATGACACAGTAGCAGTTCAGTTGTTTATCTCAAAATTATTAGAATTTTTAAAGTTGCAACTAACAGTCCAAAAGTGTATTTTTGTGTCAGATGGAGCAGCATCACAATACAAAAACATAAAAAATTTTGCTAGCATTTGTGGATTTAAAGATAAGCATAATGTAGAAATTGAATGGCATTTTTTTGCAACTTCACACGGCAAAGGTCATTGTGATGCGATTGGCGGTACCCTTAAGAGAATGGCAACCAGAGCAAGTTTAGCTAAGCAACACGAGCACCATATAACGAACCCTTAACAACTGTACGACTGGGCAAATAGTCGTAAAGAAGACCTTCAAACAAAAATGTCAATTTGTTATGTTTCTACGGAAGAATACAAAAAGGCTGACACGGAATTTGATCCAATTTTTAAGAAAGTGAAACCAATTCCTGGAACTCGAAAATATCATTGCTATATTCCAGTTTCAAACAACCAAATTGCAGTAAAAATATTCTCTAATTCAAACGATACACCCAAATTATTCAATGTACACTGCACAGCAAAAAAATAATTTTGATATCACATCAAAGTGGATGCACTACAATCATGTCGAAAATTTCATGTAATTTTTATGACCACATAAATAAACAAATGCAGTAAAAGCAGCGTAATGTCAGTTCATGCATTGTATTAATGATAATTTTGTCCTTTTAAGCAAGTAATATTACACCATATTTTCGACATGATTGTAGTGCATCCACTTTGACGTGATATCAAAATTATTTTTTTGCTGTGTGGAGTCGCTTTTTACGCGGTTTTTTTTTCACGGTTTTTTTTACGCGTTTTTTTTTACGCGGATTTCGGAATTTACGCAGTTTTTTTTACGCGGATTCCGGAATTTACGCGGTTTTTTTTACGCGAATTTTGGTTTTTTTTTACGCGGATTTCAGAATTGACGCGGTATATCGCTTTTTACGCGGTTTTTTCTTACACGGTCTTTTTTTACGCGGTTTTTTTTTTACGTGGATTTCGGAATTTACGCGGTTTTTTTTACGCGGGACGTATCACCCGCGTAAAAAGCAACTCCAGTGTATTCAAATAATATGAGTTGTAAAATAAAATAATAAATATATACTGTTTTTTATCTCAACAAATCTTTCATTTGACCACATCAACGTGCTTCTCTTCCGCTGCCTCTAGATAGAAACGGGTAAGTCTGACAGCTACCATATCTGAGAATGAATTGTTTGTTTTTTAATATACAATCATGAAATAAAATCTCGTTGCTGGACATCTCGACAAACATTTGAAAATGGCCTAAAATGTTGAAAATTGTTATAATTATATTTTTTTAATTTGCATTAACTTGAGAACGGCTGGACTTAGGAAAAAGTTTCAATATGCAAAGTTATCGAAAATTATGCGTAGAATCCAAATAAATTGTTATTTTTCAAAAAAAATATGCATTTTCATCAACTTGTAAAAATCAACAAAAATTTAAAAAATTATAGATTTCTTTTTAAGGAAGTTACCAGCATACACTTTTCACGAAATTTAAGGGTATTCCATCAATTTTCTTGAAAAAAAAAATTATAAAGATCGAAGGGGGGGTGTTTTGAGATAATCATCGTTTTACGTTTTTAAATACTAATTTACGAAGTTTTTTCTTTCAGTGTATTTTTTCCGCAAAGATAATTTAATTACCTAAAACTTCTTCTCATATGCCGTTTTGATCAGATCAATAGTTTTCAAGTTATGATTTTTTGAAAAAAAAAAATAATCAATTTTTTATACGCCCTTTTCAAAAGTTACTCTGGAGGAAAAAATCATATTTAAATGAAAAATGCAACCATTAGTAGCAGCGAACACGTGAGCAATATTTCATTCAAATCAGAAGGGGTCGATACAAAATTGACATTTTTTTAAACGATTTGAGCTAGAAATGCTCTACAGCGAACCCAATTAAGACTTTTAAGAGAGGAAGAAGGAGAAGTTGGATGAGCTTATAGTCTTTTTTTGGACATGATGTGCTGATGTGGTGTTTTACCCTCAGGGTTGCCACAAATCTTTATTCGCTGATGACACAGGCATTTCCGCTAAAGGAAGAAGTCTTCGTGTTATTTGCAGCAGACTGCAGAAAAGTTTAGATATTTTCTCTTCTTATTTAAAAAAATGGAATATTTCTCCCAACGCTTCCAAAGCTCAACTTATAATATTTCCACATAAGCCTAGAGCTTCGTTTTTGAAACCTAGTAGTAGTCACATAGTCACTATGAACGGAGTTCCAATTTCCTGGTCAAACCAAGTGAAATATCTTGGATTAGTTCTTGACCAAAAATTAACTTTTAAAGATCACATTGAGGGCATTCAAGCCAAATGTAACAAATATATAAAATGTTTGTATCTTCTTATAAACAGGAAATCCAAACTTTGCCTGACGAATAAACTTCTAATATTTAAACAAATTTTTAGACCGGCCATGCTTTACGCTGTGCCAATATGGTCTATTTGTTGCACTACCAGGAAAAAGGAATTCAAAGGATTCAGAGCAAAGTTCTGAAGATGATTTTGAAGTTGCCTCCCTGGTACAGTACTACCGAAGTACATAGAATTTCGAATGTTGAGACTTTAGAACAAACGTCCAACAAAATAATTTATTATTTCAGGCAAAAATCGTTGCAAACCTCAATTGCAACGATTAATTCCCTTTATACTTAGATAAGATTTAGTTTTAGTTTTTAGTTTTAAGATTTGAATTGTTATAGGGGAAATGACGGCTTCGGCATGCCAGACTATTTTCAGCAACCCAAATTGAAACACTATTTTCACTGGATTTTCTTACGAAAACAGTTCGCTGAATGCATGCAAACGATTCTTTATGCTTTCAGCTTCAATTTGACTATATTTTTACCACTGAGAAAAAGCAATCTGGCAAGGTTTTCTTGAAATGAAACACACGCACTACAAATTGTAGCTGATTTCGAGTTGCCGATAATAGAACAGCAGATTTACATGCAGTTCAAATGGAACGGTTGCCGAAGAAAAACTGGTTGCCGACAATACTCGCTCTCACTAGAGAAGATTGGAGCTTTGTAAAAGCGTTTCAAAACAGTTTTTGACAATTCTTTCGCCTGAAATTGTTAGAGCAGCTGGCAGCAAAAGATTGTAAACAAACCAATACTGCATATGTGTGCGTTCCTTAGAGAAAAAGGCTATAGAAAGAAGGTCGCTGCTTAGGTTGCCGAGAATACGTAAATTCCCCTACTGACATGCAGGTTTAAAAAGCTGTTTAAAATACTGCATTGCCAAGGCAGGAACAATGTTAGAACACTTAGATATATATCATAACAATTAAGGCTGGTAAGTTACTGTAGTGACTAGAGTACCTAGGTTAAAATGAAATGTCATTTATTTTGAATTTGGATCAAATAAACAGTTAAAAAAAATTAAAAAAAAGTTTAAGTAAGCGCTCAGTATTCTCAAAATTCCTGATTCTGATTTGGATTTGCAAAAACGGATGGCTATGGTTAGATAAAATATATGGTTAGATCTTTCCAAATAATTTTGTTAATATTTGATGATTAAATTTCTACGGTATTTCAATTAATTAATCCTGAACTTATTTAACCTTATTCGTGCATAGTTTTGCAATTCAAAAATTTCACAGAAAAAAAATCATTATGTCAAATTTATATGATGATTTCACTGTATTTTTTCATCAAAACACTTCACTGAATGTATTTAAAAGATTCCTTAGACTTTCAGCTTCAATCTGATAATTTTTGTTCATAAAATGAATCAAGCCGAAAAAAAAGAGACTGCCGACAATAGTAACACTCACCTGAGAAGTTTGAAGCGTTTTAAAAGTGTTTTAAAACAGTTTTGGACATACCTACCGATTGAAATGGACAAAGCAGCAGGCAGCAGCTAAAAGTAAAAAAAAAAAAAAACAAAGCGTAGATGCTGTTTACATTGCCGAGAATACGTAAATTCCTATATAAGATTAAAACAAAATTATTTGATGTCTCATGATAATAAGAGTTCTTTTGATTCTGATGAATTAAGAAAAGTCTTCCATCTGGACCATAATAAGCTTTCAAGACTCTAAACTTATTCTTAATGCTAAACTTCGAAATACTTTGAAGATTGTGAATTAAAAATAATTCAAGTTTTCGAAACTTTGTTAGATTTTTTTAAAAGATTTTAAACCTAACCAAATTTTTAAAACTTGAAGATTTATCAAGTTTTGTTGTCTTAGGCTAAGTATGACCCCTGGAACTAGATTTCTCTTGGATTGAAATATTACCTGTTAATTCATGATTTTGAAGTTCGCTATGTCCTTGGTTACTCATGTTTATTATTGAAATAATGTGGTGCCATAGTAAATTAGTCACACATGGATGTTAATATTCTTATATGCGTTCTTTTTTTCCTTGATTTGTTTTCCATCAATCTTGTTTTACGTACTGAGTATCAATGCTTCCGACGCCATGGAGGCAGCTCCCACACCTGGACCCTACCCAGTTATCGAGCCATCAACTCATGGACCGGGGACCAATGGCTTTACTTCCCGAAGGAAGGCGCGATCAGAGATTTTATGCCTTAGAAAATCTCGGCGACACCGATTGGGATTGAACCCAGACCCTTTGGAGTGAGAGGCAGTCACTCTAACCGCCGGCGCTGCGATTATGCATTCTTATAGATTTTGTTTTGTAGCTTTTGATCTAAACTATCGTACCAAACGTATGATTGACTTGTCCACATTGGAATTATTGCTATATTTAATGTTCGCGCTTATGCCAAAGTAGTTCTCTACACTATTTTCCAATAAAAAACGAGAATATGGATGTTTATCTCGAGATTCTGGCCAACAATAAAATTATTGTATTCAGCAAAGTTGGTGAGGCAACCAATAATCTCTGGATGGCGATCATATAGAATTTCTCACTAGATCGTGATAATGTCAATATGAACTTGAGTTATATGTCAATGAGATCCTGACCATCTAGGAAGGTATGGTCTTCGGCAGAGCTGTTCAGGTGACCAATATGGTGCTTTAAATGGTGATTAAATGAGTACAAAATTTGCTCACTAGGTGACGCTAGTGTGTATACGATCTTCATTTATTTGCCATATATCAAGATTTTGGACATCTAGGAAGTTATTGTGTTGCACACAGTAGTTTAGCTGATCAAGATGACCTGTATGGTGGTCAAATAAGTTCAAAATCCTCTCAATAAGCGGCGCTAGTGTGTCTATGATCTTCAGCTATGTGGTATACCTCGAGGTCATCACTCAATTTGTACTTTGTACAAAATATATATTCAGCCATCATATTTAAAAGCCTCAATATCATTTCAAAACTTACAAATGGCGGTAGTGTTTTCAGGGGTATGTTTTATGATGAATATTGATCAACTCAACTCATAATATTGCATGATTAACGAACCACTTGAATATTAATAAAAAAAAAACAATAAATATGTGCTGGGGACGGCCCGGTGCACAAAGTTTCATGAAATTCATAGTTGTACAATTTTGCCCAAGACAGCAACCTATTATCTTGTGATTACAAAAAGTTAGTTTTTCTAAGTGTGTACCACCTTAATTCAAAAGATGCATAATAACATTTAAAAAAACTTCTTCAAAGGTGAGAAAATGGTTTTGGCCGTCTTTTTTTCAGAATAGTCGGGGGTGTTAACATCCTACATATCACGGACATGTCACGAATGATTCAAAAGTAGTAAACCTTTCAGTATTCGTGCTAACTTTTATAACACGAGCAAATAAGTTGTACAAAACACATCAGTATGTTATTTTCACCTTGAGGGCACTTCTTGAAACCTGATATTCACCAAAATATTCTTCAAGCATTGGTCTATTGGAAGTAGGTATAACATTTCATGAACCATGTTAAGTTTCACGCTGAGCGAGTTTCAAAGTCAGTAAGTTTAAAAAAAAAATTCGGCTTGTACTTTGTACATTGGTGCCGCGAGTGCTGAAAGTTTAAAGCGAATATAGGGTAACTGATGTTATTTAGGCCGGTTTCACACGACGTCAACATTCATGTCGTATTTTGTTTATGAATTCAACATATAATTATGAAAAATTAGGGGAAACATCTACCTTTCTTGTTTCTAATAATAACATAACAAGTTAAATATTATGAACAAATGATTTTATGAAACGTTTTTATTCAGCAAAGAATTATGATGTTGGTTGGACCTAAAAAATGATGATGGATGGACCTATTTTTGCAAATGCTAGGTTAGGCCACATTTGTTCAAAAACTTTGTTTAGAGCTTATTGTTATCATGAAAAAAAACCCTTTTTATACAGTTTTTATTAATTTGCTATTTAAAAAAATCAAGAAATTTGAGTTTAACTTCGTTTTTAAAAAAAAAAGTTCACTTTCCACGCACTAGCTATTCATCATGGCTTATTTTCTCGGAAATCATTGACCCGATTTGGATAATTTTTAACGTCAAACTATAGATATTGTAGTCCCATTGAAAGCTATCGAATATTTTTGGAATCGGTCTACTGGTTCCGGAGATATGGCCGGAACAAGTTCCAGGGTATATGGAACATGGACCTAATTTTGACATGGAAGGAATAAAACCTATCATGCGACACTTCACATTACTTCCAAATTCGATAACAAGATCAATAACAAAATTGAGTGCCTTGGACAACATTGGCCACTTCCGGGCATGTTCTGGGTGCCCCCGGGGAATTTAGGGGCTTAAAATGACAGAATATCAGAACTTAATTCTGGTTTTATAGTTTTTTTTTCTCCTAGGAGGTTTTTTTTCGAAAATAAGTTTCAGTTAGCAATTTGTAGCTTGTTAACATTTTATTTCAAGTTAATTCACACACAGAAGGTGTATGCGAAGTGCTTAATGTAATTCATATTAACAGATTCTTTCGGCGCTTTCGTGGTAGTTCGGAAATCGGTGGTTACCCTTTCAGCCAACCTCACGATGGAAGTCCTCCTTTAAATTTACGCCCAACTAGTGCCGCAAGGTCTTTAGCAGCTTCCAAGATCTTTTCGGTCGTCTTGGGACTTCCAGAAGCAGCGCACATACAAACCCAATCGCCTAGCTGATTCTCCAAATCAACACTCAACACTATTTCCCTTCCATATTACTTGCCGTGGCTTCCCTTAATTTTTGCGTGAAGTGTCGTTTTTGGAATATTGTACGTTTTCTGTGCCTGATACGCGGTAAGTAATTTATTTCTTACTAAAAGAACAGCCTTTTGAAGATTTTCGATCGTATAACTCTTTTCTTTATCCATTTTTTCAATCGAAAAAACTGATCACTCGGCCAAAACGAATCGAATTTCAAATCAGCTGCGCATGAAGGATGTAGACAAACCGAAGCGCACCTAGCGGCCGTCGTAGGAAACACATAGGTCCAACCATCATCATGCGTAGGTCCAACCATGATCATATTTATCTATTCGGTTTTCGTCAATTATTCAAACATTTTAGTGAAACCAATGGATAAATGGCGTACTAACGTGTTGTTTACACCTTAAAGCAGTATTTTACTGCATGAAAATAAAAATAAATGTAAAAAAATTCCTTTTCTGTATGTTTGAAAGTAAGGCATGATGACGAGCTAATGTGTGGAAAGTGAACTGTTTTGAAAACACGTTGAAACTCAATTGTTTTGAAGTTTTTTTTTTCAATAAATCACCCATGCAAATTGAAGAAAAAGAGATTTTTATGATAGTAGGTAAAGTGATCTTTGAAAATAAAAAATTAGCGAAGATTGACTAAACTAGCGATTGAAAAATAGGTCCAACCATCATCAGTTTTTGGATAGGTCCAACCAGAATCAATTACTCTAATAAAAAAAGAGAGCTATTGTCAACAGTCGAATTGGAAAGACACGAGCTTGATCTGTAAGCAGTCTAACTACTAACGATGCAATATTGTTGTATTCAAAATAATGGCAGTTCTGGTCTGGTTAATTAAGTTGGAAATTGTTTGTTTTTTATGCTAGTTCGTTTATTTGGTAGACTCAATCGCGTTAGCTTTACGGTGCCGATAATTCATTGTTTCGTAACAAAATTTACTTAATTTTTAGTTGAGCTGAATACTCGCGGCTTACCCGAGGTTAGAGGGGTACATTGTCGAAGGAAAGGATCAGGGGAGGAGCTTGGGGGTGGTGTTTCATGCTCGACAAAGTTGCGTTCATGGCATGCACAACATCAATTTAGCGAACAGGAATGCCTCATGTAATTTCAATAATTTTTTGTCCATACCAACCTATTACCAGCAAATTTCCGTTTGAAACAACCTTAAATTTTATGTTCCACCATTACATTGGTAGAGACCGAAACATAGGCCTATGCGTGCATTTTCGAATTTCCGACTATGCTTTACGGTCAATTAAGCAGCGAAGAAATGTGAAACATTTTGCGTTTCCCAATGTGTATTCATCATCCGCATAACAACAGCGGCAGCAGCGGCCTATTTTCGCGTTCCCGTGTTATTTTTACCCTCGTCTCCGCCTGCCACCCTTCCCCATTAACTCCCTCCAATTCTACATTTTTGAAGTTGCTTAATTTCGGCAATAAACAGCTGACCGGTTGTTTCCGGAGTTCCAAGAAGTGGGTTTCAAGCGAAACAGAAAAAAAATGCAATAAAGAAAAGAACCTGGAAAAGAAATTAACAACCCAGAAAACACAGGAAGCAAACTGAAACCGGCGCGGGCTCCCACCCCACTTGATCACCACCGACCCCTCATGATGGGTCTAGTTCGTGGGGCGTTTGCGAAAAAAACACCAAAGCAAAATTGAAGCGAAGCATCGGAGTTTTGTTATGCTATGCCTTTTTTTTGGGCTATGCACCATACATGGACGGACGCACGGTAGGTAGTTAAGTGCCTTCGTACCACACAGTACCTGGATGAAGGTCACTTGAATGTTGCACGGGCGGTAAAGGTAAGAATTAAGTTAATAGCGAAACCCAGAGAGGGAAAACGACTCGAAGAGTATGAAGAATGAAAAACAACTTAAAATGTGCGGGCGCTGCTGGCTGGCTGGTAGGAATGGAATTTCTTCTTGCTTCTTATGTATTATGCTTCGATAGAAGTGAAACGAAGAACGAGGTAAATAACAGACCAATTCCCCACTGTGCGGATCGAATCGAAGCATTAGGGGTAAATGGTAAAAAACGCCCTTCCTCGATGACTTGCAAATTAGGATGGGAATGATAGCATTTTCAATTATGTCATGACTTACGCAATTTAATTTACTTAGAATATTATACTTGTTTATATTCCAACCGCGATCATTGCATTTCTCATCAATATACTTCCTAAAATCTAGCGCACGTGACGCAAGAATCTTCATTTTATTTAATGACAGATCATCTTTTCAAGCTAAACTAACATGTAAGTAAGGCGTTAAGCCCCACCTACCCGGCTATTGTTAGATGAAGCTGACAAAGAACAAAATGGCATACGGACGAAGAAGGTTTCGAAATAATTGCAGCCGGCTTCTTGGGGTTACGTAATACCAAAATAATAATGGGTTCACGCTTCAGATGGATGGGGTTTTGGAACAAATTGCTTGAATTGGGAAATATCTGCACTTATATAGAACAGGCGGAAGTCGATCTTTGATTATGGCCAAGCGAATGGGATGAAAGGGAAACGTGTTGCTTTGAAGGAAAAAAGATCAAATGAAATTGCGTGATTATGATAAAAGCTGTAGCACCAATCAAAGCTCGCCCAGAGGGTCCATGTAATCGTAAAAAAGTAAACAATCAACATTATGGCTTAACTACTATTGTCCCTGTCATAATTATTCTCATCCCATAAATGTTGTTGTTTTTGTTGATTTGCATCTCAGAATAGTACGGAAACCTTTTAGATTTTCCATGATGTGTGATTTATTATCTGTGACAGGAATTGTCAGTAGGTGCTCCGCGTAGCGCACAAAGCCTTTTGGACTATTCAGAGGATTTTTAATTAATCTTATAGCTATTTGTGAAAGAATACATTACGCTATCATCCAACGGCTAAATAATTGTATACAATTGTATTCCAAGCTATCTTGTAAGTGGTCACCGTAGTCGACATATTTTCTGTGATAATCGACTGCCTTTGCTTCCGACACTTGTAAAATAAGCTATCAAATTTCAGTACCAATCTAAAATGTCATATGACAGGCTCTGTCATACGACACTGTTGCCGAAAACCGTCACGAATGTATGACATTTTTTTTGACATTTAAATGATCTTTATTCTTGTATTTGTTTGGTTTACATGTATGGATTATCAAGTGACACAGATGCGTCTTTTCAACTTTAGTACATTTGAAGTTTTTAATTATTATTTACAGTTCCTAGCCCTATCAGGCCTGTTATTAGAGTATGACCACCTTGGTGGGATTGGTTTGTTTTGAATTGGAAAAAGGAAACTATTTAAAACTATTTATTATTTACAGCTACAACTAATCTACAACTACTATATGCACCTAACCTACTATATACAAATTGCTTATCAAAGCATGTTCTGATGTATTGCATTTCTGCACAAATTTGTTCCTAGTTTCGTTAATTTGAAAATATACTTTCGGAATGTTAGTTTCTTGATGGAGGTCGGAAATGCGGGTATCGAAAGGACAATCAAGGATCATCCTCAGTACCCTGTTCTGCGCTACCTGTATTTTGTTCCTGTGCGTTTGTGCACATGATTCCCACACCGGAGCTGCG
Organism: Ochlerotatus camptorhynchus; assembly: GCF_037179485.1. Classification (NCBI taxonomy): domain Eukaryota; kingdom Metazoa; phylum Arthropoda; class Insecta; order Diptera; family Culicidae; genus Ochlerotatus; species Ochlerotatus camptorhynchus. The sequence goes on from NW_027040846.1 coordinate 936,628, forward strand.
TAGAAGATCGCAGGCGTAATGATTTGTTTGTAGATAGCCAGTTTGTTCACCCTAGAGAGACGAGATCTGCGGCAAATTAGCGGATACAACACCTAACTAAATTGGAACACTTAACTACTGCCCTATCTATGTGCGAGCGGAAAAGGAGCTTCTCGTCAAATAACATACCAAGATATGTTACTTCGGTGGACCACTCAACCCTTGTGCCATCCATTATTACAGTACAAGAGGGAGCCGGTTTTAGTTTGGGAGATTGTCGATGGAGGAACATTATTGATTGGGTTTTGGAGGCGTTGATTTTGATTTTCCACGTGTTGGAATAATCAGCAAAGGCGTCAAGGCATCGTTGAAGTTTGTTTGTTATTTCACGAGGCTTCCTTCCCTTGACGGTTATAGCGGTATCATCTGCGAACAGGAAGAACACGCCACCGTTGCCCAAGGGAGGAATGTCGGAAGTGTAGATGCTGTATAGCAAAGGGCCCAACAGACTTCCTTGCGGAACATCTGCTGGGATGGAAAAGGTGTTTGAATTGCAACCATTCAACGATACCTTAAACGACCTTTGCTGGAGGTAGTTTCGGGTGATTTTTACAAGATGTGGTGGAAAGTTGAAGTTACAAAGCTTGTACACAAGTCCGTTATGCCAAACATTGTCAAACGCGTTTTCAACGTCTGGCAATGCCATGGCTGTGGACTTGGATACAGCTTTGTTACTTCGAATGTTATTCATCACCCGAACTAGCTGGTGATTTGTGGAATGCCCAAACTGTTCAGGTAGGAGAATGTTGTTCTCCTCGACAAACTTGAGTAAACGACTGAGAATGAGTTTCTCGAACAATTTGCTCAGCGCTGAAAGGAGGCTGATTGGTCTGTAGCTGGAAGGTAGTGATGGATCCTTACCGGGTTTGCGGATTGGTATGATTTTCGCTACCTTTCAGAAACTTGGAAAGTAGTGCAGTTCCAAGCATCTATTGAAGATAGCAGTCAAAAGCGAGTACACTTTCGTGCTCAGCTTCTTGAATACCAAGTTGAATATACCGTCAAACCCGGGAGCCTTCATGTTCTTGGTGTTTTTCAGCGCTGAGCAAATCTGCTTCACTGTAGTATTTTCTGCCGGAGGGACGACACAAGGGGAGGCATCCAAGTTTTGTACACATTGTGAAACCTGATTTTCAAGCGGACTTTGGATGATGGAGCCAAGCAGATGCGACGAAGCAATCGCATTTGCTTTCTCCTGCGGGGTGATTTTGCGCCGATCGTCATCATTTTCGACTTTAAGAGGTGGAACGGGTTTGGGATGAGTTTTCAGCTACCTTCCAGAATGGACGGGAACGGTCATCCAGATTCTGGACAACACGCCCGAAAATTTCATTTCGGAGTGAGTCCATTCTGGAAGCAATCTGCCTGTTCAGATCGGCCATTTCATGTTTTTGCTCAGATCTCCAGTCCTCTGAAACTGGCGTCTACGCACATTTCTCAAGCGAATCAGTAACTGGGTGTGGGAATCAATGTCAACAAACTTACCCCTCACAGGAACTTGTCGAACACACGTCTCGTCAGCCATGGATATGGCCTGGTGGAGTCCTTCCAGAGCCCGGTCGATGTCCTCTACGGTGTCAAGCGGCGGATTTTCGTTGATGTTCCGGTCAACCACACGTCCAAACTGGATCCAGTTTACGTGGTGGTAGTCTTTTCGTAGGATTGGAGCAGGAGCTATGTTGATGCCGATCTCAGCCACCACCGGTTGGTGATCGGAGCTTAAGTCGTTGATTGCCACCGGCTTGGATAGCCCGAAGTTCGTCAGGAAGAAGTCCAGCGTGGAAGGGTTTCCCGCCGGAGAGATGAATGTCGGTTCATCCGGAAATTGCACCGTATACAGCCCATGCTGCGAGTGGTCGAATAGTAGTCTACCGTTCTGGTTCCGTTGGTAGTTGCACCATGCTTCGTGACGAGCATTCAGATCGCCCCCAACAATGAATCGGGAGCTCGTGCGAGTGATAGCGGTGAGGTCGTTCTTGAATTTTATCCTTAGGCCGTTGCTGGCAGCACACTGACGAGGGTAGTATACGGCGATGAACCGGACGTTTCCGGTTGGTGATTCCACCTCCACACTAAGGGCCTCGAAGATAAAAGTGTGGATATGCGGCAGCGTGCAGAACTTGATTCCTTTCTTGATGATGATCGCAACACCACCCCCCCTGGAGTCGATACGATCAAGCCGGATAATATGGTGACCAGGCAACCAAAAGCTGTCGCCGGACTTTAGATGGGTCTCTGATAGGAGGCCCACGTCGATACTATGCTTGCGGAGGAAGTCAGCAAGCTCGAACTTTTTGGCTCGTAAAGAACAAGCGTTCCACGTGACTAGAGTTAATGGTTTAGACGCCATACTGAATGATAAACTTACCGAGCACTTGGATCTGTTCGGGCTTGTTGCGGCACTGACGAAGAGCGCTGGTCATGTCGACGAAAATCTTCATCAGCTCATCCGCAGAGAAGAGATCGGGATTGGTGTTTTGTGCTGGTGGTTGTCTCCAGAATCCAGCGGGGGATGGAGAGCTTTGTCCAGCTAAGGCACCAGACGTTTCTTGACGGGAGCCGGATTGCACCCGTGGATTTGCTTGACCGTGTTGCGTAGCACGAAGAGGCGGGAAGTCCTCCACCCTGAATGGCGGAGTGTTTTCCTTCTTCCGTCCTGGTTGGCTTCTTGTGGACGCTTGCTTTCGGATCCGCTTGAAATCCTCGCGTTTGGGACACTGTTTGTCGGACCCTTGATGAGCTCCACCACAGTTGGCGCATTTGCACGTTTCCGACTCGTCGACAACGCACTCGGAGGAAACATGATTTTGGGCGCATTTGCCACAGCGCGGATTGATATAGCAGTTTCGGGTGCCGTGCCCGAAATTCAGGCAACGCTGACACTGGGTGACGTCGTGACGGCCGCCACGGTATGGCTCCCATTGAACAATGATGAAGTTGATGGAGCGGATGGCCTTCAACGCATTGAGCGTCACCGTTCCCTTCTGGAAATGAACCAGGAAAAGGCAATCCGGGTACGTTTTCACGTTTTCATCTCTCCTCGTCATCCGGAAGACTGGGGCTAGCTTGTAACGGTCCTTAAGTTCTTCTTCGATCGACTTGGGGTTGAAGTTCGGTAAGCCCCTGATGACTACCTTGAAGGGCTTCTCACCGGGGATGTCATGTGTGAAGTATTCCGCCCTGGAATCCTTCAGGTACTTAACGGTTGCTTCGTACTCCGCTTTGGTACGCAGCATCACCTTGGTGCCGATCCTGCTCAGCTTGAATTCAGCTGCAACACCCAGCGATGTGAGATCGCCAATGAGCGTGTTGAGTGGCACTTTCATCACCACCAGTGGAGGAAGCTTGACTTTTGCCGCACTCGGGACGGCAGAATTTTCTTGCTCGACGGTACCACCGAATTCACCGATGTCGCTGACGTTCGTCATGGTGTCACGGCCACTCGCACCAGCGGACTGGTCCTGAATCTTCTTCCTTGTCTTCGTCCGCTTCACTTCCGCTGGTGGGGCATTCCCAACATCGGTGGAAAGAGTAGCGTACCTATTTGTGATAGGTACGCATGAGCTACCTTCACTACTGTTCACTTTCTCACGGAGCTTGCTCCGGGAGCGCTGCCTTCCCATCACACGATGCGACCGGCACTACGACACGAACAAACGCGCAACTCGAACAACTCGACTGAGCGAGCCAAAAACGGACTAAACTAAACTGTTTGACTACTACACTACTCGAGTCTCAGTTGGAACCATAAATGTACATCAACTGGACTGAATGAGTGAAGTGCAAACGAAAAATTTCAACCGCTTTCTCCTCTATTTAATCGTCACGAAGGTATGTATTTCAGTTTTTCTCATAATAAGAGCTGCTGCTGTTGTGCTTGTGACATATACCAGCTTATGTCATTGGAACACACCATAATAGGAACGTATAACCATAACTTGTGCATCCACCATACTGTTTGCAAGAACTTTTTTTTTAGAAAGAAAAAAAAATATAAAAAAAAGGCCGAATTTTAATTTGATAAATGGTAAGAAAGCTGCTCGCGGACATTGCAGAACTGTGGTCTGAAAAATTATCGCAAAAATCTACCAAAGAAAATATCGACTAAGTCCACGTAATCAGTACCACTCAATTGTCTTCCGATTGAGGGTAACCCCGACGGTGCAAAATCTTATATCGTTTTTGAGAAAGCAACACTCGAAAAGCACAACTTTCACACATTTGTGGGTTTCGTGGTCGTGGCATCACCCGTCGTTCAGGTGTGATGTGAGTGCTACGACGTGAGGGTTCGCTTCCCGCTCGAGCCGAAAATTTCCCTACTGGTCAGCTGGGTGTGTTATGTGTTGTCCGTTGTCTTAAGTGTTCAGTCTGTGCAACTTCTGCTTGTAAAGACTGAAGATGGTGTAAATTCTAGATGAACATTTCACAGAAGCCTATCTGCATTGATCGATTCTCTTCACCGACTTTCTCTTTCCTCTTTCTCTTTACCAAAATTATGGGGGAAGCAATGAAGCAAATGTCTTCTGTTGCTGACTCTATCACTAGTATACGCAACAACGTTGCTGCTCAGATAGACAACGCGTTGAGAATTGGCATTTGGCATCGGCATCGGTTCTTTAAGTTGCTTTGAAAAATCTTTTAGTGAGAAATGGAATACGATGACTAGTTCATGTTTTGAAATAAGTACGGAAAAGAAATTAGCTGCAAAGAATGGTGCATCTAGAACGGTTCATTCTGAATCGGATCGAAATTCCAGACGCAAAAAACGTAAATTTCAAAATAGTGACAACGATTCGACTGATGATGTTTTTCAAGAAAATACGAGTTTTGCAGATGTTGTAATAAGATCTAGTCGTGCTAGTACAGGTACAAATAAAAATATTATTAATAGTAACAAACCGAATAATCGTAAGACTCGCGCGGTCATTGTGATTAAACCGAAAGAGTCCAAACAACCTTGCGAAGATACTCGTAAGTTTTTGAAAAATCAGTTGGATCCAAAAACACACAAAATCAGTAATTTTAGGAATGGTAAAGATGGCTCTATTATTTTTGAGTGTGCAACAGGAGCTAATCTAAATGATGTAAAAACTGGTTTTGAAAGCAATCTGGGTGAAAAAAAAATATAGTGCTGTTGTTCCCACTTCGGTGCTAAGATTGAAAATAGTGGGCATGAGCGATCAGTATTCCTCCGATGTCTTCATTGACTGCTTAAAAAGTCAAAATGAAGACATCGTTATTAATGATGTAAAAGTACATGTTTAGTGTTGTAATTGAAGTCAATGTCGATACGTATAAATGTTTGTTATGTGCGAAAAAAAGCAAATGTAGGGTTTGATCGGTGCTCGATAGTTCCCGCGATTAATGTGTTGAGATGCTTCAAATGTGGGGAATTTGGGCACAAGAGTAGTCAACAACACAAAACGTCGGAGTGTACGTCAACTGTATTGAAATGTATTAATTGTTTGAAAATGAATAAAGAACGTAAAATGAACTTGGACGTCAACGATGCAGCATTTAGCTCGGAATGTTTGCTCTATAAAAGACTTTTTGATCAGAAGAAAAGCAGCTTGCGTTTCAATAAATAGCAGCCAAGTTCCAGGAATGTCAATCAATTCGATTTTTTATACTTGAATACTGCGGGGTTGTCAACAAGCTACGTAGCATTACGTCAGATTGTTGAGGAAAAACGTCCTCTTTTAGTTTTATTATCTGAAACTCATATTGTAGAAACTGAAGCTTTTGATCAGTATAGTATTCCGGGATATATTGTTGCTGCTTGTTTATCACATTCTAGACACACTGGCGGTGTTGCTATTTATGTCAAAGAATCAGTTTAATTCAACCTTCGTACCAACGAAGTTATTGATGGCAACTGGTTCTTGGGCATTACAGTTGTACGTGGCATGAAGATGGGTAATTATGGTGTTTTGTATCATTCTCCCAGTTCTAGTGACCAGCGTTTTGTTGAAGTTTTAGAGAACTGGCTCGAGACATTCCTTGATTCTAGTAAATTAAATATATTAACTGGTGATTTGAATATTAATTGGCGTGATTCGAATCATTTGAACTTTTTAATTTAAAGCAAACAGTAAATTAATATACGCGTTTTTCCAGGCACAGTAGAACTTTAATTGTCCATGTTTATTCCAATTTTGATTCCATTTGTTCAGTTACCGATACTGATTTGAAAATAACCGATCATGAGACCTTAGTGATTGATGTCTTAGACCATGTTAACGATAACGATAATTTTGTAAAATTGAAGTGCTGGAGGAAATATACGAAGCAAGCTTTTCGAATCTTGTTGAGAGGAGCGTGGATTTTCCATTCGCGGACGGTAACTTAGATGAATCTACAGCTGTTCTTAATAACGCTTTGAAAACGTGTACCAATCAACTAGTTGAGCAAAAGTTAGTTTTTTTGAAGAACTCGAACGGCTGGTACAATTTGGATCTTTTGCGTCTTAAACGGAAAAGGGACAAATGGTACAAAAAGTTTTGTAGATCAAATAATGACAATCATTGGACTAGGTACACAATCGCGCGTAATAAGCATTCACAATCGATAAAGAAAACTCGTTGTGAATATGTTCAAAGGAAGATTGATCAGCATCAAAACAACAGCAAAGAGTTATGGAAAATTTTGAAATCTTTATTTAAACCTAGCAATTGCAAACCGCGGTCCATAACTTTTAATGGCACATTAGAACAGTCAGAACAAGTAATTGCAGCTAAGTTTAATGATTATTTTGTAGACAGTGTTTCATTGATTAATCAATCCATTGAATTGGTCGATGAACCTGACGAAATAGTAGTAGTAGATTTGAAGTTTTTCGCCCAATTACATTAGATGAACTTTGTTCTTGGGGCCTCCCTTAGCTCAGTCGGTAAAGGCGCAGCTACAAAGCAAGACCATGCTGGAGGTGGCTGGGTTCAATTCCCGGTCCGGTCTAGGAATTTTTCGGGTTGGAAAATTTCTCGACTTCCCTGGGCATAGAAGTATGATTGGACTTGCCACACAATTATACCAATGCAAAAATGGTACAAGCATCGAAAGCTCTCAATTAATAAATGTGGAAGTGCATCTAGAACACTAAGTTGAGAGCACGCAATAAGCTAATATGCGATATGCAATAAGCTTGAAATGCGAAGAAGAAGAAGAAGAAGAAGAAGAACTTTGTTTTTCATTAGGAAAATCTGCTGGAGTAGATAATGTTAATGCTAGAGTTATTCAAGATTGCTTTCATGTCATTGGCCACATCTTGCTGGACCTTATTAATGAATCATTACAAGCTGGACATGTGCCACAAATTTGGAAGGAATCTTTAGTGGTCCCTATTCAAAAAGTTGCTGGAACGATTAAAGCCGACGAGTTTCATCCCATCAACATGTTGAACACATTAGAGAAAATCTTAGAACTTGTTATTAAAGGCCAGCTGTTGGAGTATTTAAATAGTAATAGTTTGTTGATACCAGAACAATCGGGATATCGGGAAGGTCATTCTTGTGAAACCGCGTTGAATTTGGTATTAGCGAAGTGGAAAAATAACTTGGAGTGTAAAGATACGATTGTTGCTGTTTTTTTGGATCTTAAACGCGCCTTTGAAACAATTCCTAGGCCCTTATTGTTAAGATCAATCAAGCGCTTTGGAATAACGAGTACTGCATATAAATGGTTTGAAAGCTATTTGTCTGACAGAACTCAACGGACTGTTTTTAATGATTCTGCTTCCAGTCCCGTGGGGAATACGGTTGGAGCGCCCCAGGGAAGTGTATTTGGGCCCCTGTTATTTATTATGTATATTAATGGCTTGCGACGTGTTTTTCGATTGTGCGACATTTTAATCTTCATTGCAACTAAGGATTTAGATGATGCCGTTTTACACTTGAATGAAGATTTGAGTTCTCTAAGTAGATGGTTGAAGTATAAGCAGTTGAAATTGAATGCAAGTAAAACTCAATTTATGGTAATTTCGCGGAATCGAGTAAATGAGAACGTCTCTGTTGTAATTCATGATGAGACTATTGATCGCGTTCGGGAGATTAAATATCTTGGCGTGATTATTGATGACACACTTAAGTTCAACTCTCACATTGACAATGTCATCAAGAAAATTGCAAAGAAGTATGGAATTCTATGTCGGCTGAAAAACGATTCAACTATTGCCAGTAAAATACAGCTATACAAATCAATCATCTCTCCTCATCTAGACTTTTGCCCTTCCATTTTATTTCTGGCCAATGCAACACAAATATCGAGATTACAGCGCTTGCAGAGTAAAAAAATGCGTTTGATTTTGAGATGTAATAGATTCACTTCCTTAACTTTGATGCTAGACGCCTTACATTGGTTGTCGGTGAGGCAAAGAATTGTATATTTGACTATGGTGTTCATTTTTAATGTAGTTAACGGTTTGCTGCATCGATATTTGTGTGATCGAATTGAAAGAGGAAGTGACTTTCATATACATATAGATATAATACTAGAAACGCGGTTGAAATAAGAACACCACATTTCTTGACTTGTGCTTCACCAAATTCATTATATTATAAAGGAATAAATGTTTTCAATTCGATGCCTAGACATATCAAACGTTCAGCAACAATTAGGTACAGAATTTAAAAGACACTGCATTTCACACGTTAAAACTGTATTTTGAACAGTTATTCAGTGATTTTTTTTTATGAATTGACAAATTATGTATCTTGACGAAGTTATCTCTAACGGATTATTTTATATGGATAGCTGTCATAACGACTTTTTTTTAATAACTGTTGTAGCGATGGTGATGATGGATTTTTAATATTTGATTCAATAGTAGATTAATAAAAAAAAGTAGTCTACAAAGGTTTGAGAGTCGCGCGCATATTGCGGATATAGACGACTGAATTTAACATTTGATTAAAAAAAAAAGTAATTTTGAAGCTTTTTTGGAAGATATCTTGAGTTAGTAGTAAGTTTTCGGGCTACAAAATGGTGAGTTGACAACCTGGAAGGAGCGGAATACCTAGTCTTGGTCCTCACAAGTTCCTACTTCACGCCTCCTCGAGTCATATGATAACAAAAGACTACCAGCTGAAACATGGACACAGCTGGGTGGCGTAGCCTGGGCAATGTTGCCAGTCCGGCAATAGCAAAGTGAAGAGGTGCGACGCAAACACTGGCGCGGTAACCATAGTACGGTGATAGAGGAAATGCTTCACCAAACCTGAGCGTCTGTTCACCATGGAGGTGTGGCTCAAAACGGCGTCTGTTATCCATGTTTGGAGCGGCTGATCACCGTCCTAGTACCAGGGTGGGACTCTAAACAGAGCTGTGCACGATGGTCCCCCGGCGAGACAGGGGGTTGGGGCAGGCCCAACAAGCCGCCCTGAAAAAAAAAACAAAGTTGCAAATACCGAAGAAAGAAATACGGATCGGAACAATCGGCACAGACCTACGCGACGAAATAAGGACTACGATTGGAAACTCGGAACATGGAACTGCAAATCGCTCGGCTTCCCGGGTTGCGATAGGTTAATCTATGACGAACTTCAACCACGCAACTTCGAAGTCGTAGCACTGCAGGAACTTTGCTGGACGGGACAAAAGGTATGGAAAAGCGGGCATCGAGCGGCTACTTTCTATCAGAGCTGTTGCACCACCAACGAGCTGGGAACCGGCTTTGTAGTGCTGGGTAAGATGCGTCAACGCGTGATTGGTTGGCAGCCGATCAACGCAAGGATGTGCAAGTTGAGGATTAAGGGCCGTTTCTTCATCTACAGTATCATCAACGTGCACTGCCCACACGAAGGGAGACCCGACGACGAGAAAGAAGCGTTCTATGCGCAGCTGGAGCAGGTGTACGACGGCTGTTCGCAACGGGACGTCAAAATCGTCATCGGCGACATGAACGCTCAGGTAGGACGAGAGGCAATGTATAGACCGGCAATCGGGCCAAACAGCCTGCATGCCGTATCGAACGACAACGGCCAACGACGCGTGAACTTTGCAGCCTTTCGGGGTATGGTAGTTCGAAGTACCTTTTTCCCCCGCAAGGATATCCACAAAGCCACCTGGAGATCACCTGACCAACACACAGAAAACCAAATCGATCACGTTCTAATCGACGGGAAATTCTTCTCCGACATTATTAACGTCCGCACGTACCGCAGTGCGAACATAGATTCGGACCATTACCTAGTTGCAGTATGCATGCGCTCAAAACTCTCGACGGTTCATAACACCCGTCGAAGTCGAACGCCGCGACCCAACATTGAGCAACTACGGGACGCCGGAGTTGCCCAGGACTACGCGCAGCAGCTGGAAGTTGCACTACCCACGGAAGAGCAGCTTGGCGCAGCTTCTCTTGAAGATGGCTGGAGGGACATCTGTTCAGCCATAGGTAGTACTGCTGCAGCGGCACTAGGTACTGCAATCCCGGACCGAAGAAATGACTGGTTTGGAGGCGAATGCAAACTATTAGTAGAGGAGAAGAATGCCGCACGGGCGAGAATGCTGCAACACCGCACGAGATTGAATGTGGAGCGATGCAGACAAGCGTGGAACAGACAAAACTCGAATACAACGTACCCACACATCATTATTTTGTTCATCGATTTCAAATCCGCATACGACACAATCGACCGAGATCAGCTATGGCAGATTATGCACGAGTACGGACTTCCGGATAAACTGACGCGATTGGTCAAGGCTCCATCGTGACGTTCTGGTTGAGGTTAACTTCGATTCGATGACTATGAACTATCGAAGTTCTTTGTAGTGTTGAAAACAATGGCGATGGGCACCGATCTTTCAGCAGAGCAAATAAAACGCACAATTGCTATATTTGCCACATGCTACAAAGCTGTAATATTTATATAATTAAAATACGCATCAAAATACAATACATTACAGTACTTACAACTTCGGTGTTTTCTCGCATTGGAATAGCCAAAGAGCGATTTGCTCTTCCATTGCGCCCGTGCCGTCGCTTGCCTTCACTGATCTATTGTGACTGTGATCATTGACAGCACGGGCGTGTACGAGAAAACCCCGAAGAACGACAAACAAACACACAACAATATCACACATTTCTTCAAGGGGCTCGTCGAGCGGTTGCAAACGCAAGCGACGATGGATCGAGTGATGTGCGTTGTTCGAGTATCGGGGACACTCTCGAGTCCCTTTGAATCTCGAAAGGGGTTACGGCAGGCTGATGGCCTTTCGTGTCTGCTGTTCAACATCGCGTTAGAAGGTGTGATCAGAAGAGCTGAGATAGACACGAGTGGCACGATATTCAGGAAGTCCATCCAGCTCCTTGGGTTCGCCGATGACATTGACATTATGGCACGGAACTTTGAGATGATGGCGGAAACGTACATCAGACTGAAGGCTGAAGCTAGACGGATTGGACTTGCCATCAACGCATCAAAGACAAAATACATGAAAGGAAGAGGTTCTAGGGAAGACAATGTTAGCCTCCCAACCCGAGTTCAGATTGACGGTGACGAAATCGAGGTGGTCGATGAGTTCGTGTATTTGGGCTCACTGGTGACCGCCGAAAATGATACCAGCAGAGAAATTCAAAGACGCATTATGGCAGGGAATCGTGCCTACTTTGGACTCCGGAGGACGCTCCGGTCGAATAAAATTCGCCGCCGCACGAAGTTGACTGTCTACAAGACGCTGATTAGACCGGTGGTCCTTTACGGCCACGAGACCTGGACTATGCTCGTGGAGGACCAACGCGCCCTTGGTGTTTTCGAACGGAAGGTGTTGCGTACCATCTACGGTGGAGTGCAGATGGATGACGGAACGTGGAGAAGGCAAATGAACCACGAATTGCACCAGCTGCTGGGAGAACCAATCATCGTCCGCATTGCTAAAAAAGGGGCGACTACGGTGGGCTGGGCACGTCGTAAGAATGCCGCACGACGACCCAGTGAAAATGGTTCTAGAAAGTGACCCAACAGGAACAAGAAGAAGAGGCGCGCAGCGGGCAAGGTGGATCGACCAAGTAGAAGGTGACCGGCGAACCCTTCGCAGACTACGAGGCTGGTGAACTGTGGCCATGGATCGAGTAGAGTGGAGACGACTTCTTCGGACAGCAGAGGACAACAAGGCCTTAGCATGATTGGTAAGGTAAGGTAAGTTTTCTGGCAAATGTTGGGGGTTCGTGAGCATTCCTGACATTGCTGAAAATTATGATAGCATCAGATTACGGGGTTGCTAGTGTAATAGGATGCTTTGTTGATTATTCACTAACTCTTGATTTCTTGTAATACTTATGAATATTCTAGGTGGACAAAAGGGGGAACTAAGAGGGGGACGCCTGAGCTTTTCCACATTTATATCGCTGTGAAGCAACTGTAAACTCTAGAGGGAATTTATATCTGTAACTGAAACCAGTTCGATTTTGTTTGCTAACCTTATTAAAATGTCATATTTAATTATCTTAAAGATAAATCGACCAGCTCAAACCTTTGTAGGGGTAAGAGGTGGTACCATAATCATCATTTCAGATAGGTCCTTTCATCTAGAATTTTATTTTTTCAAAAAGTTGAGTTATGCATAGCGAAAAATGCTTTTCCAGCTTTCAGTAAGTTACAAAGTACCACTAGAAATCAATGAAAATCAGCTTGAAATTACACACCCATCTTCGGTAGTTCAAGCATTTCGTTTTGTTTTCGCCTGAGTTTGGAGAGCTTCAATCAACCCGACGACGACGACGACGACGATGCCAGCCACTTCAGTTCCTTGCTCCATCCCGAAGCGCTATCCACCCACGTCCCTCTGCTTTCGAGTAAATTAAAAGCATTTATGAAGTCTGTCGGTCTGCGCCCTTCGTCTTCTGCTTCTGTTGCCATTTCAAATGATGTGTAAATATTTGTTTGCAATTTCGGTGCGCAGAAGAGTCACTTCAACAGGTATGACCGCTCAATGTTGCAGTCAGTGTAGAAAGCATTTGCACAGAATATTCATATCCCTTAAAATATTCCAATGTTCGAATCAATCATTCCGAAAAATATTATTTCCTCGCATTATTGATGGATGATTGACCCTGCTTGCATTCCAGACTGAAAAAAAAACTTCGTTCATTTTATTCAAATATATATCCTCGCTTTGAGTTCCCATCCCGTCGCTTTGGGATGTGGAGTTTTTCGATTGATTCAAAGTTTCCAACCTCCCATAATACATGACCACCGAGGAGACCATGGTATGCAGCCGGGCTGATTGTAAATGAAACATGTGTCCCTCGGGCACGGCACCTATCTCGGGAACCAACGGAGTATAGTTTCGACATGAACGGACGATACTTTTCATCGACGTAGAATATTTAGGAATCGTCCAAACCACCCCTTTTTCGCCTATAACAACAATCCATCCTCAGCTTGCTCTCTGGTTCGTCATAGGTTCGGTAGATAGGTATCTATCATAGGGAGAGTGAACTGCAACATATCATCATAGGTGGGAAAAGGGAGGATGCAAAATAGATTGTCAGCGAGGAGGAGGATGTGTCCGGCACTTTTAGGACAAAGTTTTGCTCGGTGTTGTTGTTGTTGCCACTGCTGTAGAATGTTGCGTTGCCAATATTTTCCGGGATTGGTTTTGGGGCCTTCCAGCAGGAAGCAACACAGGCGGATGGGAATTCAACCTCTGATATGGGAGAATTTATTCATGGTGTTTTCTATATTTCATGGATGAAATATATGCGCATATAAATTGATGATAAATGTGGTTATAAATTCGAGTTGGTTCAATTTTTTTTGCATTCTTTCTGCTCCGACCGGAACCTGAAGGGATATTCGCTTTCACTGCAGAGAGGTGAGATAAAGTTTTTCTGCTCCAAGACGGAACAATACTGATGAGAAATGAATCAAATTGATGAACGGGGGCAAAGTTGCTGCTGTTACGATTTGAGCGGGTAATCGAATTTTGATGGATTGAGGGCAATTTGGATTGTCGAGGAGTGAGTAAACTAAACTATGTTTACACACTGTATTCTAAACAGCATCTCATTTAAAATAAACGAGCGTTCTACCAGCGCCAACCTCAATTAAATTTCACTTTCCAAACTGGTCGCCCGCTATCTAGTATAGATCTCTGACGCAAAATGCGATTAATTATAAACTCGCATGAGCAGCCTGGGCCGTAATAAAACGAAATGACAGCTTCGCGTGATCTCGACCGATCCGATTCGCGAAACACACCCACCCATATTCCGGCCTCAGCGGAGAAGGTGCACCAACCCATCGGATAGGGAAATAAATCAGAACCGGTTGGAGTGTGTACGACGAGCGATTCTCATTCGCATGCAATTTTTCTTCATCCTGCGCGACCGCGATTCCAGCGTAAACAACAACAAACCAGTTTAGGTTCGCAATCCGTGGATAAAAATATCTTATTTTTACAAATCTAATAAATTCTGAAGCGTTGTGTGACACACGGTTGCCTTCTTCATTATTCAGTGACTTACATATCGTGACCTTTTTCCCCCTTACAACTTGATTCGATCGTCGTCGGTGGGTCGTGCGCTACACACCTCCCTATGCATAAATGCGCTAGTCAGCCAGAGTGGTGTGTAGAAATGATCAAAACAACATTAGCCAGGTCGACTAAACTGCCAAACCTGACTAACCGGTTTTGGGACGGCCAAGTTAAGAACAATCATGAGTATTCGAGAGATCTCGTGTAGAGTGGAGCAGTACTTCGGCATAAGCGCCCATTTCCGTCATATCGAACAGAACCATCAAACATACCAACGATTTCGACGTGAACCAATCACGATAGTGTAGGTCAAAAGCTACAGAAGAAAGTCTAAAGGCTGTATATCCATGAACCAGATTTTGTAAAATCGAGAAAAAAAATTTCAATAGAAACTGTTGTTAGTATGTTAACAAATCTTTTCAGGACGATAAATTATCATTTCATCAACAATTGGGTGGATTATAACAATAATTAAGTTAATTAAATATATATTATATATGGTTATGCATATGTAAGGCATAAAACATTATCACTAAATTACGTCACGAGAGGTTTTTCACTAGGGTACTTTAGCACTGTGATCATTTATTTGATCCATTGACAAAGCTTGAGTTCACTAACATTACTTACCCCTTCTCATATTGGGCTACATTTGAATCTATTTAAATAATTAATTCTGTCTTGTTCGTATCCGAAGTACTGTCTTGGATGATCCATTAATAAAAAATATGTTTGAAGTACACATCTACATCTGCTAAGTTATGTATACTGTTGAGCTTCTACTATAAATATTTTTATTTCGTTAGTTTTATTCAAAATCAAAAATAGGTCCCACATCCGGCTTGTGAACGAACGTCACGTTTATTTTTGCTGTTCTAATTTTTTTTCTCTACTTAGGTGCTGCTCGAGTGAATTTTTTTTTTGAGGATATCAAGATTTTGGCCCTACAACTAGAAGTCAAGCAAATAGAGATCTGAAGTTTGTAAAGTGTGAATCTGAACCATGAAGTCTGAGCAGTGATACTCAAATTGGATGGATCTGCTGTGATTTTTGTCTAGGCTGGTTCCACATATCCTTTGTGGTTCGTCTTCATAAGGGCTGTACTGCAATGGCTGCTTCGGAGCCCCGGGCAGCGTGTATTTTTACAGGTGGATTTGAAACCAAGATTGAGCCTCAAACAAACTCGTGACTTCCCGATTTTATGATGGAGGTGTGGCGGATCACTGAACCTATCAAAGGAGAACATTACTCGGGGAAATTCAGACAGATGAACCGGAATGGTATATGTTGGTTCCTGTCAAGAAATGGATCATCTACAATTGGGATTGCTTCGCTGAAAAGTGGTATAGCGTATTGTTGCAGACTTGGGCCCACGGTTTGAGATGGAGTAGACTGTGCGTGTGATCGAACGTGACGTTTGTTTTTTTTTTCCGTGGAGTTTTTTTTTATGTATAATCGGTTGCTGATCTGGTCGAAACCAGGCCCAGGAGACGATTTATAGTTTGTCAGCGAGTTCATTAAGACAGAAGAAGTCCTGCGAGAGCTGCATCTCATTGTATCTAGTTCTACCTCTTTGTTATTTCCCGCTGAGAAGCTGTTCCGAAGACAAGTAGAACCTCCATGAGGCGTCCCATCATTAGTTCCATCATTCGTCTCAGCGGTGAGTCACAGCGCTGAACCTGACAATTGGTCACGAAAAGGCTTCCCAACTAACAATTTTAGCTGCAGATTAGCTTATACAGCCGAAAATTGGCTTATACCGCTAATTTTTGCCTGTATAAGCTAGTCTGCAGCTAAAATTGTTTGTTGGGTTGCCAATGCACATACACTAGAGCTTCCATTTCCCGGTGGTTTCCACTATCCCGCGATTCGGGAAATATTTATTTGATATCCCGGGAAATCCCGGGATCCCGGGAAGTCAATAAAGATAGTAAATTGTTTTAATATTCGTATGATCGTAATTTCTTTAAAAGATGTTCTGAAATCTATGTTTCATCTCCTTAGAAGCATGATTAAAAAAAGGAGATTTCTTCAATACTAGGGACATCGTATTTAACAACATGTCTTCAATTTGAAGACATTTAAAATTCTGTGAAGGTATTTTTTCATGCAGATATTTGAAGACATTTCATGATATGTGAAGTTGTTTCAAGACATGCGGAAGCTGAAGCAGACTTCCGATAGATATTTTTTTTTAAATTTTAAGCTGACATATGAAGATTTTTGTTAAATAAATAAAGTTTTTGATTTCATATTTTAAGCTTCTTCCTGAATATGTTGAATATGAAAAATGTAGCCAAAATCGGATATTTCAGAATAAAACTTGATCCAATTGAATATTCATAGGACTTCACGGAAATATTTGATTAGCTGGAGATCTTTAGAATACTTCCTGATCAACGTTAAGTTTTGGGAGAATATCTTCACAATAGTACTTGATCAACCTGAAGCCTTGAAAAATATCCAGAGGACTTAATTGAAATCTTCGATCAGTTGTAGATCTTTTAAGTACTTCCTAACCGATCTGCCATCTTGGGAGAGCCGATTGAATGTTCGACCAGTTTAAGATCTTCAGATTTCCTGATCAACCTGAATTTACTCATATCTGACCAACCAGTAATCTTGAGAGACTATCTAGAGACGTTATTTGAGTTTTACGAACAGTTGAGTATCTTAAGAATAATAATTGATTGACCTGAAGTCTTGAAAAATATCCACAGGTCTTTAAATCTCCGACCAGCTGTATATCCTTTAAATACTCTAATCACATTTCCGTCTGGGAAGGATGTCTACAAGACGTCTTTTGAATTTTTGAACATATCTTCAAAACATTACTTGATTAAGTTGGAAAGTTTTGAATAATATCCAGAGATATCATCACAAATCCATGAATATCAGTTATACGAAGATTCGTGTACTTTCAAGAAGGTTCTTGAACTTAAACTTAGTTCCATGAACTCAAAGCCTATATAAAGTTCCCTGAATATGTAAAATATTCTACGAAATCCTGGGATTTTTCGTCAACTTCTTCGAAGTTCCCAGTACTTCAAAGATTTTTCCATAGCTTACATCTTTTAATTTTTCGATAGATACAACTGAATTTCTGCCCAGCTTGTTGTACTTGTACGAATTTTAAATAACATTCTACGAAGTATCCTGAAGACCTGATCCCTGAAGTTTTACGAGGTTCCATGAATTTCTATGAAGTTATCTGAAATCAAATGAATGTCTCTTGACATCTAAGAAGTTCAATAATGGGACGTGATATTATGTTTGTCAGCCAAATTTCACAATAGTCCGTGCAGATCATGATGATTATGGTGGATGATTTCTCTCATGAATGCATTTATAAAAACTATTTTATAATGTAACGAATGACAGCCAGGGAGAGTTATGGAAGCCAAGATAGAAGTCGGTGACTCTATAAACTGCAAATACTGAGTCTTTTCATCAGTTGAGACTAGTACTACGTACTTCCAACCATCTTAACAATGCATTCCAATGGTTTTTGATCAACTATGAATGATAGTCATCTCACGACGCTCAACCTGATTGAATCAAAATGTTCACGGTTTGTTTCACTGCTAGATCGTATTTTTAACGAGTGCTTCTTGTACAACGATCATATACAAAAAGTGGTGTCTGTGTGCAATTCTTTCGAAAAATCAGAATGAATGGCAAACGAAGGGAAGAAATATATTTCATAAGATGTGAAAGTTCTGGATTCAAATTCTACTACAGATATTCCAAGAAAGATTTATAGTGGTAAAAGAGTTTTAAATTAAAAAAATCCCGGGGTACACGCGATCCCGGGATTTTTAAATTAATTTCCCGGGATTCGGAAATCCCGGGAAATGTATTAATCCCGGGATTTTCATCCCGGGATGGAAGCTCTAACATACACTTAGACAAATTAATGTAAATT
This sequence comes from Ochlerotatus camptorhynchus, assembly GCF_037179485.1. Classification (NCBI taxonomy): domain Eukaryota; kingdom Metazoa; phylum Arthropoda; class Insecta; order Diptera; family Culicidae; genus Ochlerotatus; species Ochlerotatus camptorhynchus. The sequence goes on from NW_027040846.1 coordinate 955,064, forward strand.
TAGGTGCTCTGAGAGCGACATATACGAGCGTCAATTTTGACATAAATTTGAGTCGTAACAGACGCGAAATATAGCTCAATCAAACGTACTTTTTGTCGAGCAACGCAGTTTTCAGTCTCGGGGTACGTAATATTACATGACATGTTTGTTTACGTCAAAGATGGATTCCGTCACTTGTAAAATTAGGTTGGTCGTCGTCTGAGAAAAATCGACTACACACATCCAAAAATTTTTTATCTCAAATCGAGGGAAGACATTCCGCTCAACTACCATAAACTAGACTAGTTCATGTTGATCTTCGTCAAGCTTCGTCTACAATTTGGACTTCTACATCAACACATGTCAAGCTGCTTTCAGGTTCAATTGGCTAAACTTGGTGAGTTCGTTCCATTTTGTAAATTTTTATCTTTTCAAATCAGTAACGTTGAGAGATCACCTTTTTGTGGTGCGTTACTGGTATAAGATCTACCACCGAACCCTAGTCGTGGCAACTTCAAACTGGGCAATCAGGATTTTCCAGTAATCAAAGGATCACATTTTAGTTCTTGTTACTTTTTATGACTTGATAATAGTGACAAGACTCGGGTGGTGACCACCGACGTTATGTGTTTCTATATTGCATATTTCAAATCAAACATATTGTTTATGTTCATAGAGTTTACATAATCCTTTTCCCTTTGTCCTTCTCCATTTCCTTTCCCTCTTCTCTTTTCAGAAAGCGAGTATTGGTGCTATAGCCATAAGTCATAAAAGGCTAGGACAAGAGTTAGTGCTCATGTCCCAACCGTCAGAAGAAAATGGAGCATCACTTAACCTTTCTAGCTTTGATGCTTCCAACGACCAACCAAGCATATAATTACCAAAATCGGAACGTACGGTACGAGATGTCCACGTGGCCCGATGTTTTCTGAATCATCTTGCCCCTTAAATGCTACACAGTAGGCCTGGCCGTTTTAATATGTGTGACGTATCTTTGATGTGAAACATATATCAAATAGACAAGAAAAATGATGGAGGTATACAGGGTGCGTGACGAATTTTTGCAGTAAATGGCATATTTGAGAAAAAATACACCAGTTAGTTATTCTAGCAATGAATTTTGTGCGATTTATTTTCTTTCGCAACATATGGAAGTTGTTAGTAAATTTATTCAAAAAAATTGCCTTCCCTTTCGACGACTGTAGTTAGACGCTTCCGGAAACTGCAGTATGCACGTTTTAAAATGTTTCGATCCATAGATGTCATCACTGCCTTGATTTTAGCTTTTAGCGACTTAAGTGTGGTGTGAGGGGTTCTATTGGTATCCCGTTGGACGAAGCCCTATACAAAATAATCCAACGGATTGATATCGGGACTGCTTGGGGCCAAATTTCTTCCTCCCAAATTTACAAAATATTTTCCGTAAGCCATTTCTGTGCTTTATTAGCAGTATGAGCAGGTGCTCCGTCTTATCATTTTCCCAAGCCTTTTTTAATATTATACACTGTTCTTTCAGACACATTTACCGACCGAATTATTTCTTTCATGCATACTCCGGCGCGCAACAAAGCGACAACGGCTGACAGATTGCTCGACATCTTTACGTTTACTCAACATTGTTTGTTTAAATCTTACACCTAACAGTATAAGCTATCCAGTGCTGCCAAATATATCTAAATCATGATGCACAAGCATGAGAAATTACTATTTGAAATTTACTGCAGAAATTCGTCACGCACCCTGTAGGATGCTTTCAAGAACTGGCTATGTTGGTGTTAGATTAGATTAGATTAGAAATCCAAAATAGGTCCCACATCCCCCGGTATATGGAGAAAGTGAGACCTGATGCGCATCTATTGAATTTCATTTTTTTTAAATTTTTAAAGTTGAATACAGTTAACTCTTCACAACTCGATATTCTATAACTCGATATTTTCTGTAACTCGATACTTTCAAACGTTAGTATTTTTAACGTCAAAGTTGATGATCGACGAAAGCAATGACCATTTAGAAGCTAGTTTCTTCAAAAGAGTTTTCACCATTGGAATCATCAAAGCAATAATGTTCCTCATGGAATCAGACACATTCAATATTTCGAGAATTTCTTGCACAATTCCAGAAAACGTGAACATGGCTGGATGTTGTCTTGGCTGTTGAGCTGGAACATCTGGAGCCTTGAAAGAACCTGGAAGTCGTGGAAAGTCCCTATCAAATCAAATGATCTCAAACCCGGTGAATTGACTTTCGGGACATTACCGCTACTTTCTGGTTCCTTCAAGATGGCTCGAGGTTCAATACGAGAAGGGGGCCTCTGAAAATGAAATGACTTTCCTCGTCAACATTTGAGTCATAGCCCTGGTCATCAACTGAGAGAAGATCCAAGGGGTTACTACATGGGGGAACCTGGGAAGATGGAGTAACTGATCCTAGGATTTCTGAAGTTGTTCTCCCTGCTGTTTGTAGCTTGGACAATCAGTGAGAGCATGCGGAATTTAAAAACAATATGGACATTTTGGGATAGCCACAGAAGGCCGCAGTGTGTGCTAGTCGCTTGCATTTTGTGTAATTCATTACCTTTGGTACAAACAAGCGCACTTGCGGATCATCCCAATCGTGACGTTCCAACGAGTGACATTGAATGAATTTGAATGCAGTCAAGTATTTTAGTTTTGGGGAGATTAGGGTTCTTGAAGACACCGGCCGCAAATTCGTGATTTGGATACACTGGAATACTTTACTTATTTTTTTAGGATTGATTTTTCATTTGTTTTAAAGAGTTTAGATAGTGGCACCGGTGGTGTAGTAGTGAGCGTGATTGCCTCTCAATCCAAAGGACCTGGGTTCAATCCCAGTCGACGCGATCGGGATTTTCTGAGGCATAAAATCTCTGAGCACGCCTTCCTTCGGAAGGGAAGTAAAGCCGCTGGTCCCCGATCCATGAGTTGATGGGTCTATAGGTAGGGTCCAGGTGTGGGAGCGGCCTCCCTGGCATTGGTAGCGTTAGAATCCAGTATGGAAAACAAGATCGACAGAAAACAAATCAAGGAAAAAGAAAAGAGTTTAGATTTGTTTAGTCAAAAAGAGCTGAATTTCTGAAGTGTAATTTCTTTAAAACTGCACAATATTTTGAAAGCTAATACAGGGAATGAAAATTGGTTTGGTTTCATAAGTCAACAGTAATTTTGACAGAAGAATTTCCATGCATAACCACAGATTTAAAATTCTGGACTACTCAATTTTTTTATGACGGCATGTTATTCTCTTGACTATCACTCGAGATAAAGCAGACCTTCATAAAAATTACATGTGTACACGCAGAGAAATGATTTTTAAATTCAAATGGATATATTTTTGGCTCAGGGACTAATGCATTTTTGGTATTGATTCTATTATATTATTCGGTTAACAACAAACCGGTTGTAGAGTCAATAATATGTTTGTTGATTCTAAAAACCATTTTGTTGATTCCAAAATATGTTTTGTTGAAATAGTGATACAATATGTTTGAATCAATAACAAAATACATTGGGCCCTGAAACGAAAATCAATTTTTCTACGTGTACGTTATGGACTAAATCGCTAAAAATTCATATTATATAATAATTAAAGTGTGTGCCATTTTTTTTCGAATACACCCTTTATAAGAACGCATAACATGAATATTTCTGGTCAGACTCATAAGAGCATATCTGAAATGATCGATTCCCTGCATCGATTTTCTCTTTTGTTAATAACTTGTATGGATAAACATTTATTGGTCCGTTTGATGCTGCTTTGCTAGGTAATGCAACCTTTCACAGCATTGTATTATTAAAACTTGTAGTAATTCAAAAAGAAAATCGGTGATGAAAATCGATCATCGCAGTTAGGCCCTTATGATTCTGAACGCTTGAATTACATCTTTTCTTCTCGAAAACAAAGGAAGCGTTCGTATGCCACGTTTCAATGTGATGTGACGGAATTGAAACTCGTATGACGTATTAAAAAAGTAAAAGCACACATTCCATTAGGTTTGTTCCCGTTCTTGCTGTAAGTTGTTGTAAGAAAATAATACAATACTCTTCAATTTGCGCGATGACAGGTACCGTCTACTAACCGCCATTGCCCAGCAGTCGTTTAGCCAACTTAGCTGATTTTTTGTGGGTGACAAGTTTGGGGTTGACCGTAATCACATACAAAAAATCAGCTCAATTGGTTGAAAGATTACTGATAAATTGCGGTGGGTACCCGAGCAAAGCTGGAGATCAAATTGAAATCAAAATTTGCTGTTATGATGTAACTTATTTTGAATACTCCAGTTGATCTCGTTTTAGTTGACTTAACGGTTATGTGTTATGTGTTATGAGAGCAAAATTTGACACTGTTGAATCAACCGGAAAACTAATCCTGATTTCAATGAAATAAATTTGATTGCTGATTTTGTATTCATAATGTTTAACTCAATACGGGCCTGGCGTAAATGGTAAGCATCCATGCTTCTCACGCTGAAAGACTTGAGCTCAAATCTCACACCGGGCAAGTCACAAATCACCTAAAATGTGTTAAACAAAAACAAATAAACAATAATTATTAGTTCAACGACAGCTGAACTTAAATTAAATTTTAAACAAGACGTTAACAGCAGAACTTCAAGTTAAGTTACTTTCATTTGAAAAGACTTAACTGCATAATGAAACCACAATACGAGTTCAGACTTATGTCGCGACAATTGAAATCAAAATGAGTTTTCATTAAGATACACAGCAAAAAAATAATTTTGATATCACATCAAAGTGGATGCACTACAATCATGTCGAAAATTTCATGTAATTTTTATGACCACATAAATAAACAAATGCAGTAAAAGCAGCGTAATGCCAGTTCATGCACTGTATTAATGATAATTTTGTCCTTTTTAGCAAGTAATATTACACCATATTTTCGACATGATTGTAGTGCATCCACTTTGACGTGATATCAAAATTATTTTTTTGCTGTGTAGGAACTGGAAACTTTATTATCGATTTGCTTTCATTTGACTTTGCTCGGGTAGACGGCACCACCCATCGCGTGTATCGGGGATTCCTGTATTATTTTCTTACAGCAATTTACAGCAAAATCAAAAAAGCAAGTATGGGTACAAACATTTTTTTTTTCTTTATTAAAGAGACTTTCAGCCTTGGGCTGGTTCGTCTCTGCGGGAACAAACCTATTATTCATTCCATTATTTGATCGTAAGAGAGTGGTAAAGTGCAGGTTGTGCTTGGTATGACGGAATTTAGATCTTAACCCTATACGAATCCAGCACAAATCGGCATCTACTTTGCACCTTTCCTTGTTACGCAATTCACGATGTTTGTTGCTGCTGGTGGTTGCATGTTTTATTCTATAGCCGTAGGCTATACAGCTTTTGGAAGTCATGATGAAACATTATACATAAATTTGGCTTCATGAGATCAAGTTTTCGAAAATTGACGCCTGTAGAACAAGGGTACACCTCCGGTTCATAATTAAAGAGTCGTAGCTATTATTTTGTTTTCTTTGTTCTTTTGACCTAGTGTTGCTACGGGTAAGAATAAGAAGTTCGACAATAGGTTTGTTCCCGTTCTTGCTTTTTTGCTTTTGCTGTAAGTTGCTGTAAGAAAATAATACAGGAATGCCCGCTTTGCTTTGGGTAGTGCCGTCTACCCACCACAATTTCTCAACAGTATTTCATCCAATTGAGCTGACTTTTTGTGAGTGCCAAGATTGCGGTTGGCATTAATTACATACAAAAAATCACCTCAATTGGTTGTAAGATTTCTAAGAAATGGCGGTGGGTATTATTTTCTTACAGCAACAGCAAAAAAGCAAGCTTGGGAACAAACCTAATGCTTTTTAATTTGTATGTTTCATGGCGGACGGTATATAAGCTATCAGCGCTTCTCAATCATCGCCCGAATAAAAATGCGCCTTTCAATAACAATACAACCTAATGTTACAATCCAATAAAATCAATTGTAGCTACCATACATTTTACTGCCAAGTACAATACAAATACAATAGAAATTATTACAATAATGGAACTTTAACAATAGATGAGGAGGGTTGTTATGTAGCTTAACCTTAGAAACATAATTTTTTCTCAAACAAATTAGGTCTCATTTCTCATTTCAACAAATATTTTGATAGATAAATCGCTGAAAATAATCAGTAATTTTTAAGTCAGAGTTGGAGTCGGTAGACTTGTTTTTGAGGAATCGGGTTCGGCATAGGAATCGGAATATTTTTCACCGACTCCTTGAGACCTTCGGCAATCAACAACTTCAACAAAGAGCTTAAAACGTGTGCATTCTACCTTCGCATAATGTACCGCCGGAACAGGTAAGTCTATCGCAACTCCCACCCCTTGCAATAGTACAAAATCCAGCAGAACATGTCGGTCTCAAATGTAAACTATCTCTCCTTAACTGCAGAAGGATGAACTACTGTGGATCCCTTTCATAAAGTGCATATCTCAGTTGATCTTGGTGGAACAATTTCAGGATTTGCTGGGAGTGCAACCAAACACCCCTCTGTCGGTCGTACTCCCATATCCACATCCTGATCATCTTTCGTGCAGCTCAGAATGGGGCACTAAATGGGCTTACCAAAGAGCCATAAAATTGATTTACAGTGTTTACTTGTCGTTGCCACTTTCTTCCTTGGTCGCCTCGCACTGAGTCCCGGCTGGTGCCACAATTGTGAAGTGAATGTATGGTAGTAATCCTATCCAAACTCACATCCCATACATGCACCCGACGACAAGCGTTCAGCGAGTACATTGTCGCCGTGAGTAACGAGCATGCATCATCGTCTTACCGCGTCTTCTGGGGTGCTAAATCACTATACTTGCCGTTCCCGATTGACAGCACTCCTCGCCTCGGCGATGTGAAGTGTTATAATATAACGGCAACCGAGGAGTCCTATTTCATCGTACTTCAACCGGAGACGGCAGCTAGTCATGTTCCTGCTTGTTAGTGCTAACTTGCGAAGGAAAGGGATCCTAGGACAGTCCATTAGACGACGCGGCGAGGTTAATTACTGGTAGCAGTAGCAGCAGTTCCCTGCTCAATCACAGTGCTAAACGGCAGATAGCTTGTGTCGGGTTTCAAGATCTAGACGCTATAAAATAAAGCTCAATTTTCAATATAAACATATAAGATTTAAGGTTAAATTTACTTTGATGCATTTTCGATAAATTCAAAAGCTGTTTTTTCAGATTAAAAAAAAGCTAGTCATTCTATTTCTTATGATATTTTCAGGGTTACCAGTGCACCGCGAAAAAACCGGGAATTCGAAGTCAGGAATTTCGATGACTAATCTAGAAAAAAAAACTTTATTTCATCTTCCCTTCGAAAAAAAAATATGATTTTGGATATTGTAAAAAAACCATTGGACTACACTAGATTTTCAGGATACAGTCACCTCAAAGAACTATTAAGTTAATGTTTAGTAAAATAAAAAATCCGAAGCAATTTTAAGCAGATTTCCAAATTAATTCTAGATATAATAGCAAGGGATGGATCGCAGTAGGCCGCACTTTAAAACCAACATGTTTTTCTTTTGCTGCGTCAGTGAATTCAACATTATTTGCTTTAAATTCGTTAAAAAGCTTGAGAACAATCAAATAAAATCCTGTTAAGTTTTGAAAAAATTTCCATAGAAAAATTTTGATGTCGTCGACTCAAAACCAAATTCAAGATCGAAAAAAATGCTGCTGTTTTAATAATAAACCATTTAACCTAGCGATATTTTCAGCTCAATGGCATTCGCTTTTATGCTTGATTTAAATATATATCGCACAATCGCAAATTTTTTTTTCAAATTCCGGGAAATTGATAATCGGGATTCGCTGGTTACTATGTATTTGACTGCTTTTTAATTTTTCGAAAAAGCATCATAGTAAATTGGACCTTAATGAAAAATTGTATGTGTACATGCCATCAATCACCGTGTATGTCATTTACGGTTTCAAAAGTCCATTACCCTCTATTCCCTATTCTGAATCTGGAGTATATTAACTTGGATGCACTTGTGCAAACTTTTGCCTGTTTATCGTGCGATAGATCATCTGCTTTTTTCAACGCTCGTTGATGATTCAGCTTTCTCATCCCCTTCCACCGAATCGCTCGCACGTTTGCTATATATATTGCGATGATGGACCAGAAGTTATAGATCCTTATACCGACATCCATTGGTGGGTGAAAGCATAAATGGGTTGTAAAGTCGCACGCTGGATGTATTTATATACATATATACATATAAAGTCTGTTCCCATTAGTAACTAGCCGCTTCTTTGTTACGTATTAATTTTGAGTACTATTTTGCCGATAGAAAGAGCAAACTTTGTCACACGTTGAGTAAATGCATTGAAGCGTGCAGCTATGAAATTGATGCTGCATGGGCCACGTCACTTGAAAACAGACAAGCAAAGCAAATTATATTGCTAACATCATACAGTATGGAGACTGCTGACAACTCTTCCGCCGAACACGCACACACACACGGCTTCGCAGGAGATCGGACCAGCCACAGCAAGCGAGAAGAAGAAAGACACCCGTGCAAGTAGTGCGCACATTTTGCGTGGAAAAAAAAAATCCGGTTCAGTTAGTTGTGTGGCTCCCTGCAGTTGCGGACGGCACAAACGCGCATCGTCATCGTTAGGGCGATAGTTTCGGAGGTGATCAAATTGTGCGGGCTGTAGTTTCGGTCGTAAACGGTAGTGCGTTTGATACTCGTTGGGCGAACTATAGCTTCCAGTTGAACTGAGCTAACATAACCGTCGGAAAAGCCATCCTACGGAAAATCAACGCGAGCTGGCAAGCGTCGCCATCGTGCAAACTGTACCAGAACGTGGACATTTTCAGAAAGCCTTCGGAGCTTCCCAACGAGTAAAAGGTGGGTATAGTCCAGCACACTAGAACAAACGCCAAACTAACCAAGCTTTTCGGAACAGTATTGCACCACACAGACTGCACGCATACACGCACTGGGAACGAGCGGTTCACACATCGAGGATTGCGACTACTAGGAGCCAAGCACGGAGGAATCCGACATTCGGCAATCACTGATATACCATTGGAATAACCGGTAAGGTGGTTACAGCAATATTGATGTAACGTTGAAACTAATGACGTGTTTGACGCTCACACAGATTGGCCTCCACGTCGAGATTTGACCTTGACATTGACGATCAGCACCGCAGCGAGTCGCTGCGTGAAAAGACAAAGCCTTCGAAAAGAAGTAAGTTACGAAATGGGATGGCCGCCAACCTGGGGCTAATATGGCAATGCGCCTCAGGGCTTTTGTTTTCAGACTTGATTCGTCACCGTTCGCTGCGTGGAAGAGGATCGTAGGAGGGCCGAGCCACACAACGAGTTCATCCAGTGAGAGCAGATCATTACGCTGCGGACGTGGTTCGGCACATGCCGAGAGAATCCGCTGGTGAGAGCTGACGTCTACGGTAGCAACACTCGGCATCAGGAAACGGACGTTCGTCCGGCATTCCACGCGATCGACGTTGTTGGTAGGACCGACAGAAACTCGGAGAGCGTAGTTCCGGTAGTCACACCGGCCAGATCCGGTTTCATCGAAGTCGCAGCCTCAGGCACACACTGGTTTCCCTCGCTTTCACCCGCACCGTTCGCATCGAGGAGAGCTCGTCCTGGTTGAATGCCGAGAACGGCTGTTCACGAAGGAAGTGAGACGTTTGACGACCACGAAGCGTACCCTAGTCAACTAAAGGTTATCGGCGTGAAGTTTGGTGGTGTGTTGTGTCGGCGCATCGATGACAGAAGTGGAACCGCGATTCGGGTGCACCCGGTCGATATTGTGTGAGTACTCACCTGAAGAAAATTATTTATAGTGGAAAAGAACAGTAGGTCAAGAGGGGTTGCGCAACAGTGCGATGAAAGGGGGCCAGGACAGGGAATAAGAGACAGGTAGGAGATAATGATGTGGCAGAACATGCAGAAATAAAAGTTTACCTATGTTGGTTATGTACTTTGTTGTGGTGTTCATTTTGCTAGCCGATTCGACCCAAGCTTTCCATACAAGCACAAGTCGTATGCAACATCTTTTTAATTACTGTAGCGTCTCTAGTTGTTGTAGCAAGCAACTGTTGGCAGTCGTTTGATCTGGAAGGATGCTCCGGATAAGTTAAAATTTGTCTTTGCGGATAAATTCGCTTGTAAGTTGATGATTTGGCAAGACATCTACAGTTGACGAAAGAAAACAAAGGTGTTTCCATCACTGGAGCGACTATGAATGGAAACCATTACGAGGAGGAATGTCTCCAGAAGAGAATTTTGCCATTCATACAGTCACACGAAGGTCCCGCAAAGTTCTGGCCCAGCTGTCATTAAAGCAGGGATGTCATTTAATGGTATAATCAGATTAATGTCGATTTTATTGAAAAAAGTATCAATCCACCGTCCAGATTTTCGTCCCATCGAAAAATTTTGGGGAATTATCAAGTGTAAATTGAAGAAAAGCGGCAAAACAATCAAAACACCATGTGTTTTGGAGTAGTGGTGGAAAAATATGGCAAGTAAGGTTGACAGTACTACTGTGCAACCCTACCCACAAGCTAGCAAAGTGGCTTGTCATAGAGTTCCAGACCATGCTGAATCAGTTTCAGAGTAAGGCAGTTACTAACACTCAGGAGTTCGCCCAGCAATTACAATCTTCTGGTGATATCAACGAGGACGAGATTATGGTATCTTTCGACGTCACAGCTCTTTTTTCTAGCGTACTGGGCAAGGAAGCGATCAACCATTTGGACTGGCTATTAACAGGACTGGCTATTAACACAACAATATGATACAGCATGGCGAAACAAGAACCGGACGTACCTTAAGCTGAACCGGCTAACTTGGAGACAATTCTGAAGGTAAAGGAATTGTTACCAACCCGTTGGTGGAGGTTTGTCGACGATGTCTTCAGCGTAGTTAAACGGGAAGACCTTCCACACATTTAAGATGAGATCAACACAATTCACAAGGATATAAAATTCACTCACGAGCAAGGAATCAAAAATATCTCCAAATGATAGAATGACAAGCGATCAACGAACCGAATGATAACGCTATGTCAGAAGTGGAAATCAATTATGATATAATCTTCTTCATTTTTTTCATGACAAGCAACCCGTGCGACACAGCTCACTCGGGGTGGTAGAAGGAAACGAGCAAATTGTTAGCAAGCTGCTTCACGAAGCAAAGCTGAAGCTGATACACGTGTGTTAATGGGATTTTTTTTGTTATGTAGGGGAAATGTCTCTAATGTTGGCCTATGGATCTAAGATTGGGCCCATCGCTAAAAATCTGCTATTTATCAATTTTATCTAGATGAACGCGTTATTGGGACGTTACTAATGGATATTTTTGGTTGCTATTGAAAATTTAGTCGATTGCTGAATTTATGTATGGGCCCAAATTAGGGACACTTAGGCTGACATTACCTGCATTTCTCCTATTTTCTCGATTCAGATCAAGCTATGTCCTCATCCATGTAGGTATATTGCAACAAAGCAGGCAAGCAATATTTAATTATCCTTGACTCTGATAAAAGTTCACGTCCAATTGACGTGACAACATAGGTGGTTTTTGTCCACCCTATTTTGCACGTAACTTTTACCGGAATTACACGTATTGGTTCAAAATTCAGCTTCGATTATCTACGGGATTAGTAAGGTAAATAAGACCTGATTATCATTACTGTTTAAGTGAAATCAGGGTGACAATGTCAAAATTTCGGTTTGCTTAAAATGCTTTTCATGTAATTTGTACGTGAATTTTCAATGAGAATAATGGGATGTATATATAGAAGCAGCCAATATTATGCAATTTATCAGGAATATATATATTTCACGTGTTTAAATTAATACGTATATCTACTCATACAATTGTAAATATTGACTAATTGATTATTGTAAGGTAGAAACGTGCGAGTTTTTTATTTCTGTCAAAATATTAACACCTGTTTGCCGACTCAAAATGCAGATGCCACCGTCTGAAATTATAACACTAGAAAATGGCTGAGAAGTTTTGAATCTTTAAGGAGTTCTTCCATCACGCTAGGTGACGCCATATGGATTTTTGTGTACCTGAAAATCACGTAAATCTCGTTTCGCGGAAATATCGAAGTCCCAAGAACACAAACACAAATTCACTAAATCTGTTTACGTGAATATACGGTCAATTTCATCTACATTTTTAGTGGACATGACGTGTAATGCAGGTCAAAGTTACTAACGTCGCGCTAAGAGAAGAGGTGACAATACGGGGGCGAAAATGAACCACTTTTCTGTCAAGCGTGAACCATCTTTTGATTGGCCGATTTCATGTGCGTAAGATAGAGATAGAGATAGATAAAGATAGAGATAGAGATAGAAATAAAAGAGGAAAAAGCCAATTGTCACCTCTTCCTCTTAGGTCCCGTAACATTTGAGATTTTCTAAATTCATATCAGGTACGTGATATTTCACGTAAATCGGACGTGAAGATTTTTTAGAGTGTTCTACCACTCCGATTGAGCTATGTTACAGAGCGAGTTTGTCATGGTAGTCGTAGCAACCGTTTTGCCTGTATCGTTAGGTGCTTTATGTGTTTGGATTCGCTGCTCACGAGGTAGAAAAAGACGGAAAACTCGCATTTCCCGACCTTCTTGCCATCAGGGAATCATCATCATCATCTTCTTTTGGATACAAAGTTTACAGGAAACTAACAAGCACCAAAAGAGTTATCCCCAACTATTCGTTCCAGCAAAAAATCACCACAGCACATCACATCACATGATTCATCTGATGTAGACTCTTTCATTCAGCGACACAGGATCCAGGTAATCATTTATCGGTCAAAAAGTGAAAAGTCTACAAAGGAGATATAGGACCCATAGCTGCTGCTCTAAGCCTGTCGGCAGCCACTGGGGTGGGCACCAAAGGCCTCTTTTGTTCCCGGGTCACAGGATTTGTCGGCGAGAGGGAATTTTCGGTGTAAGCTGTCCTAAATATCGCAATGAATTAATTTACCTTGGTGTTGTTTATTGGGTGGATCGATCTGTTCTGGTGTGCGAGTCATCGTTGGCTGTCCCGACGGTGGAATGGAACAGCCAGAGAGCAGTGGCCGGATGGCGGTGGCCGGATGGTGTTAGCCAGATTGCGGTGGCCGCATTGCGGTTGCCGGATTGTGGTGGCCGGATTGCGGTTGTCGGATGGCGGTGGCCGGATTGCAGCGGCCGGATGGTGATGGTCGGATTGGATTGGCTGGAGGACGACGGCCAGATGATGATCGGTCAATCGGTGGATGCCACGACACGAGGCCAACAATGGAGCACCGTGATCGACGCACTATCGACGCGATAGCCGGAGGGCAATGGCCGAATGGGGATGACAGAATCGCGATGGCCGAATCTCGAAGGCCGGATAGGGTTGGCTGGATGGCGTCGGCCAGATGATGACGGCCGGATGATGATCAGTCAATCGGTGGATGCCGCGACACGAGGCCAACAATGGAGCACCGTGATCGACGCACTATCGACACGATGGCCGAATCTCGATGACTGGATAAGGTTGGCTGGATGGCGTCGGTCAGATGATGACGGCCGGATTCTGATCGGTTAAGTGATGGAGCACCGTGATCGACGCACTATCACCTCTTTCTCCGGGCACTTTTTTCCCAGTCTCCAAACGCTCCTCGTGTATCTCCTACTATTTCGCACCACAGTCAGCAACCCACTGCCAATCCTCTCTCTCTCTCCCTCTCTCTCTCTCGACCGAACGATCTCTCACCTCATCATCGACTCTCAGCTTCCCCGTAGCTAGTTTCCGTCTCTCACTACCCTATGACAAGTCGATGGTGGTTCAGTGGACAGTGTTCGCTTCGCCCATGTAGCAAATCACCACCATCATCGCTGTGCCCTACCTTATCTGTCACTTTAGAAGTGACGTTATGGAGCTATCTCTCTTTACAACACTGACCCTACTTTTACACCAACTGAATCAAATGTTACCAACCGGTTACACTGAATACAGGTATTCCACTAGGACGCTCACATTCTTCAGAAATTTCCAGTTGATTTTATGGAAGTTAAAATAGTAAAATATCTCTAATTATTGATATTATAGACAATACTATGCTTCTCAAATTACAAAGACATCATTTTGATAAAAAATGCAGTTTGCAAAATGGCCGAATTTTTGTAAAAATGTGAATTATTGCCCATAACACAAAATTATGCAAAGATTCATGCAAATCGGAGAAGGTCGAGTTTTTAAGATTCGTCATTTGGTGTGGAATTGCTCTAGTTCTTTATTTGATGCTATAATTATTTTTTTTCAGCATTTTATAATTATTTTTTTTTCCTGGAATTGCTTTCCGTCGATCTTGTTTTCCGTGCTGAGCACCAATGCAACCGACGCCAGGGAGGCAGCTCCCTCACCTGGACCCTACCTATCGACTCATAAACTCATGAACCGGGGACCAACGGCTTTACATCCCTTAGGCGTGATCAGAGATTCTATGCCTCAGAAAATCCCGGCGGCGCCGACTGGGATTGAACCCAGGATTTTTAGGGTGAGAGACAATCATGCTTACCACTATTGAAAAGACTTGTCAAGTAAATATTGGTGCTCATTTTTGCTTAACAAAGTTTGTTAATTTACCCAGTGCACAATGGTCCAGAATATGAATTTTGTTTTTTGTTTATAAATTTATTTGAACATTAACTTTACAGAGCCGAGCATTATTTTTAATTATACAATACATTGTAAAACTATAGTTAAAAAGTACAACACAATAAACACTTTATCTTTCGCTATATAATAAGCCTCTTCCATCATAACGGGATTCGCTTCCAGTGGTTTAATTGTATGGCAGTATCGCCAACGGGGAGCAGAGCGCTTCCATAGAGTTCTCCAGATGCACAAAAGTGTGCGTGAGACCGCACGCTACTTTTTTAAGTAGTTGTGATATCGCGATACATTTTTGGTTCTTCTTCTTTTTTATATATGAATGATGGATTTTAGTGTTCGTGAGATTGCGCTTGAAGATCTCTATTGCAGCAATGGTGGTTATCACTCACACACTCATCACGAAACGGTTGCCTTCGAAAGTCGACGACGCATCGACCGAAAGAACTACTGATGAAGAACAATGAGGAGAACCACACAATGGTTGCTGCCGAGAAAACAGACGATAGCGTGACACACATCGAGAGTGGCCTGCTTCGACCAACAACCGAATGAATACTGGATGGGAATTTAGTAGGAAAGATGCATTTAGAGCCTGAAATAAAAGTTTCTTCTACACAGTTGATCCCTACAGTTAAGGCCCAAACGCAATGTGGGCGGAAGCGGAACGGAAACGGAAAGTTTGACAGTTGTCACAAATGACATCAAGATGCCTAACCGAAGCCGATTTGATTCTAACTAGTTTTTAATCCGACAAGTAGGCTTACTCAGATCGGGCTTTTCCGCTGCTGCTGCCGTTCCGCTTCCGCTGTCATTGCGCTTGGGCCTTTAAGTCCTCATTTTGGTGTTTATTAATACTAGGGTGGTTCTTACTATCATTGAAATATATAAAAAAATACTTTTTTATTTGCAGAAGTAAAAGTATACATTTTTCGGCAAAGATGTACCTAATTTTAAACAACTTTGATAAATATTTTTTTTTTATATCTCTTGCCGATCTTTTTCAACAATTTTGTCTCGAGATAACTTTGATGTTTGTTATATTTTTAACTTCTATAAAACTAATTTGACTTTGTTCATTTTTTATATGTTTGGGCCTAATCTTCATAAAAAAAATACAGACAACGTTAACAAAACACTCTCATATATGACTTTCATGAAACATTTGAGTTAATAGAGATAGTGCTAAAAAGCTTAGTTTTAAGGTATGTACACTAGAGTGATGCAAAATTTAAAATTTTCGCTCCACAATACTTAAACGATTCCAATTCTGATCCTGACTAACCTCTCAAAATTTGAACCCTTTTGGTGAGAAACTGAGATGGCACAAACCATTTGAAGTATGTATGGGAATTACTATGATAAAACCAAGATTTTTGTTCATGTCTATCTTATAATTCACCTTATCGGTCTGCTTCAAAAACTTTCAATTGTACTTGTAGGAAATTTGCAACTTTGCTGAAGACCACTTTTTGATTAAATGCAGGGATCGAAAGTTATCAATGGTTCAATGCACTAATTTCTCATGATCATGCTCAATCAACTGCTCAGCAGGCAACATTGGTGTTTCTGGGGCGTTGAATAGGACAAAAAAATCATGGCTACTATGTCACACTGCAAAATACAGTGTTGCCTACAGAGCAGCTGTTTATTCATGTCATAAGTTTATCAATCTCTTAAATAATTAATAACTTTTTCCTGTCTCGTTTTACAAAGAAATAATCTTCAGCAAAGTTGAAGCTAAAAATTTTTCTATAAGAATGACTATCGAACTGTTTCGCAGCTCAATATGGAAAAAGACTAAAAGGTAATGAACAAAAAGTTAAGATTTCCCATAGTAATTTACATGTAAACTTCAAATGGCTTGTACGAAGTCTGTTTCTAACCAAATGAGTTGTAACTTTGGGAGGCTAATCAGGACCCGATTTGAAACCATTTAAGCACTGTGGAGCGAAAAAGTCAAATTTTGCATCAGTCTAATGAACACCCTAATTCAATTCTGAAAAATTGCTATAACATGTCAGCGTTAAGCGATAGAAAAAAATTTCTTTAGAAAAGTTGCTCAGCAATCACTTTGCTATAATTTTGCTGAGAAACAAAGAAAGTTTATTTTAAATGTCAGTTAATTTCAGGACCACCCTAATGTTGACAAGCACCAAAAGAAGGAATTTTTTAAGCACAAAATCTTCACGGAGGACACCACACGGCAAAACATTAAAACAGAAATGTTAGCAAATATTTACGAAAGAAGTCAATGTGTTTTATTTCACTGTTTAATAAGAACTACCCTAGTATTAATTGTCACATTAAAATGATGGCTTAGCAGCGAGAAACAACTTTGCAGAGGACGCTTTTTAAATATTTAAATTTCAGGCTCTAATATGCCTCTTTCCTGCAAAATTCGTATTTTGGGCCAATTGGAGGCGAACCAGCCTAAGGCTGAAAGCCTCCTAAATAAAGCTAAATTAATTAATTAAATATTTTGGGCCACTGTGCAGTGATGTCATGGTAAATTTGGTTAACCCAAAACGTCATTTAGGATAGCTCTCCAAAGTTAAAACTGATTTCTTTGGTCTTTGGTATGATTTAGGGCCTCAGAACGCCTAGTCTGTAAAAACAAAGTATTACCAAACCGAAGGTGACTGGTTCGATTCCCGGTCCGGTCGAGGAAATCATTTTTTCGATTTCCCTGGGCATTGCTCATTGTACTTGCCCCATAATATACAAGTTCACGCATTGGTTGGCTAAGAAAGCTCTCCATTAATAACTGTGGCAGTGCAACACTAAGTTGAGAGTCTGATAAACGCTCGCTATAAAGGGTGTCCACGATGAAATTGCCACACTATGAAATTGCTCTAACTTTTTAACCGTTGGGTAGAATTTAATGAAAATTTGGGTGGATTTAGTTCATAGTGCATTATTTACATTCTGCAAGTTTTAAAGTCCTGTGATCAAAACTCGCGGAAATGGAGTCGAAAGAACAGCTCATGCGTGATAAAATCTTGCGCATTCATCACGAGAACAAGGATCTCTCGCATCGTTCCATCGCTAAAACGTTGGGAATCGCGAATTCCACGGTGTCGCGAGTGATTAAGCGGTTCGAGGAACGGTTGACCACCGATCAGAAGCCCAGAAGTGAAGGAAAAAGTATTCCGTACAACACCAAAAATCACAACCGCGTAGTTGGGGCCTTCAACCGAAATCCGAACGCCTCCGTTAGGGATGTGGCTAAGAAGCTGCACCTAAGCCGAAGTTTTGTCCAGAAGGCCAAAACTAAGGCTGGGCTTCGAACGTTCAAGGTACAAAAGGCCCCTAATCGCGACGAGAAGCAGAACAAGTCCGCCAAAACCCGTGCCAGGAAGTTGTACCTCAACATGCTGACGAAAGTTGAATGCTGCATCATGGACGACGAAACATATGTGAAGGCCGACTTCAAACAGATTCCCGGCAACCTGTTTTTCACGGCCAAGGATAAGTTCAGCGTTCCGGAGCATGTCCGCACTCAGAAGATGTCCAAATTTGCGAAGAAATTCCTGGTTTGGCAAGCCATCTGCACGTGCGGGAAGCGGAGTGCACCTTTCGTGACCCAGGACACGATGAACGGACAGGTGTACATAAAAGAGTGCCTCCAGAAGCGGCTGCTTCCTCTCCTGAAGGCCCACAACGTCCCAACAATCTTCTGGCCGGATTTGGCCTCATGCCACTACTCCAAGGACGTGCTGAAGTGGTATGCGGACAATAAGGTCAATTTCGTGCCGAAAATGTTCAACCCTC
Organism: Ochlerotatus camptorhynchus; assembly: GCF_037179485.1. Classification (NCBI taxonomy): domain Eukaryota; kingdom Metazoa; phylum Arthropoda; class Insecta; order Diptera; family Culicidae; genus Ochlerotatus; species Ochlerotatus camptorhynchus. The sequence goes on from NW_027040846.1 coordinate 973,506, forward strand.
CCAACACTCCGGAGCTCCGCCCCATCGAGAAGTGCTGGGCGATTATGAAGCAGCACCTTCTTAAACGACCTAAGGTAGTGAAGACAGTCGAGGAACTGAAGAAAGTATGGGTTTACATGCAAAAAACGGTTGATTCACAGGTTGTGCAGAATCTTATGGCCGGGATTAAGGCCAAGGTGCGGGCATTTGCGTATGGACTGTAAATAAAATACGAGTAAAATGGTAAAATGAAGTTTAAAAGTTATTTCTCAATCCCTGAAAATTTGATGACAATCGGATGAAAACTCGAATTTTGCGAATCAATTTTGTGTGTGGCAATTTCATCGTGGACACCCTTTAACATCGTACACCACTGAAGTTAATTAACTCTAGATCATCGCCATGCTGCAGTTTTTTTTTCTTCTGTTACTTCTGACTTGATCTCTACAGTTACTGCTCTCTTCAAATGTTCCATTACCATTTTTGCAATTCAAATACCGATGTTCAGGAACTATTGATGCGGATGGAATAACGGAGAGCCAGCTGTCTTTTGTTCAAGATGCGATGGGTGATGTAGTTAATCAATCAAATGTTACCAACCTACGAATGAAGGAAACTCACGCCATATCGGCGTGGCGTCTGGATAAGGAAGTGATTTCGCGACTTGACGAGCTGAGGTGATAATTGAATATAGTGCTTGTTAATATTATTGTTGATTTTCTTCATTCACAGCTAGAGCTTTGTGCAGCTATGTAAACAGATAAAGGTTCAGCAGGAATGCAATTTGTCGGGTAATACAGCACTGATTAACCATCAATCACTTCTCAAGACGCCCACCTCCGCCCGGGGGAGTCAAGTGCTATGAACCAAAAAAGCAAACCGAAATTATCCGGTTGTTTGCGATTGAAGCGAAAATGACACAAATCAAAACAATCCATCGAACAACAAATATATTCAGTAGGCTACTGCCATAGGAAATCACCACCCATACTGATGATGGCGACGATGGCCGGAATGAAAGGCAAACAATAACCAAGCCAACAGCGATGGACATCTCACAAGCGCCAAACATTAACGCACCACCCCCTTGACTGACAGGCGAATCATCTTAGCACAACTGGATGCGTACGGAAACGAAAGAAACCGGCTGAGATATTATAGAACAGCAAACACATTCCCAAAGAAGATGGGTGCGCCTGGTTTGTTGGGAAATGTAATATTTGGACATCCATCAGCTGTGAATGATTGTTACGCGAATAACGATAATATTTTGCCAGCATTTCTGTGGCTGAGGCACTAGACATTTGACTGTGAGTTTATCATTCCGGAAATTTACGAGAAACGTGCATCTGTTTTCTTGATAGGTTCTGGGGAAATCCTGTCGATCACATGTCATGTCAAGCGATGTGTTTATTCAAATCATACGCAATATTTGGTAAAGCCATGAATTAACACATTTTATCGATTGAGATTTAATGCAATTGACAGATTGTAAGTACTCCGTAGTTCGACTGGAATCGGAATTGCGTAATCCACTTGATCGATGTGATCGACACATCGGCATAAATCGAGCTCAAGTACTAGCCACGCGTACCCTCTCCAGTGGTATTTGTCGAGTGCTAGGAATAAACAATATCATAGACATTATTACGCCGTCCAGTTGGGAGAACTTTATTTATAAAGCCTCTAAACAAATCATTGAATTCAATAAATGGTTCCATTCTGTCTGCCTGTAGTGAGGGTTTGGATTGGAAGGTAAATATGAATCGATTGTGGTTGTTCGCAACCGATACACGTGGGACTTGTTGATGAAAGTTGATAAGAAATATCAAAGAAGTCTATTGTTGCACGATAAACCACAAGTCCCATCTGCGGAAAATAAATTGGAGAAATATTATATGTAAATATCAACATCGGACTTGAAATTATACATCACAATATTAACTGATTTGAATGAACAATATTTATCTTGGCTCATAGACGAGAATATGTTGCTTTTTTCGATCTTACATATATGCCTGAGTTGAGTTATAATCACTGGCGTAGCTAGAACATTTTATTGGGTTCGAACAAGCAATGATCGTTTGTTAAAGCTTTTTGTAATGAAATTAAATATTGTCCGGATATCATAAGCATTTTAAGGATTTCAATCTTATGAAAATTCTCAACTAAGGCAATTCTCAGGGTTAGATAATTCCATGAATTTTGTAACTAGATTGATTTGGTTTATCTATATTTAATGATCAATTAAATCTCAGAGGTGGTGTTACTGGTATGGGATTATGTTATTTATTATGTTTATGTTATTGTTCTGTTTAAGATGACGAATACTATGAAATTGAGATCTGATGAGAGAACGGATTCGGGGAACTACTCGGTCGATCAGTCTGAAACCCCTTCATCTTCTGCTCCGACGTAATTTAGACCATCATCAGCAGCTTCGTCACTCCGCAGGAATTCAGCTCCTAAAAAAAGCGAAACATGCATAAAAGGATCGTGGTACTGGCGGAGAGAGAAAATGCAAATATCGAGGGTTTCCTGGAATACGCCAAGTCAACGGATCTCCAAATTTTTGAATTAATGAAGGAAAAGAATTGTCTCATGCAATAGATGATCGATAAAATGGAAAATACGCGCATCAGCTGCTACAGTTAAAGAAAATCCCTTTTTTTCCCTTGCATTTCTGGAAATATTTCGAAACAATAAAAAAATGCTAATAAAATTAAATGAAATTATCGTAAAACGGGGTAACATTGATAGTTTTTTACAGTTTATTCTAAATATTTTGAACAACAATGAATGTTTTTCAATTTTTTTTTAAACAAGTACTGAAGATCCTAAAGTTAATTCGTTAGTATTATGTTTAGCGGAAATTAAACCATTTGTACTATTTGTTTAGTGTTGTGACCGAAAATCACTATTTTGATTTGGGGTTACTTTGATAATGCTCGATGAATGTAGAAAAAATGTGTAAAACTCAGACAATTTAGTTATTGCAGCATTAAACTTTGAAAGGTAGATAATCAGAAAGCATCATAAGCAATAAGAATACAACCTCGAATTTGTGCTGGCTATATCTGAAATACCATAAGTGATGGTTTGAGTGTTTTTTCAAACAGACGAAAAACACAAAAATTGTTTTTTAATATGTTAGTAAAATATGTAACACATACTATACAAAAACTACATACGATATCAACAGAAATACCCTAAGCTACAATCTGGAACCAAACTTTCTAATTCCGAAAAAGCTCTGAGCGTAAATTTTCTCATTATAGTATACAATCAAAGTTACCCGCATTATCAAAGATACCCCGTTTTGTATACGGTACCTAACAACAGCAATTCCATAGCAAAACCATATAGTGGTTGCCAGAATTTCGAAAAAAAATGGGAAATTTTGTTTCTTATCGCAAAATATTAGACCATTATATTTTTTTATTTTGCCATCAGGGTGACCATTTCCGTGTTAGGGTAGCCAAAAAATCGATTTTTTAAAATTTTTTTACTGGCTTTTATTAAAAGTTTATAACAAAATATCAAATGAAAGATAAATTAAAAGCACTAAAATTGGGTTTTTGTAATGAAAAACATTGATTGTATTTGTTTTTTTATGGGTTTTTCAAGTAAAAATATAAAGACTCTCTGTCTATCTCTCTCTAATCTCATATAATTTTACACATGTTTCGAGCATCATTTTAATGTTACTAAAAAATTTTACTTTTCATTTGATATTTTGATCTTTAAAATCCAGTGGTTCAAAAATTATGAATTTTTGAAAAAAAAAATCATTCTTGAAAAAAATGATTTTTTGATCACCCCAACCATTTTCATGTTGGGGTGATCCAAATTATCGTTTTTTTTTTACCCTAATGACAAAAAAACAATACGGGTCTAAACTGTTGGTGTAAGGAAAAAAAAAACTAATTATTTTTACGAAATTCTGATAACCACTTTACTGTTTTGCTACGGAATGGCTGTATATTTAGTGTTTCGATTGGTGAATACCAATCGAAACACTAAAGCCGGGTTTAGATGAGTTGAATCAATCAACTCACTTGATTTAACTCCACTTGAATTCAATCTGATCATCTGAATTTTTTGAGTTCAACTGAATTGAACGTGGTGGACATTGGTCAAATTTGTTTTTTTTTTCATATATAATCGTAAAAAGGACCTAGATTATTTAATAGTCTAGTAACCTAAAGTCCGCACTCGGTCACAATTTGTATTGTGATTAATCAACACTCAATGGGTAATGTATGAAATTTGAGATGAATTTGAAACAAAGGGAACTTGGAGTGTAGAGTGAGTGCACAGTAGGCTGATGCAAAATTTGACTTTTTCGCTCCACAGTGCTTAAATGGTTTCAAATCGGGTCCTGATTAGCCTTCCAAAGTTACAACTCATTTGGTCCGAAACAGACTTCGCACAAGCCATTTGAAGTTTACATGTGAATTACTATGGGAAATCTCAAAGCAGCGAAACAGTTCGATAGCCATTCTTATAGAAAATTTTCTCAGCTACAACTTTGCCACAGATCTTTTCTATGTAAAACGAGACAGGAAAAAGTTATTAATTATTTAAGAGATTGGTAAACTTATGACATGATCAAGCAGCTGCTCTGTAGGCAACACTGTATTTTGCAGTGTTACATAGTAACCATGATTTTTGTGTCCTATTCAACGCCCCAGAAACACCAATGTTGCCTACTGAGCAGTTGGTTGAGCATGATCATAAGACATCAGCGCATTGAACCATTGATAACTTTCGATCCTTGCATTTAATCAAAAATTTGTCTTCAGCAAAGTTGTAGCTGGAAATATTTCCTACAAGAACAGTTTAAAGCTTTTGAAGCAGCCCGATATGGTGAATTATTAGATAGACATGAACAAAAATCTTTGTTTTTCCATAGTAATTCTCATACAAACTTCAAATGGTTTGTGCCATCTCAGTTTCTCACCACATGGGTTCAAATTTTGAGAGGTTAGTCAGAATCCGATTTGGAATCGTTTAAGTACTGTGGAGCGAAAATTTTAAATTTTGCATCACTCTAGTGCACAGTCCACTGGTTGATGCTGAAGTCTGGCCAACCCACTTATTAGGGTCTAATGATGTCTGAACGGACAATGTAGGTGGATATGCTGTTTCAATCAGTTTTAGGTTTTGGGGTTAACAGAGGCAGGACGCGGAGGGACCGCTTAGGAAAAGCATAATGTTCACACTTGAAGGGTTCATAGCAGCAGAGCAGGTGGTAGTTCGACCTTTCTTTCAAAAACCCATTTAGCTCTAGAACAATTTCAACTTTGTTCTGCATTATTCACATGTTGCAATTCTAGAAAAGAGCTCGATATAAAGTAGCTTAAAACAATTAAATAGAAAAGCCAAATCGAGTATTTTATCGGTTCTGATGTCGATAGAGTTTGTTGAGATACGTTCTTTCGGGATCGTCTTTTGTTCATACAATTCTCATCATTCATACTATATTAATCATAATTAGTCTTAGAAAATCTTTAAGCCCCGTTTAGTTTGTTATAAATATCTTTTGCATTGCAGCTCGCGAAAAGTAACCAAATATGGGTTTTCTTTTTCATCCATAATAATTTGGGGGAGGGGGCAAGTCAAACATTGCGATCTGAGATCGAAATAGAGGCAAATAAATAAGGGAACACAACACCATGACCCAAACGACTAACCAACGCATGCGACTCACACTTAACTTGTCTCTTTCTTCCTCTCACGTACTAATACTAACTGCCTGAGAACAACTGGGAACACGGCCAGATGTTCAATAGGAGGAAAAATAGCAAGAAAGCGTGAGGAAGAAAATAAGAATCAAATAAGACATTCAAGGCGGACGACCCCGGCGTAGTGGTTCGCATCCATACCTCTCATGCCAAAGTCACGAGTTCAAATCTCACCCCCAGACAAGTCACGAATGACCCAATAGCGTTAAAGTGACTAAAAAAAAAAAAAAAAAAAAAAACATTCATGGCAAGTAAGCAGTCAGAAAGGATCACGCCGGTTAGAGACAGCCGATTTATACTGGACGGAACGAGTATCTAGGAAAGAGTCGAACGAGCAGGAAACCGTAAGTAGGATGATAATTGTAAAAGGTGTGTGCTTGCATGATCATTTCCTAACTTTACTTTCAATATATAAATTTCTACTACGGTTCATACCCTTTTACCTTATACATTGACTAACGTCCACACCAGAACCTCATTTCGCAGCACACACCTAATATTGATCACAAAACCTTCATATAGTTTCAGCATTATCGACATGATAATCATAAAGTGAGTAGTAAAGTATAATTACCATGCATAGAGATAAGTTAATGTACTAGAACCTGAACGGACACGAGCCTACCCAGGGAAGGACCCGGATACGACCACCCATGTTTGTCTAGAGTATCGCACGAGCTGACGAGTTCAACGGGAAGGACGGTAAGTGTATAGACTAGTGGGTTGGACCCCAGATAGGCCAACTTACCGGTTGGCACAGACTGTACACTGAACAATTACAATTAAAATTCAGCTGACTTGACTTGACTTGATGACTGACAGTTTTACGGGGTTTAGAAGAGGCAAGTAAGCTGAATTCAATTCACCCCGTTCTGGTAGTCAGCATTAAAGTGACTTGAAAGTGGACAAAAGTTAAGCTGGATTTAGATTAAGCAAACGAGTTGAATTCAACTCAATCCTATCTGGTATAAGGTCTTCAATTAATTTGACACCGTAAAGAGCAAGTCCAACATCTACCAGATTTTTTGACGTTTATTTTGCAGTTCAAGTGAGTTGATCGCAGAATTGAATCATCTAAATCCACCTTAAAGCCGGGTTAAGATGATCCAATTCAGCGTTCAACTCACTTGAACTGTGAAATAAACGATGTCAGCTTAATTAAGAGTACAGATAGTAGAGTAGAGTTGAATTCAACCTCATCTAAACTTAGTTTAACTGGGCTTACTATATCTATAGATAATATTTACCAAAGTGTCTGTCTGATTGTGTTTCCCGAAGTGTTTTAGTGTCTGGCCACTATACCTCTCTGCGGCTGTTTCTTGGTACTTAAGTTCTCCAACTGCATCATCCAAGTATCGTTAATATTGTCGTTGCGGTTGTTACAAAGTACCCGAGCAAAGAAAAATATCAAATTGATAACAAGTTCTATTACCCGGCTATCACTTTTTGATAACTGAATATGTTATCATTATGGTTGAATTAACAGCCAACATAACAAAAATGATAACAAATAATTGCTCGTTGGATATCACAAAAATAACTAATTTTGTTATCATTGATAATATCTTGATAAGAAATTCTGTAAGCCATACAAATTTATTTGATACATTTCAAATCATGTTATCATTTTGATATCAAAGCCTTACGCTGATAACTGAAATATGATTAGGGATTAAAAGCACTAGTTTTTATTGTTTAATGCGAATAATATTTAAAGTTTTGAACTAACCTTCCATCGTTAATAAATATATAGTGAATTTTTCATGATAAAAACTGATAACAAAATTGATCAAAACTGATAACTAAATAAGTTATGAGATAACACCTGAAAACAAAATGATATCTGGGATAACAAGACTTGTTATCTAGATGATATCGGGTTGTTATTCTACTTTGCTCGAGTATGCAGCACGCGTTCACAATTATATTGATATTGTTTACGTCAACTTCAAAACCGTTACCAATTTTTCTAAAACGGGCTTTAAGGGGAAGCTCACCGGTCCAAAAATAAATAAATATTTTCGGTACGTTTTTATTTTTCTAAAAATATTGGGAAAAATTATCAAAAATCCAAGAAAATCAGTTTCTTCCTTAGATTTTTGTCAAAAATTACATGCAAAAAAAAAATTTTCTATCCCATCATGAAAAAAAATTGGACTCTCAGAAAAACCGAAAAGTTGATGTTTTGAGGTTTTTTGAGTCCAACTTTATGCCATAATGACTTATAAAACATGTTTTTGCACGTGAATTTTCTTTAAAAAATTAGAAAAAAGTGATTTTTTTAGATTTTTGATACTTTTTTTTCAATATTTTAAGAAAAATCAAAACGTAATTATTTTTTTCGAAGCGGTGAGCTTCCCCTTAAGGTGGTAAAAGGAGTTTTCAACATCCCATTGGCATGCCGAAAACCGATAGTTGAACAATTTTTCGTGCTCCGATTGATTTATAGAGAAAGGAAACGGTTTCCTTACATGGCTCGATAGTCGGAATGTAAAATCATCGATCAGCAACACCGGTATCTCAACCCCTTCAATTGTTAGGAAGTGAGATTTGAATACTTCGTTCGTGCAATGCATGTTTTTTAGTTTAGAATTCTCAAAGATTATTGAATCGTTGGAACGTCCCGACACCCCTACATACGTTGATGTAAGTAAATCGATAACGATGGTCAACTGCAGCGAGAAGAATGACTGCCCGAGCAGGAGAAAATAACTAATGAATACCTAATTCTGATCTGATACCAAAATTTGGTATTGACCAGCATTACCAGCATTGGTATTTTTTTGGTATTGCATTATCATAATTTGGTATTTGGTATTGAGAGCACATTTTTTTTTAGGTATTTTAACTCTTATGTCAGGCTCATCCATACCAATTTAAGGTATCGAGATATTCGTTCCTGCTCGGGTGAATGCCATCCTTTTAAGTTGTAATAATTGGTAGCTTCCAATTTCGGAACACTGACTTTAATTTGACACCCATCAATAGAATGAGAAAATCCCAATTTGTAGAACCCTCCGACGATTTCATCAATTTTCTCCGGGGTTGGTGGATAAGCATTAATAGTTTCATGTTGTAGCGCTTCCACGACCGCATTGCAGAATTCAAGGAATAGTTCACCAGTGGTAGTCCTTCCTACACCAAACAGACTAGCAAGGGTTCTATACTCTATAGAAGAACCAAGAGCATACAGAGCTATAGCTATGCGTTTTTCCAAAGGGATAGCAATCCGCCATCAAGTGTCTTCTCTACGCAAGTGTTTTGATTTTGAAACTAAAAAGTTGAACGTGCATCTGTCCACCCGGAATACGTTTTTGAATCTCTTATCACAAGATTTTGGTACTTCCCCTACCCAAATCCTGGAATTCTCCACCTACAAGAGGCATGTAGGCGATGAGTATACAATGTATATGTGTCACCTTCCACAGTACATGTACAATGCTAGTCTAGTACAATGGTATGTCTGTCGATGGTATTAGATTAGATGGGCCGTGTTTGTGCTATAATTTATTAAAAAATATCGAGCACATCATTTTGAAAAATTATGCGAGAGTCAGCTGAATACCAACACAAAATTGGTTCGTTACACCTAGCGAACAGTTATGCGAAGTGAAATGCTGCGAGATAAAAACTAAAAATTTTAAAATTAATTTACCTTTATTTGATATGTCGTGAGGAACATGGGGATATCAGGGCTGGTAGCAGGTCACTTTTTAGTGACTTGGTCACTATTTTGAAGCCAGTCACTAAAAAGTCACTTTTTACACCAAAAAGTCACTAAAGTCACTATTTCCCTAAAATTAGTCACTAAAGTCACTTTTTCAGTACTAAAATAAAGTGAAATTTAAAAATATCAACAAAATGTTTAAATTGAGTAATTAGCACTAAGAAAGTCTACAGTAGTTTTAACAAAATATACATATCTGTTAAAAATTGAAAATTTTAAACAGGGTGACCAGTGAACCGCAAAACTTCAGAACACCAGGAAAACTATTGGGAAATGCCTACAATTTCGATTAAAAATCGGGAAAAACATACCTCCTTTCCCAAAAAAATAATTGTAAACCTTGGAACTTTCCAAAGGTATTTGTCTGTGATAGATTTTCAACAGTCTTTCAAGGATGATTAAGAACTTTAAAAAATCCAAAGTAAATTTTAAGATAATTTTAAAGGATTCTAGGGATGACACCAAGGTATATCAGAGAAGAATACGAAAGTCTTATGTAAAATTAAGTGCTCTGAGGACCGATTTCTTCTTCTCCGTTTAAATATTAAGCCAGGTTTACGTATATAGTTAAACTTGGCTTAACACATACGAGCGTCAGTGTTCACTCGGCTGTCGACAAAAGCAGGCCACTCTCGATGTGTGCTACGCGATCGTCTGTTTTCTCGGCAGCAACCATTGTGTGGTCCTCCTCATTGTTCTTCATCAGCAGTTCTTTCAGTCGATGCGTCGTCGTCTTTGGAAAACAACCGTTTCGTGATTAATGTGTGAGTGCTGACCACGTTTTGCGTCCATTGCTGCAATGGAAGTGCTCTGACCCTCGTTGGCTCTGCCATACAAGTAAACCACTGGAAGCGGCTCCCGTTCTCGTGGAGGAGGCTTATTGGATAGCGGAAGATAAAATGTTTATTGTGTTGTACCTTTTGACTATAGTTTTAAGATGTATTGTATAGTGACCAAGAATCCTCGGCTCTGTAAAGTTAATTCGGTTGAGCCTTATCAAATAAATTAATATACAAACATACGAGCGTCGCTTTTGATTATTGTTTAAATTATTAGAGACGCAAAAGTCAGCTCCGAAACAATTTTGGGAATAACTCTAATATAATTGAGAGTGCATTTTAACGAGAGTTCTGAGAAGAATTCTATGATGATTGGATGAGGATTCTAGGTCCAATTCTAATAAGAATTCAAAATTAGCTCTGAAATTTTGCTTAAGGGGACTCTGATGAAAATTCCATGAAAACCCCGTGAACTACAAAGATGGTCTCTGCGGATAGTGATGAAAGAATTCTGGGGTGATTTGTGACGATACTTCCAAGAGAATTCTAAAGAGTTCGAAATAAATTCCGAGAAGAATTCCAATGGAATCGAATTTTGAAAATTCAATCCCAAAGGAATTCTGAGAAGAGTTTCAAAGTTTGTGATTGATGTTTGTTTTGAGAATTCTGAGGAAATACTATGGGGATTCTGAGGAGAAAACGAATTGAATTTCCAATCGAATGCAAGGGAGAAGTCCAAGATTATTCTAAGCAGAAATTTATGAAATTTCTGAGGTTAATTGCATGGAAATTCTAAGCATGGATTTATGGAAGGAGTCTTCAGGGAGTTCCTAGAAGAATCAATTAAAAATCGGAAAATAATCTGCTTTAACTAATCATGTGTTATTACTTCATGTGTGAATTTAACAATTTACATAGTTGGAGATGCTTAACGTCAAATATCAGACTTAAAGTGGAAATTTTATACGATCGATTAGGAGATTCAATTATAGAGTTCATAGTTCCGTTATAGTACGGCAGTGTGAAAATTGTATATACAAAGAAGAATGCGAGCAAAGGACAATTTTGAGGAAGGTACGAATCGGGTAGTTGTTTACGTCAGATGGCGAATTGAGTGTGAAACAATCGATAGAACTACGCGTATCTGTCAAGGATAAGCAAATAAGGTAGTGGAATTAAATGGAAATTACTAGTCTTTCTCTCTCTCTCTTTATACGATAGAACTGTCTCCACACATCGGAGTTACATGAGGAAACATCCCTCACCATCCCTCATTAACGGATGAGCTTGGTAAAGGAGATGCTCTACCCTATTCGTACCTTCCTCAAAATTGTCTCTTGTTCGCTTTCTACTTTCTATATACAAATTTCACACTGCCACACTATAACGGAACTATAAGCTCTTTACTTTCATCTCCTCATCTATCGTATAAAATGTCTACTTTAATTCTGAAATTTGATGTTAAGCATTCCCAACTAATAATAATCTAATAATCTATTTCCAAGAATATTGTTAATTGTTCTGCAATGAATTTCAAGAATGCAATATTATGTTTGTAAAAGCTTATGTGCCTCGAAGTTTAAGGGAAGGGGAATTATACTAAAAAAGTTCTTGAAATCATTATTATCTACCTAGATATATCAAATATTTAAAGATTTCGAACGCAGAATCAAATTCAATATCATAAAAAATGGGAATTACTATTTGCTAGTCATCATGTACAATGTAGGCAAAAGTAAACTATTCAAATCACTTCAAAGAGGAATTTATTAAATTTGATTTTAAGTTCCATGACATATCAAACTGTATTTGAATTTCTAAGTAACCATATAAATGGTTTCTTATTTAGTATTTACAAGTCACTATTTGGTCACTATTTCCGTAATTTTAGTCACTAAAGTCACTACTATTATATCGCATCAGCACTACCAGCCCTGGAATATCTCGATAGCCTAGATCGGTTCCTGGATGTTATTTTTAGTTTATTTAGTTTGGAAATTTGTCGACTTGCTGATAAAGTAATATTGTGGTTGTCACACAACGTACGAACAAAACAATGCGGTATATACTTCGAAGGCTCTGAATTAACTACTTTAAAAGTGCTCTTGGAATACAAGGTGGTACGGCGTAATTAATGAAACGTTGTAGCTAAGAAAACGGAGAAGATGGAAAATCTTACAGGTTTAGCTGTCATTTTCTCAACGTATCAAACCCGGATCCATCGTGTAAGCGCTTTTACTTGAATCGTGAATATATCCATCGTACGTTTCTAACAATGAAACCATTGAGAATCTTTATCAAATGGGGTCAACAAGTTCTATACGTATATCAATATGTGTAGTATGTTTACTCTCCAACTTATCTTCGTCGGCAGGAGGAGACAGAACGGGGCCATCATCGAATGCCATGAATACATTCCAGACAACGACGACGGGGTTTATTTACTGTTCCTATTTTCATATTGTTTGACTCGTTGGCCAAATACATTACTTAAAAAATGGAAAAAATGGATTTGACAGTAACGATTTCAATGATTTTGATTGTTTCATCTCTTTCATACGAAGCACTTTCAAACGATTGATTTGCTGTCGATGTAGGCCCGAAGGCAATGTGATGGGATGTATTGTTTAACTCTTTTTTATGATAGCAGGGTTGATTGAAAATGGAGATAAATGCAGATAATAGAATCTATTGGTTCTTTCAAATACAATGGGTAGGATTAGGGTGGGGCAAAAGTTCGATCTTAGTTGAAAAATGAAAATATCTCAAAACTATAAGCATTTGGAATCAAATAAAATTCCATTCGCATGATCCAGGGAAGTTTTACGTAATCTTGGAGTACTGCAGGAAGTTTCGAACAAGAACCTGAATTTTGATTCGGAGTCGGAACGAGTTCTAGGAATGTTCTGGATTCCCGGTAGTGATATATTCACGTTCACGTCTCCATCAAACTCTGAGCTTTCGCCTCTGGATAGCCATCTGTCAATTCCGACGAAAAGGCAAGTACTGCGGATCATAATGAGTATTTTTGATCCGTTAGGGTTAATAGCTCACTTCATAATTCACGGCAAAGTCTTGATGTAACATATCTGGCAAGCTGGGACAAACTGAGATGAACTGCTCCCAGAGCATTTACAAAACACTTGGAGAACATGACAAGAGTACCTTACTCATCTGAGCGAAATCCAGATTCCACGATGTCTTCTGGGTGGTGTTCATTTGGACCAATCAAGGGTATCGGAGCTACATGCATTCGTAGATGCAAGTCGACAGGCTTATGCATGTGTCATCTATCTGCGAACAGTAGGCGAATGTGGAGTTTAGTGTTCCCTCATCATCGCCAAAAGTAAAGTGGCCCCTCGTTGATCGGAGCCCGTTTGATGGAAAACGCTTCCAACTACTCGGAGAGTATTCTGGTCTGATTAATTTACAGTGCTATCCTGGTTAAATTCGGATGCCTTCCGGTACCATCAATATGTTGCATTCCGTATTGGAGAAATTCTCTCTACCTCGAAAGTTGACGAATGGAGGTATGTGCCAACAGGGCAGAATGTGGCAGATGATGCCACGAAATGGAAGGTTGGCCCGGATTTCAGCAAGGAAAGTATCTGGTTCAATGGACCCAAGTTCCTTCGCTTACCGGAAACTGAATGGCCGGTTCAACGAAAGCCTCAAGAGACTATGGAAGAACAAGTACGGCAGCTGTTCCATCATCAGGAAGTAGTACACGACCCGATTATCGATGTGACCCACTTATCAAGTTGACATCGCTTGCAGAGGACGGCTGCGTACGTATGTAAAGCTGCAATACTGTTCAAGGAATACGATAAGGATATCAAAAATAGAGGAGGGTTATCTTCGGAAGAGTTTGCTGAAGCGGAGAACCCTATTGTTGCGGCAAGCGCAGGAGGAAGCGTTTTCACAAGGAGTAGGAGTAAGAGGGGCATAGTGAACAGTGGGGCATAGTGAGCATCTTGTGCGTCAGCTTGGACTTCTCTCAGTCCGCATCGTGCTCTCTTGCCGTGCGGATCTATTTGCTTTTTGCTGAAGGAAGTGTTACTACTACCTAAAGCTACAACAAATTTAAACAGCACTTTTCAGTGTTCAACCTGTAAAAATTTTCTACCTTGTTCAACTCTTATTCCTCTTCGATCCTTGTTTGGACCCTACACGAGGTAATCCTTCTTGGATATCGATTTGGAAAATTCCTCTTCGATCCTTCAGATTCTTATAGTAATCTGCTTGGAAGTCGATTTGGATAAAAATTTACTGCCGCCATGGCGCCTAAACGCAAAAGAAAGGGGCAAACTCTTGACCCCCCTTCTGATGAAATTAATTTGAGTAATCAATTTGATTTGCTCACGGATGATGAGAATGATCCATCATCCAAGAAAAATTCTAGTAAACTTTCCCGGCTTAATGCCAAGAAGGAAAAGATTCCCCCTATTGTGATAACCACTACCGATTTCCATGCTCTTCGCATGGAACTTTTGAATTTCGTGAAAGTTAAGTTTTCACTACAAATTGGACGTCGGGGTGAATGCCGTGTATTGGCTGAAACCTTGGACGGATTTAAATGTCTTCTGAAGTATCTTACTGAGAAGAAGCACAAATTTTTTACTTACGACACCAAAACTGAACGTGTGTTCAAGGTTGTCATGAAAGGACTGCCCAGTGGTGAATCCCTGGATCAGATCAAAGATGAACTGGCAAAATTACTTGGAGTTGTGCCACTCCAAGTAATCAAAATGAAAATGAAATCCCGTCCTGGCGATTCGCGCAACGGGATTTCTAATGATTTTTATTTAGTTCACTTCAAGTCTAGTGAACTAAACAACCTTAAGGCCTTAGAAAAAGCTAGCCTTAGAAAAAGCTAGCCTTATGCTCCATGTCCGAGTGAAGTGGGAACACTTCAGGAAGACTGGAGGAAATTTCCAAAACCTCACCCAGTGCCGTAAGTGCCAGGGATGGGGTCACGGAACTAAAAATTGCTACATGCCAGCTAAATGCATGAATTTTGGTGATTCCTCTCACGCAAAGGACGACTGTCCTGTGAAGGAAGATCCTAAGAAATTTAAATGTTCAAATTGTGGTGAAAACCACAAATCCAATTTTTGGGAATGTAAGACTCGCAAAGCGATCCTACAATCTCGTTCTAACCGGCAAGTAGGAAACGCTCCACGTTTCCGACCAGGTACAAATTCCTCTGCTGTTAACAACGGTCAGCGAGGAACAAATTCTACATTCGTACCTGTAGGTACAAATATCTCCCCTGCTTCAAATGTTTCATCTGTACCTACTCCCCTCGCTGCTAACAATGTTCAGCGAGTTAATGGAGCTACCTATGCTGCTATTGCAGCGGGTAGAAATCAAAATACTAACCAACGTTCTAACGGAAATTTTGACAATTTTGACTTAGGAAGCATTACTGCCCCCAAAATGGAATTTTTACAGAATTCATTAATTGACATGATTTCTGATATGCTTAAATCTAACTCCATGTTTGATGCTATTCAAACTGGAGTAAAATTTGCAAATAATATTGTCATGACTTTAAAATTCAGTAATGGATTTTAAAGCATTAAATATTGTAAATTGGAATGCTCGATCTCTTAAAGATAATGAAGACGAGCTATTTAACTTTTTGAGAGTTCATAACGTGCATATTGTCGTTATAATTGAAACGTTCCTTAAACCTGGCCATAAGGTTAAGAAGGACGCAAATTACTTGATTTATAGAAATGATCGTCTTGATGGACCCTGTGGTGGCGTTGCCATCATTATTCATAGACGAATCAAACATAAAATTCTTTCTTCATTTGAAACCAAAGTTTTTGAAACTTTGGGAGTTTCTGTTGAAACAAAATTTGGACAACTTACGTTTATAGCTGCCTATTTGCCATTCCAACGCGTAGGCCAGCAAAAGAATTTTCTCAAGGGTGACCTCCAGAAACTTACCCGTCATAGGTCTAAATTCTTCATTATTGGTGATTTTAATGCAAAACACCGCTCATGGAATAATGCTCAAAGCAATTCCAATGGTAATATTCTGTATGATGATTGTTCTGCAGGTTATTACACTATTCAATATCCAAACAGCCCAACATGCTTTTCTTCTGCAAGAAATCCCTCCACTATTGATTTGGTCTTAACTGATTCATGTCAACTTTGTAGCCAATTGGTTACCCATGCTGACTTCGGTTCTGATCACCTTCCAGTAACTTTTGAAATATCCCAAGAAATAATTTGTAATCCCAACAGCTCTACTTTCAATTACCATAGAGCTGATTGGGAGCAGTATCGAACATTTATGGAATATAACTTCGATCCAAACATTCCTTTGCAAACCAAAGATGAAATTAATTATGCTCTTGAATCTCTGACTACTTCTATAGTTGAAGCAAGAGCTGCCTCAGTACCAAAATGCGAGGTTAAATTCGATTCAATTATAATAGACGATGATCTTCAGCTCTTGATCCGTCTTAAAAATGTCCGTAGGAGACAATATCAAAGAACACGCGATCCTGCCATGAAAGTTATCTGGCGGGATTTGCAAAAACAAATTAAAAAGCGATTCTCTGCCCTAAGGAACAAAACTTTTGAAAATAATATTTCTAAATTAGACCCGAGTTCCAAACCCTTTTGGAAACTCGCAAAAATTTTGAAAAAACCTCAAAAGCCTATTCCAGCGCTTAAAGAAGGTGGTAAAATTTTGATAACAAATTTGGGAAAATCTCAGAAACTTGCTAAGCAGTTCGAGAGTTCCCATAATTTCAGTTTGAGTCTTACTAGTCCTATTGAGAATCAGGTAGCTCAGGATTATCTGAATATTTTCTCTCGGGAAAATACTTTTGATGTTCCTGGGGGACTGATTTGTCATTCTTGGTAAAATTATTTAACAGATGTTTCCATTTGGCATACTTTCCTGATAAATGGAAAAATGCAAAAGTTGTTCCAATTTTGAAGCAGGATAAAAATCCAGCTGAAGCTTCTAGCTACCGTCCAATAAGTTTGCTTTCTTCAATAAGTAAACTTTTTGAAAAGATAATTTTGAATAGAATGATGCTTCACATCAATACGAACTCAATTTTTGCAGATGAGCAGTTTGGATTTCGCCATGGGCATTCAACTACTCATCAACTCTTAAGAGTTAACAATTTAATTCGTTCAAACAAATCTGAAGGCCACTCAACTGGAGTTGCTCTTCTAGACATAGAAAAAGCATTCGACAGTGTTTGGCATGAAGGTTTGATTGCTAAATTGAAAAAGTTTAATTTTCCACTTTACATTATGAAATTAGTTCAAAATTATTTAACTGACAGAACTCTGCAGGTAAATTATCAAAATTCCAAATCTAATCGACTACCTGTTAGAGCAGGAGTTCCTCAGGGTAGCATTCTTGGGCCTATATTATATAACATTTTCACTTCGGACCTCCCTGATTTGCCTCAGGGTTGCCACAAATCTTTGTTCGCTGATGACACAGGCATTTCCGCTAAAGGAAGAAGTCTTCGTGTTATTTGCAGCAGACTTCAGAAAAGTTTAGATATTTTCTCTTCTTATTTACAAAAATGGAAGATTTCTCCCAACGCTTCCAAAACTCAACTTATAATATTTCCACATAAGCCTAGAGCTTCCTTTTTGAAACCTAGTAGTAGTCACATAGTCACTATGAACGGAGTTCCAATTTCCTGGTCAAACCAAGTGAAATATCTTGAATTAATACTTGACCAAAAATTAACTTTTAAAGATCACATTGAGGGCATTCAAGCCAAATGTAACAAATATATAAAATGTTTGTATCCTCTTATAAACAGGAAATCCAAACTTTGCCTGACGAATAAACTTCTAATATTCAAACAAGTTTTTAGACCGGCCATGCTTTACGCTGTGCCAATATGGTCTAGTTGCTGCACTACCAGGAAAAAAGCACTTCAAAGGATTCAGAACAAAATTTTGAAAATGATTTTGAAGTTGCCTCCCTGGTACAGTACAACCGAAGTACATAGAATTTCGAATGTTGAGACTTTAGCACAAATGTCCAACAAAATAATTAATAATTTCAGGCAAAAATCGTTGCAATCCTCAATTGCAACGATTAATTCCCTTTATACTTAGATAAGATTTAGTTTTAGTTTTTAGTTTTAAGATATCAATTGTTATACTGACATGCAGGTTAAAAAACCTGTTTAAAATACTGAATTGCCAAGACGTGAACAATGTAAAAACACTTAGATATATATCATAACAATTAAGGCTGGTACGTTACTGCAGTAACTGGAGCACCTAGGTTAAAATGAAATGTAATTTATTTTGAATTTCCAACAAATAAAGAGTTAAAAAAAAAAAAAAAGCTTGGACTTCTGGCCGTTCGGAACAAATTGGTTGGTGGTAGGATCAATATCATAATGATATTAAACCTACTACCAGTTGATTTGTTTCATGCAGATGGATATCCAGGGCCAAACTGCGGGATGCTCACTATGCCCCTCCTTCCCTATCTGCTACTGAAATCTTTGAAGAAATATTGCAATAATTGGGTAGCAAAACACCAAATTCTGATAGCTGCTACTGTACAGTTTCAGCTATCAGAATTTGGTGTTTTGCTATCCAATTATGGCAATATATAGTGTGTCTCAAAATTGACCGTACACCCGTGGACAATTTTTTGAAGCATGGTGAATAGATATACTGGTGGTTGAACAGATGTTTATAGATTTATTGCTATACTTTTGGTCTCAAACGGCGCCGGTGGTGTAGCGGTAAGCGTGATTACCTCTCAACCCAGCAGGCCTGGGTTTAATTCCAGTCGGCGCCGCCGGGATGTTCTGAGGCATAACATCTCTGATCATGCCTTCCTTCGGAAGGGAAGTCCCAACAAACAATTTGAGCTGATTAAAGCCTGAATAAGACATTTTTTAGTCGAAGAAGTATATTTTTGCCTGAATAAGCTCTTGTTCCGCTTCCAATGTTTGTTGGGGTAAAGCCGTTGGTCCCCGCGTCATGAGTTGATGGCCTCCCTGGCTTCGGTAGCATTGGTGCTCAGCACGGAAATCAAGATCGACGGATAACAAATCAAGGAAAAAAAATAGTTTTGGTCTTTATTGAAAGAGCCTGTATGAAGTTAGATTTATTTTAGTAAAACGCTCGATTTTCAACTTTTTACTTAGTGGACGAATTTTAGTAATATAGTGGCTCCACATAAAGATTGATCTTTATTGCGACTAAAAATGAGCAAAGTTTCAAGAAGTAAAGTTCATTTTATTATAAACAGTTTCGGCTTGGCAGTCTGGCAATCACTCAATCAGAACAAATTAATTTTGTAATTTGTCCCTACGTTTCGGCTCTGATTAGGGCCTTCTTCAGCCGAAACGTAGGGACAAATTACAAAATTAATTTGTTCTGATTGAGTGATTGCCAGACTGCCAAGCCGAAACTGTTTATTGTAAAACCTCACAGTCGAACACTCCAACACAATATAGTTCATTTTATTTCAAGAAAATAAGCTTTTTAAAGAAAATGGCATTTTTCTTCAATTACTCTAACATTTTGTAAATTCAACCAATTTCAAAATTTCAGAGACGTGTCTTCTTAACTTTTGTTTTTAGAACCGTTTTTTCTAAAAATTTAAATACAACTGTACGATCATTTATCATCTCGATATAATTTTTCGAAAACAAGACAAATTTTTGGGATTTTTTTTTTGAGGAACTCTGATTCTAAATAACCCTCTAAACAAGTACCAAACCATTGGGTTTAATTTTGCACGGGCTTCGGAAACCTCAAAACGAACCCTTGCCCCATCCGAGCTTTTGCCCTACTTCACTCTATTCACTCGTCTATTTCCTGGATTGATACGTTATTATACAGATTGGGTGCCGATAATTAATTTTTATCTTCCCACCTAGAAAATTCCCGAAAACCACGCATGCGGGAACTTCATTACCGTTGTGTTGAGTTTCAAAATTATCACCCAAACGCTCCAAAGAATCGTAAACGTCCGCCTACCATTGGAAGAACTTCTTCATTGTCACCTGTAGGCATAACTCGAAACTTTCTCCAATAATGTTAGACAACTGTCTTTGTTCGTAATCCCCTCTATACCTACTCACTTTTCCCACCCCGAAATGGATGCTCTTTCTATCATCTGCCTACCAGTAAATTGACTGGCAGAAACAGCTTTACGTTCCTTGTTCTCCCCGTTCCTGTTAGGAAAAACTGGTTCCTGTACTTCCGGAGGCATATTTCCCGGTAAATTACGACGTACATTCTGTTCGTTCTTCTTTTGCCAATTTCCATCGACCTTCCCTGGGTGCCACCCCGACCGTTCCGACCACACCGCACCGATACCGTTCTGATGTTTGCACACTCGTTTCACACCGTTTGGTTCGGTTTCGTTCCTGTTTCCATCGCATTGCCGACCGACCGATCACCCGCCAGCAAACGGTGTCGGAATGGAAATTTTAATTAAATTTTATCAACTTTCCATCTATATTTTCGTTCAACGCCTGGAAGCATCCGAAAGGCATAGTTTTTGTATCCTACGCTGGCTCTCTTTGTGCTGATAGAACTAGATGTTGGAGCAACGGAGGAGGCTCACACAAGGTACACTGCTGTCGGGATTCCAGGTACCCTTTTCATTCGGATTTCCAGTCTTATCTCTGGTCCAATTTGGGGGTTTGAATGGCCCAGGATTCGAACATTCGGATGCAGAGGTAGGGGAAGGTAGTTCCCTGCGGTTGTGACGTGGTGATGGTCTGGTAGGGAACCAGATATTGATTCCGATTTGTATCCTTTGTTTGTTGGAAATTCCCTTTACCCTTCAACCATTGCACCCTGTCGAATGGTTGTCGGTTTCGGAAAAGGATGGGATATTACGCTAAATAGCATTTCACTGCGGAAAGAATTCGAGAGTTATCTTTTCAGAAGAGCCAGATGAGCGAGAGGACGGTGCTGTGCAGGGGAGGGTTGTGGTTTTACCGGAGAAAAGGTATTAAATTGTGGATCCCGAAAGCAATTTAAAGATGCTTGAAATTATTGCTTGTGAAATATTGGATCACTGCGGTTGGAGGTATTGGAAATTAATTTAGACAAGGGATTCCATTTCCTTTGACCTGGTTCAGGATTTCCTCAACACGCTTCAGGGAGGTAGGTATATGTCATTTTGAGAGGAGCTATTTTGGAGATAATTTCGTCGGATAAAAAGCACTACTGTTTTCAAAGTGGCACTTAATGGGAATGTGGTGATGTTGAATGGTATATGAATTAACTTTTTCCAGCAATAACAATTCAATTTCGTTTATGTTAGTAGCGCACATTCGGCAGAAGAAACGAAACCAGGCACCCGTCTATATCGTGATCATTAATTAAAGTAATGGCACTAAATTACATTCACTGCTTCGCACGATAATCAAAACCAGGCCGAAACATGCACACTCAAAACAAAAAAATACCATTCTGAAAAGCACCCTTTTAGAAAATAAATTACTTTTTAATTTACCATCATCATCATCATCATCTTATCACCAGAAAAATGCGTGTGCCTGCGCGGTGGTGGCGTTGTTTCGAGTAAGCGTTTGGTTTGTAAATTTTATTTGTATTTTACTCACTCCCGGAGCGGCTTTTTACAGCTCAACCCTTTTTAGCCCTTCAAAGCAGCAAACATATATCGGGCGACCGCATTTTGGCAGCCAGTTTTCTGATTCGTAGCTGGAGTAAAGTGTTTTTTTTTTCGTATTTCGAGCACATCGTTTTCAAAGAAGATTATCGCCAGACGCACTTGTTGTGGATATGTGTATTTTGGATTAGCGCTTTTTCGGTTCATTTTTTCTCTCTAGAAGTTAGAGCAATTGTTCAGTAATAACTTTGTTTTTATTGTGCCACTTAATGGAATTAAATGAATGCAAAAGTTATTTCCCATAAATGTACTGTATGGTAATCGGTTGGCTGACTTATTTGTTAGGATTTAGATTGGAATCAGAAAAGTATATAACCGCCACTGTGGCTAAGGAAACTAGGCCTCTTCTGATTGAGTGGCCACCTTCTAGAGTTTTATGAGCCATTTGGCTGAAAAGAAAATCTCGCTTGCGGCCTTCAGTACAAACCTCTTCCCGTACATTTACTTGAATTCGGTTTAAGTTTTTTCTTTTACTGATCCTAGTCTAAGATGATTTTAGTAGTTCTCCAGGGATTTTATAAAAAAAAAACATTTTGCAAAAAACTATACATAAGTAATGCAGAAGCTCCGACTTTGGCATGAGGTAATTTTTAGAGCTTACAGAATATTTCCCGAACAGGAACCAAATGATGCAATGTACGTTAAAACTAAAATAAAGTATTATTCCGTATTTACCATCTACTGTCTACTGGTTTGAAATTTACCTATCTTCAAGACTGATAAACAAAATCTTTATCGCAAAATAAGACAACTTTCTCGACCCCGAATTTTAATTGCCTGAACTCCTCTATTAGCATTAGCATTAGCATCGAGCAAGTTGCACAATATCGTAGGTGGTATGAATTCAAAACTATTAAGAGCAATACGGATATCTATTACTGGACAGATAGTAACTAGGAAATAATTACTATCTCCCAGATAAAGACATATCTCGGTCCAACAGTTAAGGATTGTCCTGGCCACGTCCTTACAACTGGTAGGGATAGGAAAGATATGTTAGTTCAACATTTACTTAAGAGAGATGCAGATAACTCTACGACCCCTCATAAATGTCCCGGGAATTTAGGAATCATGTTGGTAGGGAATGTAAGCCATAGGATACATCCAGTCAGTGTTGCTGTCAAATGTAGATATTTTTTTTTTTTTATAAATGTTGAAATTGCTGTCCAGAGCGTCTGCTGGAAGATAAGGTTGCTGAAATAAAATGAATTTATAAAATGGTGACCACGCCATCGTTTTCACAACCGTAGCAAATTATGTTGAGGAATTTAATTTTTTTATTGATTGAGGGGAAAACCCGCGGGAGTGAAAATAATTTTACTACCTCTTCTCCCGTAGGCACATAACCTCTATGCCTTTTCAACTTGAACAAACGTTTAACAAATTTCTACAATAAATCATTATTCAAATGGAAGCAATAAAGTTAATAGATTCAAGATGATAGATGACATGTTCGAAAGATGGCATCGCAGAACTCCCGCTGAGGTATCTTCAAGGTTCCATCGAGATCGACAGCAATTTGAATCTAATCTAATCTAATCTAACACAAACGCAGCCAGTACGAGAAAGCATCCTGGAAAATGATTAGGTTAGATAACGCGTTAGGTTAGGAGGATGCGTGGACATACAGTACCAAACGCTCTGAGCCATGTAAGAGTGAATCCAACAATCATATGTGATGCAATAAATGGCCTATACATTATAGTATAATTGAAAGATCTAACCAAATGCCTCCCAATGTTCCCAAAATTCCTATTTATAGATACAAACTGGTCTGGTTGACTGTGATCATCAAACTTTCCGGACTTCTCCATTGCACCATTTTTATTCAGAAGTCCTGTAGCTGCTGTCCGTTGTCCTCCGCAGGCTTTCTGAAACTCCTCAAACTCACTGGAGGTTTTAAAACACTCTTGTCCTGCGAGTTTAGCCAGCCTTCACCTCGAGTGAGTGGTGGCAGGAATATGGAAGAAGTAAATAAAAACTCCTCGTGAGAGATGGAGAGTGAACTTCAGCGAGAGGATGATTTGACGTGAGGTGCACTTTTTGAGACTACGAATGACAATCAGCAATAATGGTAGTTCAACCACCTCTTCTCATTTCAACAAAAAAAAAAAAAAAAAAAAAAAAACAAGAACAAAAGATCACACCGGCCTAAAGGAAAATCCGAACTTGACCAAAAAATCCCAAAGTTGACTTAAATATTATCGGTTTTAATTGCCTGAACCCCTCTATGAACTGAAAATGTGGCAATATGATATCCGATTTCCGCTCGGCAATCTGCTCAACTTACATCTTAGGTTTTTTAATTTTTTGGTTTTTGCTTCCCCTGACTTATTATGCACAGATAAAAATTCTGAATTTTAATAGTGATGCAAAAATTCATTCAGGTAAACTACTATTTCATTTCACGCAACCGAGCAACTTGCAAACAATGTTGTTTACAAATATGGGCTTTTGTATACAATATTTGCTACATTGCATGAAATGGATCAGAACTTTACATGATATGTAATGTAAACTTATTTGATATGTGACGCTCCATTTATGTGCATGATACTGAACAGAAATTTACACTACTTTTTCGAACTGTGTGCTTTTCCAACGAAGTTTCTTCTTTCTTGACCGATCTTCCATTTTGACCTAGGAATTTCTTCCAACTTCTTCTGCAAGTTTTTCTAACTTCTCCTGAAAGGAGAAAAATATACTTTTGCATATACAAACATATAAACTATCCATACAAATTGGGAAACGCTCCTTTTTTAAATACACCCAAGATATGCTTATTTATTTATTTTTTATTTATTTGAACTTTATATAATTCTTCAGATTATAATTAAATGTGTTGGCTAAAATCCACAATCCCAACTTTTCGTTTTTCTTCCCTAAACTTTTAGCAATTATTTCTAGAGGGTCTGCAACATTGATTATAAGGTTATTTGCTCCGTTGCATATTTCCAAATAATGGTTGAAATAAGACATGATTTTGATCGATGTTTTATATCATCAGTTTCTTTACACTTGCTACAAATACTATCATTTTTTCCACGAATCTTGTGTTTTAAAAGCTTGCTGCGAGTTGGAATAATATCGTTTAAGAAGTAATACAAGGCTACTCGAAGATTTGAATCAATGAACTTCATATTCATGTCAATCCAAACATTTTCCCAAGTCAAGTTAATATTTTTCATTTCTATTGCTGGTTGAATCTGCAAACTCTAAAAAAAAAGAGTAAATTTGTTATGTCGTGTTCAAATTTGTCATCCTCACAAGATTTTCTGCTTCTCTGCCATAAATACCGAAGGTTCTTCCTAGTTTAAGGTTATTTCTATTAACGAATTGGAAATTTTGTGAGGGATTTGAACCGTTCTTAACTGAAGTGTGTAACATGTTACGAATAAACAGTGCTTTAATTTTCATGCCTACATGAACCGATTCCAAACCCCCTTTCTCTTTTTCTAAATATAGTTGATTTCTATTGATTTTAAATAAGTGTCCCATCCACAAATAGTTACCTACAATTTTAGTTACTCCTGCAATGAACTTGTTAGGAGCAAGAATTATCTGACCCACATACTACAATTTGGATAAAATCTATGTGTTTAGGATCCAAATTTTTTGGATCATGTTTAAATTTCTAATTTTTTTTTCAAAGATAGATTTGTAGTACTTGAAAAATTTATTTTTTATTTTATTGCTATCGGTTGTAATTTCATCTTCAATCTTTAGACGTGACGTCGTTTGTTTCCTATCATTTTGTTGAGCAATATGAAAAATTCAAATTTTTTTCTTCTTCAACTAGAGAATTTGGTTGGAAAATTTGAGAGAATTCCTGAAGTTTTTGTTTTTCTATTTAAAATAATTTTTTTTTTATGAAGCTCATTTCTGAATGAACGTCATCTTCTGCGTTTAACTTGGTTGAAAATTCTTGCATGGCTCGATAATAAATGCTCTTTTCATTCATATGTTCCTATTAATAGTGTTACTTCTGGAGAAATTTCTTAAAAATCTGTGTTCCACCATGAATTAAAATCTGTTTGATATTTATATCTGCGCTTGCAGTTTTCGATGTTGGATTTGTAATCTGAGATTAGTTGATTGTTTTTAAGCATTGCAGAATTTGGTTTCCAGTAGGCTGATTTCGTTGTATGCTGGGCTAGGAAGCTCATTGATTTCAATCTTTAATATTACCGCATGGTGATCTGAGAAAGCAAGAGGTACTGTTCTCAATTCACAAGGTTAACCTTTAAATACATCAAAATAATTCGAAAAAACCCAGGTGAACTAAAAAAAAAGTGCGAACTATCCACTCAAATTATCAATGTAAAATTTGGTAACACACGCTTAATCTCACGAATGAGCATTCAGATTGTACGAATCATCCATAAACATATTGCAAATGGTCCATAAAACGTTCAACAATGAACCCTAAGCCACAGGCAAACAGAAAATTCTTCAAAAAATATCGTTAAGCGTATTTTGCATGCTCTATCATGCACATTCCCAAGCATTGTTTTGCAAACGGAGCATCCCTCGTTCATGCAATTTTTTCACTAGTAGCTTTTCCCTCGCTTTGTCAACGCGTCATGTGTGTCGAATTAAAACAAAACAGATGAAAGTCAGTGATGTCGGTTCTACGAAATTTTCCATAGATCTATAGTATTGATTGAATTTTGCAGAAATACGGATCCGTAGGAGAAATGTGTTCAGTCTTTTTTTTATGGATTTTTATGATTGTTTAGTGTGATTTTTCTATTGCTGAAAACAAGTTTTTTAACGTGGTAATGCATCACTAATAAGTGCCCTTTCTACCAATGCTCATCACTTTAATGTATACATAACAAACAGTATGCATCAATCAATGTTATTCATGATGTATTAAAAAACCATTTACTAAAAGTGGATACAATATTGCACTCATTAAAATGATTTGTTCACAAATTCTGTATACATTCTACAGCGTAATATTACACAGCAAGTGGAATGACCAATCAACTATTTCATAAAATCGTAATTTCAAATCATTCTCATTCATCTTCATGATGGGCGTTTAAGGTATACTTTGGTACAATAAGACCACTGAAATGCGCTTGGGTTTCGTAGAACATTAGAAAAGATTTTCTAAAAGGGGACTGACAAAATCGGGTCGTTACTGTATATGTCTCTAGTGGGATGCCTTGGTCCTCTTATCATTCTCAAGAGCTGACATCTACTAAATTGACCTGGAAAAGAACTGGCATCACTGATAAGTTCGAAATGTAGTGGCTTGTTTAAAGCTTCAGTGGTGCCACCACGACTAATGCGAGCACATTCCTAACTAAAACCTTATTTGCAAAGAATG
Source organism: Ochlerotatus camptorhynchus (assembly GCF_037179485.1). Lineage (NCBI taxonomy): Eukaryota > Metazoa > Arthropoda > Insecta > Diptera > Culicidae > Ochlerotatus > Ochlerotatus camptorhynchus. The sequence continues at coordinate 1,000,753 of NW_027040846.1, forward strand.
TGATTGTGAGTGTTATGTCTGTTTGTCTGTGCTTAAACTAACGAAAGTGATCCATAGAAAATCATGTTTGCGCTCTAAAGGGTGTACCACATCAATTTGCATCACGGAAAAAACGCTGTAGAAAATTACCTAGTTGACCGATCCTATTCAAACTTTCAGACAATAAAAAATAACCCATTAGTAAGCTTTTGCCCCGTAACGTGGGTAGATCACCTTTTCGTGGTACGCTACGGGATGTAAGATCTACCACCGATTCCTAGTCCTGACTACTTCAAACTAGGGGAACAGGATTTTTCAGTAATCCAAGGAACACATCTTAGTCCTTGTTACTTTTTATGCCTTGTTGATAGTGATAAGTCCTCGGGTTGCCTGGACCGAGGATGATCTTGAAACAAGGATAAAATGAGTTAGTTAGTCTTCATCTATGTGATTCCTAATTTTCTATTCATTGTTCCCTAGTTTGAAGTGGTTAAGACTAGGGTTCTGATGCATGATCATTATCAGTGCCATTCCTTAATTTTGTTGCTAAGGAATCCAATTTTGACTGACAAAGGGGCGCGCCTTTGGAGGGTGTTTCAACACTCCGAAGGGTATAAATAGCGGGACCTTTCAATTAGAGTTGGATCCTTGCGATAAATGCAAGAGTGGCAACTGTAAAAAAAAAATCGAATACTTCATCATTTCTCAATAGTGATGGAGTAATACGACATGCACTAAACTAAGGACACGGGATATACTACAATAGATCAAATTACTGGTCGCAGTGGTGTTAGGTCCCGAACAGAGGAAAAAAAAGAAGGTTTTGGCATATTTGTTTCCTTCAACTTCAATACCATAACCGTACGCTCGCACTTTACGCTTAACTCCACTCATTAGGTTATGTACAACATCTGGCTGCAGCTTCTTCTGTACGGAAACCCACTTTTTCTTCATGTCTTCCTCAGATTTGACCTCCGTGGGATGCTTCCGTAGTGCCTGTTTCATCATAGCCCAGTATTTTTCGATGGGCCTTAGTTCCGGTGCGTTAAGGGGGGGGGGGGGGGGGGTTCATGTCCTTGAGTACGAAAGTGACCCCGTTGGCTACGTACCACTCCAGGACAACATTTGAATAGTGGCACGAACCTAGATCCGGCCAGATGATCGAAGAGGAAGCAGATGCTTCTGTAGACACTTCTTGAAGTAGATCTCCCCGCTTACAGTCCTGGTAGTCACGAACGGCGCACTCCGTTTGCCACATGAGCATATCACTTTCCAAATCATGTATTTCTTCGCAAACTTTGAAAGTTTCTGCTTCCTTACTTCCTCCGGAACATTAAACTTGTGCTGGGCGGTGAAGAACAGTAGCCCCGGAAGCATCCGGAGTCCGCCTTCATCCATGATGAGACAATGAGGCTTCGTCAGCATCGTACAGTTTCCGGGTCCATGACTTTCCCACCGTATTTTGCCATTGGTCACGATTTGAAGCCTTCTGCACTTTGTTCGTATGCAGTCCCTCCCGGTCCTTGGCCCTCTGAACGAAAGGCTTGGACAGATTCAACTTTTTTGTCAACTTTGTAAAATTTGACCGAAGCATTGGGATTCCGCTTGAACGCTTTCACGACACGCTTGTGATCCTGATCACTAATAGAACATCCATTCTGACCGCATTTCTCCTTCCGTTCGATGCTCAGAGTTTCATAGTAACGTTTAATCACACGACTCACCGTTGACTGCACGATTCCGAGTTGTTTTCCGATGTCCCGATGAGAGAGTTGAGGATTTTCCAGGTACTTGCGCAAAATCAATTCGCGACGGTGACGCCGAAAAATCGAAAATCTAAAATTGCTACGTCACGAAAAGGTGTAAGGTTTTGAAAGCTTATAACTTTGTCATTTATTGATGAAATTAAAATCCAAATACACAAATCGATAGGAAACAACTCTCACAATCTGCTACAATAAATACCAACTCCCAAAAAAAAAAATTGTTGAAATTTTTTTTGATTAAAAAGTGATAGGGAGAACCAAACCAAGTCGCCATAATCGAGTACCTTTTGGCTGTGCATCGTTTTGCTTGAACCTGTAAAACTATATAAAAGCTCTGTTGTCCTCTCATGGTCATTGGTAGCTAGACCGTCTAGCAGTATAGTTCGTTCGTTTGTTCGCTCCGCTATCGAATTTCTTCAAATTCATTTTATAGTTACGTTTACGTCGTGGAAGTGCCGTCATCTACAGGCGCATTGGCAAGTCTAATTGCACTTGCCACTAAACAAAGCATAGTACGCAAGCGTTCTACTACTCCTGCATCAGAGGGCCCTAGTAAGAAGGTCCAAACGGGCGCCAGCGCTGCTTCGGATGACGCATCTAATCAGCTGCTACAGAGCAACCAATACTCGATGCTCGGAGTTGAAGTGGCGGTGGTAACCCCGCTGAAATTGCCGAAAAGGAGCGTATTCCCCCGCTGTTTACCCCGATGAATGACATCGCCGAGCTTAGGGATGAGCTGGCAAAACTTAAAGTGTTCCCGCGATTCAGGATCTGTAGCGTAGGAACAAAGATCATGTGCTCCAGCCTACAACAGTACAAGTCGGTCGGTGACCTACTGAAGAACAGTACGGTGGAGTTTTACACCCACGATTTGCCTTCGGTGAAACCATTGAAGGTTGTAAAACGGAAACTGCCGTCGTACGAAGCGGCTGCCGTAAAAGATGAACTGGTGAGGCTCATATTGAAACCAGAGGCAGTCCATGCAATGAGTTGACGGCCTATGCCCAATACTAACTATCGTGACCAACTGTTTCTGGTCCACTTCACGAAGGGTTCAACCACCCTTGCTGCGCTGAAGAGCAACATACGTGACCAGTTTCAGGTCATCATCTACTGGGAATCCAACAACGTGATGTGACCCACAATTTGCCGCTCCTCCGGCCATGGCACAAAAAACTGTCATATGATACTACGTTGCGACAAGTGTGCTATGGTCCACTCGACGGCGACCTGTGCTCATGCTGATGACACCGAGCCGAAGTGCGTGAATTGCGACGGTACTCACCGTGCCACTACTCCGGACTTCCCCAAGCGAACGGAATACATCAACATCAGGAAGAAGGTGGCTACTAGCAACCAGCTAGACCGGCATCGAAACAAACGTACACTACCAGCCACCACGAATGAACAATATTCGGCAATCCAGCCGCGTCGCCTGGTCCCAAATCTCCTACCGGTACCTCTCAACAATCAACGAGCCGCCCCCTCAGCTCAGCATCGCCTCACTGCTGCAGCGGCCCTGTCAAATCAAGTTTCTGCCTCGGCGTTTGAACTATCGTATGCCCGTGTTGCATCAGGCGATTCAGTTGACGAATCTCCGTTTACGTCGGAGGAACTAGTAACGCTGGTTGCAGAGGTGATCGTCATCCTGCGCACCTGAAAGACTCGATCTGAACAGTTTCATGCTGCCTTATCAGTCGTCACCAAGTATGGACCGTGAAGCTATACAAATAGCAAATTGGAACACTTACTCGCTGACGCAAAAGCATAGATAGCTACTCGATTACCTCGACACCAAGGAGATCGACATTGCTATCATCACCGAGACGCACTTGAAGCCACTTGCCATGTTACTTGGGCTGGGATGTGCAATACGTGCTGGTGAACGATTTCCCACCGGAGGTATCCCACTGCGATCAAGCGTTTGGTTAAACGTGTCATCCATAACAAATGTTCAACGGAGATGGGATGGGCATTGAAGTGTGCACGGGGAATATATTTTATAACGGAGGATTAAAGACAAGTGTTTCATATGCGGAAATATCCCTAACGGAAAATCCACAGTCAGAAAAATTATAAATAAGAGTGAAGAAATTTGCATGTCAAGGAAATGGAGCAAGTTGAGGAAATAAGTTACTTCTACTGTATTTCAAATCAATATCAAGAAAAATGCACAAGAAGTTCACTAAACATCTCAACGTAGTCTACGTCAACCATGCGATCGTGTTTTGTACTCAAACCCACCATTTTTTCCGTGATGTCCTTAATTTGGGCCCATACATAAATTCAGCAATCGACTAAATTTACAATAGCAACCAAAAATATCCATTTGTACCGTCCCAATAACGCGTTCATCTAGATAAAATTGTTGAATAGGTAATGTTTAGCGATGGGCCCAATTAGATCCATAGGTCAACATTAGAGCCATTTCCCCTATTTTTCATGCTATCCCTTTTTTAATTTTGCTCCATTAAATGAAGACAATGCACCAACGATCAATAGAATAGGTCCATGTACATTAGACTGATGCAAAATTTCACTTTTTCGCTCCACAGTGCTTAAATGGTTTCAAATCGGGTCGTGATTAGCCTCCAAAAGTTTAAACTCATTTGGTTAGAAACAGACTTCGCACAAACCATTTGAAGTTTACATGTAAATTACTATGGGAAATCTCAACTTTTTGTTCATTCCCTTCTAGTCTTTTGCCATATTAAGCTGCAAAACAGTTCGATAACCATTCTTATAGAAAATTTTCTCAGCTACAACTTTGCTGAAGATCGTTTCTATGTAAAACGAGACAGGAAATAGTTATTAATTATTTAAGAGATTGGTAAACTTATGAAATGATCAAGCAGCTGCTCTGTAGGCAACACTGTATTCTGCAGTGTGACATAGTAGCCATGATTTTTGTCCTCTATTCTACGCCCCAGAAACACCAATGTTGCCTGCTGAGCAGTTGATTGAGCATGATCATAAGACATCAGTGCATTGAACCATTGATAACTTTCGATCCTTGCATTTAATCAAAAAGTGGTCTTGAGCAAAGTTGTAGCTGGAAAAATTGCCTATAAGTAAAATTGAAAGTTTTTGAAGCAGGCCGATATGGTGAATTATTAGATAGACATGAACAAAAATCTTGGTTTTACCATAGTAATTCCCATACGAACTTCAAATGGTTTGTGCCATCTCAGTTTCTCACCAAATGGGTTCAAATTTTGAGAGGTTAGTCAGGATCCGATTTGGAATTGTTTAAGTATTGTGGAGCGAAAATTTCAAATTTTGCATCACTCTAATGTACATTGAACATGGTTGCGCGTGAAATATAAACAAATTTTCCCTCCTAACTTGCTCACGTGAACCCACTATCAAAAATAGTAAATTTATCTGTCATAGCGAGTTGGTGACCAGTGTTTCTTAACCGGGCTATCCCTGATAACCAATTTTGAAAAAGTTGCCAATGATCTTATTTCCTGATTCCCAGAAATCTGGTTTGGTTTCCTGCATTTTTTTTCAAGGCATGATCAATGTACATTTTCACTAAAAATATACAAAGGGCCAAGTGAAACCATTCTGGAGCAACGTGATTTATATTTTCCGGGGGGGAAACTGTCTGCCAACAGAGGAAAAAGTAATATTTTGGGCTGAACGTTTACGAAAATAAAACTGAAATGTTGTTCAATAACATGCTGAAAACCCGAAGTGATTGCTATTATTCTAATGTTCTAAAAAAAATAAAACAAAAAAACCCTTTTTTATAAATCTCATCATGTGTACCTTCTTAAAGTTCATTCTTGAACGTTTTATTGATCATTAACAACATGCTTATGGGTAATTCGTGCATTGCTCATTATTGAGTAATTTTGGGGTTCACAATTTTTAAGGGATTTTCACCGATTTCTTCGAGCTTCTGAGATTATTTCAAATTCTTCAAGAGCTGTCTTACAACTTCTCTCAGAAGTTTGTCTGGTTTTCCTTAATAGTGTATTCCAACTTCCTCTTAATTAGTGTCTGCCTTCCTTCAGGAGTTTGTTTATCTATGTTCCTACTTCTCATGGAAGGTTTTTTTAGTTTTCCCCCGGAAAATATAAATCATGTTGCTCCAGAGTAGTTTCACTTGGCCACTTAGTATATTTTTAGTGAAAATGTACATTGATCAGTTTGTTTAAAAACATATTTCCTCGATGCCGAGTCAGATTCCTGGGAATCAGGAAATGAGATCATTGGCAAATTTATCAGAAATAATTAGACGGATTATCCCGGTTGGGAAACACTGGTTACACCCCAAGTAAAATTGTAAGCATAATATAGGTTTTATAGCATTATACAAGTACAAACCATGGCCTACAGATCCCTCATAAAACCAAAATTGTTACTTGGGCAACTCGCTATGACAGATAAATTGTTAGTGGTTTCACGTGAGCAAGTGAAGGAGGGAAAATTTGTTTATATATCACACGAAAAAATCAAAATCAAAATGTCTACTAATAATCCAAATATGGAAAAACCGCCAATTTAGGACATTTTGGGATATTTTCTACATGTAGTTAGTTAAATAAGTCTAGATATTAACTAGTCGTATGAATTCGGATGTAGGTATTAGGAGTTAATCTAGGGAGCAGTTTGGTATGAATATCTACGAATTACCAGATTTCATTATCATTATTTGATCGCGGACGGGTGGGATCCCTACGTTGTGTTGATGATCGTTGTGATAGGTACGGAGATGGAAATAAATAAAACACACAGTTTTGTCCGTCCTGCCATGGGGGAGGTTTTCCAAATACTATATTGTTTTCTATATTTCATTGTATAGTAGCTACAGTGGGTAGGGTAGTTGTACATCTAGATGACGTTGCACAAACATACTCCCCCCAAAACCAACGGTTTTATACTGTACACATGATATTAAAATTAGAATTATTCTTAAACATTTGTCAATGAATTTTCGGGGCAGTAAATCATCAATATTGTGTAACCAGTTGATTACAATCCGTGGATTTTCGTCTGTATGAGTTGTTGTTGTTTGGAAAATTCACGTATTTAAAAACAAACCCAGAAGGCACACACAGTAGCGAGAGGGTTAGTACCGCTGCAATAACACTCGAACGATACTATATGAAGAATGATCGGCAAAAGGCATGCGAGTGGCCATCTTCTAAAAAAAAACTTCTAAGGAGGAGAACTAATCAGGCGTCCGTGTAGACCAGTTGAGTGTGAAGTCACATAGTTTTTTTTTGCTTTATTAGAGAGATTTTCAGCTTTGGGCTGGTACATCTCTTAAGTCACATAGTGAAGTGCAGTGCAAATAGAATACAACCCCCCCCCCTCTTGTGGGGTTTGGGCTGGAAAGCCTGCCTCCGTTGAGGACCTCGTACCCCTTGTGCATTTGTACATCTCGTACCGTAAACAAAATGATTCTCTCAGGCCGGTGGCCTTAATTGCCAAAGTGGGTCCCGTCTAGGCTCGACCAAGGTGGCCATGCCACGGTCAGCCTATGCCGTCAACGACGGAAGACGCCTGCCAGCCAAACGAGCCAGCAACGCCTGCTGAGCCGTATGTGGCTGATGAACGCCACCAGATCTGCCATTGTCCCAAAGCTGCAACAACACTATCTGCAATCCGCGCCGCAAGTTTCCGGACACACGGTAGTGTAGGAGCAGCCGTGTGGTTCAACGCCACAGTCGCGACGCCGTAGGAGATCCCGCTGCAGAAGTGAGTCCAGTACCCTAATTTTCTAAACCTTCGCATACACGCCACATATTTGTGAAAAGCCACACCCACACGCCACAGAATAGGGCAATAAATGTTATAGAAAATGTGAATATTCCTGTTTTCATACTTCGCGCGCGTAGTCCCTCCGAATACCCAGTAACATGCCGGCCCTGCGACACAGTTTAGGGGTCTCATGCTACTGAGTTAGTTACCCGGGAGTGTTTGGTCATGCCATAGTCACAATTGCCGCAGTGTAAGCAAACTGGATGAAACGGCTTCTGTTGTGATCTTTCTTTTGCTGGTTCGATGTATTGTTCGTCCGAACAATAAACTGATGACATTGTAGTGATCACACATAACTGCTCAAGAATATGGAAAACGCTCTCGCCGTTGAAATGAGCATTCACAATGAGCCAAGAGCGAACATGCTCTGCTAGATGACTACCTTGGTGACCACACTATAGTAGCAGGGAGGGAAGCAGAATCTTCAGAGTTGTTGCTGATATTGTTTCTCCGGAATTGCAACGGAAAGGACAATTACATCGAACTTTGATAAAACGTGGTGCCGTGACCAGGATACCGTATGGAGGAGTGTTCGCCATTGATCGAAGATTCAATTTCATCAGATGTAAGCCATTGAATTTCGATAAAATCCAGTTCGGCACCATCGTTATTGAACCGTTTGGCGCCATTCGTCAGTTCCCGTCCCGGCTTTCAGTTCCCGGAGGCAGGCTTTCCAGCCCATCTTCAACCTGTAGAAAGAAGTTTGAATGGATTACCGTCGAACCGTAGCGTTCCCTCGTTGGACCGTAGCGTCCCCCAGTCGGACCTTAGCGTCCTCCCGCCGGACCTTAGCGTCCTCTAGCCGGACCTTAGCGTCCTCCCGCCGGACCTTAGCGTACTCCCGTCGGACCTTAGCGTACTCCCGTCGGACCGTTGCATCCTTGCGTTGGACCTTAACTTCCTCTCGTCGGACCGTAGCGTCCTCCCGTCGGACCGTACCGTCCTCCCGTCGAACCGTAGCGTCCTCCCGTCGGACCGTAGCGTCCTCCCGTCGGACGGTAGTGTCCTCCCGTTGGACCGTAGCGTCCACCCGTCGGACCGTAGCGTCCTCCCGTCGGACCGTAGCGTCCACCCGTTGGATCCCTGCATTCACTTGCCAGAAATATACATTCACTTTTCGACCGTAGCGTAATTTGCTTGGACCGAAGCGCCCATTTTCAGGCCGTGTTCGCCTAGTTGTTAAGACCCTATGTTGTGACCGTAGTAACCATGGTTCGAATCCTGGTCACGGTACCATATCATCGCGCACGGGCGAGATCTCTACGTTTTGTTGATGATCTCGTGTGATAGGTTCGGAGATGGCAATAAATAATACACTCAGTTTGCTTGACCGTCCTGCCATGGCAGAGGTATTCGAGATACTATATTGTTTTCTGTATTTTTTTTGTATAGTGGCTACAGTGGGTAGGGTAGTTGTACATGTAGATGGCGTTGCATAAACATTATCTTCATGCCCCTGTGATTATCATAATCCATCTCAGATAAATATTGATCGGAATTTCAAAAATACACCAGGTTGCTGAATTTCTGCAACTCACCAGTTTTTAAGGTGCAAGGTTATGTGAAACATTTTTCAAACACATCCTGTGCAGTTTATCTCATTAGTTATGCATTTTATTGACACGAAAAGGCATTTTTCCATATACCCAGTAGATTTTTTTTCATGGCCAATAATACAAACGAAAAACAGCATTTGAATTTTGAGGGAAAATAGAGAAAACAATATTTTTGGTTCAGCCTTCTCCGATTTGAAAGAAACTCTGCGAAATTGTTTGTTATGGGCAATGATTCACATTTTTCCTAAAATTCGGCAACCTAGTAAAATTTTCAAAATAGCGTCGTTGAAATTAAAACAATTTTTTTTTTGAAACAGCCATTTTGATCGAAACGGCTTCTGAAACAAAGTTGTGGAACAATATTGTCTTTCTAGATAAAATAATCAGAAAATAAAAACATATTTTTTTAAAGTAAAAATTTTATCAAATTTTAAAATCCCAAATATCTCAAAATGTCTTTGTTCGATTTTTGCAATTTTTTATTTAAAAAAAAAAGCATATGAAAAATGCACTCTTCGGAAATTTATCAAAAATCGTAGAACAAGATCTTTTAGTAAATTTTTTGTTAGTACGTTTCTTGTGTATTTTTTCACAGAAAATTATTAACAATGTCTCAAACATTGCTTGCATGAAAAAGTTCAAACATTTCAGCAAAAGTTCTTGTTCTACGATTTTTGTCAATTTTCAGTGCCTACAATTTAAAACAATTTAAAAACTTGCATTTTTTATGAACTTGTTTCTTAAAAAAAAAAAAAACACACCTAAAAATCGTATAAGGACGTTTGGAGATATTGGGTTTGTTTTTTTTTATTTAGACTTGAAGCTACTGCAAGCATTTTTTTTATATTTTTTCACAGAAAAACCTTTGCACGGAACCAAATTTAGTTGATTTAAATCAAAAATATATATGTTTATTACATAAAAATATGAATAGTTCAAAGTAAATTAAAAATATGTTTTCAACAAAATTATGAATGTTTGAATTAAATTTAAATGCATGTTTATTTCAAAAATATATAATCTGGGTAAACAATTTTTAGCGTGTCCTTTTTTTTCCTTCTTGTTTACATTCGGCAAACTCAACCGAAAATGGCCTGCAAGCGGCGAAACCGAAGTAGAGGGTCCGGAAACCCACGCAAACAAGCGTTCCAAGCTCGACAAAACCGGTGGAACCCCACAATATCAACGTCACTCCGTCGTTTCTGATGCCGATCCCATCCTCACCCCCACCCGACGTCGAAAGAAAAACAGATCATCCCCCAACACCAAACGTTGAAAGAGGCCGGTACGAGGACCAGCGTTAGAAACGACAAAACGACGCTAATATCACAAAGTTTCACCGGTTTTACTGAACTTGATCGAATCGGACCCGGATCCAAACATCCACAGACCTTCCTTAATCGCAGCAATTTTGATGCCCTGTCTGCAGATTTCCATTTATTTGCTATCCGTTTTATTTTGTTTTATCCCGCATTCTAATGCAAAAATAATTTCAAAATATGTTTGTTTATTTTGAACATGAAAAATATGTTTAAAATAAACATATTTATTTTTGATCACATATAGTTGTCAAATAAAACAAAAATATTCACGTTTATTTTCAGCACGAATATTTTTGAAATAAAAATAACACTATTTTTGTTTTAAACATTATTTTCAATGTCAAAATCAACCTAGTTTATGTTTGTGTCCAGAACAAACTGAGTTTTTGTTTAAATTTATCTCAAATATTTTTGTTTTGGCGGTAAATTTTTGTGCGTGTACAACTTTGTGTACCCAATTTCAAAGACGCCATTTTGAAAATTTTACAAGTTACGAATTTTAGCAAAAATGTGCCAATAACAAACAAACTTTGCAAAGCTTCATGCAAATCGGAGAAGGTCAAGTTAGTCCGATTCGCCATTTCGCGTGGAATTGCTCTTTTTGAAAAATAATCCATGTTCCCTTGCACCTTAAGCTATCATGAGCGTTTTTACATTCATCGAGTCACAATTGCGTATTAAGTTAACCGTCCATCATTTATTTCCCCGTGCCCACTGAAGCACGTCCCGGCCAATCGCCAAGAAGTGTGTTTACACAAATCCCAACGAAATTAGAATGAAAGCGTCAACTGCACGTGGCCAGAGCACGTGTCCCCACCGACCGTTCATTATGTTTAATTATACAACTCAATTAATTGTTACCGTCATCTCCATACGTACCGAATGAAAATGTATGATAACCACATCGACGACGACGTAATGACCGAAAACCATATTCCGGAACAACCGTCGAGCAGCACACCCGCAGAGACTGGACGCCTAACACACAACAATTTGATTGGTCTCGATGTTTACCTCCATGCATATTCTGTTGATATGCGGCTGAACCGTTGTGTGCAATGATAATCAAGCACATCCAGGCAATAAAAGCAAACCTTTTTACAAACATCAAATTTCAACTATTGTTTACGGATCCAACATGTGTAACCGAACCGAACCGAATCGAGCGACTCTCCCACATAAAGGGTGATACGGTCAAAATTTGGTCAAGGGAAAACGTGTGTAAATCGGTGAAATCGTTTATTTAAAAAATCAAATTAAATTTCTTTTTCAAGATCAATTAGTATAAAATTCAGGAAAAATATTCAGTTAGGCCTCCGCTTTTCCAAATCCGAATTGCCGGGCCTTACGCTTGACCCCTGCCATCAGATTTTGTACAGCCACCTTGTCCACCTTCTTCGCCGCAGAAAGCCAGTTTGCCTTGAACTGCTGCTCGCCCTTAGCAGTTTTTTTGGTCTTCTTTAGGTTCCGCTTGACAATAGCCCAGTATTTCTCAATTGGGCGGAGCTCTGGCGTGTTGGGAGGGTTCTTGTCCTTGGGAACCACCTGCACGTTGTTGGCGGCGTACCACTCCATGGCCTTTTTACCGTAATGGCAAGATGCCAAATCCGGCCAAAACAGTACGGAACAACCGTGTTTCTTCAGGAAAGGCAGCAGACGTTTATTCAAACACTCTTTCACGTAAATTTCTTGGTTGACAGTCCCGGAAGCTATGAAAATGCTGCTTTTCAAGCCACAGGTACAGATGGCTTGCCAAACCAGATATTTCTTTGCGAACTTTGACAGTTTCATGTGCTTGAAAACATCTGCTACCTTTCCCCTTCCTTTTGCCGTATAAAACTCCTGTCCCGGAAGCTGCTTGTAGTCGGCTTTGATGTAGGTTTCGTCGTCCATTACCACGCAGTCAAACTTCGTCAGCATCGTCGTGTACAGCCTCCGGGATCGCGCTTTGGCCGTCGTATTTTGTTTATCATCGCGATTTGGAGTCACTACCTTCTTGTAAGTCGATAGTCCGCTCGTTTTTTGGCTCGATGCACGGTTGTAGACGATACACCCAGCTTATTTGCGGCATCTCGGAGAGAGAGGTTAGGGTTTCGCTTGAAACTACCGGCAACTCTCTTTGTCGTCTCAGCGGCTTCCGGTTTTCGATTTCCCCCCGATCCAGACTTCCTGGCTGTCGACAAACGTTCCCCAAACACTTTAATTACATTTGTAACGGTTGATTTGGCAACTTTTAGCGATTTTGCCAACTTTGCGTGCGAGTAGCTCGGATTTCCGCGATGCGCGAGCAAAATTTGGATACGCTGCTCTTCTTGCTTGGACGGCATTTTGACAACTGAAGAGTGAATTCCAAAATCAAAATAAGAGCAACATTCTACACACACACACCTTTAAAATGAGGGGTGTTCAGGTTTTTTAAATGCAAAATTGAAAGAAATACGTCAAGTTGATATTGACCAAATTTTGACCGTATCACCTTTATATGTCATATCTTTTCCATCTACGGTTCCATCAAATTTCCTCCCGGACCTGCTGGCAGCAGCGCAAGTTCGCTTGGATGGTTTTACTGCCTCGTGATGTGTAGTTCCGTCTCCTATGGGTGGGGAAAACGCTCTGTAGACAAGTGAGCCTAATGATTAACACGATGAAGATTGCGTTTTTGATCATCATTAGCTATTCGTCGTTGGTGACCAGCATTTGTGGTCCTCGAGTCTTCGATTCGTAGTAGGAGCTCAGGAAGAGACAATCGAAGGATGGCTATGATGATGATGATGATGACGATTAGGACGGAATTCGGCATGATGATGCTGGTGGACGCAATAACAAACAAACAAACAAACAATTTTCGGTTCAGCTAAAAGTTTCGATGTCGAGTTGGGCCGGACCAAAGAGGACAACCCCTTGCTTGCCTTGTGAATTGCTTGCAGTTCGGATTGTTTTTCGGGGCTAGCACCGTTTGTCCGTCCGACCGCTCGACGACGTCCGGCACCAAGTTTTTATAGTGCAATACAGTTGATGGGTTTGTTTTTACGAGTTTCGGTGTTCGAATTTTATATGGCTTCTTTTTTGTCGCTTATTCTCGCCAGTCTAGTAGGTATTGGTATGGAGGAGGTATGGCGACATAGAAGCACCATCAGTTGGAACGGAAGCACGAGGAGGAATTTTGACTTCTTTGTGGCGGCTGTAGGGATGTTTTCGTTGGACAGCATATCATTTCAAGAGCAAATGTCCATTACGTTGAAAGTAACATTTGATCTGTGAAAAACATGGTTTTATTTTGATGGTTTTCGGCCATTAAACACATATAATCTAATAGTGATGGCAAATTTTAACCTATTAAGAAGAGTGTTAATCATACGGTAGTGGATCACTAGCTTTCATAAATATGTAGTGGATTTTTAGCCAAAAAATAATATACGTCGTTTGGTGGACCCATAAAGTGTATTGATCTGGATATTAGGAAGTATTATAATTGATGATGATGGCCCACCACTAACCCCCGTACATGGGAATTTGTTTGGGTTTATTTATCTATTTAGATAATTGTAAAAAAAATTTCAATTTGAATTTAGTCATTGCATTTGCATTTTTGTATTCCCATGTACGTCCATCATTGTCCTTATTACTTTTTTGCCAATTTTGAGAACAGGAACCCATCTGGGTACTGGGACTACTTTGGGAATAGATCCCTACACATATGAGTCCAATATAGGGTTTTACCGCGCCCCAGATCACGTTGCTTCTGTAATACAATGTCAATGTCCAATACGTTTGTTCTATTTGGTTTCATCATCACCAGTGACTGCTGAAAAATGTCACATATACACTTATTACAACGCTTCACTACATAATATTATCGTTCACAAATGACACACATTTTATTTTAAATACGTTCACACTAATATCTTCCCGTAAGTCGCTAGGTAAAGAGTTGTACAGTTTAATGCCCTTGTAAAACAGTGAGTTTTGGGTGGATGTTTTCAAAAATGACGCAACTCGAACATCATCAGCAGATCTTGTCCTATAACTATGAATGTCTCTGCCACGTTCAAGCCGAGATGACAGATACCCTGGTGCAAGTACATTGGCTATTTTATGCAGCAACAACAGGGTTTGGTATGTTACACGCTGCTTAACGGAGAGCCATTGTAGTGCATCAAATATTTGCCTTACCGATGTTCGCCTGTTGCATCTCATAATGAGTCTCATTACCTTATTTTGCAGTTACTATACTATTTTTTTTTTTTATCTAGTTCGTTTATTTGGAAGGCTCAATCGCGTTAGCTTTACGGAGCCGATAATTCATTGTTCACTGTGTGTAACAAAATTCACTTAATTCTATGTCTAGTAGGAGTTGGGCCGATTACTCGCGGCTTACTCGAGGTTAGAAGGGTACATTTTCGAAGGATAGGATCAGGGGAGGAGCTTGGGGTAGGGTTTTGTTGTCTCATCAGAGCGTTGTCGCCAGTATGAACGGTAGTGCTGTTCTAGCTTCGTCCGGAGTTCGACCGGCTATGGTGACCAGTGGGCGACGATGAGACTCATCGAGACGGGGGGACAAGACAAACAAAAACTAATAAAGAGAGACAAAATACAAAAGGAATTAAATTCTTATACTAGACATTTGAAGAAAAACATAAACGGACTGCATATAGCAGAGATCACGGGTTGCCAACACGTCTCTGATAGGAACATAGGGTTGTCTTCCTTGGGCCTCGAGGGTATTCAAAAGTCGCTCTCTGGCGGCGTCATTATCCGTACATTGCCAAACTGCGTGTTCGATGTCATCGTAACCGTTTCCACACCGACAGATGTTGCTGTCCACGAGGTTTATTCTATTGAGATGAGCATCTAGCGAGTAGTGGTTGGACATAAGTCTACTCATCACGCGAATGAAGTCACGACTTAAGCCCAAGCCTTTAAACCACGCTCTCGAAGAAACATTAGGAATAATTGAATGTAACCACCGTCCAAGATTTCCAGTGTCCCAATCGGTTTGCCAACTCGAAAAGGTACTCTGACGCACTAAATGATAAAATTCATCGTGTGAAATTTGCCTGTCATACAATTCGCCTTCCTGCGCGCCCACCTTTGCGAGAGAGTCCGCCTTCTCATTGCCTGGGATTGAGCAATGTGAGGGGACCCATACAAAGGTAATCATATATGATCTTTCGACCAGCACACACATCTGCTCCCTTACCTTTGAAAGGAAATAAGATGAGTGCCTACCTTGTTTCATCGAACGAATAGCCTCAATCGAACTGAGACTATCCGTGAAGATGAAGTAATGGTCTGCGGGCATGTTGGAAATCATCCCCAATGCGAAGTTGATTGCTGCCAGCTCAGCAACAAAAACGGAACAAGGTTCCTGAAGTTTGCGGAAGGCGCTAGAGTTTTCATTGAAGACACCGAAGCCAGTGGATCCATTGAGACGGGACCCGTCTGTAAAATATCTTTTCATGCAATTGACTTGTTGGTACTTTTCAGTAAAAATACGCGGAATAATAATAGGTCGAAGTTGATCGGGAATCCCATGAGTTGCTTGTTTCATGGTCAGATCATATTCAATTGAGGAACTGCGATTGGTGAAGTGAACACGGTCTGGAGTATAACAAGGAAGACACATATCTGATGATATGTAGTGGTGGTAGATTCTCATAAATCGAGATTGTGTGTTCAGCCCAAGAATTTCTTCAAAATTAGCAATTATAAGTGTGTTCGTCACTCCGCATTTGATTAGTATTCTGAGAGAGAGCTCCCAGAAACGGTTCTGGAGGGGTGTTACTCCTGCCAGAACCTCGAGACTCATGTTATGCGTTGAGTGCATACAGCCTAGAGCAATACGCAGACAACGATATTGAATTCGTTCCAATTTTATTAGGTGACTTTTTCTTGCCGAGAGAAAGCAGAAAGAGCCGTACTCTAGAACAGAGAGAATAGTTGTTTTATAAAGCGTTATGAGGTCTCCCGGATGAGCACCCCACCATGTGCCGCAAATTGAACGGAGAAAGTTGATCCTCTGCTGACATTTTTGCTTCAAATACGTAATATGGGCATTCCAAGTGCACTTTGAATCAAACCAGACCCCAAGGTACTTGAAAGACAATGATTGGGTAATGTTTCTGCCCAAAAGATTAAGCTGCATTTGGGCTGGGTACCGCTTTCGAGTAAACACTACCAGTTCAGTTTTCTGCGGTGAGAATTCGATCCCTAGATTCATAGCCCAAGAAGACAAGTTATCTAAGGAATTTTGCAATGGTCCTTGCAAGTCCACGGCATGTGGACCTCTTACGGAAACCACACCGTCATCTGCAAGTTGTCTTAGTGTGCATTGTTCTGCCAAACAGTTGTCGATATCTTTGACATAAAAGTTATAAAGAAGAGGGCTGAGACATGAGCCTTGGGGCAGGCCCATGTAACTAATTCTGGAAGTTGTCAGTTGTCCAAGAGAAAAATTCATTTGCTTTTCTGACAACAAATTGTACAAGAAATTATTTAAAATTCCAGAAAGTCCACATCTGTGCAGATTGTCTGACAGAATTTCAATGGAAACTGAATCAAAAGCCCCCTTAATGTCCAAGAATACTGAAGCCAATTGCTCCTTGTGCGCAAAGGCCAGTTGAATATCTGTGGAAAGCAGCGCTAGACAATCGTTTGTTCCTTTGCTCTTGCGGAACCCAAACTGTGTATTTGATAGCAAGTTATTTGTTTCGATCCATTGGTCGAGTCTCCGAAGGATCATTTTCTCCAACAATTTCCTAATGCACGAAAGCATAGCAATCGGACGGTATGAGTTATGGTCAGACGCTGATTTGCCAGGTTTTTTAATGGCTATTACTTTGACCTGTCTCCATTCAGGCGGTACAATGTTGTTTTCTAGCAAGGAATTGAATAAATCTAGCAAGCGTCTTTTAGCGATATCTGGGAGATTTTTCAGAAGATTGAATTTAATCATATCGCTTCCCGGTGAGGAGTTATTTGATGAAAGAAGAGCCATAGAGAAATCCAGCATTGTGAATGGTCTATCCAGAGAGCCGCCGCTAGGAGACGCTTCTCGAAGAATATTTTGTGCTGGAACTGAGTCCGGACAGACCTTTTTAGCGAAATCGAATATCCATCGGTTGGAGTATTCTTCACTCTCATTGAAAGATGAGCGGTTACGCATGTTGCGAGCCACCCTCCACAAGGTGTTCATTGAGGTTTCTCGTGAGAGTCCCTCGACGAAATTGCGCCAATAACCGCGTTTTTTTGCTTTGATTAATTGTTTCAGCTTTGTCTCAAGCTTTGAATATTCCTCGAAGTAAGTGGAGGTTTTGTGTCTACGAAAAGCTTTGAAAGCATCAGATTTTTCTACATACAATTTTGTGCATTCTTCGTCCCAACCAGGTGTGGCTGGTCTCCTTTTAAAGGGTGCACTTGGAACTTTTCTTTTTTGAGCTTCCAGTGAGCTTTTGTAAATCAAATCGGCTAGGAATCGATATTCTTCCAATGGTGGAAGCGCATCTATTGATTCGACACCGATTGTCACCGCCGTTGCATATTTCTGCCAGTCGATGTTCCTTGTAAGATCAAATGGAACCCGAGATGGTTCTGCAGAGTGAGGGCCACACTTTATTGAAATGATGATTGGCAAATGATCGCTACCATGGGGATCATTGATAACCTTCCACTGACAATCCAATGATAGCGATCTTGAACACAAAGATAGGTCGAGTCGGCTTTCTCGAGCCGGAGGTTTTGCTATACGTGTCGCTTCACCAGTGTTCAAAATAGTCAAATTTAAATCGTCACATAAATCGTAAAAAATAGCCGCTCTATTGTCGTCATATAGATCGCCCCACCCAGTACCATGGGAGTTCATATCACCCAGAATTAATACTGGGGATGGAAGAATCGAAACTAGATTCCAGAGTTGACTACGGCTAATGGAGGTTCTTGGTGGAACGTATACTGAAGCTATGCAAAGATCTTTGTTCTTCACATTTATTTGGCAAGCGACGATTTCGACGCCTGATAGAGCAGGAAGGGAAATTTTGTAGAAAGGGTAGCACTTTTTGATCCCTAAAAGTACTCCTCCATAAGAATCGTCTCTATCCAGGCGAATAATGTTAAAATCGTGGAAGTTGAGTTCTTTATCGGAAGAAAGCCATGTTTCACAGAGAGCAAATATATCACAATCAGAATTGTGAAGTAAAAATTTGAACGAGTCTAGTTTAGGCACTAGACTACGGCAGTTCCACTGTAGCACAGTGATCATATCTTCAACCTCGTTCGACGAATTATCCATCGAAAGATATGATTGATGCAAGGAGGGGCCATGAAACAGTCAATTGCTTAAGATATGATTCTAACGTTGGAAGCAAGGCAGAAACTAAGCTTCTTAGAGGGTCTTGTATGTTGAACATGTTTAATATGAATTCCACAATGTCCGAAAAAGCTAGCAAACCTCGTTCGGACTTGGATTTCTTTTGAGACGTTTGAGGAGCAGCTTTTTTATTTTTTTTATCTTTGTTGGGCAATGGCGGAAAATTCTTGCTGCATCCAGGGATTGGATCAGCAGGAGCCTTCGGTTTTGTTTTTTCATCCCCATTACCCTGGGAATTTGGCAATCTTCTGGAGGTGACTTTAGTTTTCTTACGGCGCACTTTCGGGGAGGGGCATTTTCTTTTTGAGGATCCGTCCATTTTTGAAGGTGCGTGTACCACCGTAGAATCACCTTCATCCGATGAGTCAGAGTCCGATTCTTCAGCTGACAAAATCGAAAATTGGTTTGCATCTTGGACGGCTGATGCAGCCTTCACCATTTGCGCATAAGTCTGCTTGGAGCGTCCAGAGATTGAACGCTGCACTTTATCGGAGTGCTGCTTGTACATCGGGCACTCCTGCAAGGGGTGAGGATTCTCGCCACAGTAAGCGCATTTTACTGATTCTTTGTGGCAAGAATCCTCTTTGTGGTTTTCACCACATTTGCCACAACGAGTTTTGTTGCCGCAATGGCTGGCCGAGTGTCCCAGCCTTTTGCAGTTGGTACAATTATATACCCTCTGTACAAACAGCCGCACTGGAAAAAAAGCACCATCAATTTTAACAAAGTTTGGGAGAACTGAACCTGCGAAAGTCACCCGGAACGAGTCTGAATGTTGATAAACTTTTTTACCGTCTAGCAAAGATGCTGAATGCAGTTGCCTTACATCCAGTATCTTCACTAGCGCGGTAGCGAATGTCGAGTTTTTAAAAGTTCCCGAGGCATGTTTCAAGTCCTCGACAGTCAGACTCGCGTCGGAGACCACGCCTTCTATCTCCACATCTCGAGAAGGGATGTAGATGTTATACTCAACACTAAAAAGCTCGTGATCAGCAATTTTATTTGCCACATCATAAGTCGGTGCTTCTACACGCAGTTTATTGAATCTTTCTTTGTGTACCAAGATTCCCGGATACTTACGCAGCAAATCTCTCGTTATGTCGAGAGTTTTCAAAGGTTTATTTTTGGGCCGAAAAAAGACAACCCATGGTCCTTTCGAAGACGGTTCATAGTATCTGGTTCGCGTAACGTAGGCATCGGAAGATGCCATAAGTGTTGCGAAAAAGCGGTGCGCAACCACTTAAGAAGGAAAAAAAAAAAATTAAAACCTTCACTAATTAATTAATTTTAATTACTAGTAATTAAATTTTTTGCCCGACGTACGAACAAATCAAAAAGAAAAAAAAAATCGAAACAAAAAAAAAACTTATATCTACTTGCAAAAAGTTGTCTCACTATGACCCATACTCCCCTACCAGGGGTGAGAGACAGAGTCACGCGCCACGAGGCAAAATTAAACTACAATAGGGAGGCAATGGACTTGCAAAATGTATTGTCTAATACTTATGCCGGTTGTAAACAACCTATCAGCCGTTGCAGCTAGATGGTCCGTTTGCTGCTGCTGGTGGTGATGATTGGTGTTGGTGGGTCGGCACGATGATGGCTTGACGACCGGATGGATTACCGGGGTGAACTAAAGCTGGATGGCAACTCCAAGGGGCTCGGCCCATGGAATTCCACTTCCTCTGTTGCACACTGGTCACTTGGGGCACCCAATGGGGGGGTGAAAAAACCGCTCGGGCGGAAAAAACACCGAAAAAAACTAGATGCCGCGCGACTGAGACCGGGACGTTGTTAACCGACTGAGTGTTCAACTAGGAATGGACTTACTATACTATCTACGAAATATGCATTGAACTTTTCAGCAATTTCGGCATCATCATGTACTTCCGTTTCTTCGAATGTTAT
Source organism: Ochlerotatus camptorhynchus (assembly GCF_037179485.1). Lineage (NCBI taxonomy): Eukaryota > Metazoa > Arthropoda > Insecta > Diptera > Culicidae > Ochlerotatus > Ochlerotatus camptorhynchus. The sequence continues at coordinate 1,021,424 of NW_027040846.1, forward strand.
AGTCTGTGCAGATGTAGTTTTTTGACTGATCATACCCTTGAGGATACGCCAGAGTTAAATATCAAGCATCTCTCCTTACGTGCAGCCTATTCAATATTTTAGGAACACTGAAATTATCTTAGCAACTTACAGTTCGATTTATTCACTTTAATAAAGAGAAAATCGCTATCTTACTGTTGCCATTGGTCCCGTATGTTCGCTGCCACGTCCGGCATACCCCAGGGTAGTCACCTGGGACCGCTGATTTTCCTGATATACTTCAACGACGTGAATCTGGTAATTGAGCGACCACGATTAACTTACGCAGATGACCTTCAACTCTTCCTTCGAATTCACTCAATTGAAGACTGTTGCTTCCTTCATGCTTTTGGTGATTGGTGTATTCTGAATGGAGGTTAACTCGTCCAAATGCTCGGTTATCTCTTTTTCGCACAAGAAAGAGACTATTATGTTCAAGCATGTTTTGTTATGCACTGAAATTGAGCGCGTCAGCCAAATTAAGGACCAAGGCATGATTCTGATTACACAACTCTCTTTCAAGCAGCACATCTCGTATGCCGTCGACAAAGCTTCCAGAATTCTAGGGTTTATCTTCAGGATTGCCAAAGACTTCAAGGATATATACTGCCTTAAATCGTTGTACTACTCCTTGTCTCGCTCCATATTAGAATACTGCTCGGTTGTGTGGACTCCTCACTACAACAACGGTGTCGACGGGTACACGACGTTAGGCATACGGTCGTTAGGCATACGGTCGTTAGGCATATGGACGTTAGGCATAATGCACGATAGGCATAATGGACGTTGGGCATAAAGGACGTTAGGCATAATGGACGTTAGGCATAATCCACCCGATGAATTCCAGAAGGATGATAATGGGGACCTCGATGACCTCGGTGACAATAATGAAATAGCCTTAATTTTTGGAACTCATGAAAACTTGCGACGTCTTGGACAGGCAAAGTATTGGGTTACAGATGGTACGTTTGCCACAGTTCCTTGTTTGTTTCGGCAACTCGTCACTCGTCACTGGGAACCGTTTGAACACTGTGGAGCGAAAATTTCAAATTTTGCATCAGGAGGAAAATACTGATTTTAAACATCCCAGTGAATTATTTTGCATATTCTAGTATGATGATATTTCAGCAATAATACATAATTGCTAATGCTTTTTTTTACTCTTTATTTGTTTCAAATTCTAAATAAATTACATTTAATTTTAATCTAGGTGCTCCAGCGACTATAGTTACTTACTAGTCTTAATTGTTATGATATATATCTAAGTGTTTTTACATTGTTCCTGCCTTGGAAATTCAGTATTGAGCATTTCTAGCTCAAATCGTTAAAAAAAATGTCAATTTTGTCTCGACCCCTTCTGATTTGAATGAAACATTGCTCACGTGTTCGCTGCTATTAATGGTTGCATTTTTCATTTAAATATGATTTTTTCCTCCAGAGTAGCTTTTGAAAAGGGCGTATAAAAAAAATGAATTATTTTTTTTCCAAAAAATCATAACTTGAAAACTATTGATTTGATCAAAACGGCATATGAGAAAAAGTTTTAGGTAATTAAATTATCTTTGCGGAAAAAATACACTGAAAGAAAAAACTTCGTAAATTAGTATTTAAAAAACGTAAAACGATGATTATCTCAAAACACCCCCCCTTCGATCTTTATAAATTTTTTTTTCAAAAAAATTGATTGAATACCCTTAAATTTCGTGAAAAGTGTATGCTGGTAAGTTTCTTAAAAAGAAAGTTATAATTTTTTAAATTTTTGTTGATTTTTACAAGTTGATGAAAATGCATATTTTTTTATAAAATAATAATTTATTTGGATTCTACGCATAATTTTCAATAACTTTGCTTTCAGAAACTTTTTTCCTAAGTCCAGCCGTTCTCAAGTTAATGCGAATTAAAAAAATATAATTATAACAATTTTCAACATATTAGGCCATTTTCAAATGTTTGTCGAGATGTCCAGCAACGAGATTTTATTTCATGATTGTATATTAAAAACCAAACAATTCATTCTCAGATATGGTAGCTGTCAGACTTACCCGTTTCTATCTAGAGGCAGCGGAAGAGAAGCACGTTGATGTGGTCAAATGAAAGATTTGTTGAGATAAGAAACAGTATATATTTATTATTTTATTTTACAACTCATATTATTTGAATACATTGAATAATTTGGGTGTATCGTTTGAATTAGAGAATATTTTTACTGCAATTTGGTTGTTTGAAACTGGAATATAGCAATGATATTTTCGAGTTCCAGGAATTGGTTTCACTTTCTTAAAAATTGGATCAAATTCCGTGTCAGCCTTTTTGTATTCTTCCGTAGAAACATAACAAAATGACATTTTTGTTTGAAGATCTTCTTTACGACTATTTGCCCAGTCGTACAGTTGTTTAGGGTTCGTTATAGGGTGCTCGTGTTGCTTAGCTAAACTTGCTCTGGTTGCCATTCTCTTAAGGGTACCGCCAATCGCATCACAAGGACCTTTGCCGTGTGAAGTTGCAAAAAAATGCCATTCCATTTCTACATTATGCTTATCTTTAAATCCACAATGGTTAGCAAAATTTTTTATGTTTTTGTATTGTGATGCTGCTCTATCTAACATAAAAATACACTTTTGGACTGTTATTTGCGACTTTAAAAATTCTAATAATTTTGAGATAACTGAACTGCTACTGTGTCATGCTTTGAAATTAATTTAGGTAGAGGTTAACAACACTTGAAATTGTTATCCATCGTAAAAAACTACTTGTTTTTTAACTTGAAACGCTAAGAGAGATGAACTGAATGGAACAGGTGAAGAACTTGACTTAAATGATCTTTATTTCTTGTATTGTGTGGTTTACATGTATACCTTATCAAGTGACACAGATGCGTCTTTTCAGCTTTAGTTCCTTTTCAATTAAAATTATTATTAATTACAGTTCCTAGTCCTATCAGGCCTGTTTTAAGAATGACCACCTTGGTGGGATTGGTTTGTTTAAAATTTGAAAAAAGGAGACTACTTATAACTACTATTTACAACTACAACTAACCTACAACTACTATATACATGTTCTGATCAAATACATTTTTGTGCAAATTTAGTCTTAATTTCGTTAATTCGGGAATCTATTTTGGCAATGCCTGCCTCTTCATGTAAATTTGTTATGCTAGTGTCGAAAGGACGATCAAGAACCATCCTCAGCACTTTATTCTGAGTGATTTGGATTTTGTTCCTGTGAGTCTGTGCACATGATTCCCACAGGGGAGCGGCATAGAGGATCGCAGGTGCTATGATTTGTTTGTAGACAGCCAGTTTGTTCACCCTTGAGAGGCGGGATCTGCGGCAAATCAGCGGATACAGAACAGGTGAAGAACGTCCCAATATATATATATATATATATATATATATATATATATATATGTAGCAGAATAATTACAATGTTGACATTATACCTATCTTCATTAGGTACAATTGATTATAGCAAACTTTTTTAAGTGTGAGTCTAAGAAGCCTCCACGGGGTGCCTTTTTATGTAGTTGTGATATCGCGGGATGAGCTCTTAAGGCACAATATGGTATACGTCAGAGAAGTACCTAGAGAATTTATCTCAATTACAGGTTTAATAACATATTTGTTTACCTGTTTATGTTTTGAGCCTCTGTTATGACATACACAATTCTATCCAGGTATACAACTAATAGAGGACAGAAAAAAGGCACATGAGTGGGTTTGTTGATTATTTGGGTATATTTGAGAGTATTTACTTATAAACTTGTTTCTTTTCTGCTGCGTCTAAATAGAAACGGGTAAGTCTGACAGCTACCATATTTGAGAATGAATTGTTTGTTTTTTAATATATATTCATGGAAAAACATCTCGTTGCTGGACATCACGACTAACATTTGAAAATGGCCCAAAATGTAGAAAATTATTATAATTATTTTTTTAAATTGCATTAACTTGAGAACGGCTGGACTTAGGAAAAAAGTTTTTATATGCAAAGTTTTTGAAAATTATGCGTAGAATCCAAATAAATTACTATTTTACTAAAAAATATGCAATTTCATCAACTTTTAAAAACCAACAAAAATTTCAAAAATTATAGACTTTTTTTTAAGAAAGTTACCAGCATACACTCTTCACCAAATATTAGGACATTTTTTCAGTTTTCTTGAAAAAAAAATTTATAAAGATCGAAGGGGGGGTGTTTTGAGATAATCATCGTTTTACGTTTTTTAAATACTAATTTACTAAGTTTTTCTTTCAGTGTTTTTTTTCCGCAAAGATAATTTAACTACTTAAAACTTCTTCTGATATGTCATTTTGATCAAATCAATAGTTTTCAAGTTATGATTTTTTGAAAAAAAAATAATCCATTTTTTTATACGCCCTTTTCAAAAGTTGCTCTGGAGGAAAAAATCATATTTAAATGAAAAATGCAACCATTAGTAGCAGCGAACACGTGAGAAATGTTTCATTCAAATCGGAAACACTCATGACCAACCGGTTTGCGTTTTGGGCTGGAAATGCTCTATTTTAAACACGTTTTTTAAACCTGTGTGTCAGTATAAAAATTGACATATTTTAACTAAAACTAAATCTTATCTTTGTATAAAGGGAATTATTTTTGCCTGAAATTATTAATTATTTTGTTGGACATTTGTTCTAAACTCTCAACATTAATAATTCTATGAACCTCGGTAGTACTATACCAGGGAGGCAACTTCAAAATCATCTTCAAAACTTTGTTCTGAATCCTTTTAAGGGCTTTTTTTCTGGTAGTGCAACACCTATACCATATCGGCACAGCATAAAGTATGGCCGGTCTAAAACTTGTTTGAATATTATAGGGTGTCCCAGAATATCTAAGAACGATTTAAAAAAAAATCGATAACGTATCTCTGTTGACAGCAAATTCGATTTTTATTTCGTATTCATGTTCTCTATAGTATTCTTTTACAGTTTAACGTAGAAAATCCGAGATCCGTTCAGTCGTAAGCCAAGGAGCGGATTTTGGATCTCACGCTTCCATTCTTTCGCAAACTTTGTAACGGAATCCGCTGCCTCTATATGTTTCAGCAAATATGCTTTGGTCAGGGCCCAAAAAGTTTCGATTGGCCTGACCTGGGGACAGTTTGGCTGATTCATCTCCTTGGTTCGATTTAGACCTTGTTGGTTTTATACCAGGCTACCAGGAACCGACGCCAAATCCAGCCAAAACAGTACTGAGGCGTCGTGTTTGCGGATCATGGGTTACAGAAGCTTGTTTAAACACTCATGCATGTAAACATCGGTTGTCATTGTATCCGTTGTCACAAACGGTTTGGAAAGCAAACCACATTCACAAATGGATTGCCAAACCATAACCTTTTTACCAAATTTTTCGGTAAAAATCGACTTATCCGCTTCGTCAACGAACGGTGTAGTACTGATCAACAGGAAGAGTTTTGTTATACAGTTTAACGTATGATTCATCGTCCATAATCACGCACACCGATTTTCCTCACAGCAGCTTTTCCTGGAAAGTTGCTTCATCACTATACTTCCGAATCGCGTTTCGAACGGCTTATGAGATGCTTACACCTTCCAATTTCACTAATTGACTTAGAGAAATGTTGGGGATAGTATACCATATGTGCAAGATCTGTTTACGCTTTTCCGGAGAAATGATTCGCATTGTCACAGAAATGTAAGGAACTGACACTTTAGAGAAATGTTGGGGATAGTATACCATATGTGCAAGATCTGTTTACGCTTTTCCGGAGAAATGATTCGCATTGTCACAGAAATGTAAGGAACTGACACTTTCGATACACGAAACTGTTGGTCGAAATGTAAACAATGACTCAGCGTGATAATCAACTGTTTAAATGTCATCTGAAACAAGCAAAGGTGTCCCAAAGCCGTGCTTAGACATTTTGGGACACCCTATAGAAGTTAATTATTCAGGTAAAGTTTGGATATTCTGTTTATAAGGGGATACAAACATTTTATATATTTGATCAATTCAAGAAAGCCCTCAATGTAATCTTTAAAAATTAATTTTAAGCACTTATCCAAGATATTTCACTTGGTTTGACCAGGAAATTGGAACTCCGTTCATAGTGACTATTGTCGTGACCGGACCGAGGTTTCCAGCCTCGAATCTCGGCTGATCTGCTTCCATCCACTGCTGCTGGTATTTCTGCTGCTGCTGCTGCTGTTTCTGATGCTGCTGCTGTACATCCGTTACTTTCAACAATCGTCACAAGAAAGCTTCAACGAGCTCAGCTAGCCCGTATTTATACCCTACTTAATTTCCCCTTCTTTACCCAGTGCTACTAGCTGTGTCGGGATTTCCCTCTTTTCAACTATCACCTCTGCCATGTTCCATGCTAACTAGATTCTGATCATATTGAATGTTTAATTACTTGTTTTAATTCTCAAATTGTTGTGCCTTCAAATAAAGTTATCATTTATCATTATTATTCGACATCAATTCTATCTACCACAACTATGTGACTACTACTAGGTTTCAAAAAGGAAGCTCTAGGCTTGTGTGGAAATATTATGAGTTGAGTTTTGGAAGCGTTGGGAGGAATCTTCCATTTTTTTTAAATAAGAAGAGAATGTGTCTGTGTCATCAGCGAACAAAGATTTGTGGCAACCCAGAGACAAATCAGAAAGATCGTAAGTGAAAATGTTATACAATATAGGTCCAAGAATGCTACCCCGAGGAAATCCAGTTCTAACAGGTAGTCATTCAGATTTGGAATTTTGATAATTTGCCAATAGAGTTTTATCAGTTAAATAATTTTGAGCAAAATTCATAATATAGATTTTAACGTGATTTTTGTTTCAATTTAGCAATCAAACCTTCATGCCAAACACTGTCGAATGCTTTTTCTTTGTCTAGAAGAGCAACTCCAGCTGAGCAGCTGTCAGATTTGTTTGAGCGGATTAATTTGGTAACTCTTAAGAGTTGATGAGTACTTGAATGCCCATGGTGAAATACATGCTCATCTGTAAAAATTGAGTTCGTATTGATGTGAAGCATCATTCTATTCCGAATTATCTTTTCAAAAAGTTTATTTATTGCTGACAGCAAACTTATTCAACGGCAGCAAGAAGCATTAGCTGCATTTTTATCCGGCTTCAAAATTGGAACAACTTTTGCATTTCTTCATTCATCAGGAAACTATGGCATACTCATACTTTGGCAAATGGAAACATCTGTTAAATATGGTACTCTCTGTGAGTTTCTTTTATTAGGATATAGAAAATTTCATCATCATCTGGAGCTCTCATATAATGAAACTTTTTAGTTATAGATCTTAGTTCATCCAAATCAGTTCCCTAGGAATCATCAAAAATATTGTCCCGAGAGAAAATATTCAGATAATTCCGAGTAGCCTAATCCTCAATCGGACTAATAAGACCCAAACTGAAATTATGGGAATTTTCGAATTGCCAAGCAAGTTTCTGAGCTTTTTATCGAATTTGTGACCAAAATTTTACCACCTACCTTAAGTGCAGGAATAGGCTTTTGAGGTTTTGACGTAGAACTACGTCTTTGTCGACTATACTGGGGTGCAAATCAAAAATTATATGTGGTGAAATAGTGTTAGGTTTTGAACGCTTGTAACTTTGCCATTTATAGATGAAAATAAAATCTAAATACGCCAATCGATAGGATATTACTTGACGAATCTGCTGAAACTAGTTTTTTTTTAATATTCCACAAGAAACATTTGAAAAATGTACAAATGATAATTTTATCTCTGTTTTAATGAAACAATCGCTTTTCCCTAACCCAGTCGTCATAATCGAGTACCACTTGGTTGTACATCGTTCTGCTTGAACCTGAAAACGTGGCGTGGCACTTCGTCCTGCAGCAAGCAGGAGCAAGTCGGTGGATAAAAGTGGATCACGGTTTGACTACCTATCACAATGAGGAAATGAGGAATAAGACTTGGAAAACAACCCCCCCCCCCCCCACCCCCGTCTTAAACGATAACCCGAAAAAGACATGGACTTATCACTTTTTTCCGGGAAATAAATTATAAGCAAACTACCATTATAAGTAAAAGCAAAATTTAAATTCCGTTAATTTTTTACCCGCTTACCATAGAGCCAAATCTTTCAAATTTGAGTAAAAAATTGCTTAAGAAAGGCAACGATATTCTGTTGGTGAATTACCAACAACTGACTGTAAAACATATCTGGTACCTCTATATATGCAATTAGATTTACATTCGAAGTCCATCCTTTTTACATATTCTGCACAATAGATATTTTCTGCCCCACCCATTCATAAAAAACCATGGGAAATCCTGTCAGTTTCGGGGCTTAGAGAGTTTGTTTTGTTCTGCATATGTAAAAAAGGAAGGAATTCGGATGTATTTTTTGTGCAAAATATGTAAAAAAGGAGGGACGTCGGATGTTAACCAAAATACATATATGGTGCATAACAGATAGAGAAGCACCCATTAATGGATAAAAAAGACCCATTTTGAAGAAAAGTTGCTTAACTCATCAATGAGTAAATTTTTTATCCATTAAAAAGTATCTGTTACCCATTAATGAGTAACTGTTACTCATTAATGGGGTAATAGTTACTCATTAATGGGTAACATATACTCATTGATGGATACAAAATTTACTCATCGATGAGTTAAGTTACTTTTCTTCAAAATTGAAAAATTTATGATAAAGTATAACAGTCATATTCTGTCATACCATGTTGGCCAATTGATCTAAGATTGGGCCCATCGCTAAAAATCTGCTATTTATCAATTTTATCTATCGGAGATGAACCAGCCTACGGCTAAAAATCTCCTAAATAAAGAAAGAAATAAAAAAAAAATTATCTAGATGAACTCGTCATTGGGACTGTACTAATGAATATTTTTGTCTGCTATTGAAAATTTAGTCAATTGCTGAATTTATGTATGGGCCCAAATTAGCGGCATTACACCCATCTCCCCTACATCAATATGTCGTAGTTCTACGTCATACTGCGGTCGTGTCTAGGCACAACCTTTTGATTTTTTTTTCTAAATTTTTGTGAGCTTCCAAAAGTGTTTAGATGGCGGGTCTAATTTTTGAAACATTTTTTGCAAAAGTTTTGTTCCTCAGGGCAGAGAAGCGCTTTTTAATTTGTTTTGCAAATTCCACCAGATAATTTTCATGGCAGGATCACGTGTTCTTTGATATTGCCTCCTACGGACATTTTTCAGTCGGATCAAGAGCTGAAGATTGTCGTCTATTATAATTGAATCAAATTTAACCTCGCATTTCGGTGCTGAGGCAGCTCTTGCTTCAACTATAGAAGTAGTCAGAGATTCAAGAGCATTATTAATATTGGTTTGTAAAGGAATATTTGGATGAAAGTTATGTTCCATAAATGTTTGATATTGCTCCCAATCAGCTCTTTGGTAATTGAAAGTAGAGCTGTAGGGTAGACTGGCCCACATTTATATAGGGGAAATTTTTTAATCATTGTTTTCAACGCGCCAACCCCTAGATTTGTGCCATTAGGTGAGTAAACCACTCTCTGATTCAAAGTGTTTTTATGTTACTTCATACGTGAAGTTAACGATTTTCAGAGTTGGTTGGAAATGCTAACATGAAGCTTTAGTGTGATGATTTATTAGCTAGAGAATGATCTTTAGAAGAGGGTAGGTGGATAGTTCCGTTAGAGTACGGCAGTATGAAAATTGAATAGTTGGGTAAAGAAGAACTGCATTATAACACACCATCGACTGGAAATGCTCTCGCAACGGGGGGCTTTAGGTAGTGATGAAAACGTCGCTAGAACTATTCCACAACCGCAGTCAGTTTATGAGCAACAAGAGGGACGCACATTTTTGCCTGTGGACTTGGAGACATACTTCAAGTCCCCGCGTACATCGTACGGGTATTAATGGCCCTTCGCTCATTTTCAACTTCTATTCAATTTTCATACTGCCGTACTCTAACGGAACTATCCACCTACCCTCTTCTAAAGATCATTCTCTAGCTAATAAATCATCACACTAAAGCTTCATGTTAGCATTTCCAACCAACTCTCACTCTCTGATAATTTCAGCTCATTTGTATGTAACATGAGCTGGCGCTTTTGGTTTAAAATTTATATGGGAATATAAATTAGATTAAGCTCAGAATTTCAGCACACGTAGCTCAAACTATAAGGAACAACTTTGCTGAAGACAGCATCACAATTGAAGTTGGTAGTATGGATATATTAACTCTTTTACTTATATGTGCCATTTTCTCGTATATTGGAGCAAAATACAGGCAGCTTATGCAACGTATCAACTAGATTACCACTAAAAATAAGAGTCCATATTTTCCACAGGCCAACATCCAGTCTCGTGTCTTTTGGTGCGATAAGAACTCTCTGAATGTTGCAGCTCTTTTAAACGTTACACGGGCTGGCGCTTTTGGTTTAACTTTCATAGAGGAGATTTGGTAGAAATTTTCATATACAAAATGCTCATATTTATTCAAAAGCGAATATCTTACTAAAACTAACTGCATTTAATATGCAATCTTCAGTAAAGTTGTTACTCATTAATTGAACTACAAGTTTTGAAAATCTGAATCAAATTGAGTATAAGGAAATTTTTTTATGATCGAAAGAGTGTAGGAGTGTCAGTTATTTATGTAATTTATTCAAATTCCCCATACAAAATTTAAACTAAAAGCACCAGCTCATCCTACAACCAAATGAGCTAAAACTTTCAGAGAATGGTTTTCTCGTCTAAAGGCACAAATCTAGAGGTTGGCCCGAGGCAAATTACAACTTTTATTTTTGTGGGCCAGTGTACTGTAGGGATTAGAAATTATTTCTTGGGATATTTAAAAAGTTACTGGAAGGTGATCAGAACCGAAGTCAGCATGGGGAAGCAATTGGCTACCAAATTGACACGAATCAGTTAAGACCAAATCAATTGTTGAGGGAGCATATCAGTAATCATATCGATTAATGATTTCTGTAAAAATTTCATTTTAGGACCAGTAATGCTACCTAGTCAAAATCATCACAATTTCCGTTAGAATTATGCTGACTAGAATTTTGATTTTGGTTTCTATCAGCTGCAATAGCAGCATAGGTAGCTCCTCTTACTTGCTGAAGATTGTTAGCAGCAGGAATAGATGAAGAATTTGAAGCAGTGGAGCTGTTTGTACCTACGGGTACGAATTTAGGATATGTTCCTCGCTGACCGTTGTTAGCAGCAGAAAAATTAGTACCTGGTCGGGAACGTGGAGCGTTTCTTACTTGTCAAGATTGTAGGATCGCTTTGCGAGTGTTACATTATCAAAAATTGGATTTGTGGTTTTCACCACAATTTGAACATTTTAATTTCTTAGGATCTTCCTTCACATCACAGTCGTCCTTTGGGTGAGAGAAATCATCACAATGCATGCATTTAGTGGCATGTAGCGATGTTTTGTGCCGTGATCCATCCCTGGCACTGAGTAAGGTTTTGGAAATTTCCTCCAGCCTTCCTGAAGTGTTCCCACTTCACTTGGAGATGGAACATAAGGCTAGTTTTTTCTAAGGTTGTTTAGATCACTAGAGTGGAGTGAACTTAATAAAAAACTAAGGCTAAGGCTCAAAAGTTCTAAAAAAGTCATGCCTGTTGTCATGTTGTCCTCTGGTTTCATCCGGTCTCCATTCATACTCATCACTGGTCCTCTTTGGAAGTATTGTAAGATGCTTAGATGACCAACAAGATCACCGGTCATCTAAGCATCTTACAATACTTCCAAAGAGGACCAGTGATGAGTATTAATGGAGACCGGATGAAACCAGAGGACAACTATGAAATTCCCTTCAACGTATGTGAAACTGGTGGTCCTAACGTTCGTCAAGGCTCAATCATATTTTTCACAGATGGCTCAAAAATTGGAATACGAACAGGTTCAGGAATCTTTGGCCCCGGGACAAATATTTCAGTTGCGATGGGATATTTTCCAACAGTGTTTCAAGCGGAAATTGTAGCCACTTGAATGTGCACATGTTTGTCTGAGGAGGAAATTCAGATGTGCAAATATTTGTATTTTTTTCTGATAGTCAAGCAGCGTTGAAAGCACTGAGTGCTTACAAATGTACATCAAAGATCGTCTGGGAATTCATTCTCTCGCTTCGGCAACTGTGCCAACGGAACTCACTAAGTTTATATTGGGTACCAGGACACTATGACATTGAAGGAAATGAAAGGGCAGACAACCTAGCAAAGTTATGTTCCAATTCACAGTTTTTTGGCCCAGAACCATACTGTACGGTAAAAATGGAACTCAAATGCTGGGAAGAGCGAAGGGTGGCCAATTGGACGACTGTCACAAACTGCAACAAGTCGAAAAGATTTATAACTCCTCATATAACATACACCAAAAAGCTCTTAGAGCTCAATAAAAGAGCTCTTAATATATACACTGGCCTAGTAACTGGGCACTGTCCTAGTAGATATCACATGAAGAACATTGGTCGGGTTCAGAGTGATATCTGTCGTTTCTGTAATTTGGAACGTGAAGCCTCGGAACATCTGCTCTGCGGTTGTGGTGCATTACACAAGTGTAGATCTAAATTTCTTGGAAATTTGGTCTGGAAATCCTGGAAAGGTAGTTGGTTTTATAAACCATATTATACCGGACTGGGAAAAGATGTGTCAAGGCAATTAGCCGTCTACTCTTTAAATAGTGGTCGGTTTGCATGATACAAACAGCAAATAGGGGTACCACTAAAGTCCAAAACTTTACTCCCCTCCCAAAAAAAAAAGTAGAAATCCCGTTGCAGGACGGGATTTTATTTTCATTATGATCAATTGGAATAGCTCAACTCCAAGTAATTTTGTTAATTCATCATTGATCTGATCCAGGGATTCACCACTGGGCAGGCCTTTCAAGACAACCTTGAACAGACGTTCAGTTTTGTTGTCATGAGTGAACAATGTGTGTTGCTTCTCAGTAAGAAACTTGAGAAGACGTTTGATTCCGTCCAAGGTTTCAGCCAATACACGGCATTGACCCAGACCGGCAATTTGAAGCGAAAACTTGATTTTAAGGAAGTTCAAAGTTCCATGCGAAGACCATGGAAATTGGAAGTGGTTATAGCAATAGGGGAAACCTTTCATACTTGACATTATGCCAGGAATGTTTAATGGAATCTTTCCTGAATGTGGGATCATTGTCATCATCCGTGTGCATATCAAATTGATTGCGCAAATTAATTTCGTCAGAAAAGGGATCAAGAGATTGCCCTTTTCTTTTGCGTTTAGTCGCCATGGTGGCAGTAGAATGTTTCTCCAAAACGATTTTCAAACAGATTACTATGAGAATCTGAAGGATCGAAGAGGAATTTTCCAAATCGATATTCAAGCAGGATTTCCTCGAGTAGGGTCCAAACAAGGATCGAAGAGGAATAAGAGTCGAGCATGGTAGAATATTTGTAGGTAATATTGAGCACTCTAAAGTGCTGTTAAAATTTGTGCTATAGGTATCGGATACACTTCCTTTAGCGAAAGAGCTCGATGTGGACTTTGTTTTTCCGTCGATCTTGTTTTCCGTGCTGAGTACAAATGCTACCTACGCCAGGGAGACAGCTCCCACACCTGGACCATACTTATCGACTCGTCAACTCATGGACCGGTGATCCAACGGCTTTAATTCTGAAGGAAGGCGTGATAAGAGATTTTATGCAGTCACGCTTACCACTGCACCAACGGCGCCGCTATTATTCAATTTGATCGAGAATGTATTTTTACGTCCCACTTCCATGTTGCGCCACAAATATCTGGGTAAAATTGTATTGACTGTCCTTGTTTTGTGCTCTGTATAAGGTTAAATAGTAAAAATTATGCATCATGCCCTATGTGAAACTTGAATAATAAAAGATAAAAATAAACATCAAACTTTGAACTGTGATGAAGAGGCTTGTTCAATGGATATTAACAGTAAATCTGAGCTTAGATGGTACTGGCAATGTTTCATGATAGATACTCAAATCTAATCAAATTATTAAGATTAAAAAAAAAGTTGGACGCGGACCAAATTTAGAGAAGTTTAAACTTTAAAGAAGACTCTGACTCTGACTCTGACTCCACGACTTCGACTTCGACTCCTCAACCCTGCTTAAGACACACGGCATTTTCATAAAAACTGACTTAAGTAAAATCGAGAAATATTTTGATCGGAAGGTGCTTACGTTAAAGTGTAATTTGGTTGGTAAACAAACTTAAAAAGAGGATATGCTCCTATATTTGAAGAGTATGTATTGTAATAGCAGGAGCATCAACCGACACTTATAACTCGAGTTTGTTTACATTTGCTATTTTCGAAGTAATGAAAATTTGCTCTTGACTGGATGGATCAGGAATGTTGAAACAGCATTGTGTGAAAACTTTTTCTTGTATCAACGAGGTCTTAAAAAAAATCTATATTAATGTATTGAAATGATCCATAGACGGTAAAAATCAAAAAAGGAATCCTGAAAGCCATTGGTCTGTTAAAATCTGAAAGAATTCTCCTAAGAACAGCACATCCCTAGAATCGCACCTTGGTGGCATCAGGTTTTCTCACCAAGTGTGAGAAATCCATCAGAAGCCTCTCACTATCGCCCTCACCCTACAACAACGACACCCAACATGGTCTATACCGTCGTTCTTTGTCTTCACCTCCTGCAGCAGAAGAGGGAACCCATGAAATCGGATAAATTGGCTCCCATAAACTTCCCTCCCAAAAGCAAAACAACCCCTGCGATAGAGTCACCCACCACCAGTGCGCTGCCAATGAGCGAAGATACGGCTTATATGACTGAAGTAAAATTAGTTTTAAAAAATCTTTAACCATTGGCTCCAGATAGGCCTCATTCTTGGTGCTGTTTATGGCGATTTAACAAATGACATGGGTGGCATATCGGCCCTATCTTCGTTTATGGAAAACGCTCCTCCGCTTAACCGCTCGAAACTGGTCATCCCTTCGCCGCCGGCTCATAAAAGTTTAAGGAAAAATTAAAGATACGGAGCTGATCAAAGGTTAATTTTTCGACTACCAGGAACACTCTGGCATACCCAAAAAGCTGACTGTTGAACACTTCGCACAGCTAATCACTTACATTCTGGCTGTTTGCTGCGCTGCTGTTTCCGTGTAGGGAAGCCTGCAGCGTAACTAATTAAAAAAGTAATAATTAGTGTTTGTGTGGTTTTGATGGACAACTTCCCAGACAAGTGGCAAGTTTTGCGACTGGTGTCCGACCGATGGCGACGGGTAGATGACTGGTTTATTGGCATATAGTTTGGCAAAATAAGCAAACTGCGAAATCCGCACTGTTGTGTTGATTAGGTTCTCTTGTAGCCAAGGAAATCTGATACAGTCGTCGAAGCCGTTGACGTCGTGCTGGCAGACCAACTTAGTCTTTCGCTAACCAGAATAGGACGCTAATTGCACAGAACGTGTGGGTGCTGTATTGAACTGTGCTGCTGCGGTTACAGAGGAAGCTGTCATGTCCAATATGAAACCCTCGATGCATGGAGTCCACTCAGTGGGCATCACTTTACGCCAACTGCATTGCACTTATCTGGCCCGGATTGGCACAACAACAGTACAAGAGCAGCAATAGCGACCGTCAGTATCCTACCACAGCTTCTGTGTACACACAATCGAAGCGTTGAATTTCTCATTTGGATAGCAGATGATTTGTGTTTATTTATATTCATATACATCATTAATATTAATTACGGGTCGCCTCTTTCTCCATGGCCTATCCAATAATACACATATATTGGAACCGTGTTCGTTGCATTGTTGTTGTTGTTGGTGCTTGCCAGGCCAGTAGGAGTAGGAGGGGGCTCTGCAATCATGAACGGGACATTATTCATGGCTCTCTGCTTCTCACTCTGTGGTCTGGTGTGATGTCCAAGCGTGTTGAGACAATATGAGGTCACATACATTCGAACCGGCCACTCGACTGCGCCCGCCAGTACCTCGCTCGCTCCCTCTCCTACAACTTCAGGCCCTTAGGGATTGTGCTGGGCGAGATCGATCGTTGACCTGTTGCCTGTGGGGTTCCGTTTTGGAGCGTGAAATTGGCACCGATCACAATGCCTATCCTTTGTGTGTAGATTTGTGATGATGTGAATGTTACTTCTCGATTCGAAAATTGCCTTTCGGCAGTTTGCAACACTGGGCTTTTTAATAATGTTGTTTGTTAATTATAAAATGAGCGATTTTTACTGAGGCATTTTCGATTGGATGCGTAGAAGATAATAGTTCATATTATTTGGCAATATTTGCGATTATATTTCGTTTTACAAGCTCATAAATAAAAGGATATCTTCAGAAACTCTAATCTATAATTATTTGAATGTTGTAAGGCAAGACTAGTACTCTTTAGTTTTGGTTCTTGGCCAGAACATACAAATATATAATTCTTCAAGTAGATATAATTGTTCTGCTTTCAATAAGCCACACTTGAACCAAGAAGATAGAATGATGAGTTGTGCATAAATTATTCTTTTGCTATAAACTTTTCACTAAGTTGATAACACTTAAATATGAGGACAGTTTTTTTTTATAAATCTACTGTGTTTTACGTACCTATAGGAACCTAAAACTCTTTTCTATCAGTGGCTAAAGGAAAATCCATGTTTCGTCACGTAAGTGTAGAGTTATTAACAAATCAGCAATTTGTGCGAAAAATTGAGCATGCCAACCATGACGATGACAACAGGTGCTCCCGATTTATTTATCTCCGCTCTTTAGACGCTTAGCATGATGTTCAATCAAATGCATATTAAATCGTTTCCATTTGAGTTCCGTTAAGGTAATTATTGTTCACTAGAGGCAACTCACCAACTTGAAAAGATGAGAAACTCCGAAGTTATTTCAGTCTGTAACTTTACTTTTATTGATATAAGTGAATGGGCGGAGGGGATACAGTAAGTTCCCCTCCCTCCCTATATAACTACGCCCAGATTGAGCAAATATTTTTCAATAACACAACTGAACACACCAACTCGACAAGATGAGAAACACCGAAGATATTTCAGTTTGAAGCTTTACTTTCATTGATATGTATAGTTCGCTTCTTATCTATCTATTTACGTTTATGAGATAGAGTTATTATTTTCGTGTAATTCATCTGAACATACCAAATCAATAAGATAAGATACTCCGGAGTTATTTCAGATTGGAATCTGACTTTCATTGGTACACCGCCAGTGTTGGCAGGAAAAGAGATTTTTGGAAGTTTCCTATCGACTTGCTTTATTTCCTTGCTGAGGCTCCGCCGCCATGAGCCCTTGAGTCTACCTCTGCTGCGATGTCCTACCGGACTCCAATCCAGCGCTTGCTTGCAGATTTCGTTTCCGCCCCGTCGAACGGTGTGGCCGACCCACCTCCACTTTCGCTCTCAAATTTCTGTTGGTATTGGCTTCCGATGACATCGACGATGCGAGATCCAGTTGTGAGACCACCAGGCACGAATTATATACCGCAGGCATCGGTTCATGAAGACCTGCAGCTCCACACGTTTCGTAAACTCGCAAAGGCAGCCCTAGCCTTCTTGATTCGTGCAGATATTGGAAACTTTCGACCCTCTCCACTGCTTGCCCCGCTACCGTAAAGTTGTAAAGGTTGCCCGTGTTGACATCCAACGATTTGGTCTTGTTGACGTTGATGGTGAGACCCACCACAGAGGAGCGTTCGGCTAGGTCATTGGGCTTACTCCGCATATCAGAGCGCCGTTGTGCTAGTAGAGCAACATCATCAACCAAATTGAAGTCGTTGAGATGCTCCATGGTGTTAGGCTGACAAAGCAGCCCACGGTTCGGTACACGGTCAATTGCACCCACCATGATCTCGTCCATTAGTATACATCCTTGTCTAACACCAGCGACTACCCGGATAGGGCTGTTATGCTTCGTTATGCAGAACTCTGCACGTGAAAGCCTCATACTACGCTTCGATGAGGTTGACGATTTTATCCGGGACTCCCTTGCGTCTCAAGGCGCCCCACAGATTGTGATTGAGTCGATCGAAAGCTTTTTCATAGTCAATGAATACCAAATAAAGGGACTCTTGGAATTCATTAATCTGCTCCAGGATGATGCGGAGCGAGTAGATTGAACCCCCGATCACCATGTCGTTATTGGCACAAAATTCTGCAAACAGCTCACAGCTCGCGGAGACCATGGCGTCCCATGACACGCTCATAGTCCGTGTTGTCGGAGCCAGTGCTGTAAATTTTCATATCATTCGATTGAAGATGAACCACTACAACCATTCAATCAATTCTGTGTAAACGAATTCTCACATGACCATAATTTGAAGAGCCCCTTTCTCATTCGAAGCTCATTGTCACTGTCAATTGAGTCACTCAGTATCATTTGATATACGACAGTGGAGTATGGAAGAAATCCAGGAAATTGGTCCCGAACAGACAAGTCGACCCGATGTCGGATCAATGTAAGGCTAATTTAAGGTCGATGTCGACCCAATGTCGTGTTAATGTCGGGTCAATTTTGGGTTTATGTCGGGTCAATGTCGGGTCAACATCGGGTTGGGGTTTGATAGAAGTCAGGTTGGTGTCGGGTTGGCTTAGCTTTTTCGCCGGAATGTCGACCAGAGCTCCGTTTGTGTGTAGGTTACACTGAATCGAATGATATATAGCGTTTCTCAAATGAGAATGATCCATGCCTTCGTCAAATGACTAAGCAACTGATATCACCCATTCGGAGGAGGTCCCCTTCGATAGCGAATAGCTTCTTTTCTCATTTTCATCAAAAATGTTCAAATGATTTTGAGAATTTACAGCACTGGTCGGAGCCAATCTTTGCATTGAAGCCGCCAGTGTAGATCTTGATGTCACCCTTTGGAACCTTATCGACGACGGCATTCAGTTCACTGTAAAAATTCTTCTTGTCCTGTAGCTCGGCAGCATCGGTTGGCGCATAATATAGGATTATGGTAAGGTTAAGAACCCGTGTTCTAAATCTGGCAACGATTATCCTCTCATTAATAGGCTCCCACTTGATGAGCGTAGCACTTGCCTGGACGCTAAGTAGGAGACCAACTCAACGATGGCGGGGAACGTTTTCACCTCAAATACCCGAGCATAGTAGTACCTGTCCCGACGGCAGTTTGTGTTCTCCAAAGTTTGACCAACGAACTTTACTCAGTCCTAGGATTTCTAGCTTCATGCGTCGTGCCTCGTTGGCGATCTTTGAACAGCTATAACTTTTGACGTAGGACTAAGTCTGTGATTTCTATATGGGGGTACACTTTGTGAAAACCGAAAATGGAACTTGAAACAAAATTGTGAAAGATTTTGAACGTTAATAACTCAGCTGCCCCTGGTCCAATTTCCAAAATTTTATCACCAATTGATCAGCAATATTTCTACGCATCTATAGCATTGCTTCCGACAGTTGATTTTCAATAAAAAAAAAAACTATTTAAAAAGTGTTAAATGTCCAGCATTGTCCAAAAGCGTCGAATAAACTAATAAATCGACCAATTACCAATTACGTACATGCATATGCTGCTTTCCCAACACAGTCATCAGAGAATCATTCCTAGACGATGTAGCATTACGACGAGGCTCGGTAGCTCAGTGGTTACCGTTTCTGCTTACTGAGCAGAAGGTCGGGGTTCTTCCCAGGCCCGTCCTCATCCTTGCAATTTTTCACTTTGGACCTTATTACGGGTGTCCCTACACGGTGATAAGGAAGTGATATTGAGAATAAGAGCCGTGATTACCGTACAAATCAAATGGGAATCACTTCACCGTGACGACGAGTGACAAGTTTTCACCTTGAAGTGACATCCGTAAAAAGCCCTTTGCCTTATACTATCCACACTAGATTTAAATAAAAACAATTTCTGCTTTAACCGATCGCATCACTTACCACATGAATACTGATCTAAAATAACCTACCTCGGTCTCTAGTAACAACCGCACAGTGCAAGTTGATTAGTTCTGATCAGGGCGTCACAATATCAGCTTCAATCGACCAAATCGATGCGACGAAGAGACTGCTGGCTTTCTTTTTCTGTTAAAGTCGAACAGCTTCGCAGCATTCTAGAACCTCAATCGGCGTGCACAAACAAATGTTCAATCGCTTGTCTCTCTTTCTCCCGTCGCTCCATTGGTCTTCCTTTCAAGCTTCGTCGAAATGGATGAGCGAAAGAGCGCTCGACTTTGATAGTTTTCTCTTTCATGAAACACATCAACAGAGGTTTCATGACGTATATGACGGAAAATGAAATAACACATTTAAAGCATTTCTCACGTCAAAACACTTGAAGATTACACGTCATATTTCTAATTTATCTTCCATCCATATATTTATCTAAAAAAAATGATCGAAAACGGGACATAACGCATTTTAAACAAATTGAAAGAGCGGCGATAGAGTGTTCGTGAAAGGGGATTGAAAGCCATAATGAAGTTCGTTTAACTAGAAAATCGACGTTATTTACATTGAAAGCGATGAGCAAAGCAACGACGAGAAGTTCCACAGCCAGCCTTTCCTTCCAAGCGTCCTTCTTTTTTATTTTCGTTTCTTGCTGATAGTCTAGCTAGGCGTTATAGAAATGAAGCGTCGAACACGTATGTATGAGAGAAACAAAACACGAGTTCATTTTAGAGCTTCGAAATTGTAGAGCCCTGGTTCTGATCATTCACGGAGGAGCAACTAAGAAGGTCGGATAACTTTAACTCGACGGCAAACATTCATTGAATAGCAGAAATAGTGCGAAATAGGTTAGTGAAGCCATGGTGATCACAAAAGAGGAAATCGCTAGAGAATTGGCTTTCACCCTTCTGCTTCTAAACCTCTTAGTCGTCGTCACAGCAATGAAAACTATCATAGCACCGCTTTTGGTTCTTGGGTTACACTTGTTGGTTGCAATTTTAAGATCAGGATTCACTGTGATGCGATCAGTGAAAGCAGCAGAAATTTCCTTCCCAACTCTCTTGTAGAATATTTTAATGGCTCTGAAAAGGGTTAGATTTCGACGGAGAAATTAAGAGCGTTCACCAAGAATACGACGAGCCAGCTGAATGTCCTTTGGCATAATTGTGACACGCTTGACGTGGATGGCGCACAGGTTGATATCTTCGACCAGATAGGCATCGCTGGATTTCTGCAACGTCCGAGCTCTGGAAGCGCAGATCGATCTTGAGGTCCTGGGCGATTTCAGAAGAAGCCTTTCCACCGGTGGACTTACGAGCGGTCTGCTTGGCACGAGCCATTGTGCTTAGTTATGGTGCAGTTGCGATGAATCGAACACGTTGAATAAAAATTTCAAGTTTAGTTTAGTTTAGTTTAAATGATCTTTATTTCAGTTTAACTTGGACGATTACCATATAAATTTTTTTACTAAGTGATTTAATTGCTTTCTTCATCTTTAGGTATGGGCAAATTTCAACCGCTTCTCCTCTATTTTATAACATACTTTTGTAATGCTCAACCAATCATAAACGATGAAAGAACAATAATGCAACAACTTGCAAGAAGAATTTGGCCTTCGAGTAGGTATAAAACAGGTATGCATGATCAAAATAAGCATCATTCTTTGTTAGACCGTCAAGCAGGTCAGTATGTATTAAGCTCGCTCTCTAGAGTTATATGGAAAGTTTTTCGCATCCATTTCCTATCAACCGTACCCGAAGGCAGCTTAAACAGCGTAAACATTGCCTTGACGTGGCAAGGGAGGCAAAGGACTTGGCGAAGGAGGAGCCAAGCGTCATCATAAGGTGTTGCATGATAACTTACAGGGTATTTCCAAGACCGTCGTCAGGCTCGTCGTGATAATGCGTATCTCTGGTCTGATCTACGAGGAAACCCGAGGTGTGCTGACCGTTACCGCAATGTACAGATTGTACGCTCTGAAGTGTCAGGGACACACCCTGTATGGTTTCGGAGGTTAAGCTTCGTTCATTTTCCCTATCTGAAACGGCCTTTTCAGGGCCAAAAACAAATTTTGAAAAAGATGGTTTCAGATTTCTACTAAACTAGGCATGAATGAAATTCCTGGAACCAGCAAAATGGTAGCAACCAAGCTTCTAATCCTGAAGCAACTGGACCGACTCTCTGAGTGCCCATGTCTCGAAGCGAAATTTGCTGCCTTTCCAACCACCGGGTCAACCCGTGTCCAGCAGTAGCCGCGCTGAGACTCTTTCGATTGCCCATTATTCGTAGCAAGGTTGAGGTTTCCCTCGCTGCAGCCTTCCAACCTGTCGCAGACACCAGTACAACCACTGTCCAGCAGCAGACGGGCCGAGAATCTTGCCAGTGTCCAATCATTGAACCGAATAATATGAGATTGTCCGGTCCGATGTGCTGATCCAGCTGCCTAAACGTCATCATCATCATCTTCCAAAGGCTTTAAGCCTGTACTATCATCGGCCCTTTTCAGGGCCACCAACATTTTCCAAAAGAGTTAAGTTTCTGAACATGTCCCAGCTAAAATTCATATCAAAAGGTTCTTTTCAGGGCATTCATAGTCATACTTAAGAGTATAAACAGAGAGAACTCCGCTCAAATTCCTATTTCTACACAAAACACAAGCTCCTTCTGCAGTTAATAAATAATATTTATTATATAAGACCACGCAGTCCTACGTCACCATTGCGTACAACCACATAGGGCTGTCCTTTGTAGTTTTTTTAGATACATTCTAGCAACGTACATCCTTCGGAAATTTTTTTTTTGACATTTCCTGGACTATACTTTCACAATATTAGTTGCATGGTTCGAACAAAATTTTGGTCTCTAGGGATGGAAATGGTACAAAAGTAGGTTTTCCCATACGCAAAGCGGAAAGCCGGGTCATAACAAATCTCCTCCAAATGGGACCAAAAAAGCATTGTTCTGAAAAAATGATCATGATGGGGCATAGAGGTCTTAGACTTGGCTACTTCCCCTCGTGCTAGAAGTCAGCTACTGTCATGCCGTACCCATCCTCTACTACTACCTACCAACACATGGTCACTGAACAATTGAGGTTACTGTTGTCCATCGCCGGCTACTATCATCTTACTCGAGTAAAAAACCTCTGCCATGGCATTTTTAGACGTTGGAAAACCGTTTGTCAAAGTTTGGCATGATAGCCTGGTCTATAAATTACAACGATGCGATGTTCCAATCTTTCTTGTGAAGGTTTGGACGTTCCAGGTCTCTCTGAAAGGTTTCACATCATTTGACCTTCAACATCTGTGCGGGTGTACCTCAAGGAAGTATGGATCACCAGGGCCCATTCTATTCAATATGTTCATCTTCGATATTCCGACTCTCCCAGATGGTGATCCGTTGTCTCTGTTCTTAGATGGCACCCCCTTCGTCTACAAGGGAAGGTTCATCGGAGCTCTAACTGCCAAGCTTCAGGGAGGCTTGAACGTCTATCTGTATATTTCAACAGCTGGAAGATTCCTATCATCGCGGAGTAAGCCTAGGTCATAATGTTTTTTCACTGACAATCGGTCAGACTTGTTCCATCTTTTTTTTTTTTTTTTTTTTGTGTATTAATTTATTTGATAAGGCTCAACCGAATTAACTTTACAGAGCCGAGGATTCTTGGTCACTATACAATACATCTTAAAACTATAGTCAAAAGGTACAACACAATAAACACTTTATCTTCTGCTATCCAAAAAGCCTCCTCCATCAGAACTGGAGCCGCTTCCAGTACTTTCATTGTATGGCAAATTGTTGTACGCCAACGAGGGTCAGAGCGCGTCCATTGCAGCAATGGACGCAAAACGTGGTCAGCACTCACACACTCATCACGAAACGGTTGCTTTCCAAAGTCGACGACGCATCGACCGAAAGAACTGCAAATGAAGAACAATGAGGAGGACCACACAATGGTTGCTGCCGAGAAAATAGACGATCGCGTAGCACACATCGAGAGTGGCCTGCTTTTGTCGACAGCCGAGTGAACACTGACTTGTTCCATCTGATAATAGTAAAATTTGCTTGAACAACACAGTCAGTACACCGTTTGAAGAATTCATGTAAATCTTTGCGAGAGGTAGCGCAGATAAAATTAATGTTAGATTTTGCGTAAATTTACGCCATATTTCGTGTAAATTTATGCGCAATATCGCATAAATTAGCAATATTGTATGCAAGCTTGTAAACGATCTCGTTGTGTATGCCAACTATAGCTCAACATTAAATGAAGGGAGATTTTTACGCGATAGTTAAAATTCAGAATTTTTTTCTTTGTAGTGGAATGGTCCAGAATGGTAGTTTGCCTATGAATGACACTAGATAGTAAGCTTCATTGCAGGGAGCACATGGACACAATTAATATCAAGTGACCTTATATACGGCAAAATTGAATCGGATATCACTCAAAGTCGTTGAAAAGGGAGTAAACTGAGTAAGTATTTTTTTTCGATTTTCCTTGAAAATCTAGACTGATTAGAATTTGTCGCGATTTTTTTCATATTTGAGCAGCTTTAAAAAAAAAACGAGGAAATTTTTTGCGCTCAGTAAGAAAATTTACTTTCTATGATTTTGAGTGAAATCCTACTCAATTTTAAGTCAGTCAGTACAGTCGTGTACAAACAAATTATTCTTCCTATAACTATGTACGGTCAATCTAGGAAAGGTTCCACTATCTCAAACTGCTAAGGATACTGTGCTAGATGCTAAGGAATCAAAAAGCACAAAAGATTATCCTACAAATGTAGAGTTATCTACACGTAAGAGGCAATCATAATTTTAAATTGCAAATGTATTCGCAACATAGCTTAGCACTTTTCGTAATTAGAGAGATAAAATGACTATAGGCAATCAGATCCGTTTTTCAAAATCTGAACGGATACAATGTGCAATACACAGATAAACATATTTTGTTATTTTAAACTACCAACTGGAGCAGGTTTTAAATATAAAATTACTCGTTAAACAATCTGAAATTCAATTCATCAGTGCTAAAATATACACTTTCATGTGAATTTATATCGTTGTCCTTGAAAGTTAAATCAATTGTAATTGAACTTTTGACTTTCATGTAAAAACACACATGTATGTAAGATTGAATGCAAATGAATGTATTATTAAATAGTTTCATGTAAAATTAATGTTTCAACTAAGGCCAGTAAAAAATATATGTAGCACTTGTAAATTTATTACCACCGGAGTTCTCCAACACTATACAAATGCCCATCCCGAAAAAGCCATCACCCAAAGAAACTATTGATTTTCGTAAGATTACCCTCTGTAATGTAATATATAAAGTCATTGCAACGTATATATTAAATAAACTGGATGAAACCACACAGCAAAAAAATAATTTTGATATCACGTCAAAGTGGATGCACTGCAATCATGTCGAAATATGGTGTAATATTACTTGCTAAAAAGGACAAAATTATCATTAATACAATGCATGAACTGACATTACGCTGCTTTTACTGCATTTGTTTTTTTATGTGGTCATAAAAATTACATGAAATTTTCGACATGATTGTAGTGCATCCACTTTGATGTGATATCAAAATTATTTTTTTGCTGTGCATGGATGAGCTGCCGTCCAACAAAGCAGCGTTTCTGGCAAACAGGTCAGTGGAGGATCATATTTTTACGTCAAAACGGATTACGGAGGAGTATTGGAACCACGGTATAACTGTTTATGGTCTTGCACTTGACATAAGACAAGCATTCGACTCAGTTAGCCACACCTCAGTAATCGAGGCTCTTGAATCCCTGCAAGTGCCCAATTTTCTAAATAACAGAATAATAAATTTGGGTTTAAAGGAAAAGACCAGTCTCCAGTGGCAGAACCAAAGGACCCCTAAACTAACCAAAGAAAAGGATGTTAAACAAGGCTGCCCTCTGTCACAATTTACAATTGTACTGCACTGGGTATTATGTAAACAGAAGGTCATTCATCCAGAAGTCCAACTCAAGCAAGGGCGGCAGCTGAGAATGCCATTAATTTTAGCGTATGCAGATGATTTGATGATCATTTGCAGAAACATCAACGAGTTAGACAAGATCGTAGGTACTTTAAAGGGACTGCTGGAGGAAGTGGGACTGCTGATTCACCCGGACAAATCTGAACTGCTGGTACGAGACCCGCTTTGCACCAAAGTAGTTGTGGAAGAAAGTTTCAGCATCGGCGGAATTCAACTAAAGTCTAAAACTTCCTTCAAATACTTGGGAGTGTATCTAACAGCAAAAGAATCATTACCAACATAGGAGAAAATTCGGTAAGATCCTTCCATTGCATTATTTTATGATTCTTCAATATTGTACAAATATTTACACTTTACACACAACTACACATAGTTACTCGGAGCGTTTGGTACGGTATGTTCACGCATGCTTCCACCCCTGTAGATTCAAGAAATGTTCCCATTCATTTCCAAGAATCATCTTTGCCGGCAAATAAAACGCAGTAGGCCTGGCCGTATTGATGTTTATATCATATCTCAGATTAGCTGTAAGCATCAATTTGACAAGAAAAATGATTAGACCTTATCTAACCTAATCATTTTCCAGGACTAGGCCAGTACTGGCTGCGTTTGTATTAGATTAGATTAGATTAGAAATGCAGCACATGTAAATTTACAAAGTTTTTGCTATGTATGTATGAATCCAAACCCAAAACTATGAATAAAACTATGATTCTGCAATCAGTTGCTTACACTGTTCGATAAAGTAGTGCATATTGCTGTTTAATATGATGCACATAAATGGAGCGTCACATACCACATAAGTTTGCATTTCAAATCGTGTAAAGGCTGGCGCACAATAGATACGTTTTCAGGTTTTTTGACAGTTAGCTCATGCATTATCTGTCAAAAAACCCGAAAACGTATCTATTGTGCGCCGGCCTTAAGGTTCTGAGAAATTTAATGCGAAGTTGCAAATATTGTATACAAAAGCCCATCTTTGTACATCACAATTAAAATTCCGAACATTTTGCTTCAGACGTGGAATTCACCATACCAGTTCATCAGTACTGATATGAATTATTTCATATAAATTTTTCGAATCATGTTCAGCAGTTTGCAACTTTTAGATATTGAATTTTCCTAATCAAATTTCTCATTGCATTTTTCGTAATAAATTTTAAATTTGATGTAGAGTTAGCCGGCGCCTGTGAGGTAGTGATAAGGATGACTGCTTTCTCACCCCAATGGGTCTGGGTTCAATCCCAGCCGAGGTCGGTGGAATTTTCTGAAGCATAAAAATCTCTGGTCACGTCTTCCATTGGTCCCGGCTCATGTGTGTTGAATGGGTGCGATATCCTACGCAGGTGTGGAAGCTGCTTTCCTGCACATTCGATTGCCGTCAATGGGTGGCAATGGATGTCCGTCGGTGATTGGTACTAGATTGCGGAACAGAGACCGACGTTGAATAAAGGAATGAAAAATTCGATGTAGAGTTGTTATGCTTGGATTGAATTCATTTTAAAACCTTCCAAATGCACAAACAAATATGGCTTCATAGTGCACATTTAAAAAAATCAAAACACCCAATTTCCCTGCGGCAAATTAGTACTAGCACTTCTCACAAATTGTTAATAGCTAATTGTGAAGCCTTGCATCCAAATCAGTAAATACCAACCTCAATCATTGAAGGAAAACACATCAAATATTTCACAGAATAAAAGAAAAACGAACGCTATCCAGTTCCAAAACATAGACTCGCTTTCAACGAGAGCGTGCAGCAATTTCCAAACATCCAATTAATACACCATTAAGAATGTGCCCCGTTACAACTGGGTGGCACACCGGCTGCCTCACCATCCCCATCGACGTCATTCGTTGCCGCAGGATGTGGAAGTTTCTATAATGGTCCACTTTGATGGGGGAGAGGGAAAACACACGATTCTACGACGACGACGCCAACGGGATCGACGGCATTCCCGGGATGAAAAATCCCACTTGCCATCATGATGAAGGACGACCAACAGGGAATCAAAGTTTACGGAAACGCCAGTAACGAAGAATCCGAGCTGGGTGGGTTGGGTTGTGCTGGGAAGCCAAAAAAAAGTGGATGCTGCGTGTGCATGACCACCAATCAACAAAGGCGAGGCGCAGAAAAGACGAACAGTGAAGAAATAAGAAAGGTTCTTGCTACAAAGAAAAACGTCGATGTTTAGAGCCCAGAACAAACACCATTAACGATGTACGCAATTAAAAGGGAAAATCAAACTTTGTTTTTTTTTTCTTCATTGATCGCTTGCCTCTTGCACATGTACCTTGTACCTTCAAGTTGATTTCGTGTGTTAGTTTCATTCAAATTGGTAAAAGTTTTCAGATGTTTTGCTACGTGGGGCTCGGAATTTTTAAAGAACGCTGACTAATAATTTTTTTTTTTCACTTCCTTAAGGAATTTTTTTCCGTTGGGTAAACAAATGTTGGATTGTTTATCCACATTAAAAAGTTTAGGGATGATTTTTAGCAACACAAATAGAACGGGTATTGACTTTGGGCGGAGAAGATCCTTAGGCTGCCCTATTTGTTCGCAATGTTCTCAAATTGTTGCTACCCATCCGTAATTCGTTTTTTGTGTACCTCAATAGTCTATGTGCATCATATTAGATAATTTGCGGTTAAAAGGGCCAGGGCCAATGCATTTCATGGCTTTTTGAGTCTTATATTTCTAAGATTTTTTAAATACCTTCCTTTACCTTTTTTTCTAGCTCGTTATTTTGATTATTATTTTTTTCTTCGGTCGAAGCAACTAGGATCGGTGTTCCAGTAATAGTGGTGTACCTGTAGTTGTGGTATGGGGGTTGTGTCTGAATAATGAAGAAAATTCGGCTAAAGTTATTTTTCATCGATAGCTCTCCTTAAATAAATAAAGTTACGGAGATAAATTGTGGAACTAGCTTGAATTTACATTGAATTTGGGAGAAACTCGTAGTAGGGACAATGCGAATAAGGGATAGTTGATTGCATGAAAAATTACAAATAAATGTTTATATGTAGGCTCTGGGAAGCGGAACCCTATTCTCAACCCACACCTCTCCCCCCTTTCGTTGCATCACTGAACTTCTTGAATGTTGATTAATATCTTGATTTTCCGACTGTTAGATGAAGGTTCATGAAAGGTTCGGATATGCAATTTGACATCAAACGATAATTTTCTAACTGTTCATCGATTCAGCTGTTCTTGACTATTCTTTCTATCAGTTTCGATAAAACATTGATTTCCAATGGTAACTATGTATAGGGAGATTTTGATTGTTAGTGTTCCGATTAAATCCGTTCATTATTAGAAAGCTCTCAATGAACAGCTGCGAATAGCGAAAATAAATTAAATTTTTAATTCGACTTTCTCGGATTTGTAAGAAGCTTTGCGTAATTGTTTATTTGCTAACTTATCCTGTTCCGAAATCCCTCAGGATTGCACCTGCATAACAATGTTACGCGAATTCACTGGGTCCGTGGTTGCTTGTCTCCAATTTCTTTACCGTCCCACACTTCCAAGATCCTGCTCCACTTGGTCTAACCACCTTGCTCGCTGTGCTCCTCTTCGTCTTGTACCGGCCGGATTCGAGGCAAACACCATTTTGGCGGGATTTTTGTCCGGCATTCTCAAAACGTGTCCCGCCCATCGTACCCGTCCAGCTTTCGTAACTTTCTGGATACAGGGTTCGCCATAGAGTTGCGCCAGCTCGTGGTTCATCCTTCGCCTCCACACACCGTTCTCACATACCCCGCCAAAGTTGGTCGTAGGCACTCGTCGTTCGAAAACACCCAGTGCTTGCAGGTCCTCCTCGAGCATCGTCCTCGTTTCGTACATGTACATGTTACATTTAGTACGGAGGTGAAGTTTACCTGACCTCAGGGTCTTGTGGAGTCCGGCTATAATACGCCGACGAATTTCTCTGCTGCAGTTGTTATCCGACGTCACCAATGATCAGAGGTACACAAATTCATTCACCACCTCGAACTCATCCCCGTCGATTGTCACGCTTCTGTCTATGCGAGCCCTATCCCGCTCGGTTCCTCCAGCTAACAGATACTTTGTCTTCGACGTATTCACATTTAATCCAACCTTCTCTGCTTCATGTTTCAGCCTGGTGTACTGCTCCGCCAAGGCTTGAAACGTTCATCCGACAATGTCCACGTCGTCAGCGAAACATATGAACTGGCTGGACTTATTGAAGATCGTGCCCCGCATGTTAAAGCCCGCACGTTTCATAACACCTTCTAGCGCAATGTTGAACAGGAGGCAGGAAAGCCCATCGCCTTGTCGATGTCCTTTGCGAGTTTCAAACGAGTCCGATAATACACCCGATATCTTCACGCAGCACTGTACACCATCCATCGTAGCCCTGATCAGTCTGATCAGCTTCCCGGGAAAACTGTTCTCGTTCATAATCTTCCATAGCTCTTCACGGTCAATAGTATCATAAGCGGCCATGAAATCGATGAATAGGTGGTGCGTAGGGACTCACGACACTTTTGGAGGATCTGCCACAACGTAAAGATTTGGTCCGTTGTCGATCGCCCGTTCACAAAACCGGCTTGATAACTTCCCCCAAATCTGCTTGCTAGCGGCGATAAGCGGCGAAAGATGATCTGGAAAAGCACTAAGAATAGTGATCGCTCGATAGCTCTCACATTCTAGTTTGTCGCTTTTTTATATACTGGCCATATTACTCACTCTTTCCACTCCTCCGGTAGCTGTTCTGTATCCCAGATACTGACTATCAGTCGGTGCCGACAAGTGGCCAACTTATCCGGGCCCATTTTGATTAGTTCCGCTCCGATACCATCTTTCCCAGCTGCTTTGTCGTTCTTAAGCTGTCGGATAGCATCCTTAACTTCACCTATCGTGGGAGCTGGCATACCTCATCCGCTGTACCGACGAAGCCATTCCTCCTGTCGTCTTGGTCCTCCGCCGTTCAGATGTTCATCGTAGTGCTGTTTCCACCTTTCAATCACCTCACGTTCGTCCGTTAAAATACCCCTTTCCTTATACCGACACATTTCGGCTCGCGGCACAAAGCCTTGGCGGGATGCGTTGAGTTTCTTGTATAACTTGCGTGTTTCTTGAGAACGCTACAGCTGCTCCATTTCTTCACACTCCAGCTCTTGCTTCTTATCCCGGAAAAGATGGGTTTGCTTCGCTTCTGTTTATATCGCTGTAGCATCGCCGCCCGCGCTGCGTTCTTCTCGTCCAAAACCGTCTGACACTCTTCGTCGAACCAATCGTTCCGTCGATTCCGCTACACGAACCCAACGGCGCCTTCAGCAGCGCTTTTAATGGCTGCCTTCACGTTGTTCCAGCAGTCCTCAAGAGGGGCTTCGGTGAGCTCTCCCTTATCCGGCAACGCTGCGTCGAGGCATTGCACGTACTCAGTTGCGAATTCGGGCAGGTTCAGTCGCTCCAGATTGTACCGTGGTGGGCGTCGGTACCGAATGTTGTTGGCAAAAGAAAGTTTTTGGCGCACCTTTACCATTAGAAGGTAGTGGTCCGAATCGATATTTGCGCCACGATAGGTCCTGACGTTGACAATGTCCGAGAAGTGCCTTCCGTCGATGAAAACGTGGTTGATTTGCGATTCTGTCTGCTGCGGTGATCTCCAGGTGTACCGATATGGGAAGTTATGCTGGAAGTAAGTACTACGTATAGCCATGTTCTTAGAGGCGGTGAAATCGATGAGTCTAAGGCCGTTGGCGTTCGTTAGCTGGTGAGCGCTGAACTTTCCTATAACCACTCTGAATTCCTCCTCCTGGCCGACTTGAGCGTTAAGATCACCGATGACGATTTTGACGTCATGGCTTGGGCAGCTGTTGTATTCCCGTTCCAGCTGCGCGTAAAAAGCGTCTTTATCGTCATCATCTATTGCTAAGTGAGGGCTGTGCACGTTGATTATGCTGACATTGAAGAAACGGCCTTTGATCCTCAACTTGCACATTCTGCTATCGATTGGCCACCACCCAATCACGCGCTTCTGCATTTCGCCCATCACGATGAAAACTGTACCCAGCTCATGTGTATTGCCGCAGCTCTGGTATATGGTATAACCATCCCTATACGTATGTACCGATAATCCCTTCCAGCAAACCTCCTGCAGCGCTACGATGTCAAACTTGCAGACCCTCAATAAATCGGAAAGAATGCGGGTACTTCCCAAGAAATTGAGAGACTTGCAGTTCCATGTTCCGAGTTTCCAATCGTTAGTCTGTTTCCGTTGCTTGGGTCTATGCCGATTGTTCCGGTCCGTATTTACATTGCTTGCTTCCTGTACTTTTGTTTTTACGGCTGGCTTGTAGGCACCAACCCCCACTGTCTCGCCGGGGGACCATCGTGCACAGCACTGTTTAGAGTCCCACCCTGGCACCAGGACGTTGATCAGCCGCTCCTAACATGGAGAACAGACGCCGTTTTGAGCCGCACCTCCATGGTGAACAGACGCTCGTAGACTGCACTCTCCGGAGAGAGGAGTCCCCCCCTTCCCTGTCAGCATACGACCAAGGTCCCACTGGGGTTGGTTACCCGATCTTTCCTATGGTTACTCGTACCCCAGCCAGCACCGCGGGGAGGTAATGATAGGAGTTACTCGACAAGAGACTAAGGACCGCTAGTGGGGTCTATTTTATACCTGCAGATATGCAAAGTATCAATGGTACGCATCCAGCCAATTGTAATGCGAAAATGTTTGTTATGGAAAATGATTCACATTTTTGTTAAAACTCGAAAATTCTAAATCTTGTCAAATTTTCAAAATTGCATCCTAGAAGATTTTCAAAAAAAAAAAATTATCTTTGAATGTCCCTACCCGAGTTTTAACATTTTTTTCACATGATAAAGTCTATGCATAATGCAGACTTTTGGAATGTTTAATACTATGGATACTTGAAAACTGACAAAAATTGCAGAACCTTTGGTAAATTTTTTAAACTTATGATGTGTATTTTTTGACAAAAAATGATTTTAAACATTGTTTCCTGAGTAGAAAATGACATGAAAAATAAAGTTTTTGCACTAAATTTGACCAAAAATGCTTGCTCTATGATTTTTGATAACATTCCAGTGTTCATATTAATGTACATACTATTATGTACTATATGTACATATTATTAAGATGAAAAAATCTAAAATTGTGCAAAGACTTGTTGAGATATTTAGGATTTGATTTTTTTTTAATTTTTACATGAAAAAACTTAACACATTTGTTTTGTATATTTTTTCATAGTATTTTTTTCTATAACTTTGTTTCAGCCGTCATTTCGATCAGAAGTGCCATTTCCGTGTTATATTTTTTTTGAAAAATTTGAATGGTGGCATTCTGAAAATTTTACTACTCCAAAAGTGCAAAAATTTAGCGAAAATGTGAATCATTGCTCACAACGAACAATTATGCAAAGTTTCATGCAAATCGGAGAAGGTCAAGTTTTTCCGATTCGTCGTTTGGCGTGGAACTGTTCCATTGGAGAGCGGGCGTAAAGTCCCACTGCAGCGGGGACGTTATGAGTATGGTTCTCAAGTAAAGTCTGGAACGCGCAAAAATTGGTCAACTTCAAATTGGTGTATTTCTGTTAAAAATGCATTAAAAAAACCTGAAATGCTGCATTTGGAAGTTGAGTGTATATACAATGGTTGCTATGATGAGTTATAACCGTTTGCTCTCCAGTTTTCAAAATGACGTCCAAGCAAGAGGAGCAGCGTGTCAAAATTTTGCTCGTGCAGCAAGAGAATCCGACGTTTTCACACGCCAAGTTGGCAAAATTGCTGGCTGTGCCCAAATCGACCGTGACAAACGTTTTAAAAGTGTTCGGGGACCGCCAATCGTAATCCGGATGTGGCAGTGACGACGAAGAAGGTGGAGGGGAAATATAAGCGGAATCCTAACCTCTCCATCCGGGACGTCGCTGGCAAGCTCAATGTCTCCCATACTACTGTGCAGTGGGCCAAGAAACGAGCCGGGTTGTCGACGTTTATGAAGGTGAAGGTGGCGCACCGAGATTACAAACAACACACGTCAGCAAAGCAGCGGTCCCGAAATCTGTATACGAATCTGCTCAGAAAGTTCGACTATGTCGTCATGGACGACGAAACTTATGTGTAGGCGGATTTCAAGCAGCTTCCGGGACAGGAGTTTTATACCGCATCAGAAAAAGGGATGGTGGCTGAAATTTTCAAAACCATCAAACTATCGAAGTTCCCGAAAAAATATCTAGTCTGGCTGGCCATCGAATGGCACTGTTAGGTTACGTGGGAGTGTTTTGATTCTCGAGAATTTTTGTGTTTTAAGCCATTGTTTACGTTTGGTTGTTCCGCCTATTCCAATTGTTGGTCTAGAATTTGAGTCCTAACAGACGGATGGACCTAATGTTCTCCTCAACTGCACAAAGCCAACGCGTGCGTGGCCTACCCCGAAGCCGACGTCCTCTTCCGGGTTCCCTGCTGAATATTGACTTCGCTTGACGCTCTTCCGGCATTCGTGCCACATGCCCAGCCCACTGTAGCCTGCTATGTTTTATAAGCTTCACAATATCCATGCCGTTATATACTTGGTACAACTCGTGATTCATGCGACGCCGCCAGATGGCATTTTCCAGTTTACCGCCGAGTATTGTTCGCAGCACTTTACGCTCGAAGACACCGAAAGCTCTCCGATCGGCCTCTTTCAATACCCACGATTCGTGGCCATAAAGGGCTACCGGGAGAATCAACGTCTTGTACAGCGCGAATTTCGTTTTTGTACGCAAGCTGCGGAACTTCAGCTGGCTACGCAACCCAAAGAAAGCCCTGTTCACGGCTGCAATACGCCATACGCAAATTTTTCGCCATCTAGCACCACTTCACTACCAACACCACTATTGCTCCCACGATTTCTACCGGCGACCATGTACTTCGTTTTGGTAGAATTTATCGCGAGACCAATCCTCGCTGTCTCTCTCTTAACAGGCGCGAACGCCTCTTCCACTGCTCTACGGTCGATTCCGATCATGTCGATGTCGTCCGCAAAACCAAGGAGCATGTGCGACTTTGTGATGATGGTACCGTTCCTCTGCACGCCAGCTCTCCTAATCGCTCCTTCGAGGGCGATGTTGAATAGCAAGTTCGAAAGAGCATCTCCCTGCTTCAACCCATCTAAGGTCACGAACGAGGCTGAAATCTCGTCTGCAACCCGTACACATGATTTCGAACCATCCAGCGTTGCACGAATCAGCCTAATTAGTTACGTCGGAAAACCGTTTTCTTGCATTATCTGCCATAGCTCGTTTCTCTTTACTGAATCGTACGCTGCTTTAAATCTATGAACAGATGATGAGTCTGCCAGTTGTATTCCCGGAACTTCTCAAGGGTTTGACGTAGGGTAAACATTTGATCCGTCGTTGATCGACCCCCAACGAAACCAGCCTGGTATTCGCCGACGAAGGATTCCTCAAGCGGTCTCAATCTGTTGAACAGAACACGTGATAATATTTTGTACGCCGAATTCAGAAGCGTGATTCCTCTGTTATTGGCGCACTCCAGTCTGTGTCCCTTTTTGTAGAGGGGACAAACGAGACCATCCAACCAACTAGCGGGCAATTCTTCCTCCTCCCATATCTTGAGCAGTATACTGTGGATCATCTAGTGCAGCTGCTCACTTCCGTGTTTGAGAAGTTCGGCCGGGAGCTCGTCCTTCCCCGCAGCGTTACTGTTTTTCAGCTCTCGTATCGCCTTTTTCAACTCTTCTAGCGTTGGTGGTTCCACAGCTTGACCATCGTCGTCGATGTGTGTTCTGTTTGTAGATGCTCTCTCGTTCTCTCGGTTCAGCACCGTCTCGAAGTACTCCTTCCACCTGGCAGCTACCATCGTTTTATGTGTCAGCAGATTACCTTCACGGTCATAGCACATGGCGGGAGACGGCGCTGTCTTACTCCTCACGCCATTGACAGTTGCGTAAAACCTTCGCATATCATTCTGCTCCATACTTTCTTGCACCTCAGCAATAACGCGTTTCTCGTACTGTCTTTTTTTCCTGCGATGGGTTCGTTTCTCGGCTGACCTTGCTACCGTGTACCGTTCTCTGTTCTAACGGGTACCAGACACCAACATCCGGCTTCTGGCGACGTTCTTCTCCTCTGTCACTCGCTGGCACTCCTCGTCAAACCAACCGTTCCGGGGGCGCCTCTGAGCTGTACCTATCACCTCTCGTGCTGTTGTGCTCACCGCTCCGTGGACAGCTTCCCACAGATTGTTGAGATTCTCGTTCACGTTGATTTCCGCTATCCGCTCATTCAGCTTCTGGTGGTACTCTGCAGCAACACCATCTACTTTCAAACGCTGGATGTTGAAACGCTTCGATCTCCGGTTTCTCGAACTCGTAACGGTCGATAGACGCGCTCGAATTTTCGCGACAACGAGTTAGTGATCCGAGTCGATATTAGGACCCCTGAAGATCCTAGCATTTACGACATCCAAGAAATGCCGACCATCCACCAACACGTGGTCGATCTGGGAGCAAGTTTCGCCATTAGGGTGTCTCCAGGTGTGCTTTCGGATATCCTTGCGTGCAAAGTGGGTGCTACTGATGGCCATATCACGAGCGAAGTTTATCAGCTTCAGGCTATTATCATCAGGCTTGCTTCCTCTCACTTGCTGTAAAAACATGATTTTCTGAATTTTGGAATCATTAGATGTTATAATCATATTTTGTAATTGTTAGATACAAGAAGAGGTTGAAAGGCAAGTGTTTGACACATTAAACCTGTCAAGTTCGCTTTCAGTTAGTCACAATCAGCAATTTTACGACTCGCGAGCGCTCTTTCTGAGTGAACGCTCACGAATCATAAAATCGCTTATTGTAACACTCTGGTAGCGAAATTGACAGGTTTTATGAGTCAAACAATTGCCTCTCATCCGCTTCTTGTATCTAACAAGTACAAAATATCATTATAACATCGAATGATTTCAAAATTCAGAAAATCATTTTTTTATAGCAAGTGAGTGGAAGCAACCCTGATTATCATTCGTTGCCGAGTGAAGGCTCTCTGTTCCAATGATTGGGCGAAAGAATTCTTCTCTTCCGACCTGCGCGTTTGCATCTCCGTTTGCATTTTTGAAATTACATAACCTATAAATTTAGTTTTTTTTCGATGCCAGAGAATTTTTGCACGTTATTTCAAATTTTCCAAGTGATCTTTGAAATAATTGCTAAGTCCTAATCATCCTATAGGAGGATGTATTAAGTACCTCTTGAGAAGTTCTGGAAAAATCAAGCCCCTCCCTCATTTCGTCACAACTTTTCTATAGCTTAAAAATAGCTAGTCAAATATTTCTAAAATCCTCTCACCCATAGGCATAGCCACAAGGGGCATGTGGGGGGGGGGGGAGGGATCAACTGCCCTCCCTAAGCCCAACAACACAAAGGCTCTCGGTGAAATGGCTTTGGTGAAATGGAATTCGGCTAAATTTTCAATAGAAATTTTTTTTGACCCTCCCTAGCTCGAAACCTGGTTACACCCTTGCTCTCACCTCATAGAGCGTAACGTACCTAATGAACCGCCCCAATGTCATTCCCCCTAACAGCCCTACACCGTGTGAAAGGCTAAAGGCCGGCGCACAATAGATACGTTTTCAGTTTTTTTGACAGTAAGCCCATGCATTATCTGTCAAAAAACCCGAAAACGTATCTATTGTGCGCCGGCCTTAAGGCCTGGCACCCACTGGTGTGGCGGTGATGTGGCATCATACAACATGGTAAAACATTAGGTCGATGTCATGTGGTGTGAAGCTGACGTTTGGAATGCTAGCAGATGCCACACAGCCGCCACGCCCAAGGTTCACCCGTGTCACACATATGATTTTCAGAGGCACGTGTTTAATCCTGAAATGCCTAGTTTGGTCGAGTCTATTATCTTTCAGAAAATATTCAGCATTCGATCAATCGGTCAACTACCATCCTCGGACGTACCAGCTGCGGTAGGATATGTGACCGATGTATTTCGTCATACCTCTTAACATATTAGGAGTTGACCCGTCCCGTTCATTGAGCTCCCGGAGAAATTGGCATTTCAAATTCGGCTGCATTATTCAGCACGGAATTGATTTACATATTTCATCGCGACATTCCGGTGAGTTCATTGATTGATCTAGCTGTTGCTGTTGCCATGTGGTGCTCGTTGTCACCCGGTTAGAGAATATACTTTGGGTTGCAAAACACTTCAGCATCTGGTATTAATCTGAATTTGATTGTTTCTGATGCAAAATCTCAGCTCCAAGTGGGGTAACCCAATTTCCTATTCGACAGAGGCTGCCGCGTCAATGTTGTGAAGCGGTGGAGGCAATATACCTACTTTATTTCTGGTGTAGAGATGAAGAGCTACTAGTCTGCCTTTTTCCTGAATGGAATAACAATTGGGTTATAGAGGACTCTTTAGGCTATGGCTCTAATTGGGAGTCGGATGGGCTCGGATTGTGCCAATCTTCGTCACAATGTTGCTTGCCTAGTGCTTCTAACTCTCTGTATTGGTCCTGACAGAGAGCCTGTCGCATACCCAATTCATGCTTGTGTGTGTGACTGACACGTGAGAGACAAGAAGCGCCTTGGGATGTTCGTTACACAAGTGTGCACGTCTGTTACATATTAATTTTTGCCAATTGTTTGGTGATTTCGAAATAAAAGAAGGTATCATCGGTGGCAGCGATGGAAGGAGGGAATATGATATAATATCCGGGACTTAATTGAATAAAGATATGAGCGTATGCGAGTGGTGGGGTGGAAATGTAAATCAAGCCTTGTTCATTGTTTGAAACATCAGGAAAAGGCATTTCACGACTGCGATGAAAGGAACTGGTTTAAGACTGGATGAAATCCAATTATAATCTCCTCTTACAGGGAAAGCCGAGCTCATCTTAAAGTCGTTTTCAACTTGTAACTGAATTGTCCCGTCACAGTATTGGTCAGCATTTCATATCCCTCCGGAAAAGGTTGACGGAATGAAAATTAAACTTTACTCTCATCCAGGAAATGAATTCCATAGCCCTGAGGGTGCGAGTTATACTTTTGACCGTTCTCAAAGTTCGTCATCGTTTGCATCCGTTATTTTTCCATATCCCATGTTTCTTTTGGGGGGCTCCCTTAGCTCATTTGTTAAAGGTTTGCAATATTGGAGGTGACTGGGCTCGATTCCCGATCCGGGCCACATAATATTACTGATGCAAAAATGGTTCAGGCTTAGAAAGCTCTCAATTAACCATCTGTGGAAGAACTCAAGTGCTCAAAGAATGCTAAGTTGAGAGTCGGCGTAAAGTCCTAGTCGGAACGTAATATAGCCTATAGTAATATGAAGAACATGTTTCTTTTAAAACTCTGTCGAAAATGGCTCCATGCTTTCTTGAGCGTATTCGATTGCCCCTTGGCTCTTGGCTCTGTTTTGAATTTCTACTCTGTACATTTGTTTGTTTTTCAACATGTAAAATTATACGAATTTTACAGACTCCCAAACAGCCCGAGGACAGGATAAAATGCGAGGATGAAGGGTCGCCTAGTTGAAAGGTTAACATTCGCTCCTATTCGTTCTATCGGTGAGATGTATACATGATACTGGTTGAGAACAATTTTTCATAACTTTTGAAATACTTTTCGGTGTACCAAAACTGTTCAATTTGTTATCAGTGACCTGAGGATCTATGAACACAAACAAATTTGGAGTTGCGAACACAACAACGTCATTTATCAGACTAAACAATAAAACCCTAGAGATATAACTTTAATGAAGTCACTCTTCAGCTGATCAAAAATATATCATATGCCTCTATTACACAATATTTACAACAAATATTCCATCCCCCCGAGAAGGAAGCCATCATCAGAGGAAAACACCATAAATATTTGCATATCTAGCTAACCTCTCGGTCAACCCATTCTTCACTCCCCTTGTTGCTCCATTTAGCTTTTTCCACACTCGAGCAGATGCTCTGTCACTCCCCTATGCCTAATCCATCCCCTCTACAGGACGACAAAGTCATTGACCGATTGGTCATTCCACCCGAAGGGAATGGGCTTTAATTCCAGCAGCATGGCCGAAATTTGATACGTTCCAATTTAAACAGCTTTTCATGATTGATGCTGGTTTTTCGGCTTTCCGTCCTTCGCTGTTGAATCCGATTACACCATCTACCTAAATATGCCGCCACAATCGGCCAGCGAACAGCGATGATTGACGCTCGGGGCTTTGCCATTATTTTGTACAGGGATGCTTGGTTGGGAGACACCTTCCGAGTCCGGGCGCCAGTGTAGTTACGTAGTTCGGGCACAGTATCTCTGCAGCAAGTCAACCTTACCGTCCAACCGTTTCCGAATATACAATGGTCACAACACGGGTTGAGTCTATTTGTATGCAACTGGCAAACGAGCGGGTAAATGTTTTGAGTAACATCTGCGGATCATGGTTTATTCCCGGGCAAAAGGCAACGCATCGACATTCAAGAGCGAGAAAGAGTGAAAAGTTATGAACTGAACCAGCCAACAACAACAATGACAAACGCACCCGTAAGGAAAATTTAGGAAACGTTCGCCACTGCACAATGGTCCCAGAGCCGGATTTAGGAAGAATACATTGATTTAAGGTTGATAACGCCTTCAGGGTTTTTTTTTTAAATTTACTTTAGACAATTTATGCAACTTAAGAGTGACCCTAATGGTTAGAGGGAGCACCATAATATTACTTAATTGTCAGTATTTAACACCAGAAAATTGGTTAAAATGAATGGAAAACTGAAAGGTGCAACCCATTTATTCCTCCTAAATACGGCTTTGGTACCACTGACTGCAGGATGACAGGAGAGGAGCGCGAGGAAAACAATTTTCCGAAGGAAATTATGTCAACAGCGATTTACATAATCAACGACGAAAGCGGAAAGTAAACCCGAAACATAATGACCAGCAGGGCGGGGGTGGGATTGAAGGAGAATATTCTGATGTGCGTCACACGGAAATGTGAGGCCAAGAATGTAGAAGATTAAAGAGGAACTGTTCATTTGAATGCGTTGCTTCAAGTACCATTCAAGCATTCGATGGGCCAATTAGGGAAACATGTTCAGCACGACGCATAGCAGGACACGATTCTTCACAACAGGTAAGTATGTACTTCCAAAGGGATACATTTCATGCAAGTTGTATCCTTGAAGCAAACATGGTACCTGAAGTTGCGGTCTTGTTTCATGCTGGAAAATTCTAATGACAACATGATTTATGCATCTGAACGAGTGGGATGGGAAACTCAAACAGGAGAAAATACTGTGAGCGGTTTCAAGAAATCAGCAGATTCGCATGTTTTGGTACTACAATAAGAGCTTTGTCACGGTTCATATTTAATTGCTTCTTTTTGTTCCACTGTGTATACATCATCATTAAATCTGAAGGACATTTAAATTTAAATCTGATGGACATGGCTATGGCTTTCTACTCAAATTATGAAATAGTTGGGTTTATGTTTATTTTGCTTTGTTTGGACATGAGAGTTATAGGATGTTACAAAGTTACAAGTTACATGACATTTTTATTTGTTTACTTGTTTAGGGGCAACAACCTGTTACGACAAACAAAATTTTGCTCGGGTAACATACAGCTGATAGAGGACTGCAAAAAAGGTACATTACTATATATATAGAATTGTAGATTGCTTGGATACATTGGATAGTTTTAATTTGTTTCTCTTCCGTTGCGTCGAAAAAGAAACTGGTAGGAAGTCTGACAGCCACCACGTTCTCTGTAACTTACGTTGTCTGTACTGCCGGTAAAGCAAAAGTCAGTCCCATCTGTATTTTTATAAATTTTGAGTTAGCATCATTATTTAGTTTATCTTTCTATGTTTTTTGAGCAGTACTTTTGAAAAAAGGTGGTTGTTAAAAAAATGGAAAACAATGCCAAGTCAAATTGTCTAAAGGGTGATACGGTCAAAATTTGGTCAAGGGAAAACGCGTGTAAATCGGTGAAATCGTTTATTTAAAAAATCAAATTAAATTTCTTTTTCAAGTTCAATTAGTATAAAATTAAGAAAAAATATTCAGTTAGGCTTCCGCTTTTCCAAATCCGAATTGCCGGGCCTTACGCTTGACCCCTGCCATCAGATTTTGTACAGCCACCTTGTCCACCTTCTTCGCCGCAGAAAGCCAGTTTGCCTTGAACTGCTGCTCGCCCTTAGCAGTTTTTTTGGTCTTCTTTAGGTTCCGCTTGACAATAGCCCAGTATTTCTCAATTGGGCGGAGCTCTGGCGTGTTGGGAGGGTTCTTGTCCTTGGGAACCACCTGCACGTTGTTGGCGGCGTACCACTCCATGACCTTTTTACCGTAATGGCAAGATGCCAAATCCGGCCAAAACAGTACGGAACAACCGTGTTTCTTCAGGAAAGGCAGCAGACGTTTATTCAAACACTCTTTCACGTAAATTTCTTGGTTGACAGTCCCGGAAGCTATGAAAATGCTGCTTTTCAAGCCACAGGTACAGATGGCTTGCCAAACCAGATATTTCTTTGCGAACTTTGACAGTTTCATGTGCTTGA
This sequence comes from Ochlerotatus camptorhynchus, assembly GCF_037179485.1. NCBI lineage: Eukaryota > Metazoa > Arthropoda > Insecta > Diptera > Culicidae > Ochlerotatus > Ochlerotatus camptorhynchus. The sequence goes on from NW_027040846.1 coordinate 1,063,901, forward strand.
AAACATCTGCTACCTTTCCCCTTCCTTTTGCCGTATAAAACTCCTGTCCCGGAAGCTGCTTGTAGTCGGCTTTGACGTAGGTTTCGTCGTCCATTACCACGCAGTCAAACTTCGTCAGCATCGTCGTGTACAGCCTCCGGGATCGCGCTTTGGCCGTCGTATTTTGTTTATCATCGCGATTTGGAGTCACTACCTTCTTGTAAGTCGATAGTCCGGCTCGTTTTTTGGCTCGATGCACGGTTGTAGACGATACACCCAGCTTATTTGCGGCATCTCGGAGAGAGAGGTTAGGGTTTCGCTTGAAACTACCGGCAACTCTCTTTGTCGTCTCAGCGGCTTCCGGTTTTCGATTTCCCCCCGATCCAGACTTCCTGGCTGTCGACAAACGTTCCCCAAACACTTTAATTACATTTGTAACGGTTGATTTGGCAACTTTTAGCGATTTTGCCAACTTTGCGTGCGAGTAGCTCGGATTTTCGCGATGCGCGAGCAAAATTTTGATACGCTGCTCTTCTTGCTTGGACGGCATTTTGACAACTGAAGAGTGAATTCCAAAATCAAAATACGAGCAATTCTACACACACACACCTTCAAAATGAGGGGTGTTCAGGTTTTTTAAATGCAAAATTGAAAGAAATACGTCAAGTTGATATTGACCAAATTTTGACCGTATCACCCTTTATCAGTGAAAAGTAACCGCAAGTCCGTTACATTTGGAGAAAATTAAGATTTCATTAAATACACTATAAAACAACGTCACAGCTATGGTTTAAGGCTTACTTCTGTAGAATTAAGAATGTTAGATAACATATCGCATCATATCCCTAGGGTATCCGGAGCATGTCTGGATGTGGCCAATATGACCGCCAATAGATATGGCTTTGAATTATCATGTGATTTGATATGTCGCCTGATGGATTTTGATTTAAAAAGGTTTTACCACTTCCTCGGGGATACCTGGAACATGTCCTTGCTGGTTACTCTGTACCCTTAGCTCCAAGTTGTAAAAATTAAATTTGCCATAATTAAAATTAGGATTAAATAGATCCAATCCATACGCCAACAACTATGCCAGAAGCGAAACGACACTGACCGATTTACCATAAAATAGAATGCCTCGCGAGTAACGCCACTTGACCTTGTGCAATTTCTCCCAAGGCCGAGTCCAGTGAAAGTTTCGGGAAAGTTAGGAAAAGAAAGAGTTGGGGCTACACCCGACTTTGAACGAAGGGCCAGTTAACAGAATAATCTCTCGCATTGCCGATCTAGTTCGAAGAAGTTCGCGTCACCTTCCCTAATCTGAGGGTCACGGTTTCGCTTTACTTTTTTTTTCCGAACCGCAGATTACAGTGGAAGTGTTTCGTAAAGTGACAAACAACAATATCTATCACATAAAACACGCAGTGCACTCAATTTTTGAACTTTCCTTTAGCAAAAATAAACAATTAACAACGCCATTGACGCCAATATGGATCCTGGCATCACTGCCAGCCAGATTGATGCGATCCCTCTGTCCTTTTTATTCCACGATTGCTACTGTCAAATCGACCAATCAGAAACTGGCTCGTATTTGACAGCAAATTGGCTCGAAATCGCTACCCGATTGTCAAGTCCCGTCCCAGGTTTGGACAAGTTCAATGATTTTGAGGTTGAGTGTCGGCAAGACAAAACGTGCGCACGTGTCGTCACCCAACCCATGCATGTTAGACACCCGGGTGCCATCGTCGAGGGATACCTATCGTAGACACCGAGAATAAAGCACAAGTAGGACTAGGTAAAGAAATTGTCAAATCAAAGTTGGCACTCCTGGAGAATAGAAGAACTATGAAAGTGATGATGGTTTCAAAATTTCACACGATGACGTATAGAAAAAATATTTTCTTTTCAGATTTTTAGTTGTATATGTATATATAGGTTGGTTGGTTGGTTGTCTTTGTTAAGGAGATTTACAGCCAAACGCTGGTTCATCTCCGGCTGTATATATATATACCAGCTCTTCTACCACTGTAGCAGCTACCAGCAGGGTGCCTTCCATTCATTTTGGCTAAACAAATGTTTTATTAAATTATAGAATAATAAGATATTATGATGATACTTTGTATGTGTAAGTAACAAGAAATGATTGTAATGTTTGTGTTTGACGCATAAAACCTGCAAATGTAGCTTCGGCAGAGTCACAATGAGCGATTTTCTAATCGCCTCTTCGCGAAGAGTGAAGAGCGAAGAGTGGGTAAGATAAATGACAAAATCGCTTATTGCGAAACTGGTGTAGCAAAACTGGCAGGTATTATGTGCCAAACACAAACTTCACAGTCTTTTCTTGTTGCTTACACAATCAAAATATTACTATAATATCTTTTTATTCCATAGTTTTATAAAACATTTTTTTATCCAAAATGAATGGAAGGCCAGATTTAAATAAAATGCTCCATTTGCAAAATTAAAGCATTTTAAGATTGCACTCGTATACTTTCCCGTGAAAATTTTTGAAATCATCTTCACTTTCCTAGTTCTTCTATTCTCCACGAGTGTCAAATTTGATTTGCCAATACGCCTTTTTAATATAAACTAAGCGATCGATTCAGCCTCTGCACTGAACCAAAACATCATCCTGGCTTCGAATGATCACTCAAGCCACTGGCGTGCACAGGGTGGGTCAAGGTGGGGCAATTGCCCCACCTTTTATAAATAAGATTTTTATTTCCACATTTACAAAATTATGATATAAAATAACTTGATTTCTTGATAACTTGATTTGAATGTAAAATAACTTCATTTCATAATATAAGAGCACTGAAAACCTTTGAGATGGTGCCTGCAAATAGCACCACAAAGGTGCATGAAGGGACAAACTTCAATGAAATTGTTTGGTCGAAAAATTGCACCACAATGGAGTGGTGCATACAAAACAATTTCTGGTGTAATTTTTTTTTCAAGGTGGTTCATGGAGGGTTAAAAGGAGAGGGTAAATTTAAGGTTGAAAAAATTAACCTTCGTGATGGTAAATCGAAGAAATAGCTTTTTATTGAATATTTCTGGTGTAAAAATATCATCAAGGTGGTACATGGAGGAACTCATCAAAATGATAACTCTGGTGGAAAAATTGAATGACGCCAACAATTTTGACTGAAAATTTCTGGTGGAAAGTTCGCATAACTGTGGTGAATGTAAAAGCAAGGTGTAATCATTTTTCTGGTGCATAATTTGCATCGTTCTGATAAATGCAAGCTTCATTGACAATTTATGGTGGAAAATTTGCACCATTCTGGTACATGAAAAGGCAAAGCCTGAAAATTGCACCACAAAGTTGCATGGTGAAACAAACTTCACTTACAATTTTTGGTGCACCGTTGTGGTGAATGGAGGAGCATGCTTTACTGAAAATTTATGATGCAAAATTTAAATCGCTCTGATAAGGGGCTGTTCATAAACTACGTAGACATTTTTTTGGGATTCTTGACCCCCCCCCTCCCCCTGTGTAGACAATTGTCCATACAAATTTTTTTTAAATTTGTATGGGCCGTGGATAATTGTCAACCCCCCCCCCCTAAACTGTCTACGTAGTTTATGAACAGCCCCTAAATGAAATGAACAGAAAATGCTGGAGGAAAACTTGCACTGGTCAGGTTAATAAAGGCACAGGCTTTATTTAAAATTAGGCTATATTGAAAATTTCTGGGGGAAAATCTGCACCGTTCTGGTGAACGGATGGGAAAGCTTTTCTGAAAATTTTTGGTGTTTAATTTGCATCCTTCTGCTGAATAGTGAAACAAATTTCAATAATAGTTTCTAGTGGAAAATCTGCACCATTCTGATGATTTGAGGGAAGCTGCTTTACTGAAAATTAATGATGAAAAATCTGAAAATAGGGGCAAGCTTTATTTGGTGGCAAACCTACAACATTCTGATGATAGGAGAAGCAATCTATATTGAAAATGTCTGGTGGAAAATGAAAAAAGGAAATGTGCACCAATCAGAAGATTGGAAAGGCAATTGTTATGGAACATTAACGTTGGAATATTTGGAAAATCGTTCTGGTCAATTGAAATTTTCTGGTGTAGAATTACCTGGGGGCAAGTTTGTATTGAAAATTTCTAGTGTAAGATTTTCAACAAACTACTGCATGGAAGGGCAAGCTGAATTGAAAATTCCTGATGTAAAAATCGCACAGTTCTGGTGAATGGAGGGGCAAGCTTTATTGAACATTTCTGGTAGAAAAACTTCAACGTTTTGGTGAATGGACGGACAACTTAAACTTGACTTCCGAGAAGAACCTCAAGGGTATTGAATTCTGAGGACAGTTCAAAAAGAAAATAATTCTGAGATTGATTTCATGAAAATTCTGCGAATAATTTCTAGTGAATCCTGCAGATAGGTCCAAGATAATTTAGAAAAGAATACTGAGAGAATCAAATTTTGAATGAAATTCCAAAGGGATGTTGAGGAAAATTTAAAGGGAATTCCGAGGATAATTTCAAGCTTATTCTGAAAATAATTTCTGGAGAATACAGAGGAAATTCTTTTTAAACTTTAGGGGAATTTCAGTTCCAATGTGCTCTGAGAAAAAAAAGTCCAGAAATATTCCGAGAAGAACCTCAAGGATATTGAATTTTGAGGACAGTTCCAAAATATTTCTGGGGAGAATTCAAAGAAAATTCTGCGGATTATTTTCTAGTGCCTCCTGCAGATAGCTCCAAGATAATTTTGAAAAGAATACCGAGAAAATCAAATCTTGAGTGAAATTCCAAAGCGGTTTTAAGCAAAATTTCAAGCGAATTCCGCGGATAATTTTTAGCTCATTTCAGGAAAAGTTTCTGAAACTCTAAAGGCATTTCAGTTCCAAGGTGTTCTGAGAAAAAATCAGTGGTGGACTCTTAAGGGGGGAAGTACAATTAGAATTTTTTTTTCGAAAAAATTTTTGTTGGCTTAATTTACTCTATATGTATCTGGGAATGAGCCTTTAAAAGCATAAAGCCGTCCGGAACTTATTTAAAAAGTTATACGCAATTCAGTGAGTGCATGTCAAATGGCTGAACATGTCAAAGTTGAACTTTAAATGCTTCTACTGAAAAGTAGTGTTTTCAAAATCGCCGTGCAATGTACAGGTCAGAGTTTTGATTCAAATCGATTCCGGTTTTCTGTTTTATGTTCATAATTAAACATGAATAGAAAGATTTTTTAGATATGTTTGTTATATTATGTTTTTTTATAAACAAAGTCGGAAAAAATAGGGTTTTTTTAATTTTTTTTTCAACTTCAATTTTTTTGTGAAAAAACATTATTTTTACATACGAATTAATTCATGTTGTGCGCTGTACCTTCAAATTTAATGTCCTGTTTTTTTTTTGTTTCAGACGTGATTATGGACGTAGGGACTGCACGGCGCGAAGTGCTGCTTTAAAAAATTGACTTCACATTATTTATAATAATTGGGCTAACTTGCAAAATTTAAAAAAAATGTCACTGATAATTAATCTTCATTAAATCCTTAATAACATACATAAAGAATCGCTAACATTCATTTATTTCCCTACTCGCAATCCACTCTCAAAGATAGGCCTCATTTTAGGCCTTCTAATTGTACTTCCCCCCTTAAAAAGAGTTCTAAACATGTCCGAGAACAACGTCAAGGATATTAAATTCGGATGACAGTTCCAAAGGATTTGTGGGGAGTATTCCAAGAAAATTCTGCGAATAATTTCTAGTGAATCCTGCAGATAGTTTCAAGATAATTCCGAAAAGAATACAGAGAAAATTAATTTCTGAGTGAAATTCCGAAGGGATTTTGAGGAAAATTTCAAGGGAGTACCGATAAATTCTAGCTGAGGCTACTATACTGAGGAAGTTCTTCTGAAACTCTAAGGGAATTTCAGTTCCAAGGTATTCTGATTAAAAGTCAAGAAGAGTTCTAAAAATAACTCCAGAGGACTTCTGAGAAGAATTTTAAAAGAGTCCATAGAGTTTTAAAAATTTCGATAGCAACCTCAAGGAATTCTGAGGATGGACTTTTTCACAACTGTACAAAGTTTAAAGACAGCTTTTGGATTCCCTAATTGAAAAGTGGGTATTAGTTTGCCATTGAACCTTGGTCTATTGTTGGCTTACTAAGAGTTATTCTAAGTATCATTTCGGTTAAAACTCTACTATTGCAACCATTGACTAACCGATCATCATCGACATCGTCGATGAGATTAATCTGCCAATTCCATTGGTTGTCTGAAAACAGTTTCCATTGCAGAAGATGAACCGCCGATGGAGCAGAAAATAAATAAAATTAGCTAAATTTAATACTAGGGAAACAGTGGTGGGTGGACTGCAGAATCCACCACGCACTTTGGAGTACTCCCCATCCTCAGATTAAATGCACCATAGAAAAAAAATTGCCCCTCCTTAACCAGATTCCTGTGCACGCTAGTGCTCAAGCCCTATAACTATTATCAGATAATTTTGAGATGATCGTCACTCGATTTATCACCTGTTGGAATATGAATAAATCAAATGACAATCATCCATATAATGAATTATTTTAGATCGATTTGCGAAAACCAATGTAATCATAAATCATAGGATAATCGTATTATTTTCAACTAATAATAAAATGAAATTATATGATGGAATTTCGGATGAAAATCAGGTGTAAAACATCAAGTCATATTTTACAAATTATTTATCATTGTATTATTTACAAGCTGGGTCCTATTATAACCGAGCTGGGTCCTTGAGAGACGAACGATAATGGCGAGGTAGAGCCAACCGAGGGGCAGAGATGTTGTTATTCAACAGATTGATATTGTCTTCATCAGGAGTTGTCGCTGAGCTTTGGTCAGATAACGTATAGGGCGTCGTTGTGCCAATTTGGTCGTGGCACATTTCGAGTATGAGAGAGTGATTGCAGTTTGCTCAAAAGTGCCTGAGTAAAATGCAAGTACTTTCGATGATTACCCGTAGTTGTTACAGTGAAGGTATACACCCATATTCTCGTTTATGTCTGGACATGTTTGTCATACAGAAACATTTTTATTTGATTTTGTGTGGTGGATGGGTTTCGGGCGTGGACGGGCATATGGGTGATAATATTAAGTTTATCGCTTCAGTTTGAGAAGCACTTCACTTCGCAGTCGATGAACCATTCTGATGGCCCACATTACCGTGCAGGTACCGTGAGTTGGCAGGGTCCAATATTGGACAGTTTGATGTTTATAAAGTACCATCAACTAAAACTTTATTTTGAGCTTTATCTCTATACATTCTTAGGTGTTTCTTAGAAGATTATCATGGTGGTGTACGCTGATTCAAAGAGTAAATGGTATTAACATTGAGCTGTCCATAGTGGCCGTTGCTGAACTTGTGAGACTTGCACAACATTTCATGTGAGTACCAAAGTAACCATATAACCACAAAATAACTTTAAATTTAGGTTCAGAGTGAGACAATGCCATTGAGATATGGTTAGCTGGGTATTCAGATGAAACTATTACTTTAAAAAACTAATCCTGGTTGTATCTCTTTTAGGATTGCATGTAACACTGTTTGATATTACTAACCGCACCAAGCCTTTATTCAGGGTGGTGAGCGAACCTGAAGAAGAAGAAAAGCCCCATCTCGGAACGAGTGCATTGTTGATGGACCTGGTCTACGATTCAAGGATGGATTCTGTGATGATGAGTATCACAAAAAAGGTAAAATAAGAAGCACGATCTTCATCGAAATGTAAGTATTATTGACAATAATCATACTCGTATATACATTTAAATACATATATAAAAGGGAAGGGACGGTCCAACAGGGCACCCGATTGAAGCGATTTGGACGTGGAGAGTGAGAACCAACTGCCTGTTGATAACATTTCGTGGATAAAGGGTGGGCTCTTCTCCCTATTCATTGGGGCATCTTCCTGTTTGGGGGCTTGTCCTTTTGACCAATTGGCTGATCAAGTTGCGTAGATGCGTATAGGCGACTTTGCCTATCGATCTACCCAATCCGTTTTTGGCCCTTCATACAGCGACATGTTGAGGACAATCAGAGGTTATTAAGCCTGATCAAGACAAACAGAGAAGAAAGCCCACTGCTGACGGACTTAGTTTCCGTGCTACAGTAGGTCGTAAGCCACTATCATCATATCATCATCATCGTAGACCTCCCAGGAGTTGTCAACGATGTCATTTGAGAAGCGATTGCTCTGGCTCTTGGGAAAAGTATCCGTACTTGCTCTAGGGCCTGGGAAAGCATGGGAAAACTACAATAGTCTCATCTTGCATGTATATCTAGAAGGAAACTTATCTTCTCGCCTTGTTTGTAAAATTGGTCGACCACAACGTTCTATGTTCTGACATTATTGAACATTAACACTCCGAATACGATGCCTCCGAAAAACGTGTAACGGCAAGTTTGCAATGGCACAACTTAGCCATTTCTTAATGAATTTTAAAAATTGTGGTACTTTTAGAATTCCTAGGGTTTCTAGATTATTTTGATTGCAAAAAACTCGAAAATAGAGTCGTCTACTTTTTTAAAAACCGAAAAGAGTTGTTACACGTTTTTTTGAAAGGTGTGTTTGTAGGGTTTTGCAAGTGGCGCAAGATCTGTAATTTAGATTAATGGGCACAAATGTTCACAATTAGCCAGAATACAGTCATGGTTCCTATATATGGATCCTGGAGACAACAGAACGGTCCTCGAAAAATCCGGAACATCCGTAAAAATGGTCAATCCATGATCCTGATCCTAGAGCTCTGCAGTTTTTTTGAAAACATTAGGAATTGTGATATAAACAAATATTTGGGGTCGTGACATAAAATGTACCTGGATGGCCATGGGACCGTCCTCCGGAAGATCCGGAACATCCGTAAAAGTGGATAATCCATGAATCTGATCCTAGAGCTCCGTGTTTTTTTAACATTAGGATCTGTGATATAAGAATGGATTTGGGCCATGGACCCAGATGGCCATGAGACCGTCCTCCGGAAGATCCGGAACATCCGTAAAAGTAGTAAATCCACGATCCTGATCCTAGAGCTCCGCGTTTTTTTATAAACATTAGGAACTGTGATGATAGAAAGAATTTGGGCTTGTGACATAAACATGAAGCTGGATGTCCATAGGACCGTCCTCCGGAAGATCCGGAACATCCGTAAAGTGGTAAATCCACGATCCTGATCCTAGAGCTCCGTGGTTTTCTTGAAAACATTAAGAACTGTGGTGATAGAAAGAATTTAGGCTTGTGACATAAACATGAACCTGGATGTCCATGGGACCGTCCTCCGGAAGATCCGGAACATTCGTGAAAGTGGAAAATTAACGAAACTGTTAGGAACTGTGATATTAGAATGATTTTGGGATCGTGACATAAACATGGACCCAGATGGCCATCGGAACGTCCTCCGGAAGATCCGAAAAATTCCGCAGTTTTTGAAAAAAACACTAAGAACTGAGATGATAGAATGAAAATGGGGTCGTGACCTAAACATGGACCTTGATGGCCATGAGACCGTCCGTGAAGATCCGGAACATCCGTGAAAGTGGAAAATTCTCGAAACTGATCCGAGAGCTCCGTGGTTTTCTTGAAAACGTTAGGAACTGTGATATTAGAATGATTTTGGGATCGTGACATAAACATGGACCCAGATGGCCATCGGAACGTCCTCCGGAACATCCAAAAAATCCGTAAAAGTGGTCAATGTATGGAACTGATCCTAGAGCTCCACGGTTTTTTTTTTCGAAAACACTTGGAACTGTCATATATAAATTAATTTGCAGTCGTGACATACACATGTACCCAGAAGGCCATGGGACCGTCCTCCGCAAGATCTAGAACATCTTTAAAAATGGTCAACCCTCGAAACTGATCCTAGAGTTCTACGGTTTTTTCGAAAGCATGCGGAACTGCGATATAAGAAATATTTTGGGGTCATGACATAGGCGGAAAGGTACATCAGACTGAAGGCTGAAGCTAGGTGGATTGGACTTGCCATCAACGCATTAAACACAAAATACATGAAAGGAAGAGGTTCTAGGGAAGACAATGTTAGCCTCCCACTCCGAGTTCAGATTGACGGTGACGAAATCGAGGTGGTCGATGAGCTCGTGTATTTGGGCTCACTGGTGACCGTCGAAAATGATACCAGCAGAGAATTTCAAAGACGCATTATGGCAGGGAATCGTGCCTACTTTGGACTCCGGAGGACGCTCCGGTCGAATAAAATTCGCCACGAAGTTGACTATCTAAAAGACGCTGATTAGACCGGTGGTCGTCTACTGCCACGAGACCGTGACTAGGCTCGTGGAGGACAAACGCGCCCTTGGATGACGGAACGTGGAGGAAGCGAATGAACCAAGAATTGCACCAGCTGTTGGGAGAACCATCCATCGTTCACATTGCAAAAATTGGGCGACTACGGTAGGCTGGGCATGTCGTAAGAATGTCGCACGACGACGCAGTGAAAATGGTTCTCGAAAGCGCCCGAACAGGAACAAGAAGAAGAGGCGCGCAGCGTTCAAGGTGGATCGACCAAGTAGAAGGTGACATGCGGACCCTTCGCAGACTACGAGGCTGGCAAAGTCTGGCCATGGATCGAGTAGAGTGGAGACGACTTCTTCGGACAGCAGAGGACAACAAGGCCTTAGCCCGATTGCAAGCCATAAAATTGATCCAAGAACGAAAAGCCGTGGAACTGTGATATTAGAATGAATTTGGAGTCTTAACATAAACATGGAACCGAATGACCATGGGACAGTCCTCCGGAAGATCCGCAAAAATGAACCTGGATGGCCATTGGAACGTCCTCCAGAAGATCCTGATTATCCGTAAAAGTGGATCATCAATGAAACTGTGAAAAAACCGTGGTTTTTTTTTCGAAAACTGTTGGAACTGCGATTTAGGATAGAATTGAGGGTCGTGACATAAACATGGATCCGGATGGCCATGAGACTGTCCTCCAAAAGATCCGGAACATCCGTAAATTTATCATACTGTGAAACTGATCCTAGAGCTCTGCAGTTCTTTTTTAAACACTGTGATATAAGAAACCTCTGGATCACTTTTACGGATGTTCCGTATTTTCCGGAGGACGGTCCTATGGCCATCCAGGTCCGTGTTTTTTTTATCTTTATTAAAGAGATTTTCAGCCCTGGGCTGGTTCGTCTCCGGTACGTGTTTATGTCATGACCCCGAATTCTTTCTTATATCGCAGTTCCACATGCTTTCGAAAAAACCGTAGAACTCTAGGATCAGTTTCAAGGATTGACCATTTTTAAAGATGTTCTGGATCTTGCGGAGGGTGGTCCCATGCCCTTCTAGGTACATGTTTATGTCACGACCACAAATTAATTTATATATGACAGTTCCAAGTGATTTCGAAAATACCGTGGAGCCCTAAGATCAGTTTCATACAATGACCACTTTTACGGAATTTTCGGATCTTCCGGAGGACGGTCCGATGGTCAGCTGGGTCCATGTTTATGTCACGATCCCAAATTCGTTCTAATATCACAGTTCCTAACGTTTTCACGAAAACCACGGAGCTCTCGGATCAGTTTCGTGAATTTTCCACTTTTACGGATGTTCCGGATGTTACCCATCAAGGTCCATGTTTATGTCACGACCCCAAATTAATTGTATCATCTCAGTTCTTAGTGTTTTTTTTCAAAAACTGCGGAGCTCTAGGATCAGTTTCATGGATTGATCACTTTTACGGATGTTCCGGATCTTCCGGAGGACGGTACTATGGCCATCCAGGTACATTTTATGTCACGACCCCAATTATTTGTTTATATCACAGCTCCTAATGTTTTCATAAAAAAACCGCAGAGCTCTAGGATCAGGATCATGGAATGACCATTTTTACGGATGTTCCGGATTTTTCGAGGACCGTTCCGTTGTCTCCAGGATCCATATATAGGAACCATGACTGTATTCTGGCTAATTGTGAACATTTGTGCCCATTAATCTAAATTACAGATCTTGCGCCACTTGCAAAACCCTACAAACACACCTTTAAAAAAAAACGTGTAACAACTCTTTTCGGTTTTTAAAAAAGTAGACGACTCTATTTTCAATTTTTTTGCAATCAAAATCATCTAGAAACCCTAGGAATTCTAAAGGTACCACAATTTTTGAAATTCATTAAGAAATGGCTAAGTTGTGCCATTGCAAACTTGCCGTTACACGTTTTTCGGAGGCTTCGTAGTCGGCGTAAATTTTTTTACCCACCGTTTCGGAGTGTTAAATACATGTGGGTTAGCAAAATGATATACGTATACTTACATCTAGCGTTTCAATTCTCATAAGACCTTTGAAAACAACTAATGCACTCAAGCTTTCACATAACGTATGTTGCCATTTTTATTCGGTTATAAAATATTGTATAATTGAAATCAAATGATTTTAGTTATGGGATTATCTCAAAAGATATTTCATTCGTTTCCATATTGAATGTTTTTCATTATATCTAACATATGTATTGCTAACGAAATGCATACAAAAAATATGTCAATATTCATTCACCAATCAAAAGAGCATCACACGTATCCGAATAGAAAATCATCCGACTGATTTTGCCATACGGTTTTCAGAAACATGGACATTGGATGCAACTGAATGATGTTTCATTCTATAAATGGAGGGTGATTTGGTTCAGTGTGGTGATGAATAGAAGAACGTCAAAAAGAGTGTTGTGAGCAGAAATTTCTGCCGTGAGACATAGGAAGCGGAACACTTTTTTCACTTTTCCTGATAAATTGATTAATCAGAGATGCTCCAAAACTTGATCTACAGTTGAAAAATTTAATTCTATATCGGTTGTGCAAGGATCCTGCTGGTGTTCAAGAATAATTTTATTGAAAAAAAATAGGAATAGTGCCTTAGTGGTTATGATCTACCGGATTTCTTGTGTGTACATAGTTGGAGTGCAAATTAGTTCATATCAGTGGAAAATCATACAGCAAGACAATTACCAATGAAAATTGGCAAGATGTTGAATGAAAAATGTTTTAATTTGTGTTGTGAAAAATTCTTATTTTGATTTAAGCAAACGGTTTGGTTGACGTTTCTTCTCGAACTCGTGGGGCGCACTCTACGTTGGTGGTGCATTAAAAAGGCCTATAAATAGAATAAAGAGGAGTAGAATATACAAGCAAACACAAATTTGCAAAAGCATGCTTTTATTCGAATCAACCTTAACTTACCGTTTTTTCCGTTACTGCAAAATACTACTGTTGATCAGTCCTATTATTGAGTGGAATGTGAGGAAGAAAGGGTTATCACGTTGTTTCGGGTCCGTTTCCTAATTCTGTTGTTTTCTTCAGCGTGGTCGGAATTTGACTTTTATGTTGCGTATCTCTTTTGTTGTAGCTGCACCTCTCGCGGAAAACAGGTGGAACTGCCGGTGAGGAGAACTTGACGTGTAGCGTCGTTTTAGGTTTGTGTACTCTCTTAAGCGCCACCCACATTAGATCCGTTTGCGTTGCGTTGACGTTAATTTGACAGTTAGACAATAGATTTAGCTGTCACTTTCCCGCAACGCGTCCGATCCGGATCTTATGTGCGTGGGACTTTACCGAGAGCTTTAGATAAATATTTCGTTGATGTGATAGATTATGCTCTTTCGCAATAGGGGCTTCTACCCGATAAATTTCGGAGGTAGTCAAGTTGGCTCGCTCTCTTCTTTGAAGGAAGATTTATACTTGGACTCGCCCTGAGGCAGTCTCATCCGGGCAAACTCAACTTGGTATGCGATCTCCTTTACCGAAGTGGCACTTAAGCCGCATGTTTTTATGAGATCGGCCGGTGTCGGCTTCAACTCATCATGACTCTTATTGAGCTTATTTTAGAATTCTCATGTGAATTGATTGGTGGGTTTGGCAAGTTTTTGAAAGGCCTAGTCTCCAAACCCATACACGCCGGAATATATTCCGAACATTGCTCTGGAACCAGTGGAACAAATCCAAAAACATTCAATAACGTCCTATGGGACCATGGTATCTTTCAACTGTTCAATACTGCGCTAATCTAATCCAGCAACGTCATGGAATTGTGACTGACTTGCGGTTATTTTTCTCATTGACGTTAAATGTATTCGGAATCCAAAGGAAGTACGATTCCCTGTCTTAATTTGTATTTGGATTTTTCTGCTGGTGGCATTATTGGCGGTCACCAATGAGTCCAGATACACGAACTTGTCTACCATCTCGATTAAATCACAGTCAATCCAAGCTCGTTTATCTCCGCACATTACGCATAAATCCCGTTTCCATCAATTTGATACTTTTTCGGATGATCTGAATCATCCAGCGCATTAAATTGTGGGCTTTCGTTGCTCAGGAATGCTAGTTACTCTTTGATATAATGAGCTCTTTTTCATTTTTTGAAAATTCGCAGCGTTTAATATGGCTATTGTGAAATGGTCACATTTGCAATAACTCAGAAACTGTCCATTTTTTTATAGGAACTCTGGTTCAGAAAGTATCTTACAATAATTCAGCATTGTAAGAAAACTTCCGAAAATTTTAGATTATTCAGTGGTTTAAATTATTTGTGAAAAATCACTGGCAGAATTTCATCACAATCTGTCAAGTGGGTTATCGAGATAACATTGGAGCAAGAGCAGATTCGTCAAAAAAATTTGTGCACCGTCGTGGAAAATCCGACTGGGTCCAACAGGTCGATCGGGAAACATCCATCCATCATTCGATGATTTCTAGGGTGGTGAAGTCATTCAAAGGGACCCAGACGATCCAGCAGTGGGCTGGCTACGGTAGAAAACCGAAGACAGCAGACCCGGTGTAGGCCACGAAGGTGTAGAGTCTGTTCAAGTGGCGGCTGAATCTTTCGATCCAAGATGCGGCGAAGAATGTCTACAAGGTCCGGTCTACGTCTACAAGGTCCGGAACGACAAACAAAACACGATGGCAAAAACCCGCTTGTACCGGTAGTAGCTGATGAAACCGAGGTGCGTGATTGACGACAAGACTTACATCAAGGCGGACACAAAGCAGTTGCCTAGGCAGTAGTTTTACGTTGCAATACGGTTGGCCTTTCCTGAGGAGGTAAGGAAGAAGAAGGTGAACAAATTTGCCAAAAACTGGGTGTTACAATATCAGCTTCAATCGACAAGATCGATGCGACGAAGAGACTGCTAGCTTTTTTTTCCGTTGATGTCGTAGCATTCTAGAACCTCAGTTGGCGTCTACAAACAAATTTCCAATCGCTTGTCTCTCTTTCCTTCGTCGCTTCATAGGTCTTTTTAGCAAGCTTCGGTGAAGCGGATGAGTAAAACAGCGCTTGACTTTGATAGTTTCAAAGTATTTCAAGAAACACATCAACAGAGGTTTCATGACGTTTATGACGGAAAATTCATTCTATATATTTGATGCATTTATCACATGAAAACACTTGAAGATAACGAGTAACATGTTTTATTTATCTTCCCCCTAAATATTTATTTTTAAAAAGTAACGAAAACGGGACATAATGCATTTTAAACAAATTTAAATTCACAGTTCAAAAAAGTAGTGTAAATTTCTGTTCAGTATGATGCACATAAATGGAGCGTCACATATCATATAAGTTTACATTATATATCATGTAAAGTTCTGAGACATTTCATGCAATGAAGCAAATATTGTATACAAAAGCTCATTGTTGTAAACAACATTGTTTACAAGTTGCTCGGTTGCGTGAAATGAAATGCAAGTTTACGTGAATGAATGTTTACATCACTATTAAAATTCAGTATTTTTATCTGTGTAGTGGTAATAGAGTGTCGGTGAAAGGTATTGAAAGCCACAATGAGGCTTCGTTTCAACTCGATAATCGACGATACTTTCGTTGAAAATGATGAGCAAAACAACGACCAGAAAATCCACAACCAGTCTTTCGGTCTAAGCGTGCTTCTTTTTCATAATCTTTTCGTGCTGATAGTCTAGCTAGGCGTTATAGAAATGTTGCGTTGAACACGTTGTATAAAAGAAATAGAACTCAAGTTCATTTTAGACCTACTAATAAAAAAAAGCGCTGGTCACAAAGCCTTAGTTTTTAATTTCAATAATGGCAGCTTAATGTTGAACTAACCATTTATGTTGTTAGAAGGCTAATCCAAGCAAAATTAGTCGCATTAAAATGCTAATATTTGTTGACTCAAAAAAGTTGAGATTGCAGCCCTTTTTTGAGCACCATCTTACCACCTTTTTTGTACCAATACTTTATCGCTATGCGATCATTGCATCCGTTGTTTGCAAAAGTAGTTAAGACGATTTGAGAAATTTCAGCTAAATTAATCCGAGAAATGACTCAACAGAAATCTTATAAATGTAAAAGTAAGACATCCATAAAATTTAAAACACCTCAGCCAATTTAACAAATCATAAAACTCCCAATTCCAAACGACATCCATTACTGTTCCATAAACGCCGAGTCTCGATCAGCAGACAGACCAAACCAGTCAGCATCCTTCGGTTGCTTCGGGTTCAAACGGTTACGAACACAAACCCATAAATCCACCCATTTCCGGTGATTTACGGATCCACTTTCCCGCCCAAGTCGGGGAGCGTGGATTATCGCGCTCCGATGAACGGTCGGTTTCTCCGGCAAAGTCCAGATGATGCGAAGGCAGCAAAGCGAAGAAAATATCCGAAAATGTCACCCGGACATACGCGTGGTCTGACTCGTCTGCTTGGTCGTGTGGTGGCCAGAATATTTGTCCTCCGGGTGCCGCTGCGCTTTTGGGGCCGCACGCTGGAGAAGAAAGACAAATAGACATTTTCTTGGGGTTTCCCGGTAGCGTCGCTCGGTGGCAATGGTGGCCGGTGACGATACAAGCGGAACTAATCATAATATATTACGAGCGTCTTCCTTTACGGAATTCCGTTCGGTGCTGAAAGAAGTTTTATTTTTCATTAAAATAATACAATCTGGTCATAAATTCAATCGAATTAGTTCAATATACCAAACATGCACACACTTTCCACAAGCGGACCAAGTTTTTGGCACAAAGACAAACAACGGAACGGAGTACCGATTTCGGGAGGAAAAGTTATCCAAGGCTATAGATTATTGCGTTGTGGGGGACGAGGAGACTGGAAGATTAATTTTATCGTAGAGTTGTGTGAATATCGCTTGAATTTAATGAATTGCCACATAAAATGGTCCATTTAGCTAAATCACTGTGGTTCGCTCTGACAAAGCACATTCCCGGAATCCCAGTGGCATCTATCCGAACGGTAGCAGTCCTTAATCTGCTCCACAGAATGAAGGAACATGGCCGGCTAGCGCTCATATGAAGCTTATCAGTTGCGTCATTATCATAACAAGCTGCCCATTCCGGCGGACATCAACCGACCTGTGCCGAGTGGCGTCGCTGTGTTGAAGATACAGTCATTCAAACGGAATCTATTACGTACCATTATCACTTTGGACCAAAATTGGATAGCCATTTCCGGAAGCGGGTTCATGACTTAATTCCGCATCGTTTCAGCACCCATTCCAAGGACTCTTATCATTTCCATCGTTCGTTAATATTAATAGAGTTCTTGGAGTCCTCCGACTCACGTTCACCTTTGTCGTCGGTGTTGGTGTGGTTTCGGAAATCCTACCGCTGCTGCTACTGAGAAGAAGTCATTGTGGATGTAGTATAATAATAAATAATTTATACTGGTAAATGTTTAGATTGCGCTTTCGGTCCAGTGCACATCCCAGCTTTGCGGAAGGCGTGTGAGGGTCATTCCCGGACTTATCCAAGCATTAGCGAGGACGCTCGTTTCATTCTCAGCGGGATTATACGCGCTTGAAAAGTTTACCATTCATTGTTCGGACGCTCGGTGGGAGGCGGTTCTTCGTTCTATTCAATGCTGGGCCGACACGGCCCACGATAATGTCCCATCGGAGATCAAACAGAAACTTTATCGTACAGAAACCCCCCTCCCGGGAAGTTGGAAGTAAACAAAATTATTGTTTAATTTACTGTATCCGGAAAGTTTCTTCCCATCGGAGATTGGTGCGCATTGAGGGAATCGAAAGTTGGATGAAATTGAAGGAAATGTGTTTCATGAGCTGTTCTACTTTACCTCCATAAAACATTATTATGATTGGACGGCAAGCAAACTGTCCAACGAAAGAATGGTTATGATTTGGCCAACTGTCACCTTCCAGTGAGGAGTAGTGCTTGCTGTCGAAGGATTGCTGCAATAACATATAAGAGGATGCAATTAACCGGGGTTATCACGATTCATAAGTGTGTTGCCTGCATGTGAGTATGTACGTATGGACATGTTAAATAACGTTGCACAGATTGGACGCCTTCCGGAAGGGTTACTTTTCCTTCTTCGATATGGTTGTATCGTGTATAGGGAGTGCCAGAAATTATAAGCACATTATCAATACGCCACCATTTGAAGCATTCTGCAAGTCTGTGTGCCGAAAGTGTTTTTTTATTCACCATATGCCATTCTTAGAAAAGAGCAAATGATTTACAAGATGCATTAGGATCAATTGAATATAACCACCGTCCAAGATTTCCGTAATCAGTTTGTCGAAACTCAATAGGGTTCCAAAATCTGGATGTTAACCTGCTCAACTATGGCAAGCCATGCTCTATGGACGTTCAAGAAGCATCAGAGGAAACCGACACAGAGTCCGGAGTCAGACAGAGGTAGCATCCGTCAAACCGAGGGCTCGGAAGCTGTATTATTGCCTGATGCGTGGAAAATCGATGAAGGAATCAGTGCTGAAGCTCGTGAGCCGCGTCGGATCTGAAGTTCGGTCCATGATATACGAATATTGGAGCCATGAAATTGTTTCATACAACTTTTAGGGAGAACATGTACGTGAAAAACAAATTGAAGATCTTTGACCGAATAGCCTGCTTATATCCGTATCAAACCATGCTTACACTTTCTGGCACACCCTGTAGGTTTTTGCTAGAAGTGCCTACTAGCACAGGTGCAGGACAGTATGTCGTAGAAGGAGCATTAGCAGAAGCACCGAATATGGTCCAAGGCTGCTTCATCCAATCCACTTTGTCACGCAACAGCTATGCTCAATGTTGTATGATGCAGCGAGATGAGTGTAGGGTTGATTGTTTCGTGTTTGGATAGACAATTTCAGTGGTACACTGGTTAAACAATGCCACCAAACAACATGAAATCAGTGATCTTGGATAATTTTGATAATGAGAATCATCAAAAGAGTATTAATCATCAATTCTATGTACCCTAAATTCTGTTTTAACGTGATTTTTTTTTTCGATTTTGCCCTCTTGCGACATGGGTACAGCATTTTTTATACAACCATATTTGTTTTTAGATTTTTGAAACTAGTTGCATTAAATTTGGTTGCAATTTGCGATCACATGTTCAAAAATAGTGGTGAAAACAAATCGTATGAATCAGTAAACAAAATTAATGTTTGACTCGACTTTCTCCGATTCTCATGAAACATTGCATGATTGTTTGTTATGGGCAATGATTCACATTTTTGCTAAAAGTCAGCCATTTTCGATATTGTAAAATTTTCAAAATGGTGTCCTTTAAATTAAAAAAAAAATGTAGCACAGAAACAGCATTTCCGATTAACGGCGCCGGTGGTTTAGTGGTAAGCGTGATTACCTCTCACCCCAGCAGGCCTGGGTTCAATCCCAGTCGGCGCCGCCGGGATTTTCTGAGGCATAACATCTCTGATCACGCCTTCCTTCGGATGGGAAGTGAAGCCGTTGGTCCCCGGTTCATGAGTTTATGGGTCGATAGGTAGGGTCCAGGTGTGGGAGCTGCCTTCCTGGCACGTCGGTAGCATTGGTGCTCAGCACGGAAAACAAGATCGACGGAAAAAACAAACCAAAGGAAAAAAAAAAAGCATTTCCGATCGACATGACGTCTGAAACTAAGTTGTAGAGAAAAATGAGGTCTTTCTAGAAAAAATAAACAAAAAAATTTTTCTTTTTTGCTATTTAGTTAAAGCAAATATTTTTTAAAAATACTGAAAACACAAATATCTCAAAATGTCCCTGCCCGATTTTTGAAAGTTTGTTAAAATTTTTGGAATAATCAAAACAATTCTCACTTTAAAATTAGCAAAAATCATGGAATAAGAATTTTTGTTCAAATGTTTGAACTTTTTGTTAGTATGGTAAATGATCTTGGTTCGAATTTCAAAAATAATGATCGTTGGTTGAACTACTCTTGAAGAAAAAAAAACCTTCCAAGCCATAAAGCATTGAGAGATTTTGAATTGAAATTATTTTTAAGTAAAGCTTAGACGTTTCCCGCCACACCCCTTTTATTTTCTAAGAACATTAATTAATGTAAGTAGTTTAGTCGAATACATTTATAACAGCTTTGAATTTTGTTCAGATGGGTTTTATCGAGCTATTTGTTTAAACCGTCTTCAAATTTTTTGACGTAGGACTACGTCTGTGATTTCTATATGGGGGTACACTTTGTGAAAACCAAAATTAGAACATGAAACAAAATTGTGAAAGATTTTGAACGTTAATATCTCAGCTGCCCCTGGTCCAATTTCAAACATTTTATCACTAATCGATCAGCTATATTTTTACGCATCGATAACTATGCTTCCGATAGTTGATTTTCAACAAGAAACGATTGAAAAAGTGGCAAATGTCCAGCACTATCCAAAAGCGTCGAATTAACTAATAAATCGACCAATTACGTACATGCATATGTTGATTTCCCAACACAGTCATCAGAGATTGATTGATTGATTTATCTTTATTAGGAAGGCTTTCAACCTGGGGCTGGTTCGCCTCCAATGTCATCAGAGAATCATTCCTAGACGAAACATGTCGATGTAGCATTACGATGAGGCTCGGTAGCTCAGTGGTTACCGTTGTGGTCGGGGTTCAATCCCAGGGCCGTCCCCATCCTTGCAATTTTTCACTTTGCCTTATCCTATCCCCACTAGATTTAAATGAAAACAAATTCTGCTTTAACCGATCGCATCACTTACCACATGAATCCTGATCTAAAAATGATCTTGGTCTCTTGTAACAACCACACTGTGCAAGTTGATTAGTTCTGATCATTCACGGAGGAGCAACTAAGAAGGTCGGATAACGTTAACTCGACGGCAAACATTCATTGATACCATTATTGTTGTGGATGATAGAAGAGCATAGAATAGCCGAAATAGTGCGAAATAGGTTAGTGAAGCCATGGTGATCACAAAAGAGGAAATCGATAGAGAATTGGCTTTTACCCTTCTGCTTGTAAACCCCTTAGTCATCGTCACAGCAATAAAAACTATCATCGAACCGCTTTTGGTTCTTGGGTTACACTTGCTGGTTACAATTTTAAGATCAGGATTCACTGTGATGGGATCAGTGAAAGCAGCAGAAATTTCCTCCCCAACTCTCTTGTGGAATCTTTTAATGGCTCTGAAAAGGACCAGTTTTGTTAGATTTCGAAGGAAAAATTAATAGCGTTCACCACGAATACGACGAACCAGCTGAATGTCCTTTGGCATAATTGTGACACACTTGACGTGGATGGTGCACAGGTTGGTATCTTCGAATAGACCGACCAGGTAGGCATCGCTGGATTCCTGCAACGGCCGAGCTCTGGAAGCGCAGATCGGTCTTGAAGTCCTGGGCGATTTCAGGAGAAGCCTTTCCTCCGGTGGACTTACAAGCGGTCTGCTTGGTACGAGCCATTGTGCTTAGTTACGGTGCAGTTACGATTAATCGAACACGTTGAATAAAAATTTCAACCGCTTTCTCCTCTATTTTTTAGCATACTTTTGTAATGTTCAACCAATCATAAACGATGAAAGAACAAAAATGCAACAACTTGCAAGAAGAATTTAGTCTTCGAGTAGGTATTAAAAAGGTATTCATGGTCAAAATAAGCATCATTCTTTGTTAGACCGTCAAGCAGGTCAGTATGTATTGAGCTCGCTCTCTACAGTTATATGGAAAGTTTTTCGCATCCATTTCCTGTCAACCGTACCCGAAGGCAGCTGAAACAGCATAAACATTGCCTGGACGTGGCAAGGGAGGCAAAAGACTCGGCGCAGGAGCAGCCAAGCGTCATCGTAAGGTGTTGCATGATAACTTACAGGGTATTTCCAAGACCGTCGTCAGGCTCGTCGTGATAATGCGTATCTCCGATCTGATCTACGAGGAAACCCGAGGTGTGCTGAAGGTGTTGCTGGAAAACGTCATTCGTGACGATGTTGCCTACTCTGAAGACGCCAAGTGGAAAACCGTTACCGCCATGTACGTAGTGTACGCTCTGAAGCGTCAAGGAAGCACCCTGTATGGTTTCGGAGGTTAAGCTTCATTCATTTTCCCTATCTGAAACGGCCCTTGTCAGGGTCAATAACTTATTTCAAAAGAGATGGTTTAGGATTTCTACTAAACTTGGCATGAATGAAATTCCTGGAACCAGCAAAATGGTAGCAACCAAGCTTCTAATCCTGAAGCAACTGGGCCGACTCTCTGAGTGCCCATTTCTCGTAGCGAAGTTCGCTGCCTTTCCAACCACCGGGTCAACCCGTGTCCAGCAGTAGCCGTAAAAAGAAGTATTAATGCTGATCATATCATATGGCTGACACAAAACTGCAGGACTGCCTATTCTTTGCTGCATACACAATAAATAAATATTTACGTTTTTTTTGTAACTCAGGTAATCATGACAGATTCTTATTTTTATTTAATCATCAAGTAACAATATATACACTCTTAGAAATACCTAATATTACACGTGACGGAATCCATCTTTGACATACAGGATGAGACGTAAACAAACATGTCATGTAAATTTAAGTGCTCCAAGACTGAGAAAAGTTCGGTACTCGACAAAAAGTACGTTTGATTCAACTGAATTGCGCGTCTATTATGGCTCCATTTTATGTCAAAATTGGCGCTCGTATATGTCAGTCTCAGAGCACCCAAATTTACATGATTTTTTCTAAGTGTGTAGGTAAACACTAAACCTCAATGACATTTTCGAAAATCTCTGATGAATTTTTCATTTTCACTCATCTAGTCACATAACCAGCAAAGCAATTACCCCTGTGTTGAAGTAGTACCATCGATCAACAAAAGGAGCCAGCAAAACGATAGCGACCAAGCTTCTTATCCTGAAGCAACCGGGCCGAGACTCTTCTGAGTGCCCATTTCTCGTAGCGAAATTTAGGTATCCTTCGCTGCGCCTTTCGCACCACCGGGACAACCCGTGTCCAGCAGTAGCCGGGCCGAGACTCTTCAAAGTGCCCATTCGTCGTTGAGGTATCCTTCACTGCGACCTTTTAACCAGTTGCAGCCACCTAGTCAACCCGTGTCCAGCAGCAGCCGCGCCGAGACTCTTCCGATTGCCCATTAATCGTAGCAAGGTTGAGGTTTCCCTCGCTGCGGCCTTCCAACCTGTCGCAGCCACCAGTACAACCCCTTTCCAGCAGCAGATGGGCCGAGACTCTTGCGAGTGTCCAATCATTGAACCGGAGAATATGGGATTGTCCGGTCCGATGTGCTGATCCAGCTGCCTACACGTCACCATCATCTTCCAAAGGCTTTAAGCCTGTACTACCATCGGCCCTTTTCAGGGCCACCAACATTTTCCAAAAGAGTTAAGTTTCTGAACATGTCCCAACTAAAATTCATATCAAAAGGTTCATTTCAGGACAATCATAGTCATACTAAAGAGTATAAACAAACATAGAGAATTCCGCTCAAATTCCTATTCCTACACAAAATACAAGCTCCTGCTGCAGTTAACAAATAACATTTATTATATAAGACCACGTAGTCCTACGTCACCATTGCGTACAACACCATAGGGCTGTCCCTTGTAGTTTTTTGTCACCGAAGTAAAGTGTGAAACAATTTAAAAACAGCGAGGCTTACATATTTCTGGAACATTACACAACGTATAAAAATCCTTGATCGTCATTTTTATTGAAATTACGATTGTAGTTTTTTTTATATCTTGGTTCGAATACGTGGTTCGTACTACCAGCTTCATGGAAACACCGCTCACCATCAGAATTGTGCACGAAGCCAACTGAATTGATAACCGAAGCGAACAACAACAGGAAAGGTAGGTCGATATTCATTTTTTTCACAATGTCTCATATTCTATTCTCACGGTAGGTGTTTGAAATTAGACCCATAAAATATTCCCTTGAGGCACTGCAAAAGGCTCTGAATAAGATTAAAAGCGGTTCATTGTCGGCGTATGCGGCCCACAAAAAGTATGAAATCCCGAAATCGGCGTTAAGCGACAAACTGAAGGGGATTCACTGCCAACGACGCAGTTTTAAGTGCTTAAAAAGATCAGCAGCTGGCCGATTGGATTCTTCTATGCGCTGCGTCTGGATGCCCCAAAACCACTTAGGAGATACTCGAAGCAGCTTCCGAACTCGCATTCCTTCAAGGCAGCGCTTTCAAACGAGGAATACCACCGGCAGGATGACTGGACAAGTTCCTAAGAAAATATCCTGAACTCCCGAAGCGGACGCCAAAAGCACTTGGAAGAGCATCCGCAGGGTTGACCGCTGACTGACTTGAGCGATATTTTGAGTACGTTTGTAGTCAGTTCGAACACTAAGAAACTGACTTAACACATGGAAATATGGGAAACTTTATTGTTCATATCTATCCCAAAATTAGACATTTCACTCTGCTTTTAAAAATGATAACTTTACTTGTAGCTACAACTTTATAAAAAACTACTTTTCGATCAAATGTAAGGACCAAAAGTTATTAATGATTCAAGTCACTGATGTCTTATGATTATGCTCAATCAACTGTTCAGCAGGTAACATTGGTGTTTCTGGCGCGTAGAATAGAACTCAACAATCATGGCTACTATGTCACATGGCAGAATACAGAGTTGCCCACAAAACAGTTGCTTAACCATGCCATAAGATTATCCATTTCTTAAACATCGATGTTTGACTGAAAAAAAAAACTTCTATAAAGTTGTAGCTGAGAAAATTTTCCCTAAGTAGTAGCTTCTTAACTATTGAACTTTTCAATATAGAAAAAGGCAAAAAGACAATGAACTAAAAGTTTGGTTTTCATATAGAGATTTCCATATACTTTTCATATGGTTTGTGCCAAGTCAGTTTCATTTTTTTCAGAGTTTAAATTTTGGGAGGCTAATTAGTACCCGATTCAAAACCGATTGAGCACTGTGGAGCGAAAATTTCATATTTTGCATCAGTCTAATGGGTATTCTGGCTACCATCCGTTGAAGCTTTATAGGTGGTGCTACGAAAATGACGTGAAGCTAGTTGTGCTGTCTCCCAACTCAACGCACATTCTCCAAGTGCTTGATGTCCCAGACAACCAGTAGTCGTATAACAATATGCAGACAGTATCGTAAATTGCTACAGTTTAAGTCAAAATCACATATTAGAATGGCATACATCGCATTATGTTTAATTTAAATCGTATAGAATGCAAATTTCCGACCTATATGCGATGATTCATTTTTCCGTCGTACTGTATCACAAATCAAATCGGGTTACATCGTAAGACTTTTCAAAGTGAATTTGTTATTACAGATTAAATCTTATATTTATGTTGTTAAATCAACTCGTTTAAAAATAAATTTAAATTTGCACGTATACGGCCTCCACTTTTGTACGTATAAGCCATTTCTTTGCATTCTGTACGATTTGTCGGTTTGTATATATGTTTGTATATCACGAAAACAACATTGAATATACGTGCATTCTGGTTGTCTGGGGTGGCCGTGTTTGGATCGCTGAAAACCAAATACACCGAACTGTTCCAGAAGCGGTAATGTGTCAATTAGGGAGAAAATGTTCGATGAAATTGAATTTGTAAAGCTGCTTAAACAGCCAGGTGATGCTGTCATTCAAAAATTAACCATCATCAATGGATGACGATCAACCGGACTTCAACCATTTGATTTCAAATACATGGATACGTTTAACAAAAACGTCGTGCAGCACCTCTAAATCAACGTTGGAAGTTCAGAGATTTGAGAATGATTTGGACGAATGTCAAGCTTTGCCTCAAGTAACCGGAGACATCCAACAGATTGATCCGAATAACAGCCTACACGAGATCAGTAGTCACACTAATATGAATTTGTTAGAAATCATGGAGCCACTCTGTGTCACTTACTTATCCGACATCGAGCCTATCAACGAAGTCAACGTCCAAAGAAGAGCCATCGACAAGTTTTAGTCCTCAACTGGTATCGTTCGAATTCGATTCCGACTGGGAAAATCCAACATCAAGCATCTCGAAAAGTGATTCTGTGAACCAACAAACTAAGAAACTTGTGTCCAAAGCTCGCGAATCGATTGGTAAACTTCGGATTCATCTCAAGGTTAACGATCCCTCGAAACTGGTGGATGTCCTTATTATGAAGCAGCAATTGAATATCATTGAGCCAGTTGCAATTGAAACTTCTCTATCCTTGCCTCGAACATCTTCGGATATTTTGAGCTTGCCAAAGGTTATGAGCAAAATGTAAGAGGTTGTATCCAAGACACGACCGTAGATTTGACGTAGGATTACGTGCTCGGTATCAATATTTGGCGACTGTGTTACAGACACAAGCAATCGGTAATAATTTTGTTCACCATTGCAACAGTTGGACATTTGTGTAATTTTCAATAGTGACCTACTGAAAATTTACAAAGTATTCATTTCAGCAAATTTGTAGAAAAAATTGCAATCGATCTGATTGTTTAGAATGAAAATCCATCCGCTATTGACACAGTTATAAGTGGTCAAAACCTGACCACTTTTTGTAGCGCGGTCATTTTGGTTTTTTGAAATTGCACCCCCAATATGTTGCCGAAAGACGTAATCCTGCGTCAAAACACTCGTCCACAGAAGGGTTTAAAGGTTTCTGATAGAGTAATATCTGTCGTTGAAATTGTCAAGAAGATGGAGCAACGAGAGATTGATGAACAGAAGACTGCCCAAGACCTTGAAGCTGATGAAATTGCCCGAGCTAAGCGTGATATAATTATACGTGAGGCTAGAGAATAACGTTCATTGGAAACTGAAATTTTTCGGTGTCATTGAAATTTTTCAAAAAATTGTAGCGTGGAAACGGCATTTCCAATCGAAATAACGTTCGAGACTAAGTTGTAGAAAAAAATAATGACTTTCTGTGATTTATAAACAAATATTTTTTTGTAATTATTTTAAGTAAAATTGAAAAAAAGGGAAAAACTTAATGTCTTAAAATTTATTTGCACGGGTAAAAAAAATTAAAAATAAAATAAATAAAAAGCTTATGAAAATTCCAAACTTTTGGAATGTTCAAAACCATGAACACCTGAAAACTGACAAAATTCGTAGAGCAAGAACTTTGGATAACATTTTTGAACTTTCTGTTAGTATGCGTTGCTGTGCATTTTTTCACAAACAATTATTTAAAACATCTCAAACATAGTTTTCTCAGAATAAATCACTCGAAAAACTATTTTAACAAAAAGTTCAAACATGTTATCAAAAGTTTGCATTTACAATGAGCGCATAAAAAAACAAAATTCAAAAATCTGACAAAGAAAGTTTGAGATAGGTGATCCTTTTTATAGTTAAAGATGCTAATTTGAAATAATAGACTAAAGTGGTAATTTTTATACGATAGATGGAGGAGATGAAAGTATAGAATTGATAGTTCCGTTAGAGTACGGCAGTGTGAAAATTGCATATAGATAGTAGATAGCGAGCTAGGACAACTTTTAAGGAAGGTACAAATCGGTTTTTTCATCTCTCTTTACCAAACTCCCCCTTTGAACACCCCTCATCATCCCTCTCCAAAGGGGGAGTTTGGTAAACTGCCGAACTCTAACAGAACTATCAATTCTATACTTTCATCTCCTCCATATATCGTTTAAAAATTTCCACTCTAGTCTGTTATTTGAAATTAGCATCTTCAACTATGTAAATTGTTGACTTCACGCAGAAGTTATACTAAACATATAGCTAAAGATCATTTTTACTTAAAATTTCTATTTATCCAGAAGAACTTTATTCTTCCTCTTCAGCTTTATCTCAGACGTCATTTCAATTGCTTCGTGCAATTTTTTTTTAAGATTTCATAGACGCCGTTTTAAAAATTTTACAAGTTCCAAAATGGTTGAATTTAAGCAAAAAATGTGAATAATTGTCCAATTATGCAAAGTTTCATGCAAATCAAAGAAGGTCGTGTTTTTCCGATTCGTCATTTGGCATGACATTGCTCATGAGCTTTGAGGAAATTCTTAAAACTTCAGGAAAATGGCGGGAACCTAAGCATATATCAAATAACTTCAAGGCAGTTCAAGCAAATTCAGGAAAAAAAGCGGCTCATAACTTTAATAAGTTCAAAGACCAATGGCTGAAATTCTTATTAATTAGAGCATTTCCAGGTGCAATCTGCTACATAAAGTCAAAATCTGGCACGACTCTTTCTAATCTGAATGAAACTTTCAACATGTTTTCAACATTGGAGATTATGATGTTTTCAGAGAGCACGAGACCATTTTAACTCAAGACTATTTTTTGAAAAGGGCGTATGTGTTTTCACATATGAATTTAAGCCAAAATTCCACCTTTAAAACCGTTGATTGTAACAAAATTGTGTCTGAGAAGCAGTTGTAGTGAATTGATTGGACTTTAAAAGAAAACATATACTCTGAAAATAGGTAGGGTCCAGGTGTGGGAGCTGCCTCCCTGGCGTCGATAGCATTGGTGCTCAGCACGGAAAGCAAGATCAACGGAAAACAAACCAAGGAAAAGAAATTAAAATATCAAATGTGAATTTCTCTTCCTGTAGGAAATTGTATTCACATCTTCAACATTGTACCGCTGTACATGGAGAATCACGAGAAACTTAGAGAAAGGGTGCATTTTAGAAAAATACATTTTTTTTACATTATTTTTCCAATATATCAAATACGGCTACATGTAGGATGTTGGTCATTTGTATCATTTTGATTTGTTATAATCTAAGGAATCATATTCATTTATTGTTTTATTCTTT
Source organism: Ochlerotatus camptorhynchus (assembly GCF_037179485.1). Taxonomy (NCBI): domain Eukaryota; kingdom Metazoa; phylum Arthropoda; class Insecta; order Diptera; family Culicidae; genus Ochlerotatus; species Ochlerotatus camptorhynchus. The sequence continues at coordinate 1,092,866 of NW_027040846.1, forward strand.
TTAAGTCTAATTCATCAAATTTAATTAAAATACGAAAAAAATTCTTCCAGGAACATTTTTATTTGAGCTTGTTTTATCATTAATTAGCCTTTGTTAATTGTCTTATGGCATTAGGTGACCGCAGAAAATAAATGATAAAATCATTCGTTACAATGAAGAGAAATTCACATTTTATTTTTTTTATTTTGATTTTTATTTTTTTTTTCCAAAGTTGTAACAATTTTGTTTAGTGTTTATTTTTTTACTGTAAAGTTTAATTGACTCTCTTCAACTTCTTCTCGACACAATTTTGATATAATAAACGGTTTGGAGTTCTTTGAAAAAAAAAAGTGAGACACATACACCCTTTTCAAAAATTTGTCGTGAGTTAAAATGTTCTCATGATCTGTGAAATAATCATAATCTCTCATACTAAATAACTTCAGGAAAGCACCGAAATCTACAGAAAATTCTGAACTTTCGGAAAAGTTTGCAAATCTTGATGAATTAGTAATTTTTTTGTAAATTTTTTGGCGGACTGACTGCAGACAATTTTTTTTGCATACCCCAGTTTTAATGAGAGCGATCTAAATTGATGTAAACCTAAACATACTAAAAATCAGTAAGTAACTGGCTCTAAATTGCACTGCTTTCAAGTATTTCATAAAGGTTACTCAAAGCTTATGCTTGATTTACTTGCTTTACTCAGCATATTACCTTTCCGACCTTTTTATTTTTTAATCCGCTAAAAGTGGTTTGGCCGTTTCCCGTCCATTCTAACCTGTTGAGAATTTGACCTTTCGTCTCTTTTAATTTCATTTGACCTTTCTTCAATGTTCAATTGGTTAATTTTATCTGGTGGTATTTCATGAGCTGTACATGAAGAGCAATAATTGCTATTTTTTTTGGAGATCTATGACATGCAAATGGATTCAAAATCTTGCCGTGACAGATTACTACTAGTCACATAGTCATTCGGGTGAGCCCGCCTACCTTGATTATCTATTTATAGGTACTTTAAGGAAATACCTCTAGCCTAAATGAAATTTTCTTTTTCCTTAAATCTCCAGTTTCATGGGCAGCTCATGAAAACGAATAGGAAACACCCCTAGCACTTAAATGTCCTATTTGGAAGGACACACAAGGAATCCCAAGACAGTCTATTCCTGGCATCACTTTTAACGATTATTGAAACGGTGGTAGGTCCTCTATTTGTGCTCTCTACACTTATTCCCTTCCACTCGGCATGATCTTCATCATCAAAGTTGTATCATGTGACCTCCGGGAGAGCTCCCCGTAGGCCAGTGCTTTGAGAACTAAGTTTCCACCGAACTAGCGACAGTAATGGATCGACATCCCCTCATGCTGGAACCAATAATTCTCTTTGCTTCTTAATTTGAAAAGTTTTTCCTCCTTAGCACGCTGACTGAGACTACTTTCGTCGTCGATTACATGGGTCATAGCAAAAAGAAATTCCTTTTTTTCCTTTCGTTTGCTCTGTCCACGTGCACGTCGCACCGCGCCCGGGTGACTGTGCCATCATCGAAGGAGAAAGAAGCACAAGATAAACACGGTTTCGTCACGGACGGTTTAATCGAACTGATACGTGTGGTACCTTACCGACCGCCGCGGCCAGGCCAGACCGGCGTGATTTCGAGAGAACTCGGATGCTTATGATATTTGACTTTTCTTTGTTTGCCATCGCTGACTGACTACTGTGGACGGAAAACAAATTTTTAATTTGCCCATTACCATTTCGGACGTGTTCTCCATGCAAGGAAATGGGAGGCGGCCCAAAAACCCAAAACATGTGGCCATGGAAGAATCGAAGAAAGAACAAACAAACTTTGGTCGTCGTATGTATTCAAATCGCGTAGGTTTTAGATGTGTACAAACTTTTAGGCCAAGTGGATTCATTTCTATTCTTGGGCCGTTTTTTTTGGGCTGTTGTGTGGTGGGTGGTCAAGCGCACCGGTCTTGTTTCGGTTATGCAACCATGCACGAAGTGGTCCCCTCTATGGCGTTTCTAATGGATTTATGCATGATCCGTTTATTGGATTAATGAGGGAAGCAATGACCTGAACAGATGGAACAGCAGCAATTACAGCGTCGGATAGTTATGGAAGGTATGTAATTGTATTGCAGAACCATTTTTAGGTGCAGAAAAGTTTATCATTATGACCATCCTGTAAAATCTCAACGGGAACAGTCCATTTGAATTTGGTTGTAATATATTTCAACAAAAGGAACCTAACAGGACAGTGAGAACTGTTACTTCGTGTAAATAAAAGAAACAGGAAACTGTGAATGAAAAATGACGCATTTTTTCAACTTCCTAAATTAGAATTTAATTTATGCAACAATCTTTCGCAGAATCTTTTCTGTCCACTCAGCATATAAAAAAGAGAGAGCCCCTCTTACCGATGCTTGCTGGTCAGCGGAAGTGGCACAACGGTGGATGAAGCGCAGTGCAAATAATTAATTAATTACAATTTTTCCGCACAGGCTCTTCCCTTTTGTTTTTCTCACTTACTTGCCAGAAATGGTTGAAGAATAAAAATGCAAAGGAATGAGCTAACCATTTACTTAATTTACATTTTTTAAATCGTTGCCAACTGCTGCGTGTGAAAGTTTCCTCCAAGGGTTGGTTTTATCCCTGATTTCAAAAGATACCCCGACCGGAGGAAATAGATTATCTGCCGTGCCACGTGGGTTATCCCCATTTTTTTAAATTTAGATGGTGAGGGCCAAGAGAGAGAATAGTTATTCACTAGCTTGAGTGTTTGGTGAATTCCTATAAATTTTAAAAGATTTTCTAAGTCCATTAAATTTTATTATTTTTTATTTATTTCAGACCTCAAAAAATAAATTCATGGTGCCGAAATCAAATAGGGGGTTTAGGGTAAACTGGACTCACTTGATCTCTTCTCTGTATTATAAAAAAAGAGACAACATCTTTCGTCCAGGTAGATCGTAAACTTTTAGTGACATTTCAGGTTAATATGACATTGATAACTCAGTTTAGGAAGCCTGTGTGTGAAAATGTGTATCGAGATCCATGTCATCAAGAGGGGATTAAAGTCTTTCTCAATTTTTTAAAATGCGTTTTTGACACTTGCGCGGAAACTGATTCATGAGTTCGCCGAATCTTCAATATTTCTACAAGAGCAACATCAGCTTCTAAGTATTTGGCCCTTAGTTTATCATCGTTTTCCGTTGTATACACTATTTGATCCATTATCATTTCATTGATTGATCTTCAATGTTACATGCTGTTGCTTTAGTTTTGAGGCGTAGAGCAAATTATCCAATATTTCCTTGGAATTGAACTTGAGCTGACGGAACTTGTATCTCTCGTATCGGATTGACATCCGAGGTGAGAAATAATTATCTAATATCTCCATTGCTGCCCGGTAACGATGCTTTCAGATAACTTCACATATTTCGCGATTTTCCGAACGTCCAGTCCACCGAAACACATCAATCTATTGTATAGCTCATCGTGGTCATTAACACTTTTTAGCGCAAGGTATGATACAAATTTTCCTTGTCATTCTTCCCATCGCACAGATGTAGGACCGTGGAATGGAAGTTTATTTAAATTTAGCTGTTATTAAAATTGCCTAAATATTTGTTCGCATTAAGTCACATACGATTTCCTTGATTGACTTTTCACTAGCTTTATCAATTTTCAATTAACATAAGAATTATATTTCATTTGAATAAATTTAAATAGCGGACTGGAACCTGAAGTTCCGTTCACTTTTTCCTTATATGGGATCAGTTAAATGGCCTTGAATCTTTGTTCCCTTCATTTAGAGACACTTCAGTTGCCTCATCTCAGTAGACTGTTAGACAAATTCATCTACCTAAATGGCCTGGATATTTTTTATAATCCCCTTAATTTAGGTTCTGTTTTCAACATTGGAAGATTTAAAACTTCACATTTTCCAAAATGGATGTACAAGTTGTACTAGTGAAACTCAAACAACTGTTGCTAAGAAGAAAAAAAAAAACAAATTTTCGTTACCATGAACATGTTAACGTTTCAAACGATTTCCCCAACTTGAAAAATTTTTTCAACCACTCGACTTGCGATGGCTTGCTGATCTAACCTTCGTCCTCATCGTATTTGATGAACTCCAAATTGTCTTCAAACACTTGCGGGTAACGTTTTTTTTTTTTTAGTTATAGTCACTTTAACGCTCTTGGGTCATTCGTGACTTTTCCGGGGGTGAGATTAGAACTAGTGACTTTGGCGTGAGAGGTATGGATGCTAACCACTACGCCGGGGTCGCCCCCCGAATGCGGGTAACGTTTCAACACAATGTAGCAGCTCCAAATAAAACGTCTTGTTTCGTTGAGTAGATGAATATGAATGACATTATATTTCCAGTACCCTAGCGTGGCCTACTATCATTACATTATTAAATCTATGCCTACTACACTTTAACATTTCAATAATTATGTCGCGAAAACGTAGTAGACGTAGGCGAATTTGATTTTCATTTGGTCGACGTAAAGTTAGAGGGGAGTAAGGAGCAACATTAAAACAAATACTGATAACATTGGATCAAGAATTTCCTCAGCATTTCACTTTTGTCTGATTTGTTAAATGTTACACAAACAGCCAAGCGGATTGTCCCATTACCCAAGAAACAATGCCACTAAGCAAACTTTAAATTCATTTTTCTCAAAATTCAAAAAATGTCATGTAGTCCGGTCTAATCAACCATTTGCAAGTTGAAATGTAATTGATTGAACTTTAAGGTGTAGCGGGACGTCATGCAACAATGGCTGTCCCAAGGGTTAAGTCACTTCGCACACCAATCTTGGGTCAACATGTTTCTCAGTGTGCAGCAAGTGTGCCGAAGGTGTGCCGATTGTGCCGGCCATAAAGCAAGCTTCAATTTTTTTTTTGTAAAATATGAATATTATAGTATATTTGACAACCCGGTATTTCTGACAGCTTGAATGTTTTGGTTTGTTGAAAATATCGAATAACGTGCTCGATAAGGATTCCTTCTACCAACGAATAAAACACCTCTACGCCAACTGGAAAGAATCAGAGTTTTCCATGATGATTCCCTGCAGAAAGTGGATTGCATTCTGACGGCGGTCGGCGTAGACGAGGAAACCATCTACAGCAAATCCACCTCGCTGCCCACAGTGGCTCTCGACGAGCAACTGAATCCAATCAGCGGTTGAGGGCAGCCTTAATAGATAGCTGCTTGCGGGAAGCCTTTTTAGTGTACTGGAGAACACCACCACTCATCACATGCGGTGATTGAACGAACAGCGTTCGGTGAGACCGGATGGAATTCAATTTTGAAATCTGTGTTTGGGAAAGCACTTTTCGCAGACCATTTTAATTAATTATCATAGCAACAGTTGCACATTCGTGCATTTTCAATTTTAACAGATTTGTAGAAAAATTTCCTATCGATTTGCGTATTCTCGCGTCACTTTTCAAATAGACCAATGACAATTTTTAATCTATGATTATCTTAAGTAAATAAAAGTAAATTTGGATGGGTGTTTTTGTTTCACATACAATAATAGAAGAACAATGGTTTGTGTCGCTTAACTCGATTTGTTCACATTTGCTACTTAGGACCTTTTGAGAAATGACACGAGATTCAGAATTAAAATCCATCATCTCTGGATCAAAATCAGACCACTTTCATGCCGCGACCGACTTTGGATTCTGAAATTGCACTGCGATTGACGAACTTAAAAAATGTCCAATGGTGGTCTTTAAAGGACCATTTTGTCGTGATGGTTGAGTAATGCTGAACTATAAGAGTGTTCAAGACGGATGAGTATGGCCCACAGCGACTCAGAAGATGGATCTCGATCAGTAGCGGTGAGGCTTCTTCCTCCTTCTTCGGTGAATGGACACTCATATGAGCTGCAGCTCGCTGCTTTCGGGCAGCTTTTCGTTGTGTACTGTTCAACTCCACGCGCCGAAAGCACTGCTGCTGCTACTACTGACGACCGATCGGACACCACCACACACAGTGATTGAATAAGCACCGTTCAGGGGGACAGGATCGAATTCGATTTTGAAATCTGTGTTAGGGAATGTGCTGTTTGCAGGTGATAATTTTGATCATTATTGCAACAGTTGGACATTAGTGTAATTTTCAGTAGTGACAAATTGAAAATTAATTAAGTGTTCAATTAAGCAGATTTTTAGCAAAATTTCTAATCGATTAGCTTATTTAGGATTAAAATCCATCCGCTATTGGAAGAGTTATATGTGGTCAAAACCTGACCACTTTTCGTTCCACACCAAATGACTAATCGGAAAACTCAACCTTCGCTGATGTGCATTAAACTTGCAATGATTTAAATTTTTGCTTAAATTCGACCATTTTTGATCTTGTAAAATTTGCTGAATGGCGTCTTTAAATTTTTCTAAAAATTGCAGTATAGACACGGAACTTCTGATCCAAATGACGTCTGACACAAAGTTATAGCGAAAAATAATTTTTTTCTGGGCAAAATATGCAAACAATACTTTTTTGCGATTGCAAGTAAAATTAAAAAAAAAAAATTAAACCTAAATATCTCAATATGTCCTTGACCGTTTTTTTAAAGCTCATGAATTATGACTCATGGTAAATGAATGTGAATTATCACTCGTATCTTTTTAAATTCACTAATTTTTATATTTTCCGAGTTAATTTTTTTTTATTGTTGCATTTTCTGATTTTTGATATTTTACTTTTAAATGTTTGATTGTACCGAATTACCTTTTCGTACATACCGTAAAATTTGATAAAAAGAAACGAATTGTTGAGATATTGTTAAAAGTCTATCACTGCTTCTTGACGCCAAACTCGGCCTACGGATTATAAACTCGGCCTAACTCATTGAAACGCCAATGAATTCGCTACGGCCTATTGGATGAATATAAAAATTGATTCGGTTGGAGAGCTTCATTTGTATTTGAGAATATTGGGTGCAAACATTCATATCACGCGTTCTCATTGACTTCGTTCGGTGGCATTTGAACTACAGTATCGTACCAAACGCATAATTTACCTGTTGCCGAAATCCTGGATTTATTTGATGTTTTATGCTTGCTAGGCCTAAAATGGGCGCTTAGGCCGAAGTAGTTCTCTACCCTATTATTATTGTAGACAATCTGAAAAGACGTGTTCACTCCCGCGGAATTTTCCTTCACCATTCAATTATAAAAATATATCGATAAAAATATTCACAGCCTCAGCATAATCAATCTCACAACGCTGAAGCAACCTTCATTCTAATTTACGATTCCACACACTATAAATAACCTTTTGTACATCAGAACCACCTATCGATCAGCATGAATTGTACATATGTTTAGGAACAACCGCATTTCCGGAACGTAAAGACTGCTTTGTATAATATGGGCAGCAATAACGGGTAGCCGATAAACTATTTACAGCTTTTATTTCTGAAATATAACGAATGCCAGCAACGCCAGTTGGGCTTATCCTATGGCTTACCCTCACTACTGACAAAATTTCACCCTTCCCATGACACTTATGAGCAGTCGTAGAGTTCTCTGCAACTCTCTTAAGTATGTGTCGGACTAACATTCCTCCTCCATCCCACCAGATGCAATGATGAGACCTGGTCTTTTGAAGAAAGACACATCCTTTATCTAAGAGGTAGGAATTTATTAAACAAACTACTATTTAACAGCAACGGATGAAGATCGGCCTTTTATTTAATCGACGACATTGTACAACCTGCTTTATGCTTTGCTATGCTTCTTTTCCCAGAAAGACATTACTTTTCTCTACAACTTTGTATCAGACGTCATTTCGATCAAAAATTCCGTTTTCATGCTAATTCTTTTTTTTAAATTTTCATGTGCGCCATTTTGAAGATTTTAAAAGATCCAAAATGGCTATATTTTAGCAAAAATGTGAATCATTGCCCATGCAAAATTTGATACAAATTGGAGAAGTTCGATTTAAAAATTCAATGTTTTTTGCTGTTTTGCCTGGAGACTGAAAATCGATGTCCGACGCTCTTTTGAATCCATACCGGCAAACATCGGCTTCCGACTTCCATTTGCCGGCCTTGTCCCATAAATACCTATATAATTAGCAATCTAAACATTCACGGAACCTGGAAGCTGCCACCTTGGATTCCGAAATGGTGATGGATGGCAGTTTTCGACTTGAATACAATCAACCATCAATTAGATAGCGATTCTTAGCCTGAAGTTGTCGTCTTCGTCCTGCAAGTACCCAACGTTCACCACCATCATGGTATTCAAAATGTAAATTTTTCCGAGCAATCATGTTGAGTTTTGTTGAAGTATTCTGGTAAGAATGCAGAATGAGCCACGGTTTTTCATTTTTTATGATACCAGGTTGATTAGCTCTCTCTGGATTCAGGTAAAACAATTTGAATATTGAAGTTGAGCAGTCAAAAATGATCATAACTCATGGCACCGTGGAACTTTTGTTTAGATTTATTGTAAGATTTTGACATTTAACCTTGTGGTTCATCAATTTATAGACAAGTGCACTGGTGAATTCGAGTTCCTCTACTGAACAACATTTGACAGATTTTTTTTCCATTGATTGATAAACTTCTCTATTCTGCTAGTTATTTAATGTATAGCAAGTTTGCATAGCGCGTTCAATGCATTAACGGTTTACGAATTTACATCAACATTGATGTTGATTGATTGCCGTAATTCTGCGTGGTGACAAAAATAAATTCTGTTTATTTATTGCCCTCCTGCTTTCGGGTCGACTATTACTATGCAATATGCAATCGATGCATGCGCAATGTTAGACTGACTATAGCACCAAATTGATTATTCAGATATGTGTACTAGGCCACCTATCCTCTCCGGTTCACCTTTGAGTCCACGTTACGCAAGCTATTCGTTTTGGTCCACCACACCCCACTACTACATATATGCACTGTCTGATCGAGGTGAACGACATTCGATGGGAAATAAATCGTTGTCTGATTTTGACCTGAGCAATAAATCATTCCTATTACATGGATTGAGTCTTTGTTTGCAAGCTTGCACTACCGGCATTACTATTAGGTGATCTTTTTGATTTGTGGCAATACATTAGTTTGTGGCAATACAACGGTGCTATTTACCACTGTAAAACAATGTAAAATCAGTTTTTGATACACCGAATTGGATTTTGGTTCCCAAGAATTGAATCTCAAAAAATGTACACCCAATGAAAACTAAACATGCTTAAAGCGTGCCAAAAACGCTTGTTATGGTTGAAATCCTTCGACTCCTCCGTCTTATCTATCGTGAATGTTTACGTTATTAACCATTCGCCAAAACACCCTCGTTCGGTCACATCAATCAGCAAACTTAACTACGCAATAATAAACCGTAAATTATGAACTGGCAGCGCAGAGCAGTAGTTTTGGCACCCTACAGTCACAGTTGGGGAGAAGTCTGTTACTTTGGACTGAACTTATCTTATCAGGAAAGCAGTTCTAAAAAAGGCAACACTCAGTTCATATTTTTTGCGCCTTCATAAGCTTCCTCCAGCTTTTCAAATTCAAATACATATACGTGCTAGGTTGTTGCTGCCCTCTTTGACGGTTGAGCATATCTAAACTGTCGCGCACTTAAATCCACGATACACAACCTCTCCTCCTTTGGGCGGAGAGGTCGTGATGGAATCGCAAAAATTGCCTTGCAATTATCGTTACCAATACAATATAAACGGAGAAGTAGAATGGCACGAATGAAGTAGAGGAAATATAAACGATCCAGCAATGGCGACCACGAGCAACATTCGCTCACACTCAACCAAAGCAAACTGTAAGATTTCCAAGGAAAATGGCCATTAGTTCCTAGAAATTATCATAAAATACGGAGAAATCGACGATAATGGGCTACGCCTATCGGGTCGCCCTCGAATGTTGGCGCTCTTTCTATGCACAGGCCACATCGAACTGTATTGCTTAAGTGTGCTTTTTATCGCAAAGTAAATATATGGCTTTACGACATTCTGCTGAAGTCAGAAAAAGCGAAGGCATGAATAGGAAGCGCGCTACCTGCTATTGTGTGCACTTTGCGTCCATCGTCAAGGCAGATCCGATGCTCCCTAAGATGCACTCTCCCTCCTAGCGATGACCTGAAGCAACCAAAACAAGCTCTGCTTATCTATAAATCATTTTAATGGACGATTCAATTGCACATTTGCAGTTTATCATTGTTTCGGCACCCGAGAGAGCCGAAGCGATTCAATGTCTGAAGAGTGTTAATCACAATAAACGATCAAAACAAATAACATCCATTATCCCATGCAATGTGTTCTGTTCTGTTGCGTGCAGTTTGGTAGCACAAAAGAACGAACCCATCATCTTGTCGGAATCGATCGTAAAGGATGACGCACCCAATTCACACATAACTAAGTTTTCTCCTCCTCCGCAGATGTACATTCTTGGCTCACATCAACAGCACAGTCCATTTGCGAGATTGTATTTCTAAACTGGTCAAGATCTTCCTTTTTCAGAGCAAGACAAGTAACTCACGGTCTCTGCTGATAGGGCAATTTTATTAAAACATCACGTTGGACATTTGAATAATGCGCGGCGAGATTCAACGAATAAAACTGTACACAGAAGCGGTGTGCTACGGGACGATAGGAAGAGTGAGTCGAGGTGGGCCTTTGTTCGTCAAACTATTAACCAGGAGGAGCGGACAGATTTGCTCGTGCTGCCGTGCTCATGAGTGATTATTTATGGTTATTTATATTATGGTTATTTTTTCTATGCTAATTTCCGTGGATTTACGATTTACACAGCCGGAGAGGTGCATATGATTATTGTGTAAGGTTGAAGCTATGCAGGCTATATATAGTGTGCACTCACACTATCATAGCATGCTGCCTATCTTAACTGCAGGCAGAAGATGCCTTCTACCGCTAGGTGCGCTAGTGTTCGCAAATGACAAGTGGAGCCACTTTCTGATCCAAAGTTCCACTCCTGTGAGGAAAGTGACTACCACACCTGCAACCTACCGAACCCATCAACACATGGGCCGGGATCAACGGATTTACTTCTATTTCGAGAGAAGACGTGACCAGAACTTAATTCGTCTCTGAAAAACCCCAACGACCTAGGCTGAGACTGAACCCAGAAATACAGCACACTAATCCTTATATTCGATGCTCAATTATGTTTGAATTGCGGAACTGTTTGGTAAATGTTTAAAAATCTGTGAAAATAAAAAAAAAAAACTAGAAAAATGTTCACGCATTTATACATATTTACAACGTTCTGTTAACAACGGCGCCGGTGGTGTAGTGGTAAGCGTGATTACCTCGCACCCCAGCAGGCCTGGGTTCAATCCCAGTCGGCGCCGCCGGGATGTTCTGAGGCATAACATCTCTGATCACGCCTTCCTTCGGATGGGAAGTAAAGCCGTTGGTCCCCGGTTCATGAGTTGATGGGTCGATAGGTAGGGTCCAGGTGTGGGAGCTGCCTTCCTGGCACGTCGGTAGCATTGGTGCTCAGCACGGAAAACAGGATCGACGGAAAAAAACAAACCAGAGGAAAAAAAAAAAACGTTCTGTTAACGCCATTTAATGGTAAAAAGAAAAATTGGAGGATTTTATTTATTCTTCATCAATAACTGTCATATGAAAATTAGCCGTCTTTTTCAGCAATTCAAGAACCGACTAAATATACTGACTCCTGTAGAATAACACCTACCATGCATTGGACAATAATGGCCATGTCTCTGTATGATATGTATGATGATAATTGTCTACCACTCATTGTGGCACGGAAACTAATTCCGATAGCAGTGGGTGCTTCTTACTGTTTGATTTGATCAAGCTTAATAACTTCTGATTGTCCTCAACATGTCACTGTATGAAGGGCCAAACACGGGTTTGGTGGATCGATAGGTAAATTAACCTATACGCGTCGACGGGATGGTAGAGAATCTCCTTCCAGCCACATGATCATACAATTGGTCAAAAAACGAGCCGTCCGACAGAAGGATACCCCAATGAGTGTGGAGAAGAGCCCGCCTTTTTTCCACGAGATGTTAACAACAAGGAGTTGACAATTTCACTTTCCCCATTCCAATCGCTTCAATCGGGTGCCCTGATGGTTCCTCCCAATCCCAGCATTGTTTTGTATAGGGGAAATGGATGTAATGTCGGCCTAAATGCTCCTAATTTAGGCCATACATAAATTCAGCAATCGACTAAATTTTCAATAGCGACCAAAAATATTCATTAGTACCGTCCCAATGACGCGTTCATCTAGATAACATTTATAAATAGCAGATTTTTAACGATGGGCCCAATCTTAGATCCATAGGCCAACATTAGAGCCATTTCTCCTATATGAGCAATAATAAAAATTATAAATTTAAAATGATCTCACCAACTTTCGCTGTTTCTTCACCCTTCTGTCCAATTTTCGTGCCTATTTGTGAACTCGTTGTCCTTCTCTGCATCACTGCTAGTCGCTACTAGTCTCCTGAAAGTCTCCCATGTGATTTATCTTTGTATGATGATCTTGAGTTTCTAGTTGCGTCTTATAAAACCGTAACACCAAAGCGGAAAATGGACAGTGTCTCCGGATATTTTCTTAACGAGCATCACTCCACTTTTACACTTTATTCAACAAACTCCATGGTACCGTAAAATATATAGATATGAACATTATTAGCAATGATGTGATATAACCACAACACGATGGCCGTTTAAAATGGTTCAACGGATGTGAAATGAGAGAACATTTAAATTTAACACGATTTATAGTATTTCAATGCAGCATTACATTTGTTCACTACCAATTAACACATTTTCACAGCTAATTTCTGGAAGAATTTACTTGTGTTTTATACAATTAGCATCAATGTTCCGTCATATCGTATCTTCAAGTGATCTTCGCAAGTGCCACATTTCGTTCAGGCTCTTTGGAACTACAGGTGATGAAATATTAAACGCACCTTTTAAAGTGAATTGCACATAACAATTGTTCGTGCAGGCGACTACTACTGTCTCTACCCTTAACATAAAGTAACTACTGTACCTACCCACAGATGTCACCAGTTGTCCCCGTATCATTGTCATTGATTTTGTAGTTTCCTTCTTATGTTACAATAAATAAACGTTTAAAGTTCATCTGCCTCCGTCATGGCAGAATGGTAAAAACCACTGTCTTTTATTTATACATCCGTAAACACAACGTAGGAAAAGTTCTGCCCGTGCGCGATCAACAATGTTTATCACTTACTCACACCTGAAATCTGCCTCGACCAACCTGGCAGAATGCGCCCTAACCCTTACTGAACTCAAGGACAAGGAACAATATTGAGCAATTCTCTGTCACATGAACAAACGACTCACATCGACCCTCTCCGATTTGGAAAAAGTATGGGAAATCATGTTTATATCCTCAGGTCAGTGTTGGGAAAATATCAAAAAATCAAATCTCACCAACGCCCAAGATCACGCTTGATTTTCGTAGACAAAAATCAACAAGCAAACAACTGCGGTTGATTTTGCAAGCTGTGATATCGCAGCTTGGAATATCAAGCTAACAAAATTCACCAACGGCAAATCTCACCAAACTGTGGTGAGATTGAGTTTAATGATTTTTGCTTTACACCCGAATGCAACCGAAACTTCCATAACGGCTTGCAGCAGTCCCTTCGCGTCTGCCATCGGTGAAGATTAAAAAGAGATAGCAAACTATGCTTTCTCTTTCTAAGAAAACGATGTGCAATGGAATCATTTTTGTGTCGAGTCAACTCTAAGCTTGATTTTGCACGTTGTGAATAGTCTCGCAATATCAAAGGAGCTTGTAAAATCAACATCAAGCATGATATTTTGTTCCAATATCACGCGTGATATTGCAAGAGCATGAGAGCGGGAAAATATCAACTGATTTATGATTTTTCCAACACTGCCTCAGGTCAAGAAACTTTTTTGATTTAAGACTAAAAACTGTTTTTAAAAATAATAAAACTCAAAAATCATTGATTGTAGCGAAATAGTGTTTGATTATAAGTTGTAGAAAATTCAATTGATATTTATAGAAAAAAAAATGCACTTTAAAAAGAGTTTTTTTTAAATAAAAATTAAAATTTTGAATTTAAATTGCTTATTGATCTAAAACAAAATTCAGGTACAGAAAAATATCACTCATTTATTCCAATTTGCGATGGCAAAATTGTAGCCAAACTATTTTGGACTGATGAATTACTGAGTTTTCATAGATCCTGAAAATCACCATAGTAAAAATAGCCATAATAGTATCTATGAACAGAGATGCAAAATTCTCTGAAATACTGCACTCAAGTGCGGGCACCACTGAAGAGAAAGCAGATACGGAACGGGAGTGCACGACAGTTAATTTTTTCTATTAACCTGTTTTCACTCTCTCTTCGGTGAGAAAAAGAACAGCGTAATCGTGCTGCCATATTGCTGTAGAACACCGTGAAGCCAGGGTTGCCAAATAGTAATCTGTGGTTTCGTTCACAAAAAGCTTTTCATCGTCGTTTTTGTTTTTGCAGAAAATCTGTGATGATATCTGTACCCATATTTTTATTGCACTATGTTAGAGATAATAATTTGATCTTAATCGTATTTATGTCAACAACCGGAAACTGCACTGAATTACCATAATTAGAAGAAGTGATTAGTTAAGGGCCATTCAAATTTTATTTACCGCTGAAGAAAGCGGAGGAAGTCTAGAAATGCGTTAAGGGGTCATGCAATAATTGCGTAACTTTAATTTTATTTTCAAACACCCTCTCCCCTATTGTAAGTCTGTGGTATATTTAACCTTTGTAAGATATTAGTTTGAATACTTCAATGGTTTGTATATAACTTGTTAAAGATTGCGTAAGATATTTCTGAGACCCCCTCGTTCCCATGTAAAAAAGCGAAAAAAAAAATGTCTACCCCCCTAAGTGCTTACGTAATCAATGAATGGACTCTAATCGCCATGTATTAAGTTTAGGAAAAGTGCGTGACGAGGGGGTGGGGAGATCTAGTTAAACAACATTTAAACGTTACATATTTTTTGAACGAACCTTAGTATGAAAATGCTCCCAACTCTGAAAATGTAGGAACCTTCTTATGATTTTAGCGAGGGGGAGGTCAACTTGAAATCTTAATGATAAATGAAAATCAATCAAATTATAAGAATTCTCTTGTCACTTTTCAAATAAACCAATTAAACATATCCACCATTTTGAGAAAATGTCACAAGTCAAGTAGAACATCGGACATGTTACATTGGACGATTTTTCTCAATGACATAATCAATGAGTGTAACATTGGACGTTTTGTTCTACATGATACTAGATTCCCTTTCACAGATTTCAGAGTAGAGTACCTACTTTAGATTGGCCCCGCCTTTGGAAAATGAGCACCGGCAGTCCGAATGACCGAAGTAACAATCATGTACTCATCATTTCAAACTGTACATTGGACAATTTTTTACCTTTGATTATCTTAAATAGATGAAAGTAAATTTCGATGGATGTTTTTGTATCGAAGAGCAATAGTTTGTATCGCTTAACTCGAATTGTTTAAATTTGTTACTTAGGACCTTTTGAAAAGTGACGCAAGAATTAACTGAAAGCGATTGGAAACTCATAAGCATAAGCTTTACTTTTTCCTAAAATATCATCGTTACTCACGCCAACTTTTGTAACACGAGTACTCGCGCGTTATACTTTGTACAACAGTGTGAGTTTTCCATTGCCATTTTGCAGCCGAGCTACCAATCGATATGAAACCAAGGGGTATTAATTAAAAAACTTGTTTTTTAACTAAACAAGCTACACTTTTATCACAGTAAACCTAAAAAAATGCGAATAATAGAGAAAATGTGAATGGAAACCGCGTAAACGGCTACGCGGCGCTATTATACACATGAAATTCTCATATAAAATATCTCGAGATTCTGACCAGTTAGAAAGTTACTGTCTTGGGCAAAGTTTTTCAAGAAGTCAAGATCTTTTCGTTGGTGTAGTAGTTCAGAAAATTCTCACTACGTGGCACTAGTAAATACGTGCAATTTTAGCATATACAATAGCTCGAGATCCTGACCAGATGGACAGTTACTGTCTTCGGCAAACTTGTTCAGGGGGTCAAGTATTTTTGGCTCGTGGACAGTAGTTCAGAATTTTCTCGCTACGCGGCGCTAGAACACACGTAAAATTATCATATAAAATATCTCGAGATAGTTGTTCAGGAGGTCAAAGCCTATTGCTTGGCGCTAGTATACACGTGAAATTTTTACATATAAAATTTCACGAGATCCTGACCAAATAGAATGTTACTGTCTTGGGCAACGTTGTTCAAGGAGCCAAGGCCTTTTGGCTGATGGACAGAAATTCATTTTTTTTTCAAATCTTTGCGCTATTTAATTCTCGTATTAGATATATTTCGAGACCTGCTAAACTGTCATCGGAAAAGTTGTCCAGGAGATCAAAACTTTTTCCTTGGTCGACAGTACAGAATTTTCCCACTACACGGCGCTAGGATATACGTGAAATCTTCGCATATATAATATATCGAGATCCTGAACAGCTTGAAATTTACTGTATTTGGTAAAGCTGTTAAGGAGATAAAGATCTTTTGCTTTATGACAGAAATTTCTCAAAACTTGGCGGGAAATTCTCGCATAACAAATATCATAAAATAAAAATACAATTTTCATCAGCCTAAGTGGGATAAGACAAATAAATTCTGGATTTATTTTACTGGCGAAGATTTTCATGCAGATTTGTTGATACATAAATTGGGTTGAGTCGTTCCACTGGTATACTTCTGATAAATTAATGGTAACACGTATCTCAGATGGAAAACATTATCTTAAAAGATCAATATCGCTGAAACTTCCACCAAATGAATGTTTAGAGTCTCCCTTTCATTTAAAGCTAATTTAAAAATGTCTTATCGAGAACGACAACGAGACTAACTCATAGAGTGAGGCACTTTTGCTCAATTGAATGGAGAAATTTATAAAACCGTACACTCCCGATCATAAGTTTAAGCCACGCCCTAAAAATGTCCAATTTTCATTCTTTTTAGAACATTTTAAAGATTTTGAATGGAACTACGAAGAGGCACATTGCTCAATATCATTTTCAAATTTTGTATACCAAAGGTTCACCCAAAGTTACATTATTTTTTTCAAAATTTGCTCTGAAGAATCATGATTGATGTTCTCAGAATTGACTTGGAAAAAAATTGAAACTAAAAATAGTTGTAGAACCCTTATGCTATACCATTCATACCATTCACATAACCTAAGAAGATCAAAAATTTTACGTAAAACTAGAGAGCTTTGAACAAAACACATTTGCATGTTCACCATCCGGAAGAACTTTGCCGCATGTACGATTATGACGATTACAGTTAGTTCCTGGCTATAACATATATAAATATTTTACATGCACACTAGCTCCACATACCGAAAAATATTCTGAACTATTTACTGTTCACCAGCAAAACAGATTTGATCTTAGTTGAAGATGCTAATTTCAAATAACAGACTGTAGTGGAAATTTTTATACGATAGATGGAGTAGAAGAAAGCATAGAGTTGATAGTTCCGTTAGAGTACGGCAGTGTGAAGATTGCATATAGATATTAGAATAGCGAGCTAGGACAACTTTTAAGGAAGGTACAAATCGGTTTTTTCATCTCTCTTTACCAAACTCCCCCTTTGGAGAGGGATGGTGAGGGGTGTCCCCTCCCCCCGCCACCACTGGCAAAAAGAGATGAAAACCGACCGCTCAAGTACCAACTGCGTGTTTGAAACAGTTCTACCGATTTTTTACCGCACTACAGTTGTTATTTGAAGGAAGGCATCCAGTCGTAGGTTTGGAAATTGCAACTATTGTTTACCCCTACCACGATATGTGCTCCTGTCATCGTCGACTTGACGATCTCGAGGGGACACGGGTGGGGTAGGTGTTGCTACTGTACCTTTCGACCATTGACAGTAATTGATGGTATGCTCCCATCCAGAGTTATGTACTTTGACTATATGTTTTAGTATTACTTCTACGTGAAGTCAACGATTTACATAGTTGAAGATGCTTATTTCAAATAACAGACTGTAGTGGTTATTTTTATACGATAGATGGAGTAGATGAAAGCATAGAGTTGATAGTTCCGGAACAGAACGGAACGGAACTATCAACTCTATGCTTTAATCTACTCCATCTATCGTATACAAATTACCACTACAGTCTGTTATTTGAAATTAGCATCTTCAACTATGTAAATCGTTGACTTCACGTAGAAGTAATACTAAAACATATAGTCAAAGTAGATTTGATCTTCTAAACAACTTTGCCGAAGACAGTAATTTTCTAGCTGTTTGGGATCTCGAGCTGTAGAATATATGAAGATTGCACGTGTATACTAGCGCAGCGCAGTGAGAAAATTCTGAACTACTGTTCACCAGCCAAAAGACCTTGACCTCCTGAACAACTTTGCCCAAAACAATAACTTTCTTTTTGTCAGGATCTCGAGATATTTATACGTGAAAATTTCACGTGTATACTAGCACCGCGTCAGTGTTCACTGGGCTGTCGACAAAGGCAGGCTACTCTCGATGTGTGCCACGCGATCGTCTGTTTTCTCAGCAGCAACCATTGTGTTTTTTTTTTTTTTTTTTTTTTTTTTTAACTCTTTATTTGTTCCAAATTCAAAATAAACTACATTTCATTTTTAACCTAGGTGCTCCAGTTACTACAGTAACTTACCAGCCTTAATTGTTATGATATATATCTAAGTGTTTTTACATTGTTCCTGTCTTGGCAATTCAGTATTTTAAACAGGTTTTTTAAACCTGCATGTCAGTATAACAATTGATAGCTTAAAACTAAATAACTAAAACTAAATCTTATCTCAGTATAAAGGGAATTAATCGTTGCAATTGAGGATTGTAACGATTTTTGCCGGAAATTATTAATTATTTTGTTGGACATTTGTGCTAAAGTCTCAACATTCGAAATTCTATGTACTTCGGTAGTACTGTACCAGGGAGGCAACTTCAAAATCATCTTCAGAATTTTGTTCTGAATCCTTTGAAGTGCTTTTTTCCTGGTAGTGCAACAACTAGACCATATTGGCACAGCGTAAAGCATGGCCGGTCTAAAAACTTGTTTAAATATTAGAAGTTTATTCGTCAGGCAAAGTTTGGATTTCCTGTTTATAAGAGGATACAAACATTTTATATATTTGTTACATTTGGCTTGAATGCCCTCAATGTGATCTTTAAAAGTTAATTTATGGTCAAGTATTAATCCAAGATATTTCACTTGGTTTGACCAAGAAATTGGAACTCCGTTCATAGTGACTATGTGACTACTACTAGGTTTCAAAAAGGAAGCCCTGGGCTTATGTGGAAATATTATAAGTTGAGTTTTGGAAGCGTTGGGAGAAATCTTCCATTTTTGTAAATAAGAAGAGAAAATATCTAAACTTTTCTGAAGTCTGCTGCAAATAACACGAAGACTTCTTCCTTTAGCGGAAATGCCTGTGTCATCAGCGAACAAAGATTTGTGGCAACCCTGAGGCAAATCAGGAAGGTCCGAAGTGAAAATGTTATACAATATAGGCCCAAGAATGCTACCCTGAGGAACTCCTGCCCTAACAGGTAGTCGATTAGATTTGGAATTTTGATAATTTACTTGAAGAGTTCTGTCAGTTAAATAATTTTGAACTAATTTCATAATATAAAGTGGAAAATTAAACTTTTTTAATTTAGCAATCAAACCTTCATGCCAAACACAGTCGAATGCTTTTTCTATGTCTAGAAGAGCAACTCCAGTTGAGTGGCCTTCAGATTTGTTTGAACGAATTAAATTGTTAACTCTTAAGAGTTGATGAGTAGTTGAATGCCCATGGCGAAATCCAAACTGCTCATCTGCAAAAATTGAGTTCGTATTGATGTGAAGCATCATTCTATTCAAAATTATCTTTTCAAAAAGTTTACTTATTGAAGAAAGCAAACTTATTGGACGGTAGCTAGAAGCTTCAGCTGGATTTTTATCCGGCTTCAAAATTGGAACAACTTTTGCATTTTTCCATTTATCAGGAAAGTATGCCAAATGGAAACATCTGTTAAATAATTTTACCAGGAAAGACAAGGTACTCTCTGGGAGTTTTTTGATGAGGATATAGAAAATTCCATCATCACCTGGAGCTTTCATATTTTGAAATTTTTTAGTTATAGACCTTACTTCGTCCAAATCAGTCCCCCAGGAATCATCAAAAATATTTTCCCGAGAGAAAATATTCCGAAAATCCCGAGCAACCTGATTCTCAATAGGACTAGTAAGACCCAAACTGAAATTATGGGAACTCTCGAATTGCTTAGCAAGTTTCTGAGCTTTTTCCAAATTTGTGATCAAAATTTTACCACCTTCTTTAAGCGCTGGAATTGGCTTTTGAGGTTTTTTCAAAATTTTTGTGAGTTTCCAAAAGGGTTTGGAACTCGGGTCTAATTTAGAAACATTATTTTCAAAAGTTTTGTTCCTCAGGGCAGAGAATCGCTTTTTAATTTGTTTTTGCAAATCCCGCCAGATAACTTTCATGGCAGGATCGCGTGTTCTTTGAAATTGTCTCCTACGGACATTTTTAAGACGGATCAAGAGCTGAAGATCATCGTCTATTATAATTGAATCGAATTTAACCTCGCATTTTGGTACTGAGGCAGCTCTTGCTTCAACTATAGAAGTAGTCAGAGATTCAAGAGCATAATTAATTTCATCTTTGGTTTGCAAAGGAATGTTTGGATCGAAGTTATATTCCATAAATGTTCGATATTGCTCCCAATCAGCCCTATGGTAATTGAAAGTAAAGCTGTTGGGATTAGAAATTATTTCTTGGGATATTTCAAAAGTTACTGGAAGGTGATCAGAACCGAAGTCAGCATGGGTAACCAATTGGCTACAAAGATGACATGAATCAGTTAAGACCAAATCAATAGTTGAGGGATTTCTTGCAGAAGAAAAGCATGTTGGGCTGTTTGGATATTGAATAGTGTAATAACCTGCAGAACAATCATCAAACAGAATATTACCATTGGAATTGCTTTGAGCATTATTCCATGAGCGGTGTTTTGCATTAAAATCACCAATAATGAAGAATTTAGACCTATGACGGGTAAGTTTCTGGAGGTCACCCTTGAGAAAATTCTTTTGCTGGCCTACGCATTGGAATGGCAAATAGGCAGCTATAAACGTAAGTTGTCCAAATTTTGTTTCAACAGAAACTCCCAAAGTTTCAAAAACTTTGGTTTCAAATGAAGAGAGAATTTTATGCTTGATTCGTCTATGAATAATGATGGCAACGCCACCACAGGGTCCATCAAGACGATCATTTCTATAAATCAAGTAATTTGCGTCCTTCTTAACCTTATGGTCAGGTTTAAGGAACGTTTCAGTTATAACGGCAATATGCACGTTATGAACTCTCAAAAAATTAAATAGCTCGTCTTCATTATCTTTAAGAGATCGAGCATTCCAATTTAAAATGTTTAATGCTTTAAAATCCATTACTGAATTTTAAAGTCATGACAATATTATTAGCAAATTTTACTCCAGTTTGAATAGCATCAAACATGGAGTTAGATTTAAGCATATCAGAAATCATGTCAATTAATGAATTCTGTAAAAATTCCATTTTGGGGGCAGTAATGCTTCCTAAGTCAAAATTGTCAAAATTTCCGTTAGAACGTTGGTTAGTATTTTGATTTCTACCCGCTGCAATAGCAGCATAGGTAGCTCCATTAACTCGCTGAACATTGTTAGCAGCGAGGGGAGTAGGTACAGATGAAACATTTTAAGCAGGGGTGATATTTGTACCTACGGGTACGAATGTAGAATTTGTTCCTCGCTGACCGTTGTTAACAGCAGAGGAATTTGTACCTGGTCGGAAACGTGGAGCGTTTCCTACCTGTCGGTTAGAACGAGATTGTAGGATCGCTTTGCGAGTCTTACATTCCCAAAAATTGGATTTGTGGTTTTCACCACAATTTGAACATTTAAATTTCTTAGGATCTTCCTTCACAGGACAGTCGTCCTTTGCGTGAGAGGAATCACCACAATTCATGCATTTAGCTGGCATGTAGCAATTTTTAGTTCCGTGACCCCATCCCTGGCACTTACGGCACTGAGTGAGGTTTTGGAAATTTCCTCCAGTCTTCCTGAAGTTTTCCCACTTCACTCGGACATGGAGCATAAGGCTAGCTTTTTCTAAGGCCTTAAGGTTGTTTAGTTCACTAGACTTGAAGTGAACTAAATAAAAATCATTAGAAATCCCGTTGCGCGAATCGCCAGGACGGGATTTCATTTTCATTTTGATTACTTGGAGTGGCACAACTCCAAGTAATTTTGCCAGTTCATCTTTGATCTGATCCAGGGATTCACCACTGGGCAGTCCTTTCATGACAACCTTGAACACACGTTCAGTTTTGGTGTCGTAAGTAAAAAATTTGTGCTTCTTCTCAGTAAGATACTTGAGAAGACATTTAAATCCGTCCAAGGTTTCAGCCAATACACGGCATTCACCCCGACGTCCAATTTGCAGTGAAAACTTAACTTTCACGAAATTCAAAAGTTCCATGCGAAGAGCATGGAAATCGGTAGTGGTTATCACAATAGGGGGAATCTTTTCCTTCTTGGCATTAAGCCGGGAAAGTTTACTAGAATTTTTCTTGGATGATGGATCATTCTCATCATCCGTGAGCAAATCAAATTGATTACTCAAATTAATTTCTTCAGAAGGGGGGTCAAGAGTTTGCCCCTTTCTTTTGCGTTTAGGCGCCATGGCGGCAGTAAATTTTTTATCCAAATCGACTTCCAAGCAGATTACTATAAGAATCTGAAGGATCGAAGAGGAATTTTCCAAATCGATATCCAAGAAGGATTACCTCGGGTAGGGTCCAAACAAGGATCGAAGAGGAATAAGAGGAGTTGAACAAGGTAGAAAATTTTTACAGGTTGAGCACTGAAAAGTGCTGTTTAAATTTGTTGTAGCTTTAGGTAGTAGTAACACTTCCTTAAGCAAAAAGCAAATAGATCCGCACGGCAAGAGAGCACGATGCGGACTGAGCAACCATTGTGTGGTCCTCCTCATTGTTCTTCATCAGCAGTTCTTTCGGTCGATGCGTCGTCGACTTTGGAAAGTTTCGTGATGAGTTTGTGAGTGTTGACCACGTTTTGCGTCCATTGCTGCAATGGAAGCGCTTTGCCCCACGATGGCGTAACTGCCATACAATGAAACTACTGGAAGCGGCTCCAGTTCTGATGGAGGAGGCTTTTTGGATAGCGGATGATAAAGTGTTTATTGTGTTGTACCTTTTGACTATAGTTTGAAGATGTATTGTATAGTGACCAAGAATCCTCGGCTCTGTAAAGTTAATTCGGTTGCGCCTTATCAAATAAATTACTGAACAAAAAAAAAAAAAATAGCGCCGCGTAGTGAGAAATTCTGAAACATTTTGCACCAAAAGTAGGCTTTAACATCCTGAACAACTTTGTTCAAGAGAGTTACTTTCTATCTGGTCAGGATCTCGAGATATATCACGGGTGAGAATTTCACATTTCATTAGCGCTACGTAGTGAGAAAATTTTGAACAACTGTCCACGAGCAAAAATTTTGTGATATCCTGAACAACTTTGCCGACAACAGTAATTTTCTGTTTGGTCAAGAACTTGAGATATTTTATATTCGAGAATTTCACATGTACACTAGCACCATGAAGTGATAAAATTTTGAAACTACCGTCCACCAGCCAAAAGACCTTGTCATCCTGAACAACTTTGTCGCAGACAGGAACTTTCTATTTGATCAGGATCTTAATATATAGCATTTGCGAGAAGTGTACAATGTGTACATGTGTACTAACGCCACGTGGTGAGAAAATTCTTAACTACTGTTTACCAGCCAAAAATTTTTGACCCCCTAATCAACTTTGCCGAAGACAGCAACTTTCTAACTGATCAAGATCTCGACCTATTGAATATGCAAGAAAGGCACGTGTATACTAACGCCGCATAGTGCGAAAATTCTGAACTATTGTCACCCAACAAAAAGATCTTGACTTCCTGAAAAACTTTGCCGAAAACATTTACTTTCTATCTGGTCAGGATCTAGAGATATTTTATATGCAAGATTTTTACATGTGTAGTAGCGCCGCAAAGTGAGAAAACTCGGAACTACTGTCCACCTGCGAAAAACCCTTGACCTCCTGAACAACTATGTCAAAGACAGTACCTTTCTATCTGGTTGGGAACTCGAGATATTTTATATGAAAACTTCACGTGTATACTAGCGTCGCGTAATGAGCAAATTCTGAACTATTGAGCACCATGCAATAGGTTTTGATCTCCTGAAAAACTTTGTGAAAGACAGTAACTTTCTATCTGGTCAGGATCTCGAGATATATCACATGCGAGAATTTCACATGTATACTAGCGCTACGTAGTGGGAAAATTCTGAACTACTGTCCACCAGCGACAAGGCTATGACCTTCTGAACAACTTTATCGGATATAGTAACTTTCTATCTGTTCAGGATCTCGATATATTCCATGTTGTAATCAATGAAGTCAAATCCTACGTAGTATGACCACAGTTTACACGGTTTCCATTTACATTTTCCCTATTGTCCGCATTTTTAGGAGTTTACTGTAATCAAAGTCTAGCTTGTTTAGATCAAAACAAGTTTTTTGAGGGATACTCGTTGGTTTCGGTTTCAATTGGTAACTCAGCAACAAAATGGCAATGGAAAACTCATGTGTGTTGTACAAAGTACAACAGCGCGAGTAACGGAGGGTTAAAGTTTATTTGAAAATCGCATGAAATAACATGTTTAGACACATACATTTATATATTCAACAGGCAGTGGAAGGAACTTCTACAGTTGCGCCTTTTATTTATTACAGCTGAAGTGGGATTCGATCCAGGACTGTTGAGGTGTGATGTTGTTGGTGTCTTCGCTTTGTTCTACTGGGCAACGGCTGACTTCAAAATTGTTAGCATGAAGTTATAACAACTCTCTCGACATGGAATAGTAGTGCAACGTTATGCTCGTTTTGCTAGAGTGAAGAAAAATGTTCCGCTTCAGTTGTGTCGTGTGTTCAAATCTTTCTTAACGCCCCTTTGTGCAATAAAACAACCTCTAAATTATACGAATTCATGGAACTGGTTTGGGAAGTTCCAGTACTAGTGCTGGTATCCGGATAAGCCGTGAAGAAGGCTTCCAACTAGAATCTTAGTAAAGTAAATATTGCAGTAGAATCATTTTTTCAATACATTCTTTTCCGGAACCCCTTATCTTATGGGACAATAAAAATTAAGATTATTCAATACACTATTATTACTGATATACATATTTTGTTGATCTAACAATTTTGTTAGATGTTTAATTTTTATCATATTCAATGAGTGTACGATAACATCGTTGAAAATTATTTCAATAATCTATGCAAAGCAATCATATAAGATGTTTTTTTTATAAGGAGAAATATTTATCCCAAAAACAAATATTTGCTGTTGGTATTCTTAAAACGAAAATTTATTTGACTATCTTATAATTGGGATGGATCTGTTTACAATCTACAATCGTCAAAACACATCGGATGATGACTATTTAATATTTATTTTATTGTATTGCAGTATGTATCCCTAAAATAATTACTTGTTATTGAGGTTTCCCATAGCGCAAACTTAAATTACTTTCCAATAGTTTCTACTTGTCTGTTTACACACTAGACATATCAACAATCGCATATAATCGTTAAAAGACACTTCAATAAAATATACATGATTGTCATATAAGATAGACCTGTTCGTGAGCGATATTCATCACGAACACAGGAATTTTGTTACTGGATTTTCTTATAGTGCAAATTTTTATGATTGTCCAATAGTTTCTAGATGTCTGTTTCCACCCATGACATATCAAAAGTTCTTCACTATAAAATATATCAGACAATAAAGGGTGATACGGTCAAAATTTGGTCAATATCAACTTGACGTATTTCTTTCAATTTTGCATTTAAAAAACCTGAACACCCCTCATTTTGAAGGTGTGTGTGTGTAGAATGTTGCTCCTCTTTTGATTTTGGAATTCACTCTTCAGTTGTCAAAATGTCGTCCAAGCAAGAAGAGCAGCGTATCAAAATTTTGCTCGCGCATCGCGAAAATCCGAGCTATTCGCACGCAAAGTTGGCAAAATCGCTAAAAGTTGCCAAATCAACCGTTACAAATGTAATTAAAGTGTTTGGGGAACGTTTGTCGACAGCCAGGAAGTCTGGATCGGGGGGAAATCGAAAACCGGAAGCCGCTGAGACGACAAAGAGAGTTGCCGGTAGTTTCAAGCGAAACCCTAACCTCTCTCTCCGAGATGCCGCAAATAAGCTGGGTGTATCGTCTACAACCGTGCATCGAGCCAAAAAACGAGCCGGACTATCGACTTACAAGAAGGTAGTGACTCCAAATCGCGATGATAAACAAAATACGACGGCCAAAGCGCGATCCCGAAGGCTGTACACGACGATGCTGACGAAGTTTGACTGCTTGGTAATGGACGACGAAACCTACGTCAAAGCCGACTACAAGCAGCTTCCGGGCAGGAGTTTTATACGGCAAAAGGAAGGGGAAAGGTAGCAGATGTTTTCAAGCACATGAAACTGTCAAAGTTCGCAAAGAAATATCTGGTTTGGCAAGCCATCTGTACCTGTGGCTTGAAAAGCAGCATTTTCATAGCTTCCGGGACTGTCAACCAAGAAATTTACTTGAAAGAGTGTTTGAATAAACGTCTGCTGCCTTTCCTGAAGAAACACGGTTGTTCCGTACTGTTTTGGCCGGATTTGGCATCTTGCCATTACGGTAAAAAGGCCATGGAGTGGTACGCCGCCAACAACGTGCAGGTGGTTCCCAAGGACAAGAACCCTCCCAACACGCCAGAGCTCCGCCCAATTGAGAAATACTGGGCTATTGTCAAGCGGAACCTAAAGAAGACCAAAAAAACTGCTAAGGGCGAGCAGCAGTTCAAGGCAAACTGGCTTTCTGCGGCGAAGAAGGTGGACAAGGTGGCTGTACAAAATCTGATGGCAGGGGTCAAGCGTAAGGCCCGGCAATTCGGATTTGGAAAAGCGGAAGCCTAACTGAATATTTTTCCTGAATTTTATACTAATTGAACTTGAAAAAGAAATTTAATTTGATTTTTTAAATAAACGATTTCACCGATTTACACGCGTTTTCCCTTGACCAAATTTTGACCGTATCACCCTTTATTCATATACATCTTACCCATCCTAAACCTTGAACGTGGAAAGGAATGTCATGTACTAAGTAAATATTTAAGATTATAAAACATTCCATATCTCAATCGCAGTTTTAAACTGATAAAACAATTGAATCTTTCAATTAACGCATAGAATCAATAAACTTTCTGGCATGCTGATTTGTTTCAGTGTATGAAGTGCACCTTTGAAATAAGGTCGCATTCTTTTTCATCTTTTGGAAGATACTAATCATATCGATGTGCCGCCACCAAGAACATTTTGATTGAGAATATTTTGATCAGAAAACTAGATATTCGGAACGGAGAATCGTGAAATACATCCAAAAACGGGCGAAAATTAGCAACATTATATAAAATTCAACATTTAAACCACTATATCTTAAAACCGGTACGACTTTGAAAAATTTTATGTCATTTGTTTTTTGTTAATTTAATATACCTTCATTATATTAAGTCGAATTAAAAATTGGATCACCTTTTGGATATTTTTCCAAAAACTAAAGTTTTTTTTGTTAAATCATAACTCTTTTGTCCATCATTTCTCCATCTTGACCAATAGTGCAATAGATTGAATTGATACACAAAAAAAAAAAAATACAAAAATCCGTTTTGAGAAAATTGAAATTAAAGTTTTTATTTTAAATATTATAGAATTTTGCAAAATTTTTAAGAGTGCATATTTCAAAATGTATCAGCCATTAGCTACAATTAGACACCAAACTGATCAGACAAACGAGTAAAAGTTTTTTGAAAATTAGCTTATCATTTTCTATAAGCCCCTTTCAAAAGTAAGGCTGTATTGAATTGAATTGGAAATCTGCCGATGCAAAATGGAATTTGTGGTCTAAAGGACAAATTTGCATAAAATCGTTCACAATTTTCCCCAGTCAATTCAAGAACTCCACACATTCCGTTTACGAATGTCCGTCGACAGTAAGCTGATACCGGGCATGCTGTCATTTTCCACCTTTGCTGGCAACTGACTTCGCGTTTTCCACAGCATAAAAGGCCGGATCGAGCAAAAATAGAATAGTTCCACCAAACTCAGCAGGCTCACTCCCAAACAGAGCCCCAACAGTCCACCGCAGTTGGCAAGGAAGTCGGTCAATCCGTACAGCTCACTGCGCTTCTGAGGTGTGAACTGGGAATTCTTGTAGTAAATCCGAAGGTGTGCTGCAAATGTTCTATTGAAAAATAAAGTCATATTTACAAACTTTTAACTTCAAGCTCAACCTAAGACCACCATACCCGTCCAGCTGTTTTCGAGACCCACCAAGTGAGACTTCCCACTCGACCACTTCAAATTCGTTTTGGGTAATTTCGACTTCGTAGTCTACGGAGTTGCAAGCTGGCATGCAGTTACATTTGTTATAGAAGCTTGTTTTGTTATCTTCTTCCACTACTCCCATTTCTAAGAGCTCTGCCTCAGCATGTATCATGCACAACATTTGATTGGTCTCACAAACGGGCATATCCTGGGTGCGAATCATCGAGAACCGAACGCATCCACAGCGTTGTAGCGTGTAGTTCGTCAAACATTCTAGATTGCAGTTGTCCTGGGTGTACACGCGGAAAAATCGAAGACTTCGGTCGTGGCTGAAAAAGCACTGCCTGCGCTCGGCTGAGTAGTGTTGCAATTTATGCGTTGTCTCGGTAATCAGCGGTTTCACGGCTATCATCACTTCCTGATCCAGGGGAATGTGTATGTACCTGTTGGAAATTTGTGGATAGTCTGCCGGTGAATGGAGGAGCACCTTATAGCCCTGAACTGGCCCACTACAGCTGTATTCCAGGTCCTTGTCTTCTGAATATAACATGATCTGTAATCCAGCTAGTGCACCCGGTCCAATCGTCCGATAGGGATAGGAAGTGAGGTTCGCTTCACACGAGTATCCCTGTTCCAGTGTCCAGTGTGGAGATCTGTTTCCCTCGAAGAATTTGGGATTCACCTCATCGGTGAGCAGATCCTCGGATGAGAGACCATTAAACGTATAGCAGACACCTTCTTCGGTAAAGGTGGTTCTTAAAAGATGATCACATGCATAGAGTTCACTTCTAAAAGTACAGAAATATGTTTCCATCGGAAGCGAAATATTGGACATTAGACTGTGATAGCTTTCTGAGGTTGTTTTATTTGGTAGTTCATTATAAATGTTCAAGAAAAGTGAAACAAATGTCCTGTCACATAGCTGCAGAATAGCCAGCATATCATCCGTTCTAGAAAAAGCAAAAATGTGAAAACGTGTATTTTTTGCATGCATTCGATCGAATCGCTCACCTGTTGTAGAATTCAGGACCTTCCCTCATCAACGTTTGAAGTTCTTTGGAAAAATTGAGGCTGTTGCCATTCCATTTGCTCCGGGGGCAGATGGTCACCGCCGGAAAGGGAATTTTCCATATGGGAATTGTCTTTTCGTGGAAACTTACAATGACCGGAGTCTGGTCCCATTTTTGGTAGATTTTCCCAATAAGATACGCACAACTTCCAACCGATAGAGCGAACACCACAACCCACCAGTATCTTTCACAGCGTGACTGGTTCTGGCCTTTAAAATATCGAACTCCATGAATGGAACTGTTGGAACAATACTCCTGCAGAAGATGATCTGCATGAGATTTCAAATTCCGACGCTTGACCGACCTCTTGGTTCCAGACGCCATGGCTGACTGAGTGAATCCAAAGTAGGTGCATAACTTGTAATGCAACCACTTTCTCCTGATTAAATGATGAATATTCAACAGGAGTGGCTCCTGGTTCCTGTACACGGTATTCTGCATAATTAACGCCACGACAGAAAATTGATGTGTAACACGAGACGGACACACTGCACAATGCACATGCACCCTGAACGGTATGAGTGCATCACTGTTCATTACATGAAGCTGTCAGCAAGGGATTTTAGAACTGATCCTAGCAAATCTTCGGCTCGGTCGCTCAAGGCACTGCTACAAAGCTAGACTATGCTGGAGGTAGTGGGTTCGATTCCCAGTCCGGTTTATTAATTATTCGAAATAAAATTAGTGGTCATGAAGTGGCATTATGCTTGTCACACAATATGCGTACACACATGATACAGGCTTAAAACTCTCAACCAACTAAGTTGTGGATCGGCTCATAGTTTCAGTTGAGACGTAATAATAGCCAAAGCAGAAGTGATAAAGCCTCAAGTTGTTCATAAACATATGAATAAACGTAGTGGAATCAGAAGTGTTTTACATAAATGATAAATTAATAAAGCGTAGATGCACAACCCGAATAAAGAAAACCATAAGCTGTTTAGTTTAAACTGAACAAATTCATTAAATTTTATTGGAAACAATTAAAAATATTGTTTGTTTTTTTTTATCCAGTTCATTAATTTGGAAGGCTTAATCGCGTTAGCTTTACGGAGCCAATAATTCATTGTTCGTTGTTTGTAACAAAATTCAGTTAATTCAATGTCTAGTAGAAGTTGGGCCGATTACTGGCGGCTTACTCGAGGTTAGAAGGGTACATTGTCGAAGGATAGGATCAGGGGAGGAGCTTAGGAGTGTGTTTTCGTTGTCTCATCAGAGCGTTGTTGCCAGTATGAATGGTAGTTCGGTTCTAGATTCGTCTGTAGTTCGACCGGCTATGGTGGGTGACCAGTGGGCGACGATGAGACTCATTGACACAAGTAAAAAAAAAAATTAATAAAGAGAGACAAAATATAAAGTAATTAAATTCTTATTCTAGACATTTGAAGAAACACTTAAACCCACTGCATATTGCAGATATCGCGAGTTCCCAACACGTCTCTGATAGGATCATAGGGTTGTCTTCCTTGGGCCTCGAGGGTATTCAAAAGCCGCTCTCTGGCAGCGTCATTATCCGTACATTGCCAAACTGCGTGATCGATGTCATCGTAACTGTTTCCACACCGACAAATATTGCTGTCCACTTAATCTTTAAATTGTAAATACCATGGATTTATAATGTTTCTTATTGTGTCAATACATTTTTTTGTTTTTTTTTTTAATCAATTTTTAATGAATTGTGTGAAAAAAGGTGATTAAGATGCTTGGCTAAGGTATAAAGGGATATATGAAGAAAATACCAAACTTATTCTAGGTATGACGTTGAATATTTGTTACAGCTGATGCTGATCGTAAAACCTTTTTCAGAATTTGTCATATTGACTGATCGTAAAACCTTTTTCACATTGTATGATGATGACAAAATTGATTATAGACATTTCCAAAGAAATTAAATAAAAAAAACTTCAAGGGACAGTCCAAGGGGGTTGTACGCAATGATGACGTAGGACTACGTGGTATGATATAATAAATATTTTTGTTAAATGCAGCAGGAGCTTTTTTTTGTGTTGGAATAGTAATTTTAGCAGAGTTCTCTCTGTTTATACACTTTAGTATGACTATGCTTGCCCTGAAAGGAACCTTTTGATATGAATTTTAGTTGGGACATGTTCAAAAAATTAACTCTTTTGGAAAATGTTGGTGGCCCTGAAAAGGACCGATGGTAGTACAGGCTTAAAGCCTTTAGAAGATGATGATGACTTGTAGGCAGCTGCGTATTCAGTGACGGCATCACGGATCACATTTTCTCGGCACACCTTCAGCACACCTCGTACATCAGACCGGAGATGAGACACCACTACGTCGATCCAGACGACGAATGGCAGGCCCTGGATGTTATCACACGATGACACCGACACCGATGTTTACCGTTGAACGAATGAATCGCAACTAATGCGAAGGCGCAGCTACCTGTTATACAGAAAAAAAAGTGGAACTTATATCCATTCCAAAGATAACTCAGAACATCTGAACATCAGAAGTCAATTTGAAAGATTCCCAGCCATTCGAACATAATGCAATCATATTTTATTTAGTGAAAAACCCGTTTTGGGTTTGATGCTCATAGATTGAATTCAAGCTGCTCAAAAGTAAGAAACGATTATTTATCAGAATTAATAGATATAGAAAATAATACGAAACTCTTTATTTATTTGTATATACAGATATCTGTATCAAAATATTGAAAAAAATCTGTATGGTTACAGATAAATCTGTATATGTGGCATCACTGGTCGTCTACGCATCATTATCACCAACACCCGAGTAACAAACCGGCCCTTTTCAGGGCCACCAAGTTCATTTAAGAAAAGAGTTAGAGTAGAATTTTTAAAGAACTACAAAAATTGTTTTCACCATTAAGTCAAGGCTATTTTTTCTCATTGATGGCGCTGTTCTATTGATGGTAAGTTCGAAATTTAGAAAAGTGGATGGAACGCTTTGGATGCATATTATGGTCAAAATAAGTCAAAAGAAATCATTCATTATCGTTCAGTTTTTTTTCCTAGAAATTTTTGATAAATAGTATTTTCTTGCAGGCTTTCTTGTTAAAAGAGAGGGAATATGCAAAATGGGAGGGACTTCAAATTTTAATCCTCCCTCCCCCACCAAGTGTTACAGAGTATCATCAAAATACATGGAATGTTGAGATATGGAGATGCAAAATATTACGCAATTCCATCCTTCCTATTCGCACGCGCCCGAGGATCGGAGGCGAATGCCACTTCGACTTGTTTCGTCTACTTACTACTCTTTGACGACTGTGCAGCATATGCATTAGACTGATGCAAATTTTGAAATTTTCGCTCCAGAGTGTTCAAACGGTTTCAAATCGGGTCCTGATAAGATTCCGAAAGTTTAAACTCATTTGATAAGAGACTGACTTGGCACAAACCATTTGAAGTTTATATGGAAATTACTTTTCACATAGTAATTTCCATATAAACTTTTTGTTCATTGTCTTTTAGCCTTTTTACATATTGTACTGTTAACCAATTCTATTGCTATTCTTATGGGAATTTTTATCAGCTACAAATTTGCAGAAAATTGTTTTTCAGCCAAACATCAAATTAAATAGTTATAAATTGTTTAAGAGATTGATAATCTTATGGCAAGATTAAGCAACTGTATTGTGGGCAACACTGTATTCTGCAGTGTGACATAGTAGCCATGATTTTGGTCCTCTATTCTACGTGCCATAAACACCAATGTTGCCTGCTGAACAGTTGATTGAGCATAATCATAAGACATCAGTGACTTGAATCATTAATAACTTTTGTTCCTTACATTTGATCGAAAACTGATCTTGCACAAAGTTGTAGCTGAGAAAATTTTCAACAGGCTCAGCTATCATTTTTTAAAGTAGAGTGAACTGATACATTTTGAGATCGATATTAACCGAAATGATGGTTTTTCGATAGTAATTCCCATATAAACTTCAAATGGTTTGTGCCAAGTCCGTTTCTCACTAAATGAGTTCAAATTTTGGGATGCTAATCAGGGCCCGATTTGGAACCGTTTCAGCACTGTGGAACAAAAATTTCAAATATTGCATCAGTCTAATATGCATGTAGGTAATTGGTGGTTTTGTTAGTTAATTCGACGCTTAAACTGGACATTTACCAGTTTTTCAATAGTTTCTTGTTGAAAATCAGCATTCAAAAGCATTGTTATCGATGCGTAGTCATATTTCTGAACGATTGGTGATAAAATTACTGAAATTGGACCAGGGGCAGCTGAGTTATTTAAGTTCAAAATCTTTCTTAATTTGTTACATGTTCCATTTTTGGTTTTCACAAAGTGTATCCTCATATAGAAATCAAAGACGTAGTCTTACGTAAAAAAAACAGATTAACAATACCGATATATTCTTTTTTTGAGTTGAGTTGCACCAGATACAGATATTTCCTTAATGTACCCCCGGTGCTAATTCAACTGGACGATTGTACATTTTATCAAAATCAAACATTCTCACAATTTTTTAAATTGTTTGAACTAGTTGTAATTCTATTTGTTTTGTTTCCCGTTTATAATACTTCACTTTCGTTGTCTATTGTTGGTTTGTACAATAAATAATAATTCGGTTCCGAGAATAAAATATACACAATCATTCTATCGATATGATTTCCATTACTTAACGTTGAGTCATCTGATTTTGCATTATTTTTTTTTTGACGTAGGACTACATCTGTGATTTCTATATGGAGGTACACTTTGTGAAAACCGAAAATGGAACATGTATCAAAATTATGAAAGATTTTGAGCGTTAATAACTCAGCTGGCCCTGGACCAATTTCAATAATTGTATCACCAATCGATCAGAAATATTTCTATGCATCTGCTTAACTAAAAACTTTATCATTTATCAAAATTTCACTTTTGAAAATTGCACGAATGTGCAATTGTTGCTATGATACTTAAAATTATCACCCATTGCCTGCAAAAAGCGACTTCTCCAACACAGATTTCAAAGTTGAATTCCACCGCGGTGTGAGTGGTGTTGTTCTCCAGTTCACAACGAAAGGCTCCCCGTAAGCATCTAGCTATCAAGGCTGGCCACAACCGCTGATCGGATTCAGTTCCAATCACCGTTTGTGGTGGTGTCCGGTCAAATTCCTATTTTGAATGAAATAATCTCTTTCCTCAAACTATTGATGATTATATGTATTTTATATATTGAAAGGGATAGTGAACTTTTTGGCCAAACATTTGGCTTCGCTCCTACATGATTTGCAAAGAGATTGAATCAGTATTTTCTTTAATTTGTGCTTATGTGCAACGCGTTGCAATTTGCAAAATAGGCTCCTTTGGGCCTTGTACATATTTTTACATATCTTTCAAAACTTCGTTTATATCCTCGAAATTAAACAAAGAAAATTTTCATATAGGATCAAAGTTACGTACACATAAGGGTATGTGTAGTAACAGGTGAACATATTAATTCATCTTAGATTCAGAATTTTGAATATCATTGTCCGTTATAGTTTTTGATAAAAGTGTTTGCATACTCACGGTTAATAGTAATATTTTTGTTGTTTTGTGGTTCAAACAAACTGAGCTATACAGTAGCAACCAATTTTTCCATTCATTTCAATTTGCAAATCCAGCTAGCCACATGTTGCACAGTTGTTTACAAACACCTAGAAGGACTGCGTGCATGCAATCTACAGAACAATAAGATATGAAACTGAAATACAGAATTGCGATCAAGCAAGAAATTTCTGTTATACCGCCAACAGGTGCACCGTGTTTAGAACAGAGGTCCATTAACCGGTGGAAACTAACGTTTTTAAATTGGCTCACTACTTAAGGGGTTATGCCACCCAAGAAGACAGAAAAATGCACCAACTTCATTATTTTTTTTTTGTTATTTAATAAAGTCACATACTAAATTAACTTATATGGGCTTATAGCAACAATCAATACGAAACTAACGATTTTAAATTGGCTCACTACTTGACTAGCCTATTGGTCCCAAGCAAACGATTAACGTACCCCATTCTAGTCGAAATTCTAGTACTACACAATGTTTGTTTTGATTCGCTATGAAAGTTTGACAGATAAAATGAGGGGTTATTGGTTTTTCCTATGTTTCGAGGGGTGAATCGATTAGCTTGGGACCGAAGAGAGTACCAGAGCTGAGCCAAAAAGTTGAGCACGTTATTTCGGGACCTTCTAGTCTTAGAGTTACCTCTATGCTTATAGTACACATAATTAGGGGTGC
This sequence comes from Ochlerotatus camptorhynchus, assembly GCF_037179485.1. Lineage (NCBI taxonomy): Eukaryota > Metazoa > Arthropoda > Insecta > Diptera > Culicidae > Ochlerotatus > Ochlerotatus camptorhynchus. The sequence goes on from NW_027040846.1 coordinate 1,128,715, forward strand.
TTACAGTATTTTTTCATAAGGGGAAACCATGTGTGGCAGTTGGCAGCACTGCGAGTTCCTGGCACTGCTTCCCGTGTATTGTTACGCGGCTCACACTTTCTTCGTCGTTAATATGAACCTAGAGCAAAAACGAGTGCTTCTTCTTATTTTATATAAGAATACCTAGAGAAGTACATACGGAGATGAAAAAATTTTGAATTTTACGCAAATGGGACTTGTTTTTGCAAAAAATCAGTTTTTTCGCCTGAAATTTGTTTCTAAAATTGTTTACCACAAAAGCATTTTTTGATCAATTGAAAATTTCGTACTTCTCTAGATAATTAATCAGAGAATGCAATCGTCAAAGTCTAGATCAAATTGAGTCAAAATTGCAGATGCTATCGTGTGGGCCGTGGAGAGAAATGTTGTATCGAAAAAAAAACGCGGTTGAAGTTTGAGGTACAGATTTTTGGCAAAAGTAAGGGAATATATATAGTTGAAGATAACAAACCTTCAATCCGCAATCCCAGCACCATAGAGCAGACACTTCAGAGTACCTTTTTATGTAAAAGAAAAAATCGATTTTTTGAAAATCCTAGTGTGGCGTAACCCCTTTAACTAGCCTATTGGTCCCAAGTAAATCTATAAGCGTACCCCATTCTAGTCAAAGCTCTAGTACTACACTATGTTTGTTTTGATAAATTCTTCCTTCGGTAAAACCACCGATTTGTTACAAACATCAACTAGTCAGTCACCACCAGATGCTCATTCTGCATCGTCATCGTCGGCATCGCCAGCACCAACATACCAGTTGACACAGGCATTGACAAACTTACCGACAGCACTCCTACCGACATCATCGTGTCAGCCACTGCCAGCTGCTTCTGTTGCAGCTACTTCTTCGTCGAAAGCTTTCAAAGCGTTAATCGTATCTCCAGCAAGGTCTTCGTTGGTACCCATTCTTCAACCCGAATCTCCACCATCGCCTTCGCTCACTGCGTCACCACTACAGTCTATGAGTGATTCAACAGAGGATTTCGATACAGACGATGGAGGCAAGGATGAAAAACATGCCAAACTTTTGACCAAACATCATAAGCAAGCAGAAATGGTCAAAGCAGCATGCAAGAGAAATGTCAATTTCAAGTTACATCTTACCGAAATGGAGGACCTTGTGGTACATGCGGTGGCTGAGGCTAAACAAGCGAGAATGGGTGAAAACGCGAACACTGTAAGTATTTTGGTTTTCTGATTTTTTTTTATGTGTAAGTTTCTGCTTGTGTTGTCTCAACTACGATATTTTTTTTTAGACATTCCAACCTGATCCGAATGTTAATATGCCTATGGCACAAATCGAGAACATCAACGGAATTTATAAATTGGTTGCCTCATTTGCACAGAATCTGGCCTTTCATTTGTATGGAGCTGAAAACCTTCGAGAGAGATCAGTGAAGTGATCATCAAATCGAATGCAAAATACTCCTAATGACAACCCTGCTCGTACCGGCATTTCACCAAAAAAGTTGAAGTTCATCTACGGTGAGTATTTATTTTTATATTATATACTATTACCTATCTGAATATTTCTTGTTTTCTTGTTTGTTATGCACAGCTAAAGCACGAGAACGGGTTGCCCTGGAAGTTAGAGCGGATAATTTTTAGCAAATTAAAACGTATAGCTATAACAAAATATCGATTCTAAATCAGGTCCCAAATCACTCTCCCAAAATTTTAATTTATTCTGAGCACTGGCCATTTAAAGTTCATATGGGAATTACTATGGGAAGAGTATTTTTTTTTGTTCTCAACGTCTAGTACTTCGCCATAATGACTAACGGAAAAGCTGTCTAGAAGCTCAAGACCCCTTTTTGATTAGACTTCAAGTTAATTAGTTATTAATTGATTTTGAGGCCAAGAGCTTTCTGATATGATTAATCGACTGCTTTCAGGACAAGCAGATAGCATTTTGAGAATGTGGGAGGCGAGAGAATATTATAGCTCATAGCTTATAGTTTTCGTGAGAAAAGTAACAGCGTTTTCTATGTTTCGGAGAGCTTGATAAATCATTTCTTTTTCAGTAAATCCTTGCAGAGAGCAGAAATATTTTCGTTGGTTTTCGGGGAGAGATATTTTCGCATTATACATGAGAGAGGATAATGAATTATCGGTGGAAAGAGAAAAAACAAACTGGCAAGCGACAAAAATGTCGTGACATATCTGAACTGCTAGTAGAATTACTGCGCACATTTATTTGATGTTTATTGCATGAAATTAAAAGAACTTGCTTACAATACCAACTCCGATTGATACAGACACCTCTCTTAGTATCTAACAAGTTCTCATCATCAATGAGAAACAAACATAGGTCTTTGGCGTGGTTGGTTTGTAGCTTTCTAGTAAGAAACTCTGATGGATAATAAACCTGCTTGCAGTATCTATCATGTTCTTGAACATGGCACAAACATCATATTCTCGAGCAACACTCCATCGGTTAATCATAAAGACGTTTGGTAAAGCGGCAGATCCATCAGCCTATTACCAGAGTGTAATTTTAAAAGTACAGTCAAAGCTCTTTATAGCGACATCGCAGGGGACTGTCGTTATAAAAGATAGTCGTTAAATAGAATTTCAATGTCGTTATAGAGAGAGAAACGTTACTCCATGCTAAACAATCAAAGTATATTTTAAGATGATTCCAATCGATTTTTAACAATACAATACATATAGTTTAAGATTATACCAAATCAAATGTCAATTCATTCTTCCCCTAGAACCTGTTTTATTGATTCAAAAAATTTGCTGAAACTGTCCTCTGGCAGATCTTCCGTAGTTAATAAACCAGCATATATTGTTTTGAAAGCATCTGAAAGTTTATTCTTAGAAGGCGCACTGGTTAATTCATTGTCAACAGTTTCTTCAGTCAATGAGTGATTTTGATCATCGATACTGCTGCTAAATGACTGATCATGAACAATTCGGACTATATCATCGTCAGTCAAAAGTTCTCCGTCATAAAAGCCGTCGTCAAAAGTCACGTAGTCTGGAATACACAAATTTCATAAATAATATTATTGAAACATTACATATATGTTTAAACCTCCAAATGAATCAAAACCTTTCTCAGTGAGCATTTCAAATTTGGATTGAAATAAAATTTCTTCAGTAATATCAGTTTCAATGCTACTCTCATTAATACATATTAAATTGGTTTGACAAAACCAGCTTTAACGAAGCAATTAACAATTGTGGATTGTTTAACGTTGTTATGCCATGCATCAGCTATCATGTTAATGCACTGTAGTAAGTCAATGTTCAGTGATTCACCATTTTCAATAGAATTGAATTGATATTTCAATACTTGTTGCGGTAGTGCACTTTCAAAGACTTGATTATGCCAAGATCAAGTGGTTGGAGCACAGAGGTCATATTTGGAAGAAAATATGCCAGTTTGATGTTGCTCAACTTTTGCTGAATTTTTGGATGGCTGGGACAGTTATCGATAAACAAAATTATTCGCCTTCCTTCAATCATCATTCTTTCATCAAGTTTAAGCACCCATTCTTCAAACATGAAGCTTACCATCCATGCTTTTTTGTTGCTTCTATAGATGACTGGCAGGCTCTAGATGTGTTTAAAGCAACTAGGTTTAGCACTTTTACCAATGATCAGAAGCTCCAAATTTTCTGGCCTCTTCTTGTGTCTGAAATGTGCAGATTGATTTAAGTTTACCTAGTTTCTAAGTGAAAATGTACCTGTGTTAATATATATTCGGTAAATGCGATGTTTTTCTTCAGTCGAGTATTAGTACAAGACACTGAAGAAGTCTGCACATTGTAGACGAAATACGCGTATCTGTCAAGGATAAGCAAATAAAGTAGTGGAATTAAATGGAAAATACTAATCCTTCTCTCTCTCATTATATGTGCAGATTGGTTTTGAGATTCCTGGTTGCGTGAAATATATTTGTGAGAATATGTTTTTGAGATTTTAGTAGTCTCGTTTTGTTTGTAGTTTATATTTTATTTCTTTCATATAACTATCGTAAATAATAGTTATTCAATTAAAGGTAGTTCATCCATATATTCGTACTTTGACGCGAAGCGCTGTGGATTATGAGATGCTTGATGGCCCTGGAGGGATTGATTTTGCTTACTGAGCAGAAAATCATGGATTTAACCCCAAGCTCTTCCACAGCACAATAAATCGCCAATGATGGTGGCGTTATTTAATATTGAACTATTAGCATATCAAGCGAAAACGTAGTCCTGTATTGTCACGAAGTGTTATGGTTCTGAGATGCTCGATGACCCTGGAGGGATCGTTTTTGCTTACAATACATACTTTTGGTTGCATCGCCAACTTGAGGTGAATCCTAACCGAATACCCTACCCAACCCTCCAACTCCGTAGCACTTATGAGGGTGTCGCTAAGTCGGTGGCCTCTCGCTAAGTAAGTACTACATCAATATTTCCTTCCCTATCCGTAGTTATGGTAAAGATGGGCGTGGCCGGGAATAGCGACAGTCATGCTTCTGTTACTCTTGTTTAGATTGGAACCAATGTTTACTCCCCAGCATTATTCCTGAAAGTAGTCTAACTGAGAATTTCAGAAGAGTCGTGAGTGTCGCTAGTATCCAATCTACGAAGTATATCATAACAACGCTGTGTGTGTTCAATCTAACCCCCACTGGCCGGCAGTGGTATTATGGAAGAAATTTGCTTACAACAATCCTTGATGTAATAATTTAAAGCAAGTTTAGTCCGGGAGTTAGAAAACGATAGCTCTACTGCAGATTTAGCAACCCATTTCAGAATGCCTGGTAATTCACGTCCATTCCGAGGTTACTTTCACATACAACAAGCCCCGCATGTAAACACTACCGTTATCATATGAATAATGGTACTGCAAACACACTTCCAGATTTCGAACTGTGATCTTTCGAAATCTGGCGCGTATTTAGTAATATATGGAAATATGCATTTATGATTGATTGTAAATCAGAAGGATCTCACCAAATTCTGCTTCCGAAAAAGAATTGGTTTGTTCACTCGCGGTAATCGAAAAAAATCTTCCGCGTTGTTTTTACAACCGAACACGACATTTTGAATCACACGCGATTTTTTTTCATTTGCATCGAATTTTTGCCTGACACCTCATTTGCGTCCATCCTCCGGAAGGCAGAACGCCAGCACCAAGAGAAGAAAAAAACCCGGTAAAACTCTTCTTGGGAGGGAGGTAAAGCACCAAAAAGCAAGCGAAAAGAAAAACCGACCAACGCGACACCACAGCAACACAGCTACTCGAAACAAATTCTTGTCCCAGATTTTTCGCGTTAATTACAATATCACTAATCAAACTTCTTAAAACGTGATAGATCTTAATTTACACTTGTCCATACGCGAAATTTAATATTTTTTTGATTTGGTACAGTTAAAAAATATGCGGAAAACAGATGAAATCAGCGTCTGCGAAAACAAAACCAACCGTTCGCGGGCAGAGCCTACTCGGATCTCACGAAGTATATCATAACAACGCTAACGCTATTTTCGACCGTGAACTGCATCTTAATTGAACTTTAATGCATCTATTTTTTTAACAAAAACACGTAAGTTAACCACTACGCGAAAATCTCGTTCAGGTGGTCAAAATTCACGTCAAAGAAAACCACGACCAAAAAAACATCCTTTACTAAACCTTCAAATTTAATATTGTCTACGGCTATAAAACCACTGTTAGATGCAAATAGTACCTTCGTGATACTGAAAAATGCCACACACGCTAACTTGAAAGTACTCATTAATGAGTAAAAAAATACCCATTTTGAAGAAAAGTGGCTTAACTCATTAATGATTAAACAATTTTACCCATTAACGAGTATCTGTTACCCATTAATGATTAACAATTACTCATTAATGGGTAACAGATACTCATTAATGGATAAACAATTTACTCATTTAATGAGTTAAGCCACTTTTCTTCAAAATGGGTCTTTTTCAACCATTAATGGGTACTTTCAAGTTAGCGTGCAATAGAGAATGACAAGTATGGGTCGTAACTGTCCAAATAACCTCGATTTTTCTGACTATTGATTCATTATTAAAGTGAAATTATAAACAGCTTTCGGGGACGCCGTTTTATTTGCATAGCTTTACTCGACAAATATTATTCTTTAAAAATTTATTTTCAGCTCTTCAATGATGAAACATCTTTTAAGTTCGTTGATGACGGAACATCTTTGGATTTATAACGTAATGGTTTTTCTCAGCCTTCACTCAAGTTAGATCCATTGTTTTAAATAAGATAAGTTTATTTTCAGATCGCTGAATATTTGAATATATGAGAACATTAGATTTACATAATAATAATACACTTTTTTTCAGTTTTCATTCATGCGGGATGTATGAATTTTAATTATTTAAGCTTGCTTTCAGCTCTTCGATGATGAAACACCTCTAGGATTATATTATAATATTTCATTTATATTAATGAATTTTGCATTTATATTATAAATATTCACTTTTTCAGCTTAGAGATGATCTAGCCTACAGAAGTTAATGTAAAGTTAAAGTAAAGTTAAAGTAACATTAAAGTTAAGTTAAAGTTAAGTTAAAGTTATGTTGAAGTTAAGTTAAAGTTAAGTTAAAGTTAAGTTAAAGTTAAAATAAAGTTAAGTTAAAGTTAAGTTAAAGTTAAGTTAAAGTTAAGTTAAAGTTAAAATAAAGTTAAGCTAAAGTTAAGTTAAAGTTAAGTTAAAGTTAAGGTAAGTTAAAGTTAAGTTAAAGTTAAGTGAAAGTTAAGTTAAAGTTAAAATAAAGTTAAGTTAAAGTTAAGTTAAAGTTAAGTTAAAGTTATGTTAAAGTTAAGTTAAAGTTAAGTTAAAGTTAATTTAAAGTTAAGTTAAAGTTAAGTTAAAGTTAAGTTAAAGTTAAGTTAAAGTTAAGTTAAAGTTAAGTTAAAGTTAAGTTAAAGTTGAGTTAAAGTTAAGTTAAGTTAAGTTAAAGTTAAGTTAAAGTTAAGTTAAAGTTAAGTTAAAGTTAAGTTAAAGTTGAGTTAAAGTTAAGTTAAAGTTAAGTTTAAGTTAAGTTAAAGTTAAGTTAAAGTTAAGTTAAAGTTAAGTTAAAGTTAAGTTAAAGTTAAGTTAAAGTTAAGTTAAAGTTGAGTTGAAGTTAAGTTAAAGTTGAGTTGAAGTTAAGTTAAAGTTAAGTTAAAGTTAAGTTCAAGTTAAGTTAAAATTAAGTTAAAGTTAAGTTAAAGTTAAGTTAAAGTTAAGTTAAGTTAAAATTAAGTTGAAGTTAAGTTTAAGTTAAGTTAAAGTTAAATTAAAGCTAAGTAAAATTTAAGTTAAAGTTAAGTTAAAGTTAAGTAAAAGTTAAGTTAAAGTTAAGTTAAAGTTAAGTTAAAGTTAAGTTGAAGTTAAGTTAAAGTTAAGTTAAAGTTAAGTTAAAGTTAAGTTAAAGTTAAGTTAAAGTTAAGTTAAAGTAAAAATAAAGTTAAGTTAAAGTTAAGTTAAAGTTAAGTTAAAGTTAAGTTAAAGTTAAGTTAAAGTTAAGTTAAAGTTAAGCTAAAGTTAAGTTAAAGTTAAGTTAAAGTTAAGTTAAAGTTAAGGTAAGTTAAAGTTAAGTTAAAGATAAGTTAAAGTTAAGTTGATGTTAAGTTAAAGTTAAAATAAAGTTAAGTTAAAGTTAAGTTAAAGTTAAGTTAAAGTAAAGTTAAAGTTAAGTTAAAGTTAAGTTAAAGTTAAGTTAAAGTCAAGTTAAAGTTAATTTAAAGTTAAGTTAAAGTTAAGTTAAAGTTAAGTTAAAGTTAAGTTAAAGTTAAGTTAAAGTTAAGTTAAAGTTAAGTTAAAGTTAAGTTAAAGTAAAGTTAAAGTTAAGTTAAAGTTAAGTTAAAGTTAAAATAAAGTTAAGTTAAAGTTAAGTTAAAGTTAAGTTAAAGTTTAGTTAAAGTCAAGTTAAAGTTAATTTAAAGTTAAGTTAAAGTTAAGTTAAAGTTAAGTTAAAGTTAAGTTAAAGTTAAGTTAAAGTTAAGTTAAAGTTAAAATAAAGTTAAGTTAAAGTTAAGTTAAAGTTAAGTTAAAGCTAAGTAAAATTTAAGTTAAAGTTAAGTTAAAGTAAAAGTTAAAGTTAAGTTAAAGTTAAGTTAAAGTTAATTTAAAGTTAAGTTAAAGTTAAGTTAAAGTTAAAATAAAGTTAAGTTTAAGTTAAGTTAAAGTTAAGTTAAAGTTAAGTTAAAGTTAAGTTAAAGTTAAGTTAAAGTCAAGTTAAAGTTAATTTAAAGTTAAGTTAAATTAAGTTAAAGTTAAGTTAAAGTTAAGTTAAAGGTGAGTTAAAGTTAAGTTAAGTTAAGTTAAAGTTAAGTTAAAGTTAAGTTAAAGTTAAGTTAAAGTTAAGTTAAAGTTGAGTTAAAGTTAAGTTAAAGTTAAGTTTAAGTTAAGTTAAAGTTAAGTTAAAGTTGAGTTGAAGTTAAGTTAAAGTTAAGTTAAAGTTAAGTTAAAGTTAAGTTAAAGTTAAAGTTAAGTTAAAGTTAAGTTAAAGTTAAGTTAAAGTTAAGTTAAAGTTAAGTTAAAGTTAAGTTAAAGTTAAGTTAAAGTTAAGTTAAAGTTGAGTTGAAGTTAAGTTAAAGTTGGGTTGAAGTTAAGTTAAAGTTAAGTTAAAGTTAAGTTCAAGTTAAGTTAAAATTAAGTTAAAGTTAAGTTAAAGTTAAGTTAAGTTAAAATTTAGTTGAAGTTAAGTTAAAGTTAAGTTAAAGTTAAGTTAAAGCCCCGTAACGTGGGTAGATCACCTTTTCGTGGTACGTTACGGGATGTAAGATTTACCACCGAATCCTAGTCTTGACTACTTCAAACTAGGGGAACAGGATTTTACAGTAATCAAAGGAACATATCTTAGTCCTTGTTACTTTTTATGCCTTGTTGATAGTGATAAGTCCTCGGGTTGCGTGGACCGAGGATGATCTTGAAACAAGGAAAAAAATAGTTAGTTAGTCTTCACCTATGTGATTCCTAATCTTCTATTCGTTGTTCCCTAGTTCGAAGTGGTTAAGACTAGGGTTCTGATGCATGGTCATTATCGGTGTCATTGCTTATTTTTGTCGCTAAGGAATCCAATTTTGACTGACAAAGGGGCGCGCCTTTGGAGGGTGTTTCAACACTCCGAAGGGTATAAATAGCGGGACCTTTCAATTAGAATCGATTCCTTGCGATAAAGGCAAGAATGACAACTGTATCAAAACCGAATACTTCATCATTTCTCAATAGTGATGGAGTAATACGACATGCACTAAACTAAGGACACGGGATATACTACAATAGATCAAATTACTGGTCGCAGTGGTTTTATGTCCCGAACAGAGGAAAAAAAAAAGTTAAAGCTAAGTAAAATTTAAGTTAAGTTAAAGCTAAGTAAAATTTAAGTTAAAGTTAAGTTAAAGTTAAATTAAAGTTAAGTTAAAGTTAAGTTAAAGTTAAGTTAAAGTTAAGTTGAAGTTTTGTTAAAGTTAAGTCAAAGTTAAGTTAAAGTTAAGTTAAAGTTAAGTTAAAGTTAAGTTAAAGTTAAGTTAAAGTTAAGTTGAAGTTTTGTTAAGGTTAAGTCAAAGTTAAGTTAAAGTTAAGTTAAAGTTAAGTTAAAGTTAAGTTAAAGTTAAGTTAAAGTTAAGTTGATGTTAAGTTAAAGTTTAGTTAAAGTTAAGTTAAAGTTTAGTTAAAGTTAAGTTAAAGTTGAGTTGAAGTTAAGTTAAAGTTAAGTTAAAGTTAAGTTAAAGTTAAGTTGAAGTTTTGTTAAAGTTAAGTCAAAGTTAAGTTAAAGTTAAGTTAAAGTTAAGTTAAAGTTAAGTTAAAGTTAAGTTAAAGTTTAGTTAAAGTTTAGTTAAAGTTAAGTTAAAGTTAAGTTAAAGTTAAGTCGAAGTTATGTTAAAGTTAAGTTAAAATAAAGTTAAAGTTCAATTAAATATCATTTTATATTCTGTTTATACTCACGAGTGCGTGTGTGTGCATGTGTATGCGTGCGTTTTTGTCTTTGTGTACCTATTATAAATCACTACAATCAGCATTAGTTTACCAAAAACGATCCCTGCTGCTGCAAACCTTTCCCCACATCCAACATCCCAGTGATTTCTCGTGGAAGCGCAGAGGATTTCTCGGTTTCCTTCACAGCGAGTATCACGTCAACACATTTCTTCCCATTCCCTATTGGACCTGCATTCGGACACGGCCGGCGCTGGTATTGCTAAATATTAGATCTTCAGTTTTTACACATTGAGGATGAATGTTAGTCCCAAACATCATCTGTTGGTTCTCTGTGTAATTGCAGCTGATCTGGTAATAACAGAGTAGCAACCGTGGGCGGTCAATAATGCTAATGCTAATGCTAAAATAGAGAATGACAAGTATGGGTCGTTATGGAGAAAGGTCGTTATTGCGAAATGTCGCAATACAGAAAAGGATGAGCATTTGAAGGGACCTGTGGAAATGTCGTTATAGAGAGATTTGTCGCTATACATATGGTAGTTATAAGGAGCTTCTACTGTGTTCTTTTACCAAAATAATAACAAGGTTAATAAAAATACTTCATTCACAAAATAAAAGCATTTTCATTTCACTCCTTTACCTCGCGGTATAAGATTTTGAAATCACCATCATTTTCGTAGATCATCTATTCTTAACGGGGGCGTACTTTGATTCACCAATTCCGAATTTCACATTACGCAATCACTCTTAAAACCATCGTATTCAATACCTACAACCCATCAATGCAATCCCGATAATAGCCTCAATCAATAAAACACATATCCCGCAGCTGTATTTCAGCAAGAAGAATACGCAACAGCAATCCATTAGCTTGACAATATCAACGCGCAATATTGACTCGGTTTCTGTTTTGCCTCCTTCCCCGGGTAATACAAAGCACTTTTTCCTGGTCTTGGTATGGGGTTGTTCATAAGCCACGTAGATAATTGAGGGGGGGGGGGCTGTCTACGGTTCAAAAAAAAAAAAAAAAAATTGATAGGCAACGCATGCGGGGGGGGGGGGGGGGGGCTAAACTTCTCCAGAACTGTCTACGTACACTATGAACACTGAACAGCCCCTATGTATTAAACATCAGCGCAGCAGCACATCATCCGAACATTGGACATTCCTTTTTTTTTGTTGCTCATTTTCCCCAGAATGCTAACAAGAACCTATCTCGGATTCATATCTTCTAAAGCGGAAATTAAACTTTTTCCCGCTCGCTTTTTTACGTCTTGTTTCCTGGGCACATGCTTCGGCAACTGGCTGCCTCCAAGCCCAAGGCTATATTCCTAATGGGAGGGGGGAAACACATCGCCAAGAAGAGCCAATAACGATGGGGGCAAACAGGAAAAAGAAGTGGACACAAGCAAGTAGGTTTTATTCCAGTCAATCAAATATGTATGCGAAGCGGTTGGGGTTGGACGTCCGTTTTCGTGCAGCTGAGAGTTTCCACGAAAATGCGGCTCTTCGCCAGTGGATGGACAAAGGACGAGCATAAATAGATTGCTTTTTTCGGAAAATCATGTTCCGCTGTGAATAGCACCGAGAAAAAAAAATTCTACACGGAATAGTTGGTTTGAGTGTAGGGGTTTCCTTCAGTGCCCTGTTATCCCACTGGCAGCGTGGAGTGGGTGGTCAAGTGCAAACAGAACGTCGTGAATTTCCCTGTGTGACAGGACCATGATTTGGGTGATGTGCTTCCGTGACGATCGCCATAAATGTGACCATTGTTCGTTCGGAGTTGTAACAACCGAAATTGACCATCCAAATATAGGATGCGGTCGAGCATTGTGCTTAAATTCAGCGTTTCCCGAAGAGCATGGCGAATTGAAGCAAGAACAATGTTACAGTTTTATTTCTTCGCGATGCTGTGTACTTTTCAATACGACTGAGTATTTGATCTGGATTTGTTTCCCTTCATTCAACTTTTCGTTATTGTTGTCTTCCTGAATGGATGGCGTGTGGAGCTCCCTTTCTTATTATATCGTCGTCCATACAATGCCCGGTCAACTGACATGTGTCACCGAAAAAAAAAAGGAATGAGGCAACACGAAAGCGGTTAGTGAATGGGAAATGTCGTCAGAAGAACCACTTGAAGATTGGATGGAGCACAGAGTACAAGTCTTTTCAATTCGTTTGGGTTGTTCTTTTTTTCCCCCGATGGGTTGCTGTGGCTCCTTCTGCGAAGTTTGGTTTTATCCATCTGAAAGGAGTGTTTCCGAGATTGTGATTTTTTTTTTCGTTTCCGCTTACTCCGAAAAAGGTTGATTGTTCGTGTTGCATTAGGATTTCATGAATTAATTATGTACATCACTTTAAGTGGGTCAGTTTACAGGAGTAGAAACTTGAAATCCTCAATTATTGCAATTTTAGAACAATTTGAGAATCTTTTGACCACCATCCGAGTGCCCATTGATGACCCTTTTAAGCAACGTAGAATCGTAAATCTCCACCGTCCATTATTTGCTTGGCACTTGTCAGCACTTTTCCCTTTGTCATTACTGTCTTTTCCAGAACAATCCCAGCAGGACGGATTGCCTATCTTTCAGTTCACCCAAAACGTAATAAATAATCCCGCAACGAATTAGGGCAGCGTTCAAACTCGCTCAGCAGCAAAAAAAAACAGCCGGATCCTACAAACACACACAACAGCACACCACAGGACATTGTGCCTTCTCGGCATCATCAGTGGCAGCGGGCACGGTTCGGGATCCACTTTGTGGGTCTTTTGTTGGTGCACCGAGTGGCAGCAGTGTGCCATTAAATTATTAATTCGTTTCGTGTAATTAACGGATTTGAAAAATTACCCGCACGCCCAGGAAAACGCTCGTTTTCGGTTTGTGGCCAGATTTGGTTGGTAGATAGCGTCCCTCTTGGGGATGCGCCCTCTCAAATAAATAAAAAGGACTAAATCAAACAGAACAGAAAAAAAAGAGCGAAGAGCAAACGCATGGGGACGCTATGATTAATTCCTTACCGTTGACATTTCCGTTGCGGCCCTTTTTACCCCCTGATGAACCGTATTTGATTTCGCTTGTAGGAATTCCCGATCCATTAACTGAATGATGATTCTGGGTCAGTTTTTAGCAACGATGGTTTAAGGATTAGCGCTCTAGGAGTCGTTTTTTTCTGGCTATGATTCGGTAATCCTATTTTAAGTCTGGATAATTAGGTCTTTGAAAATTAATACTTTTACTTTTGTTACTCAACATTCTAATCTAACGAAGGGGTTGGGGGACAATGAAACATAAATTCAAAAAATAATAAAAACTTGAAATAATGAGAGTTGGGAGGAAAAGTATTTATCAACAGAAGCTTTAGTGCGCTAATTTATTTGCTACAGAATTTATATTTAGACCTTTTATTACCAAACTGTACTGAGAACTTCTGTGTAGGTACATCATTATCTCCGTTACGGATAAATGAAATATACCACACAGCTATTTAATATTCAATTTAATTCATAATACTTTCTCCCCCAGTGACTGGCAATACGAAGAAGTACTGGACTATCATTATACAAATTATGAAACATTAATAAGTAAACTAAGTACAATTAATTGGCAGCATTTAATAAGTTTTGAAGGCAATATCAACACTGAAGATGACAAATTTCATGCAATTATGAAAACTTAATTTATGAAACTGTACTAGCAAAACAGCTTTGTATCCTTCAAAGTACTAGTTTTGGATAATCTAATTTTCACTAACACCGTTACCAAAAAAATGGATTCTGGCTCAGTTTTGTCAGTGTTGCCCCATGCGAACCTCGCCTTCGGAAGTAGCAATCAGCTACTGAGCTTGTTTTCTCAGGTAATTGCGCATATTGTATATGCCTGCCCAAGCAGGAAATGATCACTACACTGCCGTAAAAAATCCTTTCGCAGTTTCAGCCGCTTCTCACCATAATGACTCTGATTGAAATGCTCAAGTCACTGAGCTTGGTTTCTAAGGTAATTGCACGAACAGTATATGTCCTGCCGAAGCGGGAAATGATCACTACTCATCCGTACATAGGGGAATTTACGTATTCTCGTCAATCTAAGCAGCGTCCGAACTTCTATTAGCGATTTCTCAGCGTCACACACATACATGACAGGTTTGTTTGTTGACATTTATCTGCTGCTTGCTGTTCTACCAATTCCAATCGACAGAATTGATCAAAACGGGTTGAACATGTTTTTACATCGCTCCAAACTTCTCAGGTGAGTGTGACTATTGTCGGCAGTCTCTTTTTCTTCGGCACCCTTTCCATTTGAACTGCGTGTTAACCAGCTGTTCTATTATCGGCAACTCAAAATCAGCCGTATTTTGTACTGTGTATATTTAATTTAAAGAAAAATATGGCATAACAGGATTGCACAGTCGTAAAAATGTAATCAGATTGAAGCTGAAAAGGTAAGGAATCGGCTTAATACATTCAGCGAAGAGTTTTGATGGGAAAATACAGTGAAATTAACGTTTCAATTTCGGTTGCCGAAAATAGTCAATGGGTGCCGAAGCCATAATTTACCCTAGTCCCTCGACAATTTCAGTCATTCGCCATAAGAGATGCCAGATTTTTTTTTTCAGAAGTCTGCGAAAAATGTCTGTAATTGGGCTGCATAAATTAAGCAGAAGTTTTGCGTGTGACGATCATGAAATAGATGCGAAATTTGAAATATCGAGCAAAAATGACCTGCTTTCATCTAATTGAACCTTATTGGAGTTGGGATTGCATCCATTTACGCCGTATACGTTAAAAGCAATTAATAATAAGATAAATTACAATAACACGACAAATGAGGTCGACTCAAAGATCAGATTAGTCCACTCATATTCTTGAAAACGTAGTTAACTCATAGACTGAGTAAAACTTCCCGAGCTTTTACAGGAACTTGTTGTCTAATATGAGCAACATCTCGATGTAAATATGAAATTAGTACACGGAAAAAAGTTTTCTTGTAGTTTCTATTGGGAATGCACATAATATTTTTCCATTAACAAAACCAATTATATCTATCTGAATTTCACATAAAATTCATGTGATCAAATGAGTTCTATGAGTTCATTTGACACATAAAGAGCATGTGATTTTGTTATGCAATTCCCAATTATGATATCACATGAAAGTTATGTGAAATTCTAATGAATATTTTCCATTGGATATGTGCTTTATTCTTTGAGACTATACACACTTAGAAATACCTAATTTTACACGTGACGGAATCCATCTTTGACATACAGGATGATACGTAAACAAACATGTCATGTAAAATTAAGTGCTCCGAGACTGAAAAGTTCGGTACTCGACGAAAAGTACGTTTGATTGAGCTGAGTTTTGCGTCTAGTACGACTCAATTTTATGTCAAAAATGACGCTCGTATATGTCAGTCTCGGAGCACCTAAATTTACATGAATTTTTTTAAGTGTGTACTTCTAAAATAAATAAATTTTTCGTCGATTTTTGTCATATTCGAAAAGATTTATGACGATCGGAAAATTTTATCAAGTCTACAAGTAAACTACGTTTTCTGTAGTTTGAGTAAATTAAACTTAAATTTGAGTCGATTTTATTTGCCATGTAGTGTGGAAATCCGTTAGTTGCTTAGCACTGGTCCTTTTGTACGCCAGCATAAAAATGCATACCTCAAATCACGTGGAACTGAACATAATGATTAGTGTAAGTATTTATATTGATTTTCCTTAACTTATAGCTTACCTGATCCTTTGAAATCGTTCGTTATGAAGTTTTCTCTCGGTTTTTTTTTTTATTTTTCTCAATGTTTTTACATTTTTACGACTGTTATTCAGGTACAAAACGGCGAAAATGGCTGCTTCGTTCAACACTAAAACTGCATCCGGGGTGGGTGTTCTCGAATAAAAAGATGGAATAGGATGGAAATACACTGTCCGTTTCATTCCAGGGGGTCGAAAGTAATCTGCTTCACATTTCATATAACGGATTTCTATAAAATTTGCTTAACAATTTAGATTTTTTAAGATAAATTCGAGTCGTAATGAATAATAACAAGCCACCAGCTATTCAGCGATAATCTTGGATGTGGTAGAATTATCGAGCATTATGCTGATGTTGTTTTAGTGTGTTTTGTGATGTGAACTGTCACTTTCTTGAGCACCTGCTTTTGTGATTGTTGGCTGTTCAAGCTCTGGAAGCAACGATATTTGCCCGGAGATTTGGCAACAGAATTGATGGCCAAACGTGGCCAAACCTCGACTCGACCAAACCCAAGACCAAACGATAGGTGCCATTGATGCTGTTCTTCACCGGATGCCTGAGATTGGGGAAGTCTGTTGAGGTAGTGATGGAAATCAGTAATGACCTTGGAGATATCGGAGAGTTCCCATTCGTAACATATGCGTTTCCGCTCTTCCTATAATGTGTGTAATGCGCTATACTTACTATCATCTCAAACTTTCCAACCAACAATACTAAAGACTGGATCAGCAAAATTGTAATGACCTTACATTGAAAACTAAAGCAAGCTTACGCAAACCAATTCCACCATCGGATAGGAGAGAATTTTCTCAAGCCGACGGTGTTGTTGATTTGGCAAGGCGAGCTTCGATTTGCGAGAAAATATCATTACAAGATTTGATTACAAAAGCTGATCCACCTTATTGAATTGTTGGTCGAGATTTCACGACGTTCCTTTCTTAAAATCAAACGGCTGTTACCTGTCATGATACTTATAGAGATGCGACCCGATATAAGAGATGTGACCGATAAAAATCAATATTATTATCTTCAACTATGTAAATCGTTGACTTCACGTAGAAGTAATACTAAAAACATATAGTCAAAGTACATAACTCTGGATGGGAGCATACCATCAATTACTGTCAATGGTCGAAAGGTACAGTAGCAACACCTACCCCACCCGTGTCCCCTCGAGATCGTCAAGTCGACGATGACAGGAGCACATATCGTGGTAGGGGTAAACAATAGTTGCAATTTCCAAAACCTACGACTGGATGCCTTCCTTCAAATAACAATTGAAGTGCGGTAAAAATCGGTAGAACTGTTTCAAACACACAGTTGGTACTTGAACGGGTCGGTTTTCATCTCTTTTTGCCAGTGGTGGCGGGGGGGGGGGGGGGACACCCCTCACCATCCCTCTCCAAAGGGGGAGTTTGGTAAAGAGAGATGAAAAAACCGATTTGTACCTTCCTTAAAAGTTGTCCTAGTTCGCTATTCTAATATCTATACCGTGCGGGACCGAAATCCGTACACCTAAGCACGAGAGAATCATTAACGGTCAATACTAAATAATGCTATCACATTATGCTCTGTATCACATCTTTTTCCTTTACATTTATCTTTATTTTTCCAATATTTGCAAACACCAGGTCTTAAAATTACCTTTAATTATTAGAAAAAAGGATTTAAATTGCACATATCTTGAATCAAAATCCGTACAGCGTTTTACGATTGAATCAAAATCCGTACAGTTTTGAATCGAAATCCGTACACTGTGTTGAGGATGAATCAAAATCCGTACAGTCATGAATCAAAATCCGTACATGAATGTAAATCGATCCAAATCAATGAAAAAAAAAACGTGTTGCTATCTTGAATAAAGATTTTTTTTGTAGTTGCTTGGCTAAGAGTCCAAACCAGCTATATTCGTTTAAATACACTAGTTTACAGCATATTTGAACTTTGTACGCTGCTGGTCATTTCCCATGTAAAATCGTGCGCTGAATCCAAAAATGTAGTCCAAAAAAATCTCGGTAGGATAGTTTTGGAGATATAGGGGTAAGAGAGGCATAGTGAACAGGTGGGGCATAGTGAGCATCGCGCGTGCTCCAGCTTGGACTTCCGGCCGTTCAGAACAAATTTGTTGGCTGTAGGATCAATATCTTAATGATATTGATCCTACTACCAGTTGATTTGTTTCATGCAGTTGGAGATCCAGAGCCAAAGTACGGGATGCTCACTATGCCCCTCCTTCCCCTAGCTAAAAAATGAAATCCCACGTTAAAAAAAACGAAAACACAAATATCTCTGGCTGCAATGAAGTGATATCAATTATTTTAACGCCAAATTAAAGATGATAAAATTTTATTTCGATCGTTATAACACTATTTTTCCGTGACAGTAATGGTAGAACCACCATAAACATTTTAATTTACATTGCTTAAAAACTTAGCAGAAATTCAATTTTTCTTAGGAAAACTTAAAAAACTATTAACTAACAACAATACCATCAATCTCACTGACAATTGATGTTCAATTGATCGAACGAAAAAAATTCTTACCTATAATTTAGCGTTAAAATAATTGATATAATCTCATTACAACCGGAGATATTTGTATTACAGTAATCAAACTTGTTTAAAGTGAATTTTCATTTTTAGCTGTATCCCAAAAACTATCCTACTGACATTTTTTCGACTACATTGTTGAATTCAGTGCACGATTTTACATAAGAATCATTCGTCAAAGGTTCAAGTTCATTTTTTTTACTTTTACTTTTTTACAATGATATCAGCGTTAGATTAATTGATGCTCCAATCGATTCAAAGGAGAGGTAACTGAATTCTTTTTATTTAAGAAGGTAACTGTTCTAGATTTTTATGCTAACTAATATCATGTTTAAGGATTAATTTCTTCCAAATTTTATTCTATACCAGTACTTTGGGTTAAATATTCTTACTGGAGTTTTCCTCCGATCACAACTTCGAGGTTTTTGAAATTTGACATGTGATAACGTGCAAGATGCGCCATACTTTGGAACTCCACCAACCCACTGGCATCAAGCGATAAATTAACCGGTTCCTAAGATGGTAGCCCTATAATGGCGGATAAGTAAAAGAAAAATACAACCATCTTAGAAACCAACAAAAAAAGACAATGAACTGACATCAAGGATTAGTTTTTCGTTTTGTGCATGAAAATTAAAATTGGTAAACTAACGACTATAACTTAATTTAATTTAATACGTCAAGAGAGTAATAATCATAAAAATACAGATATTTCATTGCTTCTTTTCCACAGCTTTCTTCTGCTTCTTCTCCATTGTTACCATTGCCTTTTCAAGTTATAATGCTTTCTTGCTTCCAACCCTAATATAAATAACCATAATAGAGAGCTTAAGGGGAAGCTCACCGGCCCAAAAATAAAAAAATATTTTCGGTACGTTTTTATTTTTTAAAAACATTGGGAAAAATTATCAAAAATCCAAGAAAATCAGTTTCTTCCTTAGATTTTTGTCAAAAATTACATGCAAAAAAAATTTTTCTATCCCATCATGAAAAAAATTGGACTCTCAGAAAAACCGAAAAGTTGATGTTTTGTGGTTTTTTGAGTCCAACTTTATGCCATAATGACTTATAAAACATTGTTTTTGCAAGTGAATTTTCTTTAAAAAATTAGAAAAAATGTGATTTTTTTAGATTTTTGATACTTTTTTTCAATATTTTTAGAAAAACCAAACGTAATTTTTTTTTCGGAGCGGTCTGCTTCCCCTTAACGACGTGTTCGGGGTATCATCCAAACCATTTGTGGGAAAGTTTACCCATCCGGGATAAAGTTCGTTCATGGTATTTGTTTATTAGGGAACTTTCTTTGCTCTTCTTCCTTTTCGTCCTCCTCTTCCTCTCTCGCTCAACCTTTTTCTTTTGTCGTTCCTCAATCCTTTGTTTCTTTGCGTTCTCTTTATCAATTTTCGCCCGCACTACTTTCATGTGTATTTCCAGTCATTCCTCGCTGGTAGCTACTGCTGGGAATGCTCTCTGGCCCATTTCTGTCTGCTCTCTGTAAGGGAGCATCCAAAAATGACGTAGCATATTTTTGATCAATTTTATACTCCTCCCCCCCCTCGTAGCGTATTTGGCTATATCCAATACATGGCCGGTCACAAATTCTGAAACCTTCACCTCCCCCCTCAAATGCTACGTCATTTATGCATGGTCCCTAATTTGTATATGCGTGTTGGTGATATCCTGTAGGGGAGCTGCGTTGTTTTACTTTTCGGACGCTCTTCATTGAAAGATATTAATAATATAACATTTACAATACGAATAAAATAAGAGAGTAGCGATCCAATATGGCATCTCTTATGGTGGTGAATTGAACGGCAAAATTCCTGGATGCTTCTTGGTAAGATTTCTCCGCACGCATCATTGCCACAGTCTTCTCCAAATCCTCCGGCGTGTATTTAGTTTCCATGATCTGCTGAAAAACATTGGATAAAGTAGAATCGTCATTGGTAATGCACAAGTGTACGGATTTAGAATCAGCTGTTATATATGGATCGAAATCCGTACAGTACTAATTTTGATAAATAAATACCATATGAACGATACATTGCTTAGAATTGAGATATAAAACGATAAACACTAACCTTTTCGATCGACCTTCAGGAAACTACTTGCAAACATCACTGAAATACGCTTAACAAACTGAAGTAAATCTGAGAGATTTTCTTAGAAAATCGTTAAGAACGCAACCGATTGACAGAAATGCCCGACACGTGTTAAGGTTTTTATTTTTCTTATTTTAATTGCATGACATTCTGCTTAATTGTTGACGTAAACATTAAGCTAATGCATGAATGAACATGAATATGTATTCATGTATAACATTTACATTGTTATGATGCTTATAAATAAACAAATTCAACAGGGTGTACGGATTTCGGTGCTGTACGGATTTCGGTCCCGCACGGTATACAATCTTCACACTGCCGTACTCTAACGGAACTATCAACTCTATGCTTTCATCTACTAGGCCATGGATTTCATCTACGTTTTGAAGTGACAGAGACGCACTCTGTTTGGTTTCGGAGGTTAAATCATCACCAACTTTGGCAACAAAACGGCTCTTTTCAGGGCCACCAAGCTTATTACAGTAAAGAGTAGGAATAGAATTCATCTGCCTGTTTGTCCATATTCAGAACCAACGATCACACAAAATGCTCATGTAATCAAACTGAAAGCAGGGGTACAAATTATTTTGATCAACCTTGATATTTTCGATGGAAGAAGCAACAATCTAGCATCTAATTCGACGAAGACGATAGGAAAAATTTGTGAAGCCGAGTTATTTACGAAAGAGAGTGTCGATGAAGAGCATCGATCAATGTAGATAGGACCTATTGAAAAGTGACGCGAGATTTGTTTTCCGTACTGAGCTCCAATGCTCTCACACCTGGACCCTACCAATCGACCCATCAACTCAACCGGGGACCAACGGCTTTACTTCCCGAAGAAAGGCGTGATCAGAGATGTTATGTCTTAGAACATGCCGGTGGCGCCGACTGAGATTGGACCCAGGCCTGCTGGGGTGAGAGGTAATCACGCTAACCACGGGCGCCGATATCTTTCAAGGTGATATCACGGCGAATGAGATCGACCCAAATTTGAGTTTAGTTATCTCAGAAATAAGAAATAAAGTGCAGGAACTCAGCGATGAGTAAATTTGCCTCATGTTTTCCCAGATTTTTATCCAGGATTTTCCAGGGAAAAATTCCCGAATTTGAGGAAAGTAAAGATTGGATTCACTCAGTCTATTGGTACTACTCCGAGACTGTATATTTTAGGATGTCTAGAAAATCAGTTATTCTAAAAAAAAAACATGATTTAGAGAGGCCTTTTACGAAAAATGATACATTTCTCGCAAATTTTAAGTTTTCTGAAAAGTTGCTTCAAATAAAATTTGCTACAACTTTTTAGAAGACATTAAGTCTCTATCTAAATCAGATAAAAAAAATCAACAAGCCGTCTACATAAAAAGAATCGGTTTAACATATGCAAAAACATCTTTGAACAAACTATACCCTTAAAAACAATGTTTAAGAAGCTATTTAAAAAAGCGCACGAAAACGGCAAAAAGCAACACTGCGTTTGCTATTTCAAATGAAAATGCATTCCCTACTGGCTGATTGAATTATTGAATGGAAAGATGCATAGTATAGTAACCAAATAAATTTTAAAGTTTTCCCTTGATTATAAAAGTCTGTTAATAGCTGCGAAAAAAACTAAAAAGTTTGTAAATGTATGTAACGAAAAAAAATGTCTGTGAAAAATAAATAAAAGTCTGTAAATTCACAGACATGTCTGTAAATCTGGCATCTCTTTTCCCCACCATGATGACTCTAATGACAACCGTAACGCATCCACGATTCAGGGAGCTGAAATATTGTTGTATTACCAAAACGTTGGAGGCATGAATGCAGCTGTTGCTGAGTACAAATTGGCCTGCGCAGATGCTTGTTACGATATGTACGCCTTCACCGAAACTTGGTTGAACAGCAACGCACTTTCTAAGCAAATATTTAGTTTGGATTTTACGGCCTATCGCACTGATTGTCCTCGAGCTACTAGCCACAAAGCTTCCGGCGGTGGTGTCTTGCTAGCAGTTCGTTCTACTTTTAACTCTCGGTTACTTCATCCACCTAATAGCTCAGGTGTCGAACAAGTGTGCGTGGCTGTTATCCTACCGTTGAAAGTGGTCTTCATTTGCGTGTTTTATTTACCCCCAGATCGACTTGGCGATTCTGAGTTGATCGATCAACACATTGAATTATTTTTTTGGGTTGTATCCTAGATGAATGCGACTGACGAAATCCTTGTTGTTGGTGATTTCAATCTTGTTTCAGTCAACTGGTCATCGAATGAAACAGGGTTCGTTCATCCTCGCTCTAATGGCTCATACATTACACCTCTAGTAGCATCTCTCCTAGATTGCTACAATACTGCTGATCTTCTGCAACGGAACGGGATCTCCAATGAAAATCATAGACTGCTTGATCTATGTTTCCTTAGCCGTGAACTCGCCTCTAATTGCTCGGTTCAAGAGGCACCCGAACCACTAGTTAAACGTTGTAGACACCATTCACCTCTGCAGTTATCAGTAAACTTATATCAGGCTTGCACTTTTCGGGTTACCGTGGACAGCGTATGACTACCGTAGGACTGACTTCGAGGGAATGGCAACCTTTATCGAAAACATCAGCTGGGACGATGAACTTCGAGATCGTGACGCGAATGCTGACTCTTCTACTTTCTCGAATATTGTCTTGAATGCGATCGACCAGTTTGTACCCATGACAGCTCCACCCATATATAGTAACCCTCCTTGGACCAACCACCGACTCAAGCGACTGAAGTCAAGAATCCGACGTTCTCACACGCCAAGTTGGCAAAATTACTGGATGTGGCCAAATCGACCGTGACAAACGTTTTAAAAATGTTCGGGGAGCGTCTGTCGACCACCAGGAAGCCTGGAAGTGGCGGCAATCGTAATCCGGACGTGGCAGCGACGACGAAGAAGCGGAATCCTAACCTCTCCATCTGGGACGTCGCTGGCAAGCTCAATGTCTCCCATACTACTGTGCAGAGGGCCAAGAAACGAGCCGGGTTGTCGACGTTTAAGAAGGTGAAAGTGGCGAACCGAGATTACAAACAAAACACGTCGGCAAAGCAGCGGTCCCGAAAGCTGTATACGAATCTGCTCAGAAAGTTCGACTATGTCGTCATGGACGACGAAACTTATTTGAAGGCGGATTTCAAGCAGCTTCCGGAACAGGAGTTTTATACCGCATTAGAAAAGGGAAGGTGGCTGAAATTTTCAAAACCATCAAACTATGGAAGTTCCCGAAAAAATATCTAGTCTGGCAGGCCGTATGCACGTGTGGTCTAAAAAGCGGCATTTTCATTACTACGTTAACCATCAATCAAGAGATCTACGTCTAAGAGTGCCTGGAAAAGCGGCTGCTATCATTCCTAAAGCAACATAATAGACCTGTGCTGTTCTGGCCGAACTTGGTGAGCTTCCACTATGGGAAAAGGCAACCGAGTAGTACGATGCGAGCAACGTGCTTGTGGTACCCAAAGACCACAACCCTCCCAACAGCCCAGAACTTCGCCCTATTGAACGGTATTGGGCCTTGGTCAAACGGAATCTCAAAAAAACTAATAAATCCATGAAAAACGAGCAGCGGTTTAAATCTAACTGGCGTTCGGCGGCGAATAAGGTCGATGAGACCACTGTGCAAAATTTAATGGAAGGGGTTAAGCGGAAAGCACGGCAGTTCGGATTTGGCAAACCAAAAGCATAAACGAACATTTTTTCCTTTAAATATATGAATTGAACTACCAAAAGAAAAATAAGAAGATTTTTGTGATATGAATTTCGACTGAAAGAAACGATTTTTTTGTCGACCAATTTTTGCACGTTCCAGTCTTTAACACGACACCGCAGCTGATATAAAAAATACGTCTTACTCACACGGGGCTTGGCTGTCAACTGATTCGAAAAATTCGATAAAAAAATGTGATGTGCGAATATGTTTTTCCAATATTTTAGAAAAATCAAAACGTAATTATTTGTTTCGTAGCGGTGAACTTTCCTTTCAAGAGGTCTAAAGATGTCTAAGAGCTCAGGTCAGCTAATGGCTCTTTAATCTGTGTTTAAAAAACTTCCACCTCAGATACAATCAATGTCAGAATAATACTTTAGCCCGAAGTCTACCGTGACTTTCTTTAATTATGTTAAAATTTTAAAACTCCGACGCTATATCCACCATTGCTTCTCCATGCTGTTCCGTCTGTTGAAGTATTTTGTAAAATATGGAGCTTACTTCCTTTTGAAAGCTATCTTTACTCGATCATTGAAGTTGTTGCCAAGCTCAATGGATTTTTACTTTGCGTCATGGATAGCACGATCAGTTCCATCCTTTTTCATTTAATCAAAGGATGTTTGCAAGCCTCTGATCAGTGTACTTACCACGGTGATGGTGATGGTTCTTGCTTGCAATGATTCTTTTACTTTGTCGTTATTATTGAGAATTCTCTCCCATAGTTCTAAAAGACAAAAAAAAATTAAAATCAATTTGTTTCAATGAAACGAGAGCCCCGTTCACCGTGGCACTGTTCTATTTTGTCTGAATGGTTCGGTAAGAACGGAAAAGACGGAAAAACTGATCTTTTTAGAGCTGACAAGTCCTTGTCGTTTTGACAATCAACTTTTCTAACTTTCTTGTGTATGTGTGTGTGTCTGTGTGTGTGTGTGTGTGTGTGTGTGTGAGTGTGTGTGTTTCTTGGAAATGTGTTTAGCGCATTGTAAAGGGTGTCCACAGTTAAATTGCATCACTTTAAAAAAGCTGTAACATTTTGCCCTTTGGGTTAATTTTTAATGAAATTTTGGGTGAGATGGCCTCAGCGAGTATTGTTTACACTGCGTGAGTTTCATTGTGAAATTCCTAGCAGTTTTGAAAATGGAGTCGAAGGAATGCGTGCGCGAGAAAATTTTGCACACACACCTCAACAACTCACATCTTTCGCACCGAGCCATCGGAAAGATGTTGGAAATCCAACAGTCTACTGTTTCTCGTATCATAAAACGTTTCGGAGAACGTTCAACTGTCGATCGGACACAAGTGAGTGCAAGAAAAGGTGTTCCATACTGCGTTGAAGATCACAAGCGAGTGGTTGCTGCCTTCAAAGGCAAACCCAATCATTCCGTTCCGGATGTCGCGAAAAAACTGCACCTGACAAAAAGTTTCGTGCAGAAAGCCAACACTACGTTTATTCAAGGATCAGAAACAAACCACAATGAACGACAGAATAGGACAGCAAGAACTTGGACATGTATGCTGTACGCACAATGTTGACAAAACCACACTGCTGTATCATTTACGATGAAACATAGAGTAAGCCGACTTCAAACCAATTCCGGAAAACCAGTATGTGACTGCGAAAGGCAAGTTCGATGTTCAGAGTCCCTCAGCAAACAGCAAGTGTCGAAGTTCCCCAAGAAATTTATCGATTTGTTCGTGCGTAAAACGGAACAAGCCTTTCGTAACAACTAGGGTTTACTACCCCATTTCCGGCCTATTAAGCACAACCCGCACTTAGTCTTTCTTAATCTAGCACAGCATAGCACCAAACGGAACGTTATTATTACTGATGGCTTCCAAATTTATTTACCTTTACGAACGTACCGTAAGATTTGATAAAGAGAAACCAATCGTTGAGATATTGTCAAAGATTGTGCTACATTTCCCCGAATGTCGTTTCCCCGAATGTCACTGCCCCGAACGCCATTTCCCCGAACGCCATTTACCCGAACGCCATTTCCCCGAACGCCATTTCCCCGAACGCCATTTCCCCGAACGCCATTTCCCCGAAAGCCATTTCCCCGAACGCCATTTCCCCGAATACCCATTTCCCCGAATGCCGTTTCCCCGAATGTGCCATTTCCCCCGAATGCCATATCCCCGAAAAAAAAGTTAGGAAATTTCCAACACTTATTCATGGCAATTTTCTTACTATATTTTGAGCATAGTGAGCAGATTGCAAACCAGATTAAATTTCAAACCATGCAAATGGAAGGTTTATGAGATTAACCCAACTACCAATTAATTTGCTTCGAGTAGCTAGAAACCCATTACCAAAGCACAGGATGCTCACTATGCCCCTCTTTCCCCTATATTAATGTATTGAACCGTTAAAAGCATTTTCATTTTTATATATAGAATAATAATCCGAAACCAGTATGCTTGTTTTCAGTTCATTTATTATTCATCATTATTTGATTTGTTTCTTGGAACGCCGTTGAGATATTCATACATTTTATTATTTATTTTGTGTTGAATATTTTCCTGTTGATGGTACTGATGCAAACCTTGTATTTCCTTTGGAGATTTCGCCTTCTTTTATTTACGAGCAGTTCTTTTGAGAACTTTGGAAAAACCTGTGAGATCGATGGTTTGACAAAATGGTAAAATATTTTTATTCCTACTTTTTTACATAAGCAGTTCTTTCGGGAAATTTAGCAAAACTTGTTTCGGAAATTATTGCAACCAAATTTCAACAGGTGACAGTAATAAACAGAAGTTATGGCGATTTGTTTTGTACGCAGAAAACCGGAAAATGTTTATTTTATTAAATTTTTCTTGGCCCTTTCTAAAAAAAGGTGGTGGCTTATATTATGGCGCAACACCACTACAAAATATTTTTTTTCTCGTTTCGCCTCCACAAACGATAATTTAATAAAAATGTTGAAATCTGCATACATTATTTTGCGGTTTAACTTTTCGTCCATAGAAAGTGGCGCTATGCTGTCAGTAGTTGTGAGTGTAAAACTCACAGCATTCCTCGATTCATTTGTCAAATCATATATCTCACAAGTTTTGCCAAATACCTCGATTTGAATTTATAAAAGAAAAAATCTCGTAAAAGTATGTTATCCATTTTTAAATCCATCGACCTCACATATTGTCTAAGTTCTCGGAAGAACTGCTCGTTTATAAAAGAAGGAAAAATTTCCTCAAAATACATTACCAATTTGTCAAACCGTCAATCTCACAAGTTTTGATAAAGTTTTCGAAAAAAACATTTATAAAAGGAGGAAAAAATATGGCCTACGACTGAAAATTTCCTAATAAAATTTAAAAAGAAGGAAAAATCTCCTAAAAATATATTAGGAATCTGTCAAATCATCGATATTAGTTTTGCCAAAGTTCTCGAAAGAACTGCTCATGTATAAAAGGAGGGAAAATCTCCTAAAAATATATTACCAATTTTTACACTCCCACTTCTGGTACTGCCGCCGCCTCACTAAAACTCTCGCCCCATTGGCTTACTTTGAACAGAGATTTTCCCTTCTTTTAATTATGAGCTGTTCTTTCATGGTTAATTGTTGCAATATTCAAAGATGTCTTCTTAATGCTCTCGAAACCAACCTAAGAAATGTAGTACGGTCAAGGAATTTTATATTTTTTTGGATTTCATTCGAGGAAATTACATTCGGGAAATGGCATTCGGGGAAATGGCATTCGGGGAAACCGGGAATATGTTTGTATGGGATTCGGGGAAATGGCGTTCGAGGAAATGGCGTTCGGGGAAGTGACATTCGGGGAAACGACATTCGGGGAAATGTAGCACAATCATTGTCAAAAGTCTAACACTGCTTCTTGACGCCAAACTCAGCCTACGGATTCTAAACTCGGCCTAACGCATTGAAACGCCATTCAAAGGCCAATGAATTCACTTCGGTCTATCGAATGAACATATAACATGATTCGGTCGGAGCGCTTCTTTTGATTTTGGGAATAATGGGTGCAAACCTTCATATCACGCGTTTTCATTGACTTCGTTTCGTAGCTTATTCACTAAAGTATCGTACCAAACGCACAAATTGACTTGTTTACTCTGAAATCATGGATTTATTTGAAGATTTCTGCTCGATAGGCCCAAAAATAGGCGATTAGGCCGAAGTAGTTCTCTACCCTATTATCATAAATGGCCATGTCTACATGAATGAGTGCCTGAAGAAACGACTGCTTCCGTTTATCTTATCACGCAATGTTCCTATAATTTGTTGGCCGGATCTAGCATCTTGTCGCTACTCCAAGGAGTGATACAAGATGAATGGGGTCAATTTCGTGTCGAAGGATCTAAATCCCCCAAACACACCGGAGTTGCAGCCGATCGAAAGATACTGGGCTATAATGAAGCATGAACTCCGTAAGCATCCTAAAGTTGTCACTACGAAGCAGGAAATGTTGAAATCATGGTTGAAAGCAGAATAAAAAGTCAATTCAACCCTTGTACAAAACCTTATGGGAGGAATTAAGAAGAAAGTTCGGATATTTGGATTTGGTGAAGAAATGGAGTGTAATAAAGATACCTAAACCAAGCTTACACAAAGTATAACATTCCTTAAAAATTTCATGACAATCGGTTGTGAGACTTATTTTTGACGAGTACTTCTAAGTGATGCAATTTAACTGTGAACACCCTGTACTCACCTATTGAAATACAGTGAACACATTTTAATTGACAGAATTTCGGTTTTAAGCAAAACAACCGTTTTTTTTAATTTCCAAAAGAAAAAAAATTACGGCCCCTTTCCCCTTATGAACACTTTAACTGCTGAATTATTTGAACATTTTTTGTACAGTTCCAAAGAAGGTAATCATTGTAGGTGAAGTATGATTTAGATTATGGGCAGCGTAAAGAGCAAAACGGGCTAGATTTTTAATTTGGTACATTTTGGCCAGGGCTCTTATTTCCCCCCCCCCCCCCGCAATATTAGCACCATTGCCCACGGAAATTAGTTATATTTATTTATTTGTCGTCAATCAGTGTAGACCGTTTTACAATTCTTACTTAAGCGGTAGTAACGGGTGTTCAATAAAAAATGAGATTTTTTTCAGTAATATACCTAGCTAGATTTTTTTTTTTCAGTGAATTCAGTACATTTTCATTAAAAACATAATGTTTATTCTTCAAAAAAACGTCAATGAATATTGGAGAAGGGGCCCTGGTCAGCCGTATGACGCAACTTAGTCGCGATTCTCTCACAAGAGCGCTGGACGGCACTGAAATCATTCTCATTTTTTATTGAACACCCGTTAGCTAACCTCGTGGAGATTTTTTTTTATTCATCGATATGTCAATGGATGTACAATATGTATAATAGCAAGACATCATTCTATTCAACGCGCCATTTTTGGCATAGTCTGTTCTTTGGTTGTTAATGCTAAAAAAATTTCTATTTCGCAGTGAGCAAGTGGGAGCATAACATTTGATATTTTCTAAAATCTCTGGGCTGTTAACTCTTTGCGAAAATACATCGCTTATAAAAGCAATCATTGTGAACTCTCTTCGCTTTTTAACTCATCTAAATTAATTAGCATGAATCGCGCACAAAAGATAGAAGCAGAAATCCGTCGTTTTGCAGTTTTCGCAAAATATCGTTAGAAAAGGACGTTTCAGTGTTCTCGGCCGTCTTGATAAAATTGATGAAGCATGCTTTGATCTAGCATTCACCTTCGGATCAGTAATGGCATAATCATTAGCAAATTGATATTTCTGTTCTCATTCGCTCTCAATATCACGCATGATATTTGAGCAAAGTATCATGCTTGATTTTGATTTTACAAACTCCTTTGATATTACGAGACTATTCACAACGTGTAAAGTTGAAATTGAGAGTTGAATCGGCGCAACAATGATTCCGTTGCACTTCGTTTTCTAATAGCGTGCGAAACCGATCTTTTTGTCAGTGCGAACCTCAAGCTGAGCTAGGTTCTAAAAACAAATGAACAAACTGACGTTTGTCAGAAAACAAGCAGACCCAATCTTGATACCCGATCCAGGTTGGAACTGAATAATAAACGAATTCGCTATAAGAAATATAAGGTATAGTAATGCTTTCTCTTTTTTCTCTTCACCGATGGCAGACACGAAGTGACTGCTGCCGGCCGTAAAGCAAGTTTCGGTTGCGTTCGGGTGTAAAGCAAAAATCATGAAACTCAATCTCACCATAGTTTGGTGAGATTTGCAGCTGGTGAGTCTTGTTAGCTTGATATTCCGTTAGCCTGCAATATCTACCGTGGTCAAGTGTGATTTTGTTCTTTGATGAGATTTAATTTTTTTGATAATTTCCCACCGCTGCTTCGAATAAATTCAGGAAGTGGATTATCTGGCTCATTTTTTCCATATGTGCTTGGTCAGGAATGCAATAAAAATATTTCTTCGTTTCACTTTTGGCAAGACAAAAAAAAACTTGTATTTCGGCGCCCCTGGTGAGGGCCACTTTTGCAAACCTCCTCAATAAACCCCTGCTCAGAATTTACCAGAGAATGTGAGTGAGAGCATTATTTTCCAATAGCCATGACATTTGACTCACTCAACCTTCTACTTGAAGTTAATCATAATCAAGTAAAATTCTGAATGCACAACACACCAATCGTAGACTACAGTTCATCCGAGTCAAAGCTAAAATAATACAAGTAGATGTCTCGATATCATATAGCCATCAAGCTTTTGATTACTTCTGACCATGATTGATCTTAATGTATATTGATGACTCTCGTAAGCATGGGACACAGTTTAGACAAACTTCGCATACTCCATCAATCTTACACCTAGAATGGTCCAGAATATGTATAAGCATTTTGCAGATCCCTGGCAAGTTACAAATCCAGAACAATGAAGCTCACAATCATTACTCTTATCACTCCGCCACATCACAATCGAATCAAGAAATGATGAATCACCTATCAAACTTCTTGGGTCTGTTGGTTTCCGCTCCGGTTCTGTCCTACAAAAGTCATGAAAGCGCCAAGCTAAAACAAACAATCAGATTTATATTTCATAGCATCACTTTGATTAATTTCCAGACAGCAGCAGCCCGAAATAATTGATTAATTAGCACCCCCTCCTTGCCACATTCAGAACTTGAGTTTTCGGACATCAGCAAATCAAACACCCCGCTTTCCCCGCCACTGACTGGCTGGTAGCTGCAGCATGAACCTCACCATCGCCGAGATTCATTGTTTGTCATAGCTCGCGCGGTGAGCTAAGGGTTGATTTTGCATAAATTATTTTATGCTAATCAGCAGCGGCGGGATTTTGCAGCGTGAAAGCTTCTCCGGCCTGTTTTTCATTATAGCGCTTAATTTATTCGACGGCCATGGCGTCAGGCGAGAGGAGTTAAGCCGGGCGTTTCTCGGTGTTGACGGTTCCTGCGAGCTTGACTGCGACTGACGAGATACTTTGAGCGGCGATGTTCAAAAGGTCACCCCTTTTGGTATGGGTCGGTCGGTCGGTCGTTCCGTCGGTCGAATTGAACGTAGGTGGCAAATTATAGCCGATAGTGGCCCCAGCCATTCTGGGATTGTGATTGTTCGGTAATGCGTGAACGCAGCGCTATATAAAGCCGGTTTGGTGATCGATGAGAGGGTGGAGCTGTCTTGGCGAGTAATTAAAAGTGTTTACTTGATTGATCCGAGCAGGAGTGAGAAATTGGAAATATTTGCTGAGAACTGTTGCAAGGCGTCGTTTCATTCATGATGTAGATAAATATTCCAATAGAATGCACAGTGGTAGAAACTTCAGGAAAAAAAATAAAAAGTGCATGAGGGTGAAGTTTAGTCTTATCAATTTGGTGTCTTGAGAGACATTATAGGCCGGATAGGCCGAAATGGTTTACCACCTATTTTTTTAAAGTCACTTTCGAAGGAGCTAGCAAAACCTTTGTTCTGGCTGTTTAATTTATCCTTGGAGTCGAGTGTACTTCCTCCGATTTGGAAGGAATCATTTTTAATTCCAATTTTTAAAAGTGGTAAAAAGTCTGATGTAAAAAATTACCGTGGAGTTGCTATATTATCAAGCATTCCTAAATTATTCGAATCCATCATTAATGACAATGTATTCTTACAGATTAGGTCGGTAATTACTAGCAAACAGCACGGATTTGTTAAAGGACGATCTACAACTACCAACTTGATACATTTTGTGTCATACTGTTTAAACTCAATGGATAAAGGAAATTATGTAGAAACGCTATATACTGATTTCAGTAAAGCATTTGACAGAGTTGATATACCACTCTTGCTTTTTAAGCTATCCAAATTTGGCTTCAGTCCTAGGCTACTGAAATGGATCGAGTCGTACTTATCAAGGCGGACGCAAAAGGTAAGATTTGAAGGAAATCTGTCCACCATAGTTAATGTAACATCTGGTGTGCCACAAGGTTCACATCTTGGTCCATTACTGTTTATTTTATTTGTCAACGATTTAGAACATATTTTTAAATTTCTTCATGTTTCTATATATGCTGATGACATGAAACTTTTCATGGAGATATCTAAAGCACCTGATCTTCAAATATTTCAACAAGAAATTGACGTTTTTTACACATGGTGTAAGAAAAATTTGTTAGAACTAAATATTAATAAATGCAATTCTATATCGTTCACAAGAAAGCAAGCTGTAATACACGACACAATTACTCTTGGCCAGAAAACAATCCAAAGATCCTATCAAGTCAGAGACTTAGGTGTTATCCTCGACTCCAAGTTAACTTTTGCTGATCACTACAATAACATTATCTACAAAGCAAGCAACATGCTCGGGTTCATTAAAAGATTTAGTTTGCACTTCAATGATCCCTACACAATCAAAACACTTTACGTAGCATATGTGAGGCCTCTTCTCGAATATTGTAGCATAGTTTGGGCTCCATATCATGATACACATGTAAACCGCATTGAATCAGTTCAAAAGCAGTTCTTGTTGTTCGCTCTAAGAAAGTTAGGTTGGACGAGTTTTCCACTTCCATCTTATGAATCGCGTTGTATGCTAATTAATTTAGATGAGCTCAAAAAGCGAAGAGAGTTCGCAATGATTGCTTTTATAAACGATGTGATTTCGCAAAGAGTTAACAGTCCAGAGATTTTGGAAAATATCAATTTTTATGCTCCTACTCGCTCACTGCGGAATAGAAATTTGTTTAGCATCAACAATCAAAGAACAGACTATGCCAAAAACAGCCCATTGAATAGAATGATGTCTTGCTATAATACATACTGTGAATATATTGACATAACAATGAATAAAAGTACGCTTAAAAAAACTTTCTTCACGAGGTTAGCTAGGCATCAATAATAAAATATAAATGCTATGCAAGTAATTGAAGTAAAATTGTAACAATTAGCGTTTAAGTAAAACTGTAAAACGGTCTACACTGATTGACGACTAATAAATAAATAAATAAATAAGGTGTGGTCATAGATTTTATGCCTCAAAAAATCACGACGGCACCGACCGGGATTGAACCCACTCCCCTTTGGAGTGAGAGGCAGTTACGCTTACCACTACACCACCAGTGCCATTACGCATAAATGTTAACCTAAGAGAGAAGATTTTAGTTCAAAAAACATGCATCTGATGAAGGGGTCGTCCACAAATTATACTCATTGAGACGCCACTTGAAATTATAACTTTTTTGACTGACGAGTCATCATTTCCATAAGCTTTGCTGAAGACGCAAATCTGCTAGCATGTCATTTTCATTGAGATATGAAGCATTCTTTATGGAAGCTATTTTAAACTCGATTTTTTGGCTTTAACTGTTTTGTTTGATTTTTCCGAGGCATTATTTATTTTACAAAAACATGCCATTTTCGAGAAGACAGCAATACGCTATCTAATAATCCACAAATGCTACATGGGGCAAATATTTTCAAAAACTAATACCGTGTTGAGTTTTTATATACTTTGATGAACATTTCGGAGCAAAAAGAGTGGTCACTACGAATTTCACGCCAACTCGACAAATAGTTGGCAGCACCCTCTCAGATTTCAATGAAATTTTGTCGATGTAAAGATATCTGTTACTTATGGAACTTTGCATACTTATTTTACTGAAACAAAATCAATACTTTTTACAAAAACATTTTACTTAAAATTGATAAGTCTCGAACCGATCAGTCGCTTTATCACCAGACACTATATTTGAGATTCTTTTGTGCGGCGTGCGAGCGTTTGCTTTTTACTTTACTATGAAAGTTTTACGAGAAAACTGTGTCGTATTAGACACATCGATCCTTGCCATTTCGGTCATAAAAACATTCATGGACAATGAGCTGCAGCTCGATATGTCGCTTGTGAAAAGTATCCAGCCTCACAACGTAAAGAACGTTGTGTACCTGGGTATGCGAGACAAGAACGTGGCCGACAACATTGCTTCAGCCCATCATTTGAAGCATTGTATTGAAAGTGAGGGGAAAAAGTTTCCATTACCCATCTACGTCGAGAGCAGTGCTGTTGACGTACGGATTCACGATCTCCCGTCGGATATGGATAATGTGGTTATCGTTGACGATATGCGCCAGTAAGCCGGCACTTTCATAATGGAGTTCTTGCGATAACGCATAGATGACATTGGCGAATAGCATAATTCGAATTGAAATACCAAAAGATATCTTACAATATGCATCAATTATTGCGAATGAAACACGTCACGCGCGAGCTTGATCCTGCTGACGGTGCTGATGGTTTTTCTTGCTAATTCATTCATGTGGCTTTTGACGTAGGACTACGTCTGTGATTTCTATATACACTTTGTGAAAACCAAAAATGGAACATGTAACAAAATTATGAAAGATTTTGAACGTTTATAACTCAGCTGTCCCTGGACCAATTTCAATAATTTTATCACCAATCGATCTGAAATATTTTTATGCATCTGTGAACGACAAAGTGACTTTGGTGTCATACAAAAACCAAGTCAAAACTTGCCGTAACTGTGAGCGAAAATCTCACCTGAAACAACGTTGCTTGGAAGTGGCAACAGCGGTAGCAGCAGCAAAACAACAAGCGATAAAAATCACAACCACAGTAACTCAACAACAACACGAAGACCAACAGCAATAGCAAGCTTGCGAACACAACTAAAGATAAGCAATGGCTTTCTCTTCCTAAGCCGGCAACTGATGCAGATCTACACATAAACAATAGAGCAGTGATGAACAAGCGACAAAGGTCCGTCGAATCGGAAACAACAATCAACCATACGAAAAATGTTAACACAAACGAACCAACTTCCAGCAGCCTAACCACCGTGAGTTATATTTGTCCCTACACGCAGCGACCATACAATATCCCGTCGTTTGTGTGGAGTGAAGATGAACAGCAGAAACGTGCTTTGATCGAGGATTACAAGCAGAAAGTGGATGCTTTGTACCTAGCGCAGCAAAATGAACGAGACAAAAATATTTGAATTGTTTTTTTTAATGATACTTGGCTCCGTTGAGTCTTCCTAGACATATGAGCCTTACAAAGAAACAGATTGAAAAAAAGATAAGTCCTACACAAATGTTGTCAAAGGATGATCCTACACTGTGTGAGCTTTTATCATAAAATATAAAAAAATATTTGTATTACTACATTGAATAAAAAATACTTAAATATTTTAAATTGAGTTTCTAATCTAATATAATCTCTAATCTAACACCAACACAGCCAGTTCATGAAAGCATCCTGGAAAATGATAGATATACCTCCATCCTTTTTTTTTGTCTATTTGATATATTTAGAAGATCAGAGATGCGCAAAATATTTCAAAACGGCCAGGCCTACAGCATTTAAGGGGCAAGATTATTCAGAATCATCGGGCCTGTTTAAATCAAAGACGATGCTTCAGAATCAAATAAATGGATGAAACGTGGACATCTCGTACCGTACGTTCTGTTGATATAAATGATTGGTCGTTGCGAGCATAATCTAAAAAAGTTAAATGATGCTCCATTTCCTCAAGTGGTTGGGACATGAGCACTAGCTCTTGTCTTAGCCCTATATGGCTTATGGTCACAGTGCCATTACTCGCTTTCTGAAAAGAAAAAAAAAAATGAATAAAAGGCCGTAGGAGAAAGGAAAAGGAGGAAGGAACCCTAGTTCTATCTTCCCTTGTTTACTGAAAAAACGGGTATCTAATCAATCTACAGGAAAAGTTCACGAAACTCACAATGACTCGCGAACTTTTCCTTTTGTGTGCCTAGCTGAGTGTGCCCGGTCTTGCTCGGGATTCAATATTAGCTTGAGTTTATGCGCCGATTTAAAAAAAAACCATGCTATATTGTACGTAGCCCCCCCCCCCCCTATTATCTAAGGGGCTACCCCCTATGATTATCTCCTTATAACCCCACACTCGCCCCCACATGCCTAATTTGGTTCCATTTGCTAGATTAGTTCTCGAGTGATGCAGAAATTTCTGTTTCATTTGTATGGGAGCCCCCCCTTACAGAAGGGGGAGGGGTCTCGAACCATCATAAGAACCTTCCACGGCCCCAAAAACCAAATACAAATATACAAATTTTCACGCCAATCGGTTCAGTAGTTTCCGAGTCTATAAGGGTCAGACAGACAGACAGACATACAGAAATTCATTTTTATATATATAGATTTACCGTAACTAGGGATATGAAAGGAAATGTTGATGTAGTACTTACTCAACGAGAGGTCACCGAATTAGTGACACCCTCATAAGTACTACGGAGTTGGAGTATTGGTTACGGTATTAAGTCAGCCTCAACCAGGCGATACAACCAAAAGCATATGATTGATTTTTTTTTTGAGGAATTTGATAATAAACCCACGATCTTATGCACAGTAAGCAAACGCAGCAGCCGCTAAGCTAGCCGAATTCCTCAATTTGTTTTCCTAGTCTGTTCAACCGATTGTATTAGTGAAATTTATATGGAATATAATGTTACGAACTAAATAAATAAAAAGGAAGGATCTCACTCGAATAATCCTTGAAGCTCCCGAATACAGTTCAGAAATGTTTCTTGGATCTTGATTAAGGAAAACCGCTACTCGTTGCCAGCTCTCGGAAAGGGATGCATCAAATGCAACAGTCCGGCATCTCTCGGTATCACTATAAGCCTGCTAGATTCACACCATCGTGATCATTCTTGGGATCTTCGTTGCTCATCAGCTAAGACAGCTCCCAAAAAACACTGCTCCTGGATCTTCCATTTTTTTTCGTTTTCTTTTTTTCACTTATCATCCGCCAAGGTCTGATCTATTTCGATCCCGTCCATGAGATTTTGAACAATTGAACAATTGCAAGTTTGTTTAAACATTAAAATTAAAATCACTCAATGAAAATCAGCAGCAAAATTAAAAACGTGTCAAATTGCTAGCGCTGCGGCGCCGGTGGTGTAGTGGTAAGCGTGATTGTCTCTCACCCCAGCAGGCCTGGGTTCAATCCCAGTCGGCGCCGCCGGGATGTTCTGAGGCATAACATCTCTGATCACGCCTTTCTTCGGAAGGGAAGTAAAGCCGTTGGTCCCCGGTTCATGAGTTGATGGGTCGTTAGGTAGGGTCCAGGTGTTGAAGCTGCCTCCTTGACGTCGGTAGCATTGGTGCTACGGAAAACAAATCAAGGAAAAAAAAAACTTTCTAGCGCGACCTTCTTCGATCTCCGAACCTAGAATCTTAAATATTTTAAATTGAGTTTTCTTAAAAACTTATTTTTTTTAAATCTGATTGTTTTCTACGGAAATACATACCATTTATCTACAACTCGTTCATACATGTCAAGATGGGCACAATTAAAAAAAAAAAAAACAAAATATTAATGACTTGAAGTCTCTCTCTAATAAAGTAGGTTAAGCTAGGTATACATTGATTTTTTTCGTGTTGGAATTATAAATTACAAAGTATTGAGAGACGTCATACTCGACAACCACTAGATCGAATTGCATACAGCAATCTTCAAACGAAAGGTAGCATGATCTTCTCGGAAGCTTTTGAATATTTTTGTAATTGGTCAACTAGTTTCGGACATATGGCTGGAATATGTTACATTAAATTAATGTTAAGATTAAATTGCTTATAACATCAGTGGGTGTTATGTTTATTTTGGGGAACAATGTTCACAATTTCATGATTTGTATTCATGGTGTATTTTCGTAAACGAAAAATTGACTTGTTCCGAAATTCGTGACTTGAGGTTCACGAATCTCGGAACGGATTTTTTTTTCCCGTGTGGCAGCTTGTCAAATCTGGCCAGACCTTCACTGGACCTTTGTGAAGATTTGTGAGGCTTAATGAAAGGTAGTATACATTTCTTCAGGCACTCTTGTTTATACAGCATCGAGTCCATCATTTTGTTGGTGATGAAAAGCTTGTTTTTGAGTCCGCACCTGAAAATTCCTTGCTCATCAGTTTCCGGGCGAATTTATCGGCAAAACAATTGGTGGGGTTGTGTACAAGACCCGACCGCATGGTTAACGTAGACTACGTTAAGCTGTGTAGTGAAATTCACGTGCATTTTTCTAGATATTGATTTAAAATACAGTAAAAGTAACCTATGATTTCGGTCCTATGTACATATTTTGGATGTCCTACTTAGTAAAATTTGGTTAAATTCAGGACCTCATAAAAATGCGAATACATAGTCTATTTCATTTGGTTCCTAAATAACAATCAGATATAAGTAAGGCTTTCCATCCCACTGCGACCTAGCAAGAAGTACAGTCGACTTGTTTCGCGCTCCGGTATTTCGGAAGTTTTCTCGGTATTCGGTTGGTTTAAATTATCAGTTTTTTCTCGCTTAGTGATTACTGGCATAGTACCCGGCTAAACAATTATCTGAAAGTGAGTTTTTTTCTGAGAAGAAAGTGTGTTTTCGGCATCATCGGAAGGAAAATTGTTTTTGCGATTGCCAATTCGCCAACCATTTTGCCATCGGTGCGTGATCACGCATACCTGCACACAGATCATCGTCATCGAGTGTTGAGGCACCGGTGACGTCATCACCGAACGCGCAGCTACCAACACACGCGCAGTCGTCGGGCGTACCTGAGTGCGGATAGCCGACCCGAATCAAACGGTCAAAAACGTAAACATAGCAACATAAGTAAACATTAGTGGATGGAAATAGTCGATTGTAGTTGAATGAAGCGATTTAGTGAATTTATGGTGAAATTGATCAGTAGAGGGCATAATTAGTTAGTTAAGTGGAATCGTTTGTGAATTACGGTATTAAAGAAGTAAGTTTGTATGGAACAATTAGATTAAAAATGTGAAATTCATAATTATTGTTGTAGTCAGGCAAATAACACGGCACTAGCAGACACAAAAGGAGAAAACACGGTGAAGTGAAAACTATTCATGTGAGTTTTGTAGATTAAACCAAAAATTAACAATTAACTGAATACAAACTAATCTTACAGTTTTGAGCTGCTGTAAATCAACGCTGCTGCAAAAAAAAGGTTTTCATTAGTGATCCGAACAATCTGCCTCCGCATTTATACCGGTCATCCATCATCGTGTGTCCAGCTGAGTGCCGAGCCTAATACAAGCACACCACTACAAAGATCGCCCGCACACGCGCATCGAAGGTCACCCACGCTGCGCGTCGCTCCGCTGCTGCTGTGTAATCACTCGGTGGTAGTAGTATAGCAGATAAGTTTTTTTTTCCTGTTTCTTTCTCTCGCCCATCAGTTAAATTTAATTTTGTGTTTCTGTGTTTGTAGTTTTTTTCTGTTTATTGTGTCTGTGTGGTTTTAAGCATCGTTTCAGTGGTAGAGCGTTTACCGCTCCCACTAGTACGGCAAAATGGACGTCTCGTCAGAAGACGATATGGACATTTTGTCGGAAGATGAAACCAGTTTGCCACTCGATGGCAAGAAAAGACGAAAACGTCCTGTCATTCATGGTTCGTCTCAGAAAAGCCCCCGATCGCGAGCCTATCCAGATGACTCGACTGGGCCATGGGTTGTCTACTTTCAGCCCAAAAACAAACCTTTGAACTTGATGCAAATTTCCACTGATCTGACGAAGCGATACTCGGCCGTGACCGAAATCACGAAGGTTAGGCATAATAAACTTCGTGTTGTCGTTTCTAACCTGAAGCAGGCTAACGAGATTGCTGCCTCCCAGCTCTTTACGATTGAGTACAGGGTTTACATACCAGCTCGTGATGTGGAGATCGAAGGTGTGGTCACCGAAGCGAGTCTGACCCCCGAGATCTTGGAGAAGCAGGCGGTTGGCCGTTTCAAGAACCCCTTGCTCCCCCCGGTGAAGATACTGGATGTCCAAAAACTGGGCTCAGTATCTGTCAGCGAGGGTAAAAAGAGTTTTACCCCCACAGACTCGTTTCGCGTGACCTTTTCTGGTTCAGCCCTTCCTCAGTACATCGAGTTGGGAAAACTTCGGCTACCTGTGCGCTTGTTTGTTCCTCGGGTCATGATCTGCCAAAACTGCAAACAGTTGGGACATACGGACTCTCACTGTGGCAGCAAGGCACGCTGTTCCAAATGCGGGGAGAAGCACGAGGATGGCGCCTGCACAGTCACGGCACCAAAATGCGTGTACTGCAAAGGATCTCCTCCTCATGGTCTCTCGTCGTGTCCGGTGTATAAACAACGCGGGGAAAAACTAGAGCGCTCTCTTAAAGAACGTTCCAGGCGGTCTTTTGCAGAAATGCTTAAGACAGCCAAGCCATCGACCAAAGAAACAAATCCCTTCGCTCTTTTGTCAGATGACGAGTCTGGCTCTGACTTCGCTGAGGAGGGAGTTTCTTTCAGTTTTCCGGAAGGTTCTGCCCGGAAACGAAAACGCATCCGTTCGCGGAAAGTTGCAGATCAAGAACCCCAAATCAGCTTGCCCAAATCAAGGAGTGGTGGAAAAAAGGAGACTTCTACACTACCTCCTGGATTCCGCAGAACTGATTATACCCAGGATTTTCCACCTCTCCCGGGGACATCCAAAACCCCCGATGCCCCAATTTTCAGAACACAAGCCCCTTCTTCATCTGGGTTGTTCTCATTTGATAACATTGTGGACAGTATCCTCAATTACCTCGATATTTCTGATCCTCTGAAAAGCATTGTTCTGGCAATGCTTCCTACTGTGAAAACCCTCTTGAAGCAATTGACATTGAAGTGGCCCCTCCTTGCAGCAATCATCTCCTTCGATGGATAATTTTCCAAACGAGGTCGGGGATTTGATCACTGTTCTACAGTGGAATTGTCGAAGTCTTATTCCTAAGATAGAATCGTTTAAGTTTTTGGTTCACAATAATGATTGTGATGCATTTGCACTGTGTGAAACTTGGCTCTCTTCAGATATCGATCTTCCTTTTCATGATTTTAACATTATTCGACTGGATCGTGAGGATTCGCGTGGAGGAGGAGTACTTTTGGGGATCAAAAAGTGCCATTCCTTCTATAGAGTGAATCTTCCACAATTTCCAGGTATTGAAGTTGTCGCATGTCAGGCTTTTGTTAAAGGCAAGAGCCTTTGTATTGCTTCTGTGTATATTCCTCCCCGAGTTTCGATTAGTCAAAAACAACTTTCAGGTATCTGTTCAGTTCTTCCTACTCCACGGTTGATTATGGGAGATTTTAATTCCCACGGTACAGGCTGGGGGGAACTGTATGATGACAACCGTTCTACTTTGATATATGACCTCTGTGATAACTTCAATATGACAATTCTTAACAATGGAGAAGTAACACGTCTGGCTGGTCCATCCTCAAATGGAAGTAGATTAGACCTCACACTTTGCTCTAATTCATTATCGTTGGATTGCACGTGGAATGTGATCCAGGATCCCCACGGTAGTGATCACTTGCCGATCAAAATTTCGATTGCCAGTGGGTTCAATCCGTCGGAATCCGTTAACGTCGCGTACGACCTCACCCGTCACCCGTCCAACCGATAGACAACGTTCAAGACCGCGATAGATGAATATAACTTCCTCTCCAATCTGATCTTGGACAGCGCGCTTCGAGCTCAAACTCGGCCGGTTCCAGGAACGTCTTTTCGTAGGAAACCTCCTACCCCTTGGTGGGACCAGCAATGCACTGAGGTTTATCGTAAAAAGTCCGACGCGTTTAAGCTTTTCCGGAAACGCGGAACACCCGAGTATTTCGAAGCGTACTCGACTCTTGAACACGAACTCAAGAGCCTCATCAAAGCCAAGAAACGCGGATACTGGCGGCAATTCGTGGACGGTTTATCGCGCGAAACGTCGATGAATACGCTTTGGAACACGGCGCGAAGGATGCGTAACCGGTCTTCAAACAACGAGAGCGAGGAGTACTCGGATCGGTGGATTCTCAAGTTCGCGCGAAAAGAATGTCCTGATTCCGTGCCGGCACAGATGATTCCTCGCGAAAC
Source organism: Ochlerotatus camptorhynchus (assembly GCF_037179485.1). Taxonomy (NCBI): domain Eukaryota; kingdom Metazoa; phylum Arthropoda; class Insecta; order Diptera; family Culicidae; genus Ochlerotatus; species Ochlerotatus camptorhynchus. The sequence continues at coordinate 1,171,139 of NW_027040846.1, forward strand.
GACGAATTCGGTAGACGAGATCAGCCAGCCTTTTTCAATGCTGGAGCTCTCACTCGCGCTCCTTTCGTGTCGCAATTCGGCTCCGGGGGCTGATAGGATCAAGTTCGACTTGTTGAAGAACCTCCCAGACGTCGCTAAGAGGCGCACGTTGAACTTGTTTTGTCAGTTCCTGGAGTTCAATATTGTTCCAGATGATTGGAGGCGAGTGAGAGTTATAGCCATTAAAAAGCCTGGAAAACCCGCGTCAGATCATAACTCGTATCGTCCCATCGCGATGTTATCGTGCATTCGAAAATTGTTGGAGAAAATGATCCTTTTTCGCCTCGACAAATGGGTTGAGACGAACCACCTACTCTCAGATACTCAATTTGGTTTCCGTAGGGGTAAGGGAACGAACGACTGTCTCGCGTTGCTTTCCACAGAAATCCAGTTGGCATTTGCTAAAAAAGAGCAAATGGCTTCTGTGTTCTTGGATATTAAGGGGGCTTTTGATTCAGTATCGGTAGAAGTCCTTTCAGACAAACTCCACGCTTGTGGCCTTTCCCCATTAATTAATAACTTTTTGTACAATTTGCTGTCAGAGAAACATATGAGCTTTTCTCATGGAAACTCTACAGTTTCTCGATTTAGTTACATGGGTCTCCCCCAGGGCTCATGTTTAAGCCCCCTTTTGTATAATTTCTACGTCAGAGAAATTGACAATTGTCTAAGTGACAACTGCACGTTGAGACAACTTGCAGATGACGGAGTAGTGTCAATGACAGGGCTCAAAGAGGTCGACCTGCAAGGACTCTTACAGGATACCTTAGATAATTTGTCTACTTGGGCTATCGAGCTAGGTATCGAATTCTCCTCGGAGAAAACTGAGTTGGTCGTTTTTTCTAGGAAGCATAGCCCAGCACAACCGAAGCTTCAACTTTTGGGTAAGCCGATCACTCAGTCCATGTCTTTCAAATATCTTGGGGTCTGGTTCGATTCCAAATGCACCTGGAGATCCCACATTGAGTATCTGAGACGAAAATGCCAACAAAGGATCAATTTTCTCCGAACAATTACCGGAACGTGGTGGGGAGCTCATCCGCAAGATCTTCTAACGTTGTACCGGACAACGATTTTATCGGTTTTGGAGTACGGTAGTTTTTGCTTCCAGTCGGCGGCTAAAACTCACATCATCAAACTGGAACGTATCCAGTATCGTTGTCTTCGTATCGCGTTAGGATGCATGCACTCGACTCATACGATGAGTCTCGAAGTGTTGGCGGGCATGTTGCCACTATTGGATCGGTTTTCGGAATTGTCCCTCAGGCTCCTCACCCGTTGTGAAGTTATGAACCCACTGGTAATCGAAAACTTTGAGAAGCTTCTTGAGCTAAACCCTCAAACTCGTTTTATGTCATTGTACTACGTGTACATAACTCAGGATGTCAGCCCTTCACAGCATAATCCTCATCGTGTATGCTTCTCCGACTTCGGCAATTCAGTTAGTTTTGATTTATCTATGACGCGGGAGATTCGTGGAATCCCAGAACATCATCGTTCCATGATTGTTCCGTCAATTTACGCTGCAAAGTTTGGCCAAGTTGATTCTGCAAGATCGTTCTTCACAGATGGATCACTAATAGAGTCGTCCGCTGGTTTTGGTATTTTTAACGAATTTCATAGCGCCTCTCGAATGCTTCAAGCTCCTTGTTCCGTATATGTTGCTGAACTGGCGGCAATATATTATACGCTAGAAACGATCGCCTCACTTGCACCAGATCATTATTTTATTTTTACGGATAGTCTCAGTTCTGTCGAGGCTATTCGCTCTATGAGGCCGGTAAAGCACTCCTCGTATTTTCTCATGAAAATACGAGAGCTTTTAAGTGCTTTATCTTTAAGATCTTTTGTCATCACCTTTGCATGGGTCCCATCTCATTGCTCGATTCCGGGCAATGAGATGGCTGACTCACTTGCTAAGGTGGGCGCTATGGAAGGCGATATTTACGATCGACAAATCGCCTACGATGAATTTTTCTTCATTTATCGTCAACAGTCACTCGTCAGCTGGCAGAATAAGTGGAGTGAAGGGAGTTTGGGACGATGGCTATATTCGATCATCCCTAAGGTGTCGAAGAGTCCTTGGTTCAAGGGGTTGGATGTGGGTCGAGACTTCATTCGTCTGATGTCTCGCCTCATGTCCAATCACTATTCGTTAAACGCTCACTTGTATCGTGTTGGGCTGGGAGACAGCAATCTCTGTGAATGTGGGCAAGGTTACCAAGACGCCGATCACATCCTTTGGTCTTGTGCTGAGCATCGTGGAGTCAGATCTGAGCTGTGCGATTCCCTTCGGGCTCGAGGTAGACAACCTAATGTTCCAGTTCGGGATATTTTGGCTAGACGTGACCTGGAGTTTATGAAACTCATATATGTTTACTTTAAGAATACTAACCTTAGATTGTAAGTTTGATTAACCTTGTGTTTAGTTTGTGTATTGTGTGTGTAGTTTTTTTTTTAATGTTTGTTTTCAAGATGAATAGAAATAAGTTCATGTTTTAGGATTAATTAAATATTTGTATAATAAATCATATTTCAAACCTCCTTCTCCCTTTCCCCACCCAAAAAATTGTAAATCTCCACTAACCTCGAGACGACCGCGAGTAATCGGTTCAATTCCTTTAACTCTAGATTTAAGACAATAATCATGTATAATGAAAATGATAACTCGGCTCTTTGTTATAAGTTTTGTGAGAGCTGATATTTGTGCTCTTGAAATACGTTGTTACATGTTACATGTTGTTTATGTGGTACTGAGATTGATCAGAAATAAGGTTTCCTCAGCGATTCAACTTCAAAACGCTAAAAATAAATGCACACACAAAAACTGAGTGGACAATTTCGCACCAATGTTATGCAACATTTCATAGTTGCTCGGGATGATATCAATTAGCCATGAATCCCTCCAAAAAGTTCTCGGTACATCTTTTGTCTACCGATTGAACAAATAAAAAAAAAATACTAAGGCTGTGTTCCATTTGGAAAATTTTCACTTAGATTTAACACTTCGAAAATAAATTAAGATGTTCGAAAATCCCTCTGTTGTTGATCGGCCGATTTTCGAGAAAGCGTCTGTCAAAATTGATTCCTTGTCTGTTAGAAGTAAGTCGATTGGAATAGCAGGTTTATTTGGAAATTTTCCATCTGTACGTATCAGTTATTGTAAACAACGCATTTGATCGTCGATTTGGCGTAACTGGTAGCTCAACCACGCATGCTAACACTACCATCAGATAGAGGAAATTTTCCCCTACCTGATATAGTGGTGTTAGTATGTGGGGGAAGCTATCAGTTATGTCAAACCGACGATAAAATGCGTTGTTTACAAAAGCTGATATGTCCTTTCGAAAAAGTAATCGAGATTTGTAGTTATCATTAAGGTAACGAGCGCTTGCACCATCGAGACGACGCCGCTACAAGCAGCCAGTGATCTCGATGCGAACGACGGGCAAAGTTCGAGGTGCAAAACTCGAACGCTGCGCGCTTGACAGGAACCGCCTTCCTACTGCTATTGCTACTGCTGCTGCTGCTGCTGCTGCTGCTGCTGCTGCTGCTGCTACCGCTTACCCGCTGTCCGAAGCGAAAATGAGTTGAGGCATTTTTTTGTATTTGTTTGGTTTACATGTATGGATTTTCAAGTGACACAGATGCGTCTTTTCAACTTTAGTTATTTTGAAATTTTAATTATTAGGGTAGAGAACTACTTCGGCCTAATCGCCCATTTTGGGCCTATCGAGCAGAAAACTTCAAATAAATCCATGATTTTAGAGTTAACAAGTCAATAATGCATTTGGCACGATACTTTAGTTAATAAGCTACAGAACGAAGTAAGTGAGAACGCGTGATATGAAGGTTTGCACATATTATTTCCAAAAACAAAAGAAGCGCTCCGACCGAATCTGTCCGAATCATCCGATAGGCCGAAGTGAATTCATTGGCGTTTCAATGGCGTTTCAATGCGTTAGGCCGAGTTTAGAATCCGTAGGCCGAGTTTGGCGTCAAGAAGCAGTGTTACACTTTTGACAATATCTCAACGATTAGTTTCTCTTTATCAAATCTTACGGCACGGAAAGGTAAATAAATTTGGAAGCCATCAGTAATAATAACATTCCGTTTGGTGCTAAACTGCGCTAGATTAAGAAAGATTAAGTGTGGATTGTGCTTAATAGGCCGGAAATGGGGTATTTAACCCTATTTACTGTTCCTAGTCCTATCAGGCCTGTTAGAGTATGACCACCTTGGTGGGATTGGTTTGCATGAGTTGAGGCACATTAGCAGTGCAGTTTTATAACTTTTCAGATTCATGCAGCACGATGTGCAACCAAATGGTATTCGATTATCACGACTGGGTTTGGGGAGAACGTTTATTTCATGAAAACGGTGATAAAATTATCACTTTTTAGCTGTACATTTTTAAAACAGTCTTTATGAAAAAAAAAAAATGAAAAAGCATTTATTGTAACAGCTTACGAGAGTTATTTCCTATCAATTGGTGTATTTGGATTTTAATTTCATCTATAAATGACAAAGTTATAAGCGTTCAAAATCATACACCATTTAGTTACGATCACAATTTTAGATTTTAGATTTACCCCCAGTACCTTCCCGTAAGACGTAGTCTACGTCAAAACTTGAATTTGCTGAGGACATCACCCCGTGCTCACATCACTTTTGTCCGGGAACCTGCCTGAAATCAATTTTTACATAAGTTTCGTCGTCCATGAGAAGGCATCCTCTCTACTTCGTCAGAATCCAATCGTACAACTTCCGGGTGCAACAAATTAAACACAACGTAGGGCCACATCCTAGACATTACACCTGGTTATTACAGAAGAAATATTGTAGCTTTACTCTTTGCTAGTAGACAAATTCCACGCCAAATCGGTTAGTCACCAAACTTGACTATCTTCGATCTGGATGATACTTGGCACATATTTTCAGTATGATAGATCTAGTATTTTCCGCAGGAGAGGAGACTCTTTTGAATCAAGGGTAATCTTTGAAAAGGGCCTATGTGTTTTTGCACACATACTTTAAAAAGAATGTAGTTCGAAAACAGTTGGTTGTAGAAAAAAATTTACTAAGAAGGAGTTGTAGGAAACTAATAAGGCTTTATAAAAAAAATACAGGGGAAATGTAGGTAATGTCGGCCTACATGTCCCTAATTTGGGTCCATACATAAATTCAGCAATCGACTAAATTTTCAATAGCGACCAAAAATATCCATTAGTACCGTCCTAATGACGCGTTCATCTAGATAAAATTGATAAATAGCAGGCTTTTAGCGATGGGCCCAAATTAGGGACATGTAGGCCGACATTACCTACATTTCCCCTACATGGAATTTTTTTGTTCGTTTTTTTACAAATAAAAAAATAAAAATAAACTTCAAAATTCAAATAACAAAAAAAAAACGTATTCTTTATTTTTTTATATTTTTTTAATAAAAACTTGAATAGAAAGCAAAAGTTTTGAAAACAACTCCAGGATGGACAAACTTTTAATAAAAAGTTTTTCTAAGAGTAACTTTTAAGGCATTTTTGAAACTTTCATTATTTACGGCAAAATGTTCAGTTTGATGTCAGTATATGATTATAAAAATCATTGCAAATGAGTGCGCATATCGATAAACTTCCTAAATGTAACCGTTTTCGAGATATTTCAAATTTACTTTCATCATAATCAATTTTTTTTGTAGAAAATATGCCCTTTCCGTAAGTTATACGTGATTTTCCATCATATATGATAAGTTTTGCAAGATATGCATGGGGTCTCCTCTTCTGCGAAAAATACTATCATACTGAAAATATGGGCAAAGTATCATCCAAGTCGAAGATGGTCGAGCACGATTTCAGGTTTTCTCAGCTCATTCTGGATGGAATCCTTCAGTACCTATATCAAACACGTGGTTCGGGTCAATGCCAGAAAGTCGCTGGTTCCCCATTAGTTTTACTTCATTTCAGTGTGAAGAAAGATCTCTGGCTGTAGTGACCGGAAGAGTCGCCAAAATCGTCAACAAAAGATTGATTGTTGGAAAATACGTCGAGTCACATTTATCAAGCACCCCGAATGCCTCAAAATTCTTGTTAATATTTATGGCTGTCTGGCACCAGGGCTCGTATTCCGCCTTTACTGCAACCACGTAGGTGAAATCACCGAAATAACAGTTAACTTTGTCAAGTTGGGATGACTCTCCAATATCTTTAAAACCAGGCAACAATAATTGGAACACCGGAAGGATGTTACCATTTTGTGTGAAACGTTCCACCATGTTTTCGATCAATCCATCAAGACATGGAATGATAACTGCTCTTCGATAGTATTCCTTTGGTGTTTATGCTGGTTAATTTGCGCGTATTGTTAGCTTGGATGCACGTGGAGTCGTAATTGCGCTATCGAAAACAGACATATGCAGCTTTGAGGCTGCATTAAAAATTTCTGCAAATATTGCTTCAGCGTCAGCTCGTCTCTCCTTAAAAACCTGTATTATACTGCTCGCATGATTAAGAGCCGATATGACGTTCACAGATTTAGATTGTAGTCCTATTGAAAGTGGTAGTGTTTAAAGATCACATTGAGGGCATTCAAGCCAAATGTAACAAATGTGCACTACCAGGAGAAACCACTTCAAAGGATCAAGAACAAAGTTCTGAAGAGATTTTGAAGTTGCCTGCCTGGTACAGTACTACCGAAGCATATATAATGTTGAATGTTGAGACTGTTGAGAACAAATTTCCAACAAAATAATTTATAATTTCAGGGAAAAATCGTTGCAATCTTTAAACTCCCGTTATACTTAGATAAGATATTAAGATTAAAAAGAAATTAAGAATTTTTTGTTGTATAAACATTCTATTTTGTGTGATATCCTGCTTGAAAAAGAGGGGTAAAATGCGGATTGTGTTTAGTAAGCTACAAATTGGGTCTACACCCTAGTTCCTATGGAAGTGAAACGAGGCTGATCTTTTATAAAAACTCGATGGTCCCATGATCTAACAGAATTGCTGCAAACATGAATTGGTCGTGCACAACATATAAGAACATTCCCAAGTCCCATAGCCAGGGGGGAGTTGAGGGCTATCCTCCAGAAATTGTTTTAATAAAATGTGAAAAAAAACCTTACCCAGGTTATTGATATCTATTACCTGTACAGTACAGGTAACAGATATCCATTATCTTGGTCAGATTTTGTTTTTTCACATGATGATAATAATTTCGGGGGGAGGTTTGGTGGCAAAAACACGTGCAATAGAGCTGTATCTTGGAATTCAAACAAAATTTGATTGCTGTGTAATGGAGGACGAAACATCAATGCCGACTTTCAACCATTGGCTTGAAATTTTTCGCAGCTCGTGATAAATTTGATGTGGCAGATATATTTAAACAAAAACAAATTTCGAAGTTTGCCAAACAATTTTTGATTTGGCAAGCAATCTGAAGCTGCGGTAAACGAACTGTGAATCAGGAAATTTATCTAAATGTGTGCCACCAAAAACGCCTGCTTCAATTTTTGAAGCAACACGGTGGTTCAACAGTGTTTTGCCCAGATTTAGCCTCGTGGCACTATTAAAATCGGTATCGGTATGGTATCGGATGAACAATGTCAATTTTGTGCCCAAAGACAACAATCCGCCAAATTGCTCAGAACTCTGATGTATCGAAAAATACTGGGCGATTATGAAGCAGCAGTGGAATAGAACCCTGGTATTGCCAAAAAAGAAGTGGAAGTGAAATGAAAGTGGAAAAAAATCTGTGCAAGAAGTGGTAGGTACCACTGTGCAAAAATTAATGGAATTTATTAAGAAAAAAGTATATTTGTTTACTATATACACTAAACGTTAAAAAGTTTCTTAATACATCTAAGATTGAACTATGTTTTTTTATTCTGATAAATGGCTTTTGTTTGACGATATTTTGTGTGTGGTGCAATAATTTTGTGGACAGCCTTTATGTTATAATTCCAAAACGAATGTAGTGGAAATGGATGTATAGTCGGCCTAAATGCTTCTAATTTGGGCCCATAAATAAATTCAGCAATCGACTAAATTTTCAATAGCGACCAAAATATCCATTGGTACCGTCCCAATGACGCGTTCATCTATATAAAATTGATAAATAGCAGATTTTTAGCGATGGGCCCAATCTGAAATCCATAGGCCAACATTTGAGCCATTTCCCCTATGATTAAAATAAATATTACATTTTCAAACTTTATTCATAATAAAGATTAGATGAGTAATTAATTTATCAACATTCATATCAAGCCACTAGCTTTACCAGCCCATGCAAAGTACAATGCAGCTAACCACAAACCGCAGCACCGATTCACGTTCCTGCGGAGACATCCGCCGAGGACAACAACAACAATAATAGCAACAACATCGGACAACCACAAGCCGATAGGTGAAGAGCGACGGAGGCCGCGGCGGCGTCTGGTGACTTTGATTAGTAATACCTTCTCCCTTTGCACCCCATGAGACCGTCATCCTGGTATCGGTCACGCTTCTTACCTACCACCCACCATGCGGTTATAATTGAAAGTAATAAATAATTAATAAAGATACAAACACCGGCTGAACGGAACGGGAACGTGAATAGCTTAAATCAGTTGTTACATCGCGCAAAATATACCATATAGGTACGATAGCGGTGACATGACACTCGCTCGCTGCCGTCGTGGGCAGCTGTTGACTCATCAGGACTGATGCGGCAAGTTTAAAATGTGAATACATTAGCTGGATTGTTAGTAGGTAAGTACAATGTGAACTATTGTGTTTTGATCGGTGAGCGCTTGCGGTAAGCAGTGTTTGGATTGACATAGTCGAGCGTCGATAGGCTCCAATGAGATTTTTAAGGTTCGCGTTATATTCACGGCTCATCAGACCGATCGATGTGTACGGTAGAGATGGTCAGGTATGGATATTTTATCCGAATCCTAACTCGTGAAATTTTAGTTCTTAATAATATGTGATCAATTTAGGCTTGAAACCATTTCGCAATAGTTCTCGGGTCCGGGTCGGATTCCATACATCTCTACATCCAAGTACATCTCTATGGAAGAAATTAGCAAATACACTTCACACAACCGGCCGGGTGCTCCACAGCGAACGACACACCTTCAGTTGTTTGTTGTTTGCAAACGCGATCCCTCAAGTTTGCAAGATATGGATGTTTATTTGTAAACAAGATGGATCGCTGCCTTGAGCGATGAGGGTTGAGCAGCTAAATCATATTTGACAAATATTTTTTATCGTTAATGAACGGAAATGCTCTGCTGTCTACAAAAGATGTCTCCTTTGGAGCATTGTATTTGGCGGAGAATCATGGTAGGTCATAGTTATGCTATTGAAAAAAAAAAAAAAACACAAAATCTTCGTCAATTGTGTAGTTGCATTTGTGTTCTCTTTTCTCGAATTGTTATGGCCCGTGTTGTTCTCTCACGGTTCGAAAAGTCTCCGAAAAAGCAGCGTGAATTTTCAAGGGAAGTAAAGCCGTTGGTCCCCGGTTCATGAGTTGATGGGTCGAAAGGTAGGGTCCAGGTGTGGGAGCTACCTCCCTGGCGTCAGTAGGATTGCCCAGACAACCAGAATGCACGTATATTCAAAGTTGTTTTCGTTATATACAAATATATATACAAACAAACAATTCGTATAGAATGCAAATTAATGGCTTATACGTACAAAAGTGGAGGCCATATACGTGCATATTTTAATTTAATTTTTAACGAGTTGATTTAACATCATATACGATTTAATCTGTTATAACAAATTCATTTTGAAAAGTCTTACGATATAATCTGATTTAAGTTGTGATACAGTACGACGGAAAAATGAGTAATCGCATATAAGTCGGAAATTCGCATTCTATACGATTTAACTTAAACATAATGCGAGGTATCTCATTCTTATATGCGATTTTGACTTAAACTGTAACAATTTACGATACTGTCTGTACATTGTTATACGACTTCTGGTTATCTGGGTGGTACTCAGCACATAAAACAAGATCGACGGAAAACAAATCAAGGGATAAAAAGTCGCGAACTTCGGAACAAGTAAACTTTTCGTTTACGAAAGTACACCATGAATAGAAATCATGAAATCGTAAACATTGTTCCACAAAATAAACGTAACGCCTGCGTTATGGTGTATCGGCAATCCATCCAAAGGCAACAAAAGTCATAGAGTCCTGAACTCTGTTCTGAAAATCATGATCAAGTTCTGGGAAACGTTATTTATATTCATAAGTTGTTCTTGATATTGTGAACCTGTTCTCAAAAACGGGAAGTGGAGTGTAAAATGTCTAAATCAAAATGATTTTTAATATTTTAAATAGAGTGAGGAAGTGAAAGGAAAACAACGGAAGAACCCAAGTAACATTGCAGGTTTTATCGCGGTTTTATAGCATTCTACAAGTATAAATCATGGTCTACAGAACACTCTTAAAACCAAAATTGTTACCAATTGTTGTACCAATATCCCAAACTCGTGGCAGGCATCTGTCCAGCAGATAGAATGGACACGCTTTCAGTTCAACAAATCAACAATACCTTCAACTTCCATCGGAGTGGTGGGAGCAAGATTCACTGAGGCAAATAAACTTAATAATTTTATAAGGCTCAACTTATGAACGACACATATGAATTACATAAGCGTGACTTATAAATGATCGTCTAACATGAGGTAGCTCTTATACGCCTTTAAACATTTCCCAAGCGTTGAAAGATGAGTGGCCAACACACGGGCCCCTTAATCTCAACGTCCACGGTTTGGTTCCAGTCTGCTTCGTGTTATTAGTTTTAGGCCAACATTATTTTTCATAGGACAAATTAGTGATACTCATACCGATTTCTTGTGGCTAAAATTCATAAGTGGATCTTATGGAATTCTTATGTGCATTTGCCCCAGTATGCCAGGTAAACCAGATGCATTCGGGAATCCATTTCTTCGAGGTTTACGGTCAGTTTAATGACACGTCCCTGTCACTGGCATTGTGTCGTGTAGGGTTCATGGTACCGACCCATTTTGGCAAGTACCGGTAGTATGGTATTGAGTGCTTCAGTATCGCTAGTACCGGGAAAATACCGGTATTCATAGATTTTTCTTTTCGAAAAAATAAATAAAGAGTAATTAAAATCTAAATGGATTGGATGGAAAGTCGAATTCAAATGATGATTTAATTCGTTAGCTTTTATGTGATTACAACAATGTTATAAGCACAAAACTTATTTTAGTCCTTGTCCTGGTCTTTAAAGTACAATTTCAAAACGTAAAGTTTGTTCAATGTATCATCTGACATGCAGGAGCGTATTTTAGTAGCAAAGTTTCCAGACACAGACGCTCTATCTGAGGATATCGATGTGGGCCGAACTGTTGCAAGTGCATCGTAGAGTGTTGACTCTTGACGTAAAGTTTTTGTAAATCCAGGAGTTGCAATTGCCCTTGCAGAAACACCTTTGCTAGCTTTTGACTGAGGCTGCAATCTTCTGTCAAATTTCTGCTTTAATGTCAGAGTCTCATAATCGCCGTCAACTCCTTCTTCTGCAACTGGTACTTTGCTAGGATCTTCAGTTTCATTGCCATTCAATGGTTTCAGTATCTCGGCAGCTTGTTTGATCAAAGAAGTCTTCAGTGTCCCTTATTGACGTTTTAACTGCAGGATTTTTCAAAAAAGCAAAGAGATCAGCGTATTCAAAGCGTCTTTCGGAAATCCGCTCCATTACATTCATACAATGACAAACTTAAGTGGTATTGGTATTGCATAGCTGTAAATCTGATTATGACCTAGGACAGGATGAAACAACTAGTCATTAAAAATAGATTGAGTTTTGGTGCGGTGAAAAACAAATACAGCGGAGTAAAAAGGATGGTGTTATCACATTCTGCCCTAATGTCTTATTGATTTTTCAACATACTGGCGAGTGGCGCCACTAAAAGCTTGCGTATGATGCGCACTGCAAAATGACACACTGCATAAACAAAGAATGAAAATTTTTGCTCGTACCGGCAGGGCTGTCATCTGATCACTCAGTGCGCGCAATGTACTGTTTTTTGTGAATTAAACTAAGTGAGAATCAAGCAAACACAAAGTTTGCTTGTCTTTCACCCTGCGCAAGTGTAAAGCAGCGGAGAAGAGAAGACAGACACACACAAATAAATAACGAAAGCTCAATTTGTAGCCATCGCTCCGACGGCTCCGACGCAAAGAGCGTCACTCAGTGTAGGGTTGCACATGGGAAACCCAGCAAAAAGACAAAATACTTCTTCGTTATGGCCTTCTTCATCTCCTATGCATGCAGTTATGGTAAGCAAATCCTGCAAAGAATTCAAAGAAAACATTAGCGCTTGTTGTATTACATTCGCTCCCTGCGCTGCACGTAGTATACAGCTCATTGTTTGGATCGCTTTCTCACATTTTATTTTTCAAAGAGTGTGCGAAGTAAATGGGAGAACCACACACTCTTTGTCGAGTGTTGAGAGATGCATGCACAAAGTTGCTTTGCTAACGCTCTGAGGTGCTTTCAAGCCCTGCGTACCGGAAATACCGCTGCTAATGTTTACTCAGTATTGGTACTTCGGTACCGAAAATGGGTCGATAGTCCCAGGATTTTCGGTACCGGTACTCCCGGTACCACAACCCTAGTGTCGTGTGTAGGTGCAAAGAGCGCCCAATGCTTCTCAGTGCTGTGTGCTGAACATTCAGCACTATCGCTGAGACTCGTAGTCAGCCATGATGAGCGTTGTGAGGACAACAAACTGGACACCAGCGTTGTCAGCTATACCGATTTATCGGTAGTTATACTGATATTATTTATTAGGGCGATGTACAGATAAGATTTCTCAGAATACGGATTTTTGAGATTTTATACCAATTTATACCGATATTTTTAAATAATCAAAATGTGTATTGCCTACCCACGCTTAACTGTCTGGAGATACTATTATCTTCAATCTTTTTGAATATCTTCCGTCTTCTCACATCAGTTTTTTTTTCAACTTCCCCTGAACTTCAGCGATGCTTCCAGAGCTTTATTTCAGTTCCATTAGTTTTAGGAATTCTACAGGAACTTTTAATAAGTTCTGAAACTTCAGTGATGTCTAAATTTTTGGGTAAATTTAAAGATCTGTAAGAGTCAATTTCTATAGATTAAAGTAAGTTACATTAATTTCAAAAATGTCCGGAGAACAAGGAATTTGAGGAAACATCATAACTATTTTGGAAACTTCACAAGTCCAAAGAACTTCAGGGAAATTGAATAGTTTTCATGACAGCTCCATTCGTTTCAGGCGAATTGAGATACATTTAGGGAAGCTAAGTACAGATCAATAAAGTTCAAGTATATTACTGAAAGTTTTAAAGTACTTCCGAGAAACTTCAGTAAAGTTCCGAAAGGTTCATGAAAATTTTGGAAACGTAAGGTTATTACATGAGGTATTTTAAAATGGAGAAAACAAGTTAACGAAGATTCGTACTTGTAATTGCAGGTTTTTTTCCCTTGGTTTGTTTTCCATGCTGAGAACCAATGCTACCGACGTGCCAGGAAGGCAGCTCCCACACCTGGACCCTACCTATCGACCCATCAACTCATGAACCGGGGACCAACGGCTTTACTTCCCTTCCGAAGGAAGGCCTGATCAGAGATGTTATGCCGCAGAACATCCCGGCGGCGCCGACTGGGATTGAACCCAGGCCTGCTGGGGTGAGAGGCAATCACGCTTACCACTACACCACCGGCGCCGTTAAGTAATTGCAGTTTGAAGAACTTTTCAAAATTAAAAATAATCGGGAAGATCAGAGAACTTCAATGCTGCCATGAAAATTGTGAGAGCACTTAAGAACCCAAGCATCACAAATCTGTGGCAGAATGTTTCATAAAAGTTGCTTGAAGTGTGCTTCTAGGGAAGTTCCGAAATCTTCACAAAAGTCCAGAGACCTGCAAAGAATATTCGATATTTTCCCGTAGTTTCATTGAAGCTCCGAATACTTCGAGAATGATAAGAGAACTTCTAAACAACCCCATTAACTTCAGGAAAATGGCAAAAATTTCCAAGGAGTTGCAAGGAATTATGGAAGAGCATTTCAGGAATCTTTCGAAAACTTCAGAAACATTGCGAGGTCTTCAGGGATATTTTATGAATATCAGAAAAAAACTGCTGGTTCCTTAGAACATGTAAGAGACTTCAGGGAGTGTTGTGCTAAAGGGTGTCCACGATGAAATTGCCACACTATGAAATTGCTCTAACTTTTTAACCGTTGGGTAGAATTTAATGAAAATTTGGGTGGATTTAGTTCATAGTGCATTATTTACATCCTGCAAGTTTTAAAGTCCTGTGATTGAAAGAACAGCTCGTGCGTGATAAAATCTTGCGCATTCATCACGAGAACAAGGATCTCTCGCATCGTTCCATCGCTAAAACGTTGGGAATCGCGAATTCCACGGTGTCGCGAGTGATTAAGCGGTTCGAGGAATGGTTGACCACCGATCGGAAGCCCAGAAGTGAAGGAAAAAGTATTCCGTACAACACCAAAAATCACAACCGCGTAGTTGGGGCCTTCAACCGAAATCCGAACGCCTCCGTTAGGGATGTGGCTAAGAAGCTGCACCTATCCCCCTGAAATCTCTATCTTCCGGAATGTTTTCCCAACTTCTCCTTTAAGTTTCTTACGACTGTTCCGTAAGCCCTCTGGTATCCGACTTACTCCAAAAGTTTTTTTTTTATTTTAATCTACCTTCTACCTCCAGGACGTTTCTTCCGTCTTCCCCATCGAATTATCCCAGAAGTAGCTGTTGTCTTCCTCCGGAAGTTTCTCCATTAACCATTCTCTGTTCCTTTTTCCGGACTTCTATTGGAAGGTTTATCCGAGCGTCTTCTCTCATCCGCTGGACATAACTACTCCTGGAATTTGCTTTAGATTTACGAAGATTTTCTGGCTTCCTCTGGGTTTGTTTCCGAATGGTTCGATAAATTTTCGCCAGAAGTTTTTCAATAATCGTTCTGGAAGTTCTCCGGATGTGATTCCGACTTTTCACAGAACCTTCGTCAAACTTCCTCCAGAAAAGTTTTTTTTTATTTTTTCATTGGAAGTTTTATCGACTTCGTTCAGAAGTTAATTCAAAGAATCCCCGGAAGTTTGTTTGGAGAGTAAATTTTCCGTTCTGAGTCCAGAAGTTTGAAAAATAGTAAATACCGATAAATACCGATTTTTTAAACATTTGATACCGATAAGCATGAAAACAATCTGGCAACGCTGCTGGACACTGCATTTTTGTGACCCTCAATCACCAACCACCGTGGAGGTAAGACGTGTGGCGATATCGGGCAGATTCCTTTCCGGCTGATGGTCAGTTATTCACATGTTGGACTACCGTTCTGATGATACGACTCATCTGCAACCATCAATAATCAAAACACTATTGTCGACGGATCCGAGAACTCTGTAAGGATAAATTCATGTGCATGTGATCCAAGATCACGATTTCAGGAACGACCACGAATGATCCTTTTGTGTTTTTTTTTATTTGATGTTTTCTGAAGCGTTAAGAAAACGTTGGTCGCGCTGAACAGACGTGAACTAAGTTCATTGATTTGGGATTTATTTCATGTAAATGTGCCTTACCCGATTACGTTTACGGGAGCTAAGTCTTGAATTCAAATGAACTAGCAGTTCGTCGGTTTGATAACAAAATGCTTTTTATGACTGATCCACTGATTTAAGCCCAACTTCGGCCCTCATATTCAGTTACGAATCGTATTTGTTCCATCGTTCCAGCCCGGATTTCTGTAGCATAGTTTATCAAATAGTCCTGAAGAGCCCTCAACATTTCCATAATGTAGGAACGTTCCAGTAAATTTTGGTTCGTACCAACCAAGTGCAGTAGAATGCTGTTTGAATTTTATTCGCAATCTTGTTTACAACAGCCTCTACAACCATACTTGTAAAGTATGCACCGTGGGCCACTGAGAAGTGTTCCCAAGAGTCTTATTCATAGTTTGACGTATTGTTCTCGCAAGTGGTACTTCAAAACGTTCTTACTGGTGCCACTAAACCTTGTCATGTGAGTTAAAAGCCAACCTACTTGCTGTTCGGTTATAATTTTTGTGAATATATTTTCCATAGCACCACCCGTCAGACGAATTATCAATCACAAAACTTCTCAACAACCAGTGTCATTGTTTCCACAGTGCGCTCCTGGTGACACATTTCCTAGTGGAAATTTGCGCGAGTTGTATAGAACTTTCCTAAAGCAAAGAAAATTCTTGTGCGACGAAAGTTTAAAGTAAAATTACACAACAACAGACTGCGCTGCTGCGATGGAGATGCTGCCTGCATGTGATGCTTGGATGTGGAAGTTTATTTTATTCTCGTCTAAAACTTCCCGTCGCCCATTCATCACCGGAGCGCAGTATGAAACTTTGAATGAAACAAAATTTGAAATTATTTTTGCTGCTGTGTGCCACACCTTTTCCGCATCCGCATGCTGAAATTTTCTAATTTACTACCTAATTCGGTAAAGGTTCAGCCTCCGGCTCCGATGGATCTTTTGCCTCAATCTGGTCGCTTCTGCTATAATTTCTTTTATATTGCCACTGCCGGTGTTGCTCTGTCGTCGATTGTATATTATTTGACAACGGTGAATTAATTCTGCTGTGTTCTTAGAAAAAAAAATAATCATTGGATGATGGAAGAGAAACGAGGAAATCTTATTTTCGCTTCACCGGTGCCCAGAACTTACGACTGAAAGTAATTGCTTGTGCCAGGGGTCGGAGCAAATGTGGCATATTTAATATCGCTCGCACAAGCTTATCTGCACATACAGCAAGGCGGGTTTGGAGAATGCTAAATGATTGGCTTTCATACAGGGACTCATAAAATATGACAGCAAGCCTACGGAGTGAGGTTTTCCCAAGACTAGAAAGCACGTTTTGTGCTCAATTATTATTATTTACGTGGGTATAACTTTTGGTTGCGGAGAAGGTGAGGTCGGTGAAAGTATTAGAATAAAAATAAGCATAACGCGTATGACGCACAGCTGTGGTGAATCAGATCTGTATGAATAATATAAGGTCTCTGGGTAATTAAAAGCATCAGGTACCTGTGATAAAATTCACGTTTTATGGACAACCGGCCAATCCAAATTAAACGTCTAAGCCCGTTGTCAAGTGTTTTTTTTCTCTGTTCGGGAGTAAGTAACATTGACAGATTCTTTTTGTCGACTTAAGCTTTGCATCCTCACGGCCATGTTAAGACATTTCCAACTATTTTCACCACTTATATCCAGGATAGAAGCTATTATCTAGCGTTTAATACGACAAACACGACACAAGTCGAGAGAAAGTCGATGAAGATAATCGATCAATGTTACTTAGAACCAGGGTTGCTTCCACTCACTTGCTATAAAAAAATAATTTTCTGGATTTCGAAATCATTAGACGTTATAATGATATTTTGTACTTATTAGATACAAGAAGATGTTGAAAGGCAAGTATTTGACACATAAAATCTGTCAATTTCGCTTCCAGAGTGTTACAATAAGCGATTTTATGAATCGTGAGCGTTCACTCAGAGTGAGCGCTCGGGAGTCGTAAAATCGCTGATTGTGACTATCTGAAAGCGAATATGACAGGTTTTATGTGTCAAACACTTTCCTTTCAACCTCTTCTTGCATTAGGTCCTCTGTATAGTTGTGATATCTTCTTCTTCTTTGACTCTCAACTTCTTTGAGCACTTCCACCAACCGGTGAACAGTCATGTTTATTTCAGTTACCGTGGGGACGTAATTTGTGATTAGCCCCGATCCCTTTGAAATTGTATCATTATTTATGTACGGTCCTTATATTTGAAATGACGTTTCACATTAATATAGTGATGACCGATTTTCATTTGAATAATCGATTAATCGATTAACGAACCGAATTATTTGAAATTAATTGGTTATATCATGCCGATATAAGCATTAACATCTCCAGAGGATCATTACAGATCGTTTAAACCATGTGCTGCACTCTCATTGGTGGAAAAAAATCGATCAGTTGTTAATCGAGTAATTAAAAGATGGGACATCTCTGATTTTGGTGTGATTGTTTTGATCAAAATGAGCGCAAAATTTCATCTCTACCGAGGGGGCAGCAAAACCACAAAATTACCTTGGATGAAAGGGAGCGTGAAAGAGGACACTAAAATAGAAAGTTTTTCTTCCGACAGTTTCATCTTAGCATTCATCTTTGCTTCCACAGTTGTTAATTGAGTGCTTTCTAAGCATGTACCATCAATCATACTTTGCCCAGAAAAGTCGAAACTTTTTCCAACACGGAAATAATGAAAATAAGTCCGCCCAAAAAACTATTTTTCTGAATTATTAAATCATTGGATATTATGATGATATTTTGTGTTGGTAAATTACTAGAAGAGCTTGTTATGCATGTATTGCATACCTGTCATTGTGTTTCTCTTATCAAATTCAGTAAAATTGCGCTGCAAACATACTTTACATAATATTGGTACAGCAGTAGCGCCCTTAAATATTGTAGCTCTCTCACCTCCGCAGTAAGTCACGAGTGTTCGGCTCAACTCCTACTAGACATAGAATTAAGTGAATTTTGTTACAAACAACGAACAATGAATTATCCGCTCCGGAATGCTAACGTGATTGAGCCTTCCAAATAAACAAACTAGAGAAAAAATTGTCCTTGATCGATTTTTGAAATTTTGTTAAAATATGTTTAAAATTATAGAAGTTTAAAAATTGACAAAATTATAGAAAAAAAAAAACTTTCTGTCGAATTTTTGAACATTTTGTTATAACGTTTGTTCACTAGGGGCATCCCACTCTAAACTATAGCTCTAGTATCAATAAAGTATTTCCAAGTATCTGATAAGTATTCTTAAGTTTTTTTTTTTAAGTATTTTAAGATTTGGATTTTTTTATTGTAGTGACCGGTTACTAATGTAGTTGTTTGTTGTTGTATATTCCGTCAATGTATAACTTTTAATCACGTATTAAAGCATATTAATACTAGTTTCAATATGTTTTAAATTAAATGAAGTAGTGTGATCATGTTTATAAGTAAGTATTTTAATTATAGTTATGAAATAGTTCATCAAAAACATTTTACTTTCAGTGAACCAGTTAGAGCAGGGATAGCGAATTATTTATGATTTCGAACTGGCTGTTTAGTACGTTATCAAACTTTTGAATGATATTGCTTAGCTGGAGGTTAATGGTGCCGTTGTCATCCGAACTCGTACACATCCGATTATAAGTTTAAGGACACCCCCAAAAAACATGACAAATTTATTATGTTCATATCTCTGTCATGTAACGTCCAATTTTCGTTCTCTTTAGATCATTTGAAAGGTATTGAATGGAACTTTCCTCGTAGACAAATTGTTCAATATAATTTTCAAATTTTGTGTGCTAAAAGTTCACCCAAAGTTACAATATTTTTCAAAATTTATTCTGGAGAATCGAGACTGATTTTCTCAGAATTGGGTTGGCCAAATTTTGAAATAAAAGTAGCAGTAGAACATTTATGCTATACCATTCATACCATTCAAATAACCTTTGGAGATCGAAAATTTAACGTAAAATGAGAGATCATTGAACAAAACATATTTGCATATTCAAACTGAACTGTCAAAATAAAAGCGTATGTTGAATGTCAATTCGGCTAAGAACTATCGCAAGCTGCATTATTATGAAATTCTTGACTTTAAGCCGCCCAAGGATGCTAGGACTACACTGGTTATTTGCCACAGGCCAATGAAGCATAACTACCAGCAATTCGTTGTGCTGGTGGGTTCGAAGTTGAACTAATTGCAATTGCCACTGGTGGTCGTATCGTACCGCGTTTTGATAAATTTACATCGGTAAAGATGAGCTATGACGGACTGGTGAGGGAGTTGAGTGAGTATCCTGATAGCAACCGAAGGCTTTATGCGAAATCAACATGAATTTCTCACTTTTACCAGTAAGTAAGGATAAGAAAAATATTAATCTGTTCTGAAATTATAATTTATAACAAACCATTGATATACCAAATAAAACGATTTAGTTCCAACACGTAACTTATTTGTATCAATTTCATGTAAAATAATCCTAAATTAAAATGTATGAATTTAATTCAAACCATTCCCCAAACAGTCCAAATTAAAGTTTTAACACATAGCCGTTTCTGATGAATGATAGAATCAATTAGAGAACGGTTCTGAGATTAACACGGAGCAAATATGATGGTTTGACCATGTCCAGCCTTATTACGGCTTAGATCTTATTTTGGGCCTAGTAAGCACAACCCGCCCTTTACCTCTATTTTTAGAACGAAGATTTTCACAAAATGGAATGTTCTCACTGCAGATGTCTTTCAAATTTATTGAACTTTCCGTACGTATCGTAAGATTTGATAAAGAGAAACACATTGTTTAGATATTGTTAAAAATCTAACACTGCTTCTTGACGCCAAACTCAGCCTTCGGATTCTAAACTCGGCCTAACGTCTTGAAACGCCATTCAAACGCAATTGAATTCACTCTTTTGTTTTTTGAGAATAATGGGTGCAAACATTCATATCACACTTTCTTATTGACTTAGTTCGGTAGATTTCGAACAGAAGTATCGTACCAAACGCATAATTGACTTGTTAACGCCGTAATCATGGTTTGATTTGATGTTTTCTGCTAAATAGGCCCAAAATGGACGATTAGGCCGAAGTAGCTCTCTACCCTAATAAGCCTTAAGCAGGAGAGCATCGAAGGTTCCAAATCCGAGGAAATGTGATTCTCTTCTTATTCGGAGGCAATCTATAGAAGATGTGGCTTTGCGGATGGTGCAGAAAGCTTTCACAACTTCTTATTCAGCTTCAATCAGCGTAAAAGCCTGAAGTTATCGTCCAACGGTCAAGAACCTAATGGACGAAAAATCTATCTTTATGGAGACATGGTTTTGGGATAGAAACATTTGCTCAGGGAATTTGCTTCCACACGCAGTTTCGTCCACAGTAACTTTCCAAATAGTTCCTTATTCTTCCTTTGAATGACATGTGAATCGGTTTGGCAATGTAATATTCCTTGAATCAAAATGGTCTCCACCTCGATTCCTACAAAAATGGAATAAATTAAAAAATAATACTTGATTTTTCTAAATACGCACACACAAATTCTCGGAAGACACCGGGTAAATAATCGAATGAAATCTGTCTAGCAACGGAGGTAACAAACTAGAGCTAAATATTTCTTAAGTATTTTTAAGTATTTGCAGGTCTCTTAGATATCAGTAAGAACTTTCTGAGTATAATGCGAGAAATATAAAGTTTAGAGTGGGATGCCCCTAGTTTGTTCATGTAACAATGATGCAGTGTTGGGAAAATATCAAAAAATCAAATCTCATCACGCTTGATTTTCGTAGACAAAAATCAACAAGCAAACAACTGCGGTTGATTTTGCAAGCTGTGATATCGCAGCTCGGAATATCAAGCTAACAAAATTCACCAACTGCAAATCTCACCAAACTGTGGTGAGATTGAGTTTAATGATTTTTCACACCCGAATGCAACCGAAACTTCCATAACGGCTTGCAGCAGTCCCTTCGCGTCTGTCATCGGTGAAGATAAATAAAGAGATAGCAAACTATGCTTTCTCTTTCTAAGAACAATGAATGTGAATAGTCTCGAAATATCAAAGGAGCTTGTAAAATCAATATCAAGCATGATATTTTGTTCCAATATCATGCGAGATATTGCGAGCGCATGAGAGCGGAAAAATATCAATTGATTTCTGATTTTGCCAACACTGCAATGATGTAATTAAATTGGGTTGTTAGCGGAATGCTAAAATAAAAACTGCTTAAAAGGTTTTCTTCCATTAATTAATTTTGGTATTGCAGAAATATCAGAAAACTTCTAGTGAGTTCTTAAATCTTTAGTAAACTCTGAAATTTGTTAACCTCACGTATGAAGTAACAACAACACTTTGATTGAAAGCAATAACTCAAGGCGGGAGTAACCGTCAACAATGCTGATGATGGTACAGCACGCAACACTACCCTATTGCTTCTCTCTGAGATCACTACGATCATGACGAGTGAAGCAAAACAATAGTTAGTTAAATAAGAGTTGCATTCTAACACACCATTGCCTGGAAATACTTTCGGCAACGTAGGGCTTTAAGAAGTGATAAACGTCGCTAGAACTTTTACACAACTGCGGATAGTATATGAGCAAGTCAAACGCGCATTCCTTTCCCTGTGGATTTGAGGAAATACCTCAAATCCCATCATCCATCAAAATATGAGTTAGGCAAACGAGTGCGCATTTGATTAGTATTGTCGCAAAAATGTTGAATTCTGTTCAATTTTCACACTGCTGTACTTTAGCGGAACTATCAATCTTTTCTCTTCAGAACCTTCTACAGCTAATAAATTATCGCACTAAAGCTTCATGTTGTTATTAGTATTGCATTTCTTCCCAACCCTGGAAATCGTAAACTTCACGTATGAAGTAACAAAAACACTTTGATTGAACTTTTTGTTATTTTCATTAACATCTGTAGATCTGAGAGTATCATGGAAATTCCAAGAATTCAAAGGTGGTTCCGAAAATATATATAAAAAAAACAAATCAGAATAACATTGAAGTTTTAAGATGAAAAGGGCAGGTTCTGATATATTGAGGGAAGTTCCATGGATTAATGGAAAGTTTGGCAAACTTCAGTGAAGATCCAAGAGATTAAGAGCAGATCCATTAAATTGAGCAAAATGTCAGGATCTTCAAGAGCTTCTGAAGCATGACATTTAGTTGATTTAAATGATCTTAAGGGAAGTTCCGTAACTTCAGGCAGTTATGAGAATTCAGTGCAGTTTCATGATTATCATGAAAACCGTGGGAACTTCTGGTAAATTTTGAGTACTATAGGGCAGCTCCTTCAAGAAGTTCCAAATAATAATGACAGTCTAGAGAACATCAGGAGGATTATTAAAAAAGAAAAATTTCAGAAGCTTCATAGAAATAAAAACAAATCACGGTACTGCAGAAAGCGTCGTTAAGTTTGAAGGTCTTAAAGGTCTTTTTATTAATTGAAAGGCAATTGGGTTGTTTAGGGGTATTGATGTATATTCGTTATCTGCATTAAAAATGGAACCGAAACCCCAAATTTCATCAATTTTGGTACACTGGAACGATTTTAAATAAGTACGATTACATTAGCAAAATCGCCATCTTAGCGCCCTTTGGTGAGACTTTATATGGGAGCAAGCGGTCAACGAATAGATTTAGTGTCAACGATCAAAAATTTATATCTTGATTTAAAAATCGAGATGAATGTCTACATGATCGATAAAAATATCGATGCGCTCAAAAAACAAAGCATAAAAATCGGAATATTTTTCGAACTTAAACAACCCGATTCCAGTAATGTCATCAGAAGAGTAAATAGAACTCCAGGAAATATAAGAGAACTTCAGGACGGTCAACAGGAGTTGTTGGAACTTTGATGAAGTTTTGTGGAATGAAAGGAAATACCGAAGAAGTTCTTCAGGAAACTGTACATTGCTGACTGTAAAATTTCGGGCACTTCAGGGAAGCTTAGAGAACTTCAAGACGGTTCCATTAGCCTTAGCCCAGGTAACATTGCAACTTTTATTGAGGTTTTAATGTATTCAGGAAGTCCAAACCATGGTCTTCAAGACTATAATAATCGTAAAATTGATACTTGGGAGGGAAACTTCAGGATTTTTATTCTTGGAGCTCCAGGGATATCCAAAAAGCATCAAGGAAGTCTAGAAAATTTCAGAAAAGTTCAGAGAACTTGAGAAAAATTGTGGAAATTTTAAAGATCCTCATGAACGATAGGTCTAGAGATTGTCAGGGGAGTTCAGAGATCTTAAGGCAATCACAATAACTTCCTGAACGTCCAGACTTTCGGTAAGTTTAAAGATCTGTGAACATTGGTTTCGATGAATTCAGGATAGCAAATGTCAGCAAAATTTTGTGAACCTTAAGAAGTTCCAGGAATTTCAGGGAAGTTCAAAGAACATCTAAATATTTCAGAAAGCATTGGACATATTTTGTAAATTTCGAGAAGTTAAGATATTTTTTCAAGATGTTTAAACATTTTAAGGGTAGTTTCATTTGTTTAAAGTTCTCAGATTTTCGGGAAAATTGACAGAGCTTTAGGTTGAGGTCAACCTCAGGCTAATTCAATTAGCTTCAAGGAAATTAAAGGAACTTCACAGGAACATTGCTTAGCTCAGTCGGTAAAGGTGCAGCTACAAAGCAAGACTATGCTGGTGGTGGCTGGGTTTGATTCCCGGTCCGGTCTAGAAATTTTTCGGGTTGGAAAATTTCTCGACTTCCCTGGGCATAGAGTATGATTGTACTTGCCAAACAATTATACTAATGCAAAAATGGTACCAGGCATCGAAAGCCCTCAATTAATAACTGTGGAAGTGCATCTAGAACACTAAGTTGAGAGTAATCAATAA
Organism: Ochlerotatus camptorhynchus; assembly: GCF_037179485.1. NCBI lineage: Eukaryota > Metazoa > Arthropoda > Insecta > Diptera > Culicidae > Ochlerotatus > Ochlerotatus camptorhynchus. Next base: position 1,195,653 of record NW_027040846.1, read on the forward strand.
GCTAATTTGCGAGAAGCAATAAGCTTGAAATGCGAGGAAGAAGAAGAAGTACAGGAACATTAAATGAACTCTGGGAATTTCCGAAAGCTTCAGCAATTTTCCGACATATTCAGGGTAGATCAGAGAACTATAAAGAAGTTCCATTAAAGGGCGTTACGATCAAAATTTGTCAAACAAGAATGCGTTTAGATCGATTATTTTTTTTTTATTAAAAAAATAAATTTATTTTTATTTTTTTAAATATTGAAAACATATCCAGCTATCCTTCCGGTTTACCGAATCCAAATTGCTGGGCCTTTTGTTTTATTCCTGCTATCAGATTCTGTACAGCCACTTCGTCCACTTTGTTTGTCGCAGGACGTCAGTTTGCCTTGAACTGCTTCTCACTACCAACAGCTTTTTGGCTCTTCTTGAGGTTCCGCTTGACGATGGCCCAAAATTTTTTTATTGGGTGGAGCTCTGGCATTTTGGACGGAAGCCAAATCCGGCCAAAACAGCACGGAACAATCATATTGCTACAAGAAAGCAGCAGACGTATTTCCAGACACTCGTTCACGTAAATTGCCTGGTTGACGGTTGCAATGAAAATGTCACTTTTCAAGCCACAGGTACAGATAGCCTGCCAGACCAGACATGTCTTAGCAAACTTCGACAGTTTCATATGCATATGTCTGCTACCTTTCCCCTTCCGGTTGCCGTGTAAAATTCCTGTCCAGGAAGCTGAAGTGCGAGTAGTTCGGATTTTCACGATGCGCGTGCAAAATTTTGATGCGTTGCTCCTCTTGTTTGGACGCCATTTTGATAACTGAGTTTAAGTTTAATTTGCAGGAACTTTCAAGAAGTTCCGAAAAATTATGGAATATTCCGACAATCTCAAGAATGTTATGAACAATTCTGTAAATATGCAGGGTCTTCAGGGAAGTTCCAAGAATATCAGGAATTTTTTTTGGGATGCCAATGGAGCTTCGAGAACAACTTGAAAAATTAGGAAACGCAAGATAAAATTCGAGAAAATTTAAGAATCGTCAAGGAAGCTTAGAGATTAAGAGTTCTATGAGCTTCAAAGAAGTACTGACATATCATGAAAATTGTGGTAGCTTCAGGTTTGAACGAAGAACTTCAGGGCAGTTCGATTATCTTCAGGAAAATTGTGGAAATATTTAAAAACCTCTGAGAATCTCAAGGTCTAGAGAACATTTTTGATGATCAGCGGGCAACAACATTTGTAAACTATGTTTGTGTATATTTGAGTCAAAAATTCCCATTACTTTTGAATGTTAAGTGATACCCAAATACTTTGTGCGGCTAAAATGTGCATGTTAATTTTCACTACAACTCTTCCGGAGAGCACTTTTTCTACACATTTGAAACAAACTTATTCCATTAAAATAGTTCATATTCTTCAAATAGTTACCAAGGATGGATGAATTAGTTTTTCTACAGCTTTTGCTGAAAAATGCAACCAGCTATAATTTATGATAAAAAATACATCCCTGGTTTAAGGTAAAATGAGGAGCACCTTAATCGTATTTTTTTTATAATAAAAAGGCACATTTATTTATAAACAATTTCTACGAAGGCACTAGCCCCCTCAAATGAGTTGAAATGCCTAAATTGCTGAATTGCCGTTTCGGACCACAGTGCTCTGAATGCATTTTTTGGATAAATGTAGCACAATTCTCTTTTAATAGTCCCGTAAAATACAAGAAATGATTCTCAGAATTCTCAAGAAACACTCTTCGTTGAGCTCTCTAAAACATATATTAGGAATAACCTTAAAACTCTCATAAGTTTTCCATTAAAATTTGCATCAAAACTTCGTAGGAAGTTTCCTTGAAACTTTCTTTATAATTCCTTTGGAATTATTCTCAGAACTTTCGTTGAATTATTTTCATAATATCCTTTGGATTCCCATTTTTTTTCATGGAATTTTTCTCACATTAACCGTGAATGCTCCTTACATATATCCTAGAATTCTGCTCAAAATAATTTTGCACTTTTATCAGAAATGTCTTGGAAATCTCTTTGGAATTACCTTGGAATCCTCCTCAGAATTCTGATGGCAATTTGAATTTCTTAATTTTTTTAAGGTGATTCTTAGCCACATCTGGAGTAGTTCATCACCAACCGTTGGAAATCTACTCATGATTCTCTTGGAATTCTCCTTAGAACTACCTTGGAATTCTCTTTACGTTTCACCTAGAATCTGGACTTCAACAAAACTAACATGAAAGGAGTCTTAAAATATCACTTCAAGTTTTCCTAACAATTCTTCCCTTGAAATTATACTCTGAGTTCCGTGGAAAGTCCCATTAAATTAATTCATTTTAGTTCCATAAGCTGTGAAACGTTTGCAAGCCCCTTATTAAAAATCTGGATTCTTTAAAAATATTCAATGTCCAACGTCTTAAATTATCATTCCAGACTCCTACAAATTTCTCGAAGTCCGATTTTATTAGGTCCAGGGATTTAAAAAACGGAGAAGCCAAAAAATCAATTCTAGCTTCACAATGTATGTTGTCACTAAATGTAAATTCACTCCAGAATTATTTTGTACAATAAGGAAAAGTGAATTACGAGGAAGATAAAGTTGATTGCAATATAAGATGTTTTAAATTCATTGGCGTACTTTAATATTCTTATTTTTGATTTACGAAAATTTTAAAATTTCTTCCATTTTTTCACGATAGTGCACACCCTGCACCGCTCTTTTTGTTGAGTGATCATTCTGATTGCAGATGGAATGATATTTTACCTCATCCTGTATCCCACATTGCCATGAACGGCTCACGTGTGCCTGAACAGATAATAATAAAAGTAATCGACAACTTCCCGCCATTCCCCTTAATATAATTTGAAACCATCCGCAAATTTCGCTGTTTACTAAACAATAGGAAAAAATTCACACAATCAGCAGATTGCTGCCAAAAACTTGTAGCATTTTGCTAAATACCATTCCTCCCTAATTTTTGACTTCTACTACTCTGTTGATCACCAGAGAAAGTTTTTCCCCTACCACATCGCGTCTGTTAGAATGGGTGATGTGCTACCAAATAGGACGTCTAATGACAATTCATAGGAACCTTCCTTAGCCTAGACAGTAGAGGTGTAGTTATAATACAGAACCAATCCGAAGGAGGTGGCTTCAATTTTCGGTTCGGGATTCTCTGTGCATAGAGTATCATTGTGCTTGCCGTAATGTCGAGGGCAGGCATATAGCTCCAGTTTGGGCGTAGTAACAAAAAAGGAAGAAGATAAAATGTTACGCTCTTGGTCCTGGATGGCTAGGGGTGGTAAACAAGCACGTCGACTCAAGAGCCAACCAACTGATTTCGCGTGTGTTGTTGCCGCGTGCCGTGCATACTTCTGGCAACAATAAATTCATAAATTAAAAGGATCCCAATTGAATTACCACGCAAGTGAGAAGGATGCAAGCGGGAGTTATTTGCAGATTATACCAAAACAGCAGGGGATATGTTACGACGTTCGAAAAAAAAATGAATAAAGATAATAAGGACAACACACTGCGAACGAGAAATCAATGGAGAAAGTGGAATTTAACTTTTTTTTATTATTGCGTTCATTTCAGGTTGCTGTAATATACTGTGCACACATAATTCAAATTCCCCCAAAGGGAAACAAATCGTGGAATATGCTGAAGTCTGCGGGAAAGTTTGAGTGGCAATTATTTATTTTCAATTGACAAGCCAACGACGTTCGCGTAATAGAAAGAGTAAATAGAATGGCTTTTCTCACTGGTGGTGATATACGACACCGTATGTCATGTGAGATATTAATAAATTCTTAATAATGGCTTTGAGCTACATATCTTCAGAACGTATTCGGTATTGTTTATTTCGACTCTTTTTTAATTCCTCATTAGATTATATTCCACGTCATCGGTCATACTGCTGGATTCATAGGAACAGTTTGATGATTATTTTAAGGTGAAACACCTAGTGCTTTTCCCCGAATATTTCAAAAGTTTTGAAAACAATAGTTAATGATGCTTTTGCTTTGCATTAATTTAAAAAGCTATGCTCGTTTAAAAATGATTTGTTTTGTATTGCAGTCACTTAAGCATGAGCATGAGCATGATTGACCACCCACGGATGCTACTCCGTTATTGCCAAATCTGATGTATTTACCCGACCGCTTCCGTATGCAGGTTAAGATGGGATTCGGTAAGAATGTGTTGACGTGATACTCGCTTTCTTGGAAGCCGAGGAGTCCTCTGCACTTCCATGGGATATCACTGGGATGCTGAATAAAAAGGGTTGAGTATTCGGCAAAGCTCGTTTTGGTTGGTGTTGTTGTTGTTGTTGTTTATTACCGACACTTTACATCT